>NC_133386.1:101552383-102177799 GCF_047511655.1 Castor canadensis
AAGAAATTAGAAATAGAAGGAATGTATAATATAATAAAGGCTATATGTGACAAACCTAGAACCAACATCATACAAAATGGAGAAAAACTGAAACCATTTCCGATAAGCCAGGAATGAGAAAAAGGGTCCACTCTCTCCACACTTATTCAATATAGTTCTGAAATTTTTAGCCAAAGCAATAAGAGAGGAGGAAGAAATAAATGGGACTCAAATAGGGAAGGAAGAAATCAAATTATCGCTATTTGCAGATGATATGATCTAATACCTAAATGACCCAAAAAGCTCTTAGAAATTCTAATGATTTTCAGCAAAGTTGTAGGACATGATATCAATATTAATCTCTCTCTCTCTCTCTCTCTCCACATATATATATATATATATATATATATATATATATAAAGTACCCAGAAATAAATTTAATGAAGGCAGTGAAGCAACTCTTTATGAAAACTGTGTCTGAAGAAAGAAATTGAAGAAAACATTGACAGAATCAACATCCTGAAAATGGTGGCACTACCAAAGAACATCACATATTCTCCCTCAAATGTGGACTTTAGATTTAGGGTAAATACAGCAATGTTGTTAGACTTGGGTCTCATGACAAGGGGAGAGCACATACGGGAGGTATGGTGATAAGTAGAAAACCCAAAATATGAAAGCCTTTGATGTCCTCACTCCAGAGGAACTAATACAGAAACCTTAAAGTGACAGAGGTCAACATGAGAAGGGGATCAGGAACCAGTGTAAAGATCAGTTAGAGATGAATCAGCTTAGGTTGTAACATATTTGTACGTGGAAGCAATGCTAGGTATCTCTCTGTATAGCTATCCTTAACTCAACTAGTGAAAACACTTTGTCTTTCTTATTATGCTTATGTCTTCTCTTCAACAAAATTAGAGATAAAGGAAGAACAGGTAAGTGAGGGGGGTAGGGGAAGAGGGTGGGGGCAGGGGGTAGGGGGTAGAAATGACCCAAACAATGCACATGTGAATATATGAATAAAAAATATGAAAAAACCAAAACAATCTGTGAGTTCAAGGTAATCCCCTTCAAAATTCCAATGACATTCTTTACAGAGATGAAAAACAACAATCCTAAAGTTCAAATGGTACTACAGAGCCATAGCAATTAAAGCAGCATGGTATTGGCACAAAAACAAACAAAATACCAATGGAACATAATAGAATACCCAGACATAAATCCACACAACTATAGCCATCAGATTATTGGCAGAGGAGTCCAAAATACACATTGGAGAAAAGACAACCTGTTCAACAAATGGTGCTAGGAAAACTGGATATCTGCATGTACAAATCTTAAATTAGATCCTTGTCTTTCAAGCTATACTAATACTAATTCAAAATGGATCAAAGAGCTTAATATAAGACCTAAAACTTGGACTACTACAGAATAGAATAGCAGAAACTCTGGAATGTGTAGGCATATGCAATGACTTCCTGAATAGAACCCCCATAGTTCAGCAATTAAGAGAAAGAATGGACAAATGCACACATCAAACTAAAAAGCTCTGCACAGCAAAGAAAACAGACACTAGACTGAAGGGATAGTCTACAGAAGGGGAGAAAGTCTTTGTTAACTATTCATCTGGTAAGAGACTAGAATCTACAGAGAACCAAAAAAACACCAATGTAATCCTCAACCTAGTGAAGAAATGGACACATGAACTGAATAGACAATTTTTGAAGGAAGAAGTGTAAATGGCTAATCAATACATGAAGAAATGTTTAACTTACCTGTCTAGAAAAAAAAATCAAAACTACATTAGGATTTTATCTCACTTCAATTAGAATGGTGATATTCAAGAATACAAATAACAACAACTATTGGTGATGATGCAGTGAAATAGTGAATACACTATTGCTGGGAATGTAAATGAGTGCAACCACCATCAAAAGGAGTATGGAATTTCTTTAAACACAAAAAATAGAATTACTATACAATCCAGTGATACCACTACTTGGCACAAACCCAAAGGAATGTAAGACAGGATAAAATAGAGACAATTGCACACCTATGTTTGTTGCAGCACTCTTTACCATAGTTAAGGTAATGAAATAGCCTAGATGTCCTACAGCTGATGAACAGATTAAGAAAATGTCATACATACATACAATGATATATTACTAAGCCATAAAGAAGAAGGACATTTCATTATTTTACAGAATATTATGTTAACCAAAGTAAGTCAGGTTCAGAAAGACAAGTTCCATGTTTTCTTTCTTTCATACATGATCATACACATTTATATATACAACATGTCTGTAGTAGTGAGATTGTTCAGTGAGACTCAGGGGACAAGGGAGGGGAAAAGAAAATGATAGAGATTGAAAAACATTGAAATATATTGCATCTGTGTAGGAAGATGACATAACAAAATGCACTGAAAGCTGTTGAATAATTGGGGGTAGGGGGAAAGGGTAAGATATAATAATAAAGGAGATTAGTCTGTCTAAAGTACAGAATATTCACAGGTGAAATACCACCATGAAACCACTTTTACTAATGAATATGGTTTTTAAAATGAGTTTCAGGGGTGTAAAATAGGTCCTGTTAGGGGTTGGGTACTTGTGGAAGGGGAGAGGGTGAATGGAGGGAATAAAGGAGGTTGAATATGGTCAATGTACTTTATATACTTATATGAAACAGAGAAATGAAACCTGTTGCAACCATTTTAAGTAGAGGAGGAGGGGGATGAGGGAGAAATGTTGGAGGCAAACATAACCAAGGCACATTGAAAGCATAAATGGAAATGTTACAATGAATCCCCCTGTTAACTGATATATCCTAACAAAAATGCTTAAACAAAAGAAAGAAACATGTGCATTGTGTATAATGGTGTTCATGTATGTGCACAGCAATATGTACATTGATATTGATATTATGTATACAGATATTTGCTATGTGTGTGTGCAGACAAATGTGTTCTGGTTCTGTCCCCTAAGAAGATCAAAATACAATGGCATTCCAATAACAATAACCTGATATTGTCACGAATCTTGTACCTGATATTGTACCTGATATTGGTCACGAATACTATTTTTCACTAAAAGAAACTGAGAATCCTAAGAAAAATATCTCTTACAGCGCTCAGGTACACAAAGGATAAGCCTGAGATGTCTTATGGCAGAAGATAATCAGGTAATAATTCTAAGATTACTAGTGAGGAGCATGTTACTTGATAATACTGGACAATTTGAAGGGCAAAAAACTTTCTGCATTGTTCCACACAGAAATAAATCAACAAATAAGAATATGAATAAGTAACTGTGGGAAATAGGAGAGTGTGCAAAGTTGAAATGCTAGCAACTTGCAGCCATCTTATTAAACATGGTCAAGCAAATTCATTAATAGATAATTTCTATAGGTGGAAATATTAAGAAGGTTATTTGCATGTGCTAAAAGTTTTTCTCTAAGGTTGTTAACTAATGAAAGTTAAAATCAATACTACACGCCTAGATAGAGAATCAGAGAACACCTTGGTACTCTCATCAGAATTAAACTCACCAGTGAGAAATGATTATTTCCTGCCCACAGATGTGAATCCTGAGTAAGATGAAACAACACTCGTTATAACATAGTCAATAAAATACACAATCTAACCAATCTAACCTGATAATAAACATGACAAAATATTAGACAAACACAAAATCAGATATCTAAATTCTAGTTTTTGAAAAGGAGAGTCAATAGTTCTCTTCAAATGTGTCAATTTCCTGAAAGACAAAGAAGGGCTTTGAAAATGTTCCAGATTTTAAAAAAGGACAGCCAAATGTAAATCTATCCTGCACTGAATCCCATGTGGAAGAGAAAGCATACCTGCAAATGCCAATAGAGCAACGTTTGAAAGAATGGAATTTGTATGGCATTTTAGAGAAAATGATTGAACCAATATCAAATTTAGTGAAAATCAACACTACTCTGGTTTATAGGGAAATATTTATATGCTTAGAAAGCACTAAATTCTATATTCAGCAGCAAAGGCTACAATGTATGCAACTTTACCTCAAGAACCAAAAGAGAAAGAAATTGAGGTCACAGAGACAGGGGACCAAATGAGAAAGCAAAGGGATAGGAGACAACAGGAACCTGAGTGACTGTGTAGATGTCTTAGTACTTTTCTTATTCTTATACTTTAGTGTTCACCATTATATTCAAATAAATTTTAAATGGAAAAAAACTGACTTTCTGCAACTTTAGAAGAGTGGGATGAATGTGTTTATTAAAGATGCTTTTGATGACTGAATAATTATTAGAAGTACAATTTTAATTTATTTCTAACTAAAGAAAACTTTCATTAAAAAATGCAAATCAGACATTTCTATCTGATCAACTTCTGGTACACCACACTTAAACAGACTGATCCTACCTAAGCAATCTGATACCCAAATAAGCATGACAAGGAGTTAGAGCAGAAGCTGTTGTAAAGGTAATAAAAATAAATTTCAATAAGAATTTATTGTGTATTTTAGCAGACTTTTTGCCTTCCATATCTCTTAAGAGCAAGAGACCAGTTAGGCTCTGAATGCCACATATAAATCACCCTAACAGACAAAAATTGTCTCTAATGTTATATGAGAAGGTAATAAAGATGACTACTAAAATATTAAACAGAAAGAGTATATCTCAGTTGTAAAATCACATCTGGAAATGGCTTAAACCATACAAATCACTATTACAGTTTGTCATGAAAACTAGCTCTTTAATTTGTGAGTGTTATGAATTTAGATGATCTAATCACCTTCTAAGTGACCAAGCAGTAACACCATACTTCCTCATTCTACAAATATCCAATCACTTCTAAAGTTTTGGAATGACATTTGCTTCATTTCTGTAATAAAATCTAATATAGATACAGGGTAGGTTGTATAGTTTAAATCTCAAATCAAGCTAAATTATACTTTCTTATTTTTTCCATTTTGGGTGATATTGTGGTTTGAATTCGAGTCCTCACGCTTGTTAGGCAGGCACTGTACCACTTGAGCCACACCTCCAGCCCTTTGTTGCTTTAGCTATTTTTCACAAAGGTATTCCTCCTGAATTTTTGCTTAAGGCCAGCCTCAGACAGCAATCTTCCTACCTATACTTCCTGTGTAGCTGGGAATTACAGGTGTTTTTTACAACCTTAGCTAGCTTTTTTATGTTGAGATGGGGTATCGCTAACTTCTTCCCTGAGATAACCTCAGGCTACAATCCTTCTAATCTTCACCCCCTTAGTAGCTAGGATTATAGGTGTGCACCAGCACACTGGCTAAATCCTGGTTTCTTAAATGATGTATATTTATTTATCATTTTTTCCTCACAAAATATACTTCATTCTTAATAAATATTTATTTCGATTTATCCATTATGCTGAATATTCTTTCAAGAACTGTGTTATGTTCTTGGGATATAGAAGTGAACAAGAAATACTGGATAGCACAGACAAGTTCAATTTAATGGAGA
Source organism: Castor canadensis (assembly GCF_047511655.1). Taxonomy (NCBI): domain Eukaryota; kingdom Metazoa; phylum Chordata; class Mammalia; order Rodentia; family Castoridae; genus Castor; species Castor canadensis. Next base: position 101,557,847 of record NC_133386.1, read on the forward strand.
AAAACACTAAATTTTCAGACTATACTCATTGTGTAAGTATTTACTGCAGTAAATATGGCACTTATGCTAGAGAAACATGAAGTGCCATCTAAACTAGGTTTTGTGAGTCAAGAAAATATTTTTATTATGAAAAACAAATAAATGATACAAATAAGAGCTTATACCTAGTATTAGAGGAACAATTGCCTTGGTTGCATGTGTGTTGGGTGGAGAGAGGGTTGTTCTAGGACAGGCAAAGTGCACATGTCCACACAATGTCTAGGAAAGTACTTTGCTGTGACCTGCAGATTTGTTAGTGTGGATGGAACACACAAAAATTAAATGTGAGATTATCCTTGAGTAGACTCTAATGGCCAATTCACACACAGCCTCAGAGCCACAAAGACAGAACTCTATCCTGATAATGGTGTAAGGACACACTTATCAGTAAATATGGATCACCTACAACAAAGGGATTAGACAGGTCTGAATGCAGTAGTGCTTACCTCTTAGAATGAATATTCTATACTCTAGGTGCTAAAGACCATAGATGACAGAAAAAGGTAAAACAAATAACATAACAGCTAAAAACTACAGAAGTAAATTGTATAGCAGTTGAAAACCAGATTCAATCAATTTGCTAGTTAAGTAAATATTGGTAGCACACATTCTGTATTACACATCCTGGAGGTAGAGGAATGACAAGAGGATATATGCCTTTCATCCTCTAGTGTTTGTTGTTTCATGGGCAATGGGAAAGTTAATGAAAATAAGCTACTGTTTAGCCCTTAGCACTAAATATTTAACAAATGTTAATTTGTTAAGCCTTATAATAACTTGTAACACAGATACTATTAAAATTCTTATGTTATAAATGAGGGAAAAATAAAGGCAGATTACATAATTTGCTCAAGAATGTGATGAGGCCAGGATTTCAACAAAGTGTGGCCTCATTCTATGGACCACTGAACCTTGGTTCTGAATTCCATACTGTTGCGTGTCAAGTAGAAAACAAGAACACCACAAGGAGAAACTATTACATTATCTGTGTAGGGCCAGGGCAGCCTAATCTGAGAAACTGACATGTACTCAGTACTATTCTGAGAATTTACAAGCATTGTTCACGATTTTGATGTTTATCCTCCAGACTAGGTGTGGGAGCTGGACCCCATGGCTCCAGTCTGTTCTCCTAACTACTTTGGAGGCTGAGATCAGGAAGATCATGGTTTAAGGCCAGCCTGGAAAAATAGTTTGTGAGATTCCATCTCCAAAATAACTAGAGCAAAATGTACTGGAAGTGTGGCTCAAGCACTACAGCACTTGCTTTGAAAGCACAGTCCTGTGTTCAAACCTCAGTACCACCAAGAAAAAAAAAAAAAGACCAGGTGTAGGGAAGCCAGAAACCATGGACTAAATTCAGCCTTCCAATGGAACCCCAGTTACATCTTTTACTTATGCATTGTCTATGATATGTTCTGTGCTATGTCATCAGGATTGAGCTGTTGTGACAGAGGACATATGTCTGTCAATCATAAAATATCTATCATCTCACTATTTGCAGAACAAGTATTCAGACCCATTTTATAGACAGTAGAAAGGAAATTGAGAGTGTTTAATTGAAATGTCACAGTATTAATTTGAATTTAAGAATACCATTTTGTGTGCAATGTAGAAAAATGGATTGGAGTGGGGCTAGATTAAGAAGAAATAAATAATTCCTTTAAATATTTTGTTTGTTTTATTTTGTTGAGACAGGATCTTGCTATATAGCCCAGGCTGGCCTTGAACTCATGATTTTTCTGCCTCAATTTGCAAAGTGCTATGATCACAAGCACACCCAGCTCATTTCAGTTTTCACCCATAGATGAAAGATGATGGTGACTTAGACTAAGGAATACAGAGAGGATAGAAAGAAACCTATAAAGTTGAGTGAATAGATAGTTTATGATGATTAACAGATAAGGAATATGTTAAAATAAGGGATTTAACGTGGAATTCATTTCCACATTTAAACAATTGAGTAGATAGAAGATGGAGCAAGGGGGTGATACACTAATACAGATGAATAGATTTAAACAAAACTTCAAAGACAGTGCAGCCACTTGAACAAGAGTTGAATATCACATTAGTTGACTCACAATGATGGTGGAATCAGAAATTAATTTGAGTCTACTGTGGAAACTGTCATTAAATACAGAATATATTTGCATCATCAAATGACTTAGCATATCTTTAATATAGTTATATGAATAATGATCCAGAAAAGACATTAAGGAGTGAAGAAAATTCTAAATCCCAATCCAAATTGCCTTGAATGTGGTGTAAGGAGGCTCAGTCATCATTTGTACAGAAATAAGGGACTGATGTTATTTATTAGGTCAATGCAGTCGAAGGAGCTTCACTCACTGAATAGTATGTGTAAGGAGTTATTTTTATTAAGTTCAACAATGAAAGTTGTATCAGTTAAAATAAAGGAAGTGCATGAGCAATAAAAATAGAGTTGGAGGTTGAGTAGCACAGAAGTAGACTACTGCACGTGGACCCTGGGTTTGATCCCAAACACCACAAAAAAGTTATGTATAAATACACATGGATTTATTATCAAGTGCATGGGTACATTATTAATGCATATATCATAACAGATGACTATATGATCCATATTCAGGGAATGAGTGAGGATGATGAGGATATGATGCAGGGTGATATTAACTAATCTGCATGTTCAGAAAACCCATTGTTTCTGATCTGACCCACAAGGAGAGTAATATTGGGGATTTAAAGGCTGTGAAAAGTCTCATAGAATTGCTCACTTCTATTTCTTTAGCCCAAAGCCTAATATGACTAGAATTCCTACCTAGAACGCCCTTCCCTTATTTCCTAAACATAGCTCAAACATTCCAGTGTCATTGCAAGTGCAAGGTACTTTCTGCCAATCTTGCCCCAATATTCAGGCCTTGGGAGAGTCTTCAGATTCTCTGAACCAGAACTTTTATTCTTTGGGAGAAACTCATTTCTAGTTTGTATATAACAATTATAAATTCTGTCTCTAAGAAGATAATGTCTCAATGTATTTTCTTGGCTTATACATTACATCCTGTCTTCAACTTCACATGTGTGGTTGGATATAAAATATTCCCTCTTCAAAGTTTTATTTTTCTGTTTCAGATTCATCCACTTCAATATGAGTACCTATATTTCATATGTGTTCCTCTGCTTTATCACATTATTCTGTTCAATGGCATCCTTATTCTTTAGATGTCTCAAGTTAGACAAATTTAAAAATTAACCTCAAATTCTCTATTTATTTTGTTTGCTGTGGTTAAGTGGCTACTATATCCTATAATTGCAAATGAAGTAATAATATGTAGATCAGTTACATATGATTCATATTGAAGAAATTATTTAAGGTTTCTGGGCCTCAATTTTCTCATTTAACAAATTAAAATTAATATTTTTCTCATGTAATGTGTAATCCATGGGAACCAGAATTGAAGACTCCTTATGTAGAATTTCAGAGCATGACCTTTGGAACCAATCTGCCTAGGTACAAATCCTAGTTCTGCCCCAATCTAGCTGTGTGAATTCTACTGAGTTATCTGTTGTGTGAACTGTATTACTCAGTTTCTCCACACATAAAAGGGAGTTCATCAACTTATAAGGATTATTAAGCAAATATTTGTACAGCTCATAAATGAGAAATGCCAATAAATACTTCTTTTAAAAAAGAGCAGCTCAATGAATATAGTATATCACAATTCCAGGCACACTGTCAAACAGCTCTATGTATTACAATTTATTCACCTTCCCAACTTCTATTATCTGTGCTGTACCTTGTGCTTTACTCAACTCACCCATGAACTACAACCAGGACTAACCTCCTCACACTTCTCACTACCTATGCTGGGCTAATTGGGGTTAGTTAATATCATCTGTCCCCTTATTTATTATTTTACTTCTTAAGCTATATGTCCCTTGTTCTCTTGCCACTAGAGTTTAGATAATAAGAAGAACATTAACTTAAATATTAGTAATGAAAACCAGAAATATAAAATAGATACAGTGGGTATGTGTGTGTGTGGGGGGATAATGTTGGGAGGGGAAGGGGGAATAAAGGAGATTAAGGTGATGATCTATAGTAGATGGACTTCACATGCCTACATGAAACAGAACTAAGAAAACTCTTATGATTGCTTTAAGTGAGGTGGGAAGGAGGTTGAGGATGGGAGATGACAGGGCAATGTAAATAATGTACAATATAAGTCTAATCATAATTGTCACTATAAATCCCCCATATAATGAATATATACTAATAAAAAATATATGCAGAAAAGGAAAGCATAAACCATGCTCAGGACTAAGAATTGGCAGACACCTGACAGAAAGAAGCTGAGCTTCACAACATTTCTGTGAGAAGCACTGATATCAGGGCCGCTTGCAAAGGAAGATATACAAAGCATTCCTTTCCATTTCCTCACCTTGGGAGTTACTTTATATTAGAAATATTTAGTTTTCACTCATTTAACCATTCCAAAGTTGTGATTTTTATTTTCTATACACAGTCATCATTTCCTGCTCTAAATACCTGGAGTGTTTTATTTTTATTTCGCATACCTAATGATGGAATCATTAGGTTCTTATCAAACCTCACACTAGGTCCTATGAAATTGAATGACTTTTATAAGAAAGTATTGCCCTATTGAGGGGGTGAGGGGGAGAGGGAGGGGGCGGAGTGGGTGGTAAGGGAGGGGATGGGGGCAGGGGGGAGAAATGAACCAAGCCTTGTATGCACATATGAATAATAAAAGAAAAAAAAAAGAAAGTATTGCCCTAAAATCATTAGATTATTTAAAAGTGATTCTCTTTCTGATTAGTTTTTCATTGAATATCCTAGGACAGCAAAGTGGAAGATTGATTGTGGTCTCACTAAAATAGCAAGAACATTCCCCAACTAAGAGAAAGTCTTTCTGACATTCCGTACTCTCATCAAAGTTCCTGTTTCAGTGTTTTCTCTTATTTTGGCTCAGAATTTAAAATAACTATTGTGGTTCTTTTTTAAATTTATACAATATGCTCTATCTTTTCAGAGTTCTCCTTCCTCTATCTAAAATCTACATGATGGTTACTTGTCTATTGCTGTGTAAACCCATTTTTCTGGATATAGGGTCTTTCTAATTAGCCCAACTCATTATGTAGCCAGTTTGACCTTAAATTTAAGATCCTCCTGCTCCATCCTCAAGTACTGGAATGATCAGTGTGAAGCAGCTAGTCCCCTCTGTGTACATGGGTTTAAGAGTAAAAATAATAGATGTAGCTTTCATTCTCCAACGGATAACACGTCCAATGCCAGGGACAGGATTATACACAAGAGCAACTTGCTGTCTTATTTGCTTTACTCCATTAAGAAACTGGAGGCAATCATAAGCACATAAATCTACACATGCTTTTTTATGGTTTACTTTGTTTTTAAGAACCAATAGCAACTATCTCCCAAACAAGAACCATGCCTCAAAAATGATTTCTCTACCCATATGTTGAGATTCACATGTGTACTCTTGTAAGAGAAGAGGATGGCAGTTACAAGATAAAGAACTTCCTAAAAACAACTCCCGTCCACCATCAAAATTTTTCACTCTCATGATTGTTCTTGAGGATATGTGACATAGTTCCTTCGTAAGGAGCTGTGAGTGAAGGAGGTCAGTGTTAACAAGGCATCCTGTTACCTGCTCTGGTTTGTTGGTTCTATAATTCCTAACTCATGCTTGATGAGTAATTTAAATTATTCATATTTTCCTTGATTCTGATGAAAGTCTGTTTGCATGGCCCTAATTTTCCTTAAGGGAAGTAGTGCGTGATAAGGGGTATTCATAACACAGTGATTAAAAACATGCCTGTGTGTGCTCCCAGCCCCAAGGAAACACAATGTGTCAAATTATTTAACCTCTTTCAAATTATTTAACCTCTTTGTAACTCTGTAATAGTTTGCTAGTTTATAAGACTCAGATAAAAGAGGTTTATAAAAGTAACTTTTCATATATTTGTATGATTAAATTAATCAATACTTGTAAAACACAGGAGAGCCTCATGGACATAATGCATACTTCAGAAATGCTAGCTTATTAAAACAGAAATGATTCTGATTATTACTTAAAAATCAATTGTTTGTGAAGCACTGCTTTTCGGCCAGTTGCACAAGTCTAAAATATCTATGTTTGTTTCCAAATACCTTCATAATCTGATTGTGCCCCATATGTCAACCCAGTTTTCTCTTTCTTGCCAAAGAAACCTTTTCAGTCTAGGGAGGTTGAGCTTCCTGTTTCTATACATGTATTTCTCAGTAAAAATAAAGCAATAACTAACAGGTACACAGGGAGTTATAATTTACAGATCCCTGTCTCATATCCTACTGCTTTCAATCCTGTCCTGACCCTTTGGATAAAGCAGCTTTGTATTCATTTTTCACTGGGAAACAGAAGTTTAGAGAGGTCAGATGACTTGCTCAACAATGCATTTCAAGTAAAGCATACTGAAAACAAATGTCAAACTTTTCCTGTTTCTTCTCTGTGTTGGTTTATTCTGTCACAATTACCTGAACTCTCTACTTAATATCATCTGTGTATCCATTTTATCTGAATGCCTCAACTAAACAATTAAGTAATGAAAAGATTCTCTGACTTTCACGTTTGAAACTGTCTGTATTTTGTTTTTCTATATAATTACTACTATGCACTTAACTTTTTGTTTTTTAAATGAAGGAATATTAGATCAAAAGAGTTATACAATAGAAAAATAGAAGTTAAAGTAAATGTTAATAGTCTTACTTGATTTCATTCACCCTTTTATGTTACAAGTTTAATATGGTGACGTTCATATTTAAGACTCAAAGTATAAAAAAGAAATATTTCTCTATATCTTTTTCCAAATAAAAATACCGCTGTTAATGTGAGGTCTGTCTACATTGCCCTTTGAGATTTATTAACTATATTATATATTATAGTATTATAATATGTGTATGTACTCATATAGTATAATATACATGTATTATGCATGCATATATACTAATCTATACAATAACATATTGGATAAATGTTATTAGCCCAACTTTCAGATAAGGAAAATTCAAAACAGAAATTTAGTTATTTCTTATATAATAAGTTTCAAGAGTTTTGAAACTAAGTCCTATATTCTTAAAATTCACTTTTTATACTCTACCTCTTCATAGTGCCTCAATGAATTCTGTGTAACTTTTAAATTGTCAGCATTTTCATCTAACAATGTCAACTCATTCTTTTTTGCAAAAGCATAATATTCAGTACTATAATTTTCAATAGTTCATTTAGATTCTTTACTAATAAGTTAATATGTAAATTGCTTCCAAATGTTTTTGTTACAAAAATTAGAAAAAGTCTCTACTCACATGTTTTCATGTGTACATATTTGATCTTTTAGCTAGCATTTGATAGAAAAGAGGAATAGCTATAAACTAGATGCCTAGTTACCTTCTAAAGCTAGCATGTTAAATGCCACGCCCAGAAGCACAGTACAGAGAGCCTTCACAAACCTGCACAGTTCCACTACTACAGTGGGGAAGTCAGTTAAAACCACAAAGCACTCTCAATTATTCTGTAGACAGAGATCCCCAACAACCTATAAATTAAACTTGACTGCCTCTTCCTGAGTGTGCAATGCTACCCATTAAATGATTATATAAATTATGTAACTGAAAAATAGGACTCAGTAAGAATGGTATCTTTCTAGATATGGTAAGAACTGAAGCTGCATGGAACTGAAATGACATTTTCTGTACTTTGTACTATTTTTACATTATTAATTGGAAATCTTTGCTAATAAATAGAAGAAATAGCAACAAGTTGGAGATAAAGGAATAAACAACTTAAGTTAATATGGTCTTTAGAATTTGAATACAAAGCTGGCATTGCCCGACTGCAGGATTTATATCTGTGGAAAAGCATCTTTAGAAGAGCACATTTTGCCTGACATTTGCTAAATATTCTTTGTCAATCTCCTGAGGATATTTTATATTTCTTCAAGTATCTCCTACTTGGTCTGTAAAAATCACATTAAAATCACATTACACCTAATCTTAATAAATTGATTAACATAGAAATAAGATATGTAACCACATATGAAAGTAACACTGATTACATTTATTTTGATAAATAATGTTAAGGCAAATAAAAATATCCAATTAGAATCATACTTATAATGTGTTTAATATCAGTGTTCATCTGGTTTAATTAATTTTTAATTACAATTTCATGCAGATTTTCAGAATACTTTCTTACATAATAATAGTAATATATTTCTTCTCTAATTTCTTATACACTTATATATTAAACATTATGTTTGCCATCTTGGAAAGAGCTCTTAATAGTGAAGGTGCCTTTGAAACAGCTGAAGTATTTTTCTTTTTATTACTTAAAATAATTCATTTAGCATTTTCAAACAGTAAATAGAAAATGGATGGTAGTTTTAGCTAAGAAAATACTCAGATAAAAAAGCATTTAGTGAGTTTTAATAAGATGAAAACATAATTTGATCCCAGAAAAATAAATTGGAAAAGTTAGTACATCTTTCCTTAGTAAATACAAATAGTAACATATAAAATCATTGTCAAAATAGGATCTGTACACCATGCAATTGATGCATGGGAAGAAAGCCATGTTGAAATACATTTCTCAATGAATTCAGTTACTCACAATCAATTTAATCAATAAATTTAAGACAAACCTTGGAGGAAATTGCCTGGTGGCTGAAATGTTTTGATCATTTCATTTTTGAGACACTCACTATTCCTGGTCTTCCTTTGCTCTTTTTGGCTCATTTGACCTATATATAACTTTAAACAGCTCCCTGGCTGACAGACAGACTATCTTATCATATGGCAAATGGCAATACACTCCATTACACAGTAACTTTAAGATCATAGCCCCACTGAGAAGCCGCTATAAGAGTTTAACTACTCTCCTGACGTATATCAGCCAATATCTAGATATATTAGCAGGGAGATTCTACTGACCAGAAAAGGATTTGGGGGGGAAGGGGAGAAATCTAAATCTTATTTCAATTCTATATCAACAGGCTGGAATTTCAAATGCTTAATGTATTCTTCATTGAATGCATAGCAAAAAGAAAAAAAACCTCAAACCTCCAAATGAGATCAAATTCTTCCCCTAGTTCTGTTCTTGGTCAGTACTACAAAGGTTTTGATCATTCATATACTGAGTTATGAAATACTATTAAATGACTTGTACTTTTAAAATTTCACTGGGTTTTGTAACAGGCCTTCTATATGACCTAAAATAAAATTGACATTAGGAACAGCACCATGATGATGATCACTTATGTGGAAACATCCAAATAACATTTTAAATCTTGTAGAAGTTACCAGTGGTGTATTATTTTTTATTTAATAATTATCTTTCATTTGGTGTACAGCATTCAAATATATAGCTGTAAAAGCAATGTAAAAATAAGCAATAGCAAATCAGAGGACTCATACACTGTATTTATTATTCATATTTCTACTTGGGAGAGGAAGACCTATGGTTGTAATCACCAGGACAATTAAATAATTGATTTCACTTAACTAATATAAAAATAAGTTTTATATTTGTTTTTACTTCTAGTCATGACATACTTTTACGACATGTTTTGGAAATAATGACATGGTTAGTTGTGGGACTTGGAAGAAAGCTATTTTGCTGACACACATGTCCGAGTTGATATTCATAGAAAATTACTCTCATCTGGAAATGGTGTGTTGTTATGAAGCACCCCAATAATAATGCAACTATGAACCCCGATACTTCTCATTGGTGTTGACAGTATAGAAAAGGGGGGAGCAGCTTTCTTATTGGGCACATCAAGGATACATAGCATCTGCTCTTAGAAAGGTTTATGCATGAAAATTGGTGAAAAAGATGTTAATTTTGACAATTTTCATATTTTAGATTTAGAAATATTGTAAAGTTGCCTTTCCTTCAAGCACTGTGACTGCCTAATATTGCACCACACCATTCTCATAAGTAAGATGACCATTACTGCACTGCATATCTTATATGACAGAGCAAAGGATATTGAGAAGAGTTAATAAAAAGGAGCAAATGAAGATTATGGCTGTGTAATCTTCATTAGAAAAGACATATCTCCTTCCCTTATATAGAAAAGATATGGTTAACCTACACAAAAACTAAAATTTTTGAGGATGTTCCCAAGATACTATATAAATATGTATATATGTACATTCATAATTCTTTCATGATTATTTATCTCAGTTGCTTTCTGAAAGTTCATGGTTTCATAAAATGAGTAAATCAAAGATTACCACAGACTAGTTAAGCATCTTCCAAATATGTAAAAATTGGATGAAACAAAATGAATGACTTTCAAACCACTCATTACTATTGCTGAAGTACAAAAGAGACCTATACATTTCTATTGCATTATTTCTAGTGCATCCATACTTTATGTTCATCTACTTATATAACTAGAAGATAAAGCATACATTTTCTATATCCACAGTTTGGATTTTCAAAATATCTGAATGAGAGTTCAATATGGTATCAAACAAAGAGAGTTTCAAAATTAAAACAGACTCAATTGAACATTTTGAATTAAAAACAACACACCAAAATGCCAATACAATGATATTCCTTAATTCAAATCACCTTCCTTTAGTGAACTGAGAATTAACCTAGTTTAAGGATTGTAAATCCAAGAAGATACATTGCAGTTAGAGTAATATATTATTCTTTATAAACCTGGAAACAATCAATCTTAAGCAACAAAGGACTTAATACAATTACATTTTAACTCTACTTTGGGCATTAGTAGGTTGCTTTACAGACTATAAAGTACTTTCTTATGCATTGTTTTTCCTTACAAAAACAATTTTAAGATAAATAGGAGAAAGTCATGTTCTGTATTCTATAGATATTACATTTTGAACAGAGAAATTAAAAAAAAAATACTGACTAACTAAAATTCCTAACAAACAGAACAGCTAAAAGCCACAGTAAAATGATACATATTTAAAAGAAGTCATGCTCACTTTCACTTCAAAATATTAATAGTATCATTGTTTTCATAGTAACTAGGGTGAAATGGTCAATTTAACCATTATTTGGTTACATGAATGCTACCTGTAGAGGAGTATTAGCTTAGGAGAGGTAGAACCTCATACTTTATGAAATTTTGATCAAGCCTCATGAATTTCAACACTATATTTTGACATTTTCTTCTCTAATATACACATCTGTAGCTGAAACAAACTCCACCTGAATGAACTGCAAGATTTTCAGTCAAACAGGTCAATAAAACAAGGAAGTATAAGAATGCTGGTAAAAGGAGAACAGCTTCAAAACAAAAAGAAAATTTACATGCAATTTAAGATTAATAAAGAAGAAAATATATATGCACACCAGAGAAACAGAAAGAATGTAATAGAAAGCTAGCAAAAAGAAAAGTCATGAATCTGACACCCATTTACTAACATTTAGCTTTCAATCTGTTATACAAAATTCACTTAAATAATAACAAGAAGAAATGTTAGTTTGTTATTGTACTAAGTGCCTGCATTTTAGGTGTTCAAGTGGTTTCCACTTGTGGAAAGAGGCGGGTGCTGCTGTGTTGTTGATTTTGCTTACTTTAGCCTATTTAAATTAGCTGTAAAACTTTGTAGCAAGTTTTTACTGATGCTACTGCTATTCTACAAGAAGCACCAATAACAGCACAAAGCTTTGCTAAGCATCTTTTTGCATCTTCATTAAGATATTTTATTGGTTGCATCTTTTATAAAATAACTGTTTTCATTTTTGTATTTGATTTGTAAAAAATCAAATTTTATGAGGTCACCATTCCCTGAATCCAAAGCCAGCAAAACACATCATAAGAAAAGAAATGTACAGGCCAATACCCATGATGAGAATAAATGTAAAAATCCTCCATAAAGTTCTAGCAAATCTAATCCAAAACCCACACTAAATTATCATACACCATGACCTACTGGGATTTATTCCTGAAATACAAAGATGGTTCAATATATGCAAATCAATTAATATACTACTTAATCAAATAAAAGATAAAAAACCACATAATCATGTTAAAAGATGTAGAAAAAACATGTTACACAATAATTTTGGCTTATATGATAATCCAAAAGTGAACATAATAATTGCATGTTTATGGATCATAATAATGATCCCTTCAGTTCAGGAGCAAAAAGAATGCTGACACTTGCCTCTTATGTTCAAAACATTATAAGAAGCCCTAGGAGAGAATCTGGGCAAGAAAAAGAACTAAAAGTATTCAAATTGGACATAAAGTAAAATTATCTCTTTTGGTAAATGACACGTAAAGAACTCTTAAGACTGCATTAAGCAGCTTCTGAAACAGGACTCCATACCCCAGATGGGAAGAGGTAGAGAGTACGGGAAAAGTGAGGGTAATTGGTGGGGGATGAATGTTATCAAAGTACATTATATGCATGCATGTAAAGGCAAAAATGAAGACAATGATTTTATAGGAATAATATATGCTAATTAAAAGGCTTCTAGAACTAATAAATGGAATCAATAAAAATGCAGCTACACAATGCAAATATTTAAAAAATCAAGAAGCCCCACTGCCATGTGCCCAGGATACAGACAACACCATGGAGCTGGTAGCTGGGAATCTGGTACATGAATTATTACATCACAGAGAAACCAGTAAGAAACAGCAGAGAGTGGATTCACCTAAATTCAAACCCCTGTGAAGACAAAAGAGAGAGCCACAGATGGACTCAACTCTTCTAACAGCCACAGCTGGGTGCAGGGTGCACCTTTGAAGAAGGGTGGAAGACACAGCCCAGCAGTTTCCAGCCCAAGAGAGGAGTGCTGCCAGTGCATACTATAGCAATAGACTGTGAGATGTCAGGAACTGGGAGAAGAAAGTACAGTTCAGTGGGAATTGAGTGGGGTTAGGATATCGAAGGCCCAGACACCAAAAATCTTCACAAAGAGGTTTTTCTATTCATTGTCCAAATCCTGCTCCCATACAGTGCAAACCACACATAAATAGACACCATTGTGGACCCAAGTCTCTGAAGATATTGCCATCTGCTGATTTGAATATATATATATATATATATATATATATATATATATAGAGAGAGAGAGAGAGAGAGAGAGAGAGAGAGAGAGAGAGAGCGAGAGAGCATAAATATTATCCACAAAGGAGAGCAATTGAAAATTCTGATTTTGTTTTATACAAGTTTGTTTATATTGGTCTTTTGAGTTTTTATTCATGTTTGTACTGACTTTTTGTTATAATTGATTTGTGTAATTTTGTACTCTTTCCAATTTTCTTTTCACTTCTGCATTTGCCTCCCCTCCTTTTCTCTGCAATCACATATGAACCACAATACCTACTTTTAGTATTCAATTTTAAACCATATCTTCCCTTTCTCTTTCCTCATTCCCATTAATACTTTTGTTCTGTCTACAATGAGAACTGCTTTCTAACTTACATTTTTCCTATCTTTATTTCCCTATCCATAATCCTTCTTAGTGACCTATACTTTTTGCAGGTAATCAGATCAGCTTTTTGGGTTTTTTTTGTAAGAGTCTATATATTTATCTGTTTAATTTTATTTATTTCTCTTCCTCCTCACTTCTCCAATACATTAGCTAGACTTTTCCTACCTATCTCATTCCACTTTCTTCTTAACCCATTCTATAAAGCTTACATGAAACATCTTCCTGCCTTATAAAACCTTGTGTTATTAATGTTATAGTTATTTGCCCATCTTCTTCCTATTACCACCATTACTAATGAAAGACTTCGTGTTTCTACATTCCTCTAAAGATACTGGAGCAGTAGCAGATTATTATTAACTAGGAGTTGCTAAAATCTCAAGGTTGTGGTTTATCAAATGTAATAGCTTATGGAGGTAAACCTCCTCTCCTTGAGTGTAATAGGGGACTATACCTAGATTCTTGGGCATTGAAGTTGAATGTTTTACTACTGAGTCACACTCTCTAATATAGGGAAAGGAAAAACATCACAAACAAGGCACTATCTAGTCTAAAATAATCTTTGAGAAATTCCATCTAAAAAGAACAAGGAGATTGAAACCTCTAGCCAAACCTCAGCCCATTTGTGTAAATCCTAGCCTAGAAACACAAATAACATGAAAAAACAAGACAAGACATCTCCTTATTTTTTTCTTCCAATTTCTTCTTGAGCTAGGTACTTTATTGCAATGTTACTTCAACAGAATTTAATATGCTACATTTTACTTCTGAACAAGAATAATGGGTAAGATCACCTTTAGGTAATTAAACAACATTCCAAATTTCCTTTGGCTGACTTTCAGCCAATGTTTAATGTTTTTTGGGTGTGTTTACTCTTACCTTATCTATCGCTTTTTTATATCATAGTTAGCCATTATATTTAACCTATTTAAGTTGGTACATTTACAAGGCTCATTCAATGCCATGTCCAGGCTAACAGTAAAGATGTTAAAGATACTAAGTATGACTGGAGACAATTTAAGGGATATAATAAGAAGTAAATTTTTTTGAAAACTTTAACTCAAATTTTTTTCTATTTCAATTTAATGGAAATATGGCAATTTCTTAGGTCCATTGTAAGATCAGCTTTCAGAAAATAATAAAATTTTAAAATATTAAAAGTTTTCACTCAAATTATCTTTTTGCAGTATAATCACGATTTTTAAAAAAGTAACTTTTTCCAGGTGCTAGTGACTCAACCAGTAATTCTAGCTACTTGGGAGGCTGAGATTGGAAGAATCATGGCTCCAGGCCATTCTGGGCAAAAAAGTTTGCAAAAGTCACGAGCTTGTCATGGTGGCATGTGTCTGTCATTCCAAATATGCAGAAAGCTTTAAAAAAGAAAATCATGGTCCAGGCCAACTTGAGCAAAAAGTGAAACTCTATCTCCAAAAATAACCAGAACAAAAAGGGCAGGCGGTATGTCTCAAGTGGTAGAGTGTCTGACTACTAGGTGTGAGGCCCTGAGTTCAAACCCCAGTACCATAAAAACAGTATATTGGAATTTGAAAGTCAGTATCTAATTAATGGTCTTTTCAAAGACCTTGTCTGTGTCTTATTTTTTATATTTGGGCATTACATCATTTCACATATGTTGAAAACATACTCTGGTTCTTTTGTTGAAAAGAAAGAGTACAGGAAGTCTGTAACCCCTCTACCAAATACAACATGCTGATAATATTAGAAATTAAACATGTCTTTATTTACAGAAAAAAACATAATAAGATGTATTCTCAGGTAATGAGATAATTCAGATATTTTGTGTGTGGTGGGAGGAAAATAAGAAAAGAGAATAATTACCAGTACTAAGAAGGCTGAAACAATAAGGTTAAGAATATGAAGCAAGCCTTGGCTACTTTACAAGACCCTATCTCAACCTCCTTCCGCAAAAAAGCAAAATCTTTATTTCAAAGATACTATGTATGTGAAAGAAACATTTTTAAAATAATTATATTTATTGTGACACATAAACATAGAAGAACTATTAAAAAATGAAGAAATCAAACCCTATTATGTTGTGAGAGAAGGAGAAAAGTGAGAAACTGGACATATTAGTTTACTGAAAACACTCTCAAGGGAAATAAGATAGCAATTTCATGTGTTGGCATGATTGTCATTTGTAGAGAGAAGAGATTCTCATTGTCTCTGCTTTCTTACAGAACAAACCACATCCATCTCAGTGTGGCTTACAAAATCTTGCACAATCTGATAGCTAACTTTCCAAATTATGTCTTTGTAATTGCAACCATGTCAGCCCAAGACAACTTCTTTCTCACCCCTACATTTTGTTACATGTCATTTTCTTACCTAAAATACTTTATTACAGACCTCCAAAGGTCTCTTTTGCTATGGGGCTCAATACTATTTAAAGGCAACTGTGATTGTATTTCTTAGACTTCTGAAACTTCTATTTCAACTAGAAAATCCATATTGAGAAATAGGTAGGAAGCCTAGACAGACAGGGAATGGATAACACGTCAGATAGGAGCCTATATTTAAAAAGCTAAAAAGCTTGTCTACTTTTCTACCTGATGTGAAAATAATGAAGCTGTAATAAGAAAAGCAGAATGTTTTGATACAACAATGACCAGAAAGAACTACTTCAGAAACAAACAAGTACATTTGAGTTTTATATTTATAATTTCTATTAGCCTAAGTATGTTCAGTTATAAGGCAGGGATGATGACAGCACACCCCTAATTCAAGCAAATAGCATTTTAAAGCATTTAATGCATGTTAAATCACTATCACAATAAGCACATAATAATTCCTAAATTTAGGATTATTGTTATTATTTTTAAACTTCTATTATCAGTTTCATATAAAAGATTAGAATTTTAAATCACTTAGGAAATGATCATAATATTGATTTTAAAATATGGGAGAAAATTGAATTTGATTATTATTTTTCAAATTATTTTATCATTACTAATGAATAGTTAATATTAGAATGAAGAAAGCCTTTTTTAAAAAACATCAAAGACACAATACTAAGGAATATTCTCTACAAAAATTAAAAAGATTAAACATTAAGCACAACCGAATGGCAAACAACATGGGAAAAATATTTCTAACAGAAGTTGGGAGTTTTAAATGCTATTCAAGAATATGAAAAATTTACTATTCAATAAGAAAATAATCATGGATTAAAACAGAAAAAAAAAGAATCTAACTACTGCCTGAGGCCACTCAAGAAGTACTTGTTAAGTACCTGCCCCATGTTCACTTCAGTACTAGGAAGTAGGTTTTGGTAGTAAAATAAAGGTTAAGGTAAATATTTTTCCATGTCTTTCCATTCAGAAAGTTGGCAAAAGCAGAAATACAAATGGTTAATAGATATGAAAGAATTGCCTCAATAAAAATCAGAGGTAAAAAATTGAACCAGGATATAAGTTTTCACCAAATGCCCAAAATTAAAAAGGAAAGCACAATCTTGACAAGGTAGAGAAGTAGATTGCTTACTGGCAAGAGCAAAAGTGATAAGCACTTCTTTGGAGGTGAGTTGGTAACATTTATCTAAACAGTTTTAAAAAATTATTTTATCTACCCATGTATTCAAGTGATGAAGTCAACTTGGTTGTGATGAATGATCTTTCTGATATGTTCATGGATTCAGTTTGCCATTATTTTATTGAGGATTTTTGCATCAATGTTCATTAAGGAGATTGGCCTATAGTTCTCCTTTTTGAAGGTGTCTTTGTCTGGTTTGGGGATGAGTGTAATATTGGCTTCATAAAATGAGTTAGGCAATGTTCCTGCAGTTTCTAGTTCATGGAAAAGTTTAAGGAGAGTTGCTATTAGCTCTTTTTTTAAAGGTCTGATAGAATTCAGAAGAGAATTCATCAGGTCCTGGACTTTTCTTTTTTGGGAGACTCTATTGCTGTTCAATTTATTTTTGTGTTATAGATATATTCAAGTGATTAATATCCTCTTTGTTCAAATTTAGATCATTATAAGTATCTAGAAATGTGTCCATTTCTTCAAGGTTTTCAAATTTATTAGAATATAGGTTCTAAAAGTAGTCTCTGATGATTTCCTGGATTTCCATGGTATTTGTTGTTATCTCTCCTTTTGCAATTTTTATTTTACTGATTTGAGGTTTTTCTTACCTAATTTTAGTTAGGTTTTCCAGAAGTCTGTCAAGCTTGTTTATTTTTTGAAAGGAGCACATTTTTGTTTCATTAATTCTTTGTATGTTTTTTTTTGTTTGTTTGTTTCCATTTCATTAATTTTGGTCCTTATTTTTACTATTTCTCTACTTCTTATTTTGGGTTTTGCTTTTTCTTATATTTCTAGGAGTTTGAGATGTAGCATTAGGTCACTAATTTGAGATCTTTCTGTCTTTTAATATACACACTTGTGGCTATAAACATTCCTCTTAGGACTTCCTTTGCTGTGTCCCATAGGTTCTGGTAGGTCATGTTTTAATTTTCATTAACTTCCAGGACCTTTCAATTTTCTCTTTTATTTCATCAATGACCCACTGATCATTGAGCAATGTGTTGCTCACCTTCCAATTGTTTGTACGTTTCTTACTGTTGTTTTTGTTATTGAGTTCTAGTTTTAATGAATTGTGATCAGATAGAATGCATGGGATTATTTCTATTTTCTTATATTTGCTGAGGCTTGCTTTGTGCCCTAAGATATGATCAATTTTGGAGAAAGTTCCATGAGCTGATGAGAAGAATGTATATTGTACAGAAGTTGGACAAAGTGTTCTGTAGACATCAGTTAGGTCCATTTGATCTGTGGTGTGATTTAGTTCTAGAAATTCTTCATTGATTTTTTTTGTTTAGATGACCTATTTTGGTGATAGGGGAGTATTAAATTCTCCCACTACCACTGTGTTGGAGTTTATATATAATTTTAGGTCCTTTAGAGTATGTTTGATGGAATTGGATGCACTGATGTTGAGTGCATATAGGTTGATAACTGTTATTTTCATTTGGTGTATTTCTACTTTTATTAGTATGGAGTACCCTTGTTTATCTTATTTGATCAATATAAGTTTGAAGTCTACTTTGCTCAAGATAAGTATTGCTATCCCTGCCTGTTTTGGGGGGTCATTGGCTTGGTAAATCTTCCAGCTTTTCACACTAAGCCAGTGCTTGTTTCTGTCAATGAGGTGGGTCTCTGGTAAAAAACAGATTGTTGAATCTTCAGTGTCTTTTGATTGGGAAGTTAAGTCCATCAACATTCAGTGTTAATATTGATAGGTATGTGGTCATTCCTATCATTTAGTTGTTTTTGTTGTTTAAGGGTTTGATTGTGTGCAGCTGAATCAATGTTACTCTCTGATTCCTCATCTCTTCTCCTGTGGTTTGGTACTGACTGTTCTCTGATGGTTTTCTTTGCTTTCATTATCTCTGTGCAGAATTCCTTGAAGAATCTTTTGTAGTGATAGTTTGATGGTCATGTATTGTTTTAGTTTCTGCTTATCATGGAAGACTTTTATTGCTCCATCTATCTTGAATGATAGTTTTGCTGGGTAAATATCATAGGGTTGAACTTATTTTCATTCATTCCCCAGAATACCTTATTCCATGCCATTCTTGCTTTTAAGATTTCTGTTGAGAAATCTGCAGTGATTTTAATGGGTTTACCTTTGTATGTCATTTGTTTTTTCTCTCTTATAACATTCAATATTCTTCCTCTATTCTCTGTGGGTTTTTTTATTCATTTATTCATGTGTGCATATATTGTTTTTGCCATTTCTTCCCCCTGCCACCTCCCTCTACCTCCCACTCCCCTGACTTCCAGGGAGAACCTGCTATTGTTTTTTTAATGATAATATGTCGTGGGATAGTTCTATTTTGGTAACATCTGTGTGGTTTCCTGGAGGCTTCCTATACCTGAATGAGCACAGCTTTCTCTAGATTTGGGGAATATTCTGTTATTATTTTGTTAAATATATTGCAAATACCTTTTGCTTGCACCTCTTCTCTTTCTTCAATGCCCATGATGCTAGGTTTGGTTTTTTGATAGAGTCAGTTAGTTCTTGCACATTCCTTTCAGAGGTCTTGAGTCATTTGACTAATAGCTCTTCAGTTTTCCCTTTAATTTCCATTTTATCATCATATTTTAAGATTCTGTCTTCCATGTTCAACATACACAAGTCTATAAATGTAATACAGCACATTAATAGAAGCAAAGGCAAAAAACACTTGATCATCTCAATATATGCAGAAAAGCCTTTGATAAGATCCAACACTACTTCATGATGAAAGCTCTAAGAAAACTATGAATAGAAGGAATGTACATTAACTTTGTAAAGAATATAAATGACAAACCCATAGCCAATATCATACTTAATGGAGAAAAACTGAAAACATTTGCCTTAAAATCTGGAATGAGACAAGGGTACCCACTCTTCCCACTGCTATTCAACATAGACCTGGAATTCCAGCCAGAGCAATTAGGCAAGAAGAAGACATAAAAGGAACACAAATAGGTAAATAAAATAAATTATCCCTATTTGCACATGGCATGATCCTATATCTTAAAGACCCAAAAAACTCTACCAAATACTCCTAGACACCACAAACAGCTATGGCAAGATGGCAGGATACAAAATCAACTTACAAAGATCATTAGCTTTTCTATACTACTAAAACAAACAAATTGAGAATGAATATATGGAAAAAACTCAAGTTACAATACCCTCAAAAAAAATCACATACCTAGGAGCAAATTTAGCAAAGGATGTGAATCAGTTCTACAAGGAGAACTACAAACCCCTGAAGAAAGAGATTGAGAAAGACTACAGAAGGTGGAGAGATTTCCCATGCTCAAGGATTGGTAGAATCAACATAGTAATAATGGCAATATTACCAAAAGAAATCTACATATTCGATGATATTCCCATCAAAATCCCAATGACATTCATAACAGAGATTGAAAAATCTACCCTAAAGTTCATTTGGAAGCACAAGAGACCACTAATAGCCAAGGCAATACTCACCATAAAGAGCAATGCTGGAGGTATCACAATACTGACTTCAAACTATATTACAAAGCAAAAACAATAAAAACAGCATAGTACTGGCACAAACACAATTAAAGAAAACCAGTGGAATATGATAGAGGACCAGATATGAATCCACACAGGTATAGCCACCTTATTTTTGGAAAATGTGCCAAAAATATATGATGGAGAAAAGACATCTTCAACAAATGTTGCTGGGAAAAGTGGTTATCTGTCTGCAAAAAACTGAAGCTAGATTCATATTTATCTCCCAATACTTGTAACAACTCAAAATGGATCAAGAGCCTTATTATCAGACATGAAACTCTGAAGTTAGTACAGGAAAGATCAGAGAATACTCTGGATGCAATAGGTATAGGAAAGGACTTCCTCAATAGAACCCCAGCAGCTCAGCAACAAAGAGAAAGGATGGACAAATGGGATCTCATAAAGTTAAAAAGCTTCTGCACAACAAAAGAAATGGTCTCTAAACTGAAAAGACCACCCACAGAATAGGAGAAAATATTTGCCAGCTATACATCAAACAAAGGACTGATAACCAGAATATATACGGAACTTAAAAAACTAAGCTCCCCAAATCAATGAACCAATGAAGAAATGAGCAACTTAAACTAACAGAACTTTCACAAAAGAAGAAATTCAAATGGCCAAAAACAATGAAAAAATGTTCATCATCTCCAGCCATTAAAGGAAATATAAATCAAAGCTACACTAAGATTCCACATCAACCCTGTTACAATGGCTATCCTCACAAACACTAACAACAACATGTGTGGTGAGGATGTGGGGAAAAAGAAATCCTCATACACTGCTGGTGGCAATGCAAGCTAATGCAACCACTCTGGAAAACCATACAGAGGCTTCTTAAAAAAGTAAACATAGATCTACCATATGATCCAGTAATCCCACTCCTAGAGATATACTCAAAGGAATGTGACGCATGTTACTCCAGAGGCATATGCACACCCATTTTTATTCCAGTGCTATTCACAATAGCCAAGTTATGGAAACAACCAAAATGCCCCACTACAGATGAATTAATCAAGAAAATGTGGTATTTATACATAATGGAATTTCACTCAGTCATGAAGAAGAATGAAATCTTATTTGAAAGTAAGTGGATGGAACCGGAGAACATCATCCTGTGTGAAGTTACCCTGGCTCAGAAGACCAAAAATCATATGTTCTCCCTCATATGTGGACTTTAGAACTAGGGCAAATGTAGTAATGTTGTTGGACTTGGGTCACATGCTAAGGGGAGGGTACCTACAGGAGGAATGTGGATAGGTAGGAAACCCAAAACTTGAAAATGTTTGATGTCCCCACTGCAGAGGAGCTAATACAGTAACGTTAAAATGACCAAGGTCAAAATGGGAAGTTGACTGAGCAGTAGTGAAGAGGTCAGGTAGAGATGAATCAATTTGGGGTGTAATACACTTTTGCATGGAAGAATTGTTAGGAATCTCTCTGTATAGCTATCTTTATCTCAACTAGCAAAAATGCTTTGTCTTTCTTATTATTGCTTAAGTTTCTTCTGCAACAAAATTGTAGGGAGGGGGTGGGGGATAGAGTGGAGAAATGAGCAAAACAATGTAAGCATATATGAATAAATGAATAAAGAAAAAATTATTTTATCCAATGTATAAGCTTTTTCTCAGTCATGTATTTCCATGTGCACATTGTTTGGGTTATTTTTATCCCTTGGACCCTGCCTCCACTCTCTTCCCCCCTCCCTCCTTGCTTTTTGTTCTTCACTTTTCTCCAGTTCTGTTGAAGAGTAGAAATCAGCAATAATAAGAAAGACATAGCATTTTTGCTAGTTGAAATAAGGACAGCTATACAGAGAGATTCCTAGCATTGCTTTCATATACAAATGTGTTACAATCCAGGTTGATTCATCTCTAATTGATCTTTACACTGGTTCCTGATCCCCTTCTCATGTTGACCTCTGTTGCTTTAAGGTTTCCTTATTAATTCCTCTGGAGACTGGACATCAAATGCTTTCATGTTTTGGGTTTTCTTTATAACCTTGTACCTCCTGTTGTATTCTCCCCTTGTCAGGTAACCCAAGTCCTACAACATTGCTGTATTTGCCCTAGATCTAAAGACTGCATATGAGGGAGAACATACGATTTTTGGTCTTCTGAGCCAGGCTAAACTTCACACAGGATGATGTTCTCCAGTTCCATCCATTTACTTACAAATGATAAGATTTCATTTTTCTTCATGGCTGAGTGAAATTCTATTGTGTATAAATACCACATTTTCTTGACCCATTCATCAGTAGTAGGGTATCTTGACTGTTTCCATAACTTGGCCATTGTAAATAGTGCTGCAATAAACATGGATGTGCAGGTGCCTTTGGAGTAACCTGTGTCACATTCCTTTAGGTATATCCCCAGGAGTAGGATTGCTGGTTCATATGGCAGATCTATGTTTAGATTTTTAAAAAGCCTTCAATTTTTCTTTCCAGAGTGTTTGCACCAGCTTGCATTCCCACGAGCACTTTATGAGGGTTCCTTTTTCCCCACATCCTCACCAACACATGTTGTTGGTGGTGTTTTTGATGATGGCTATTCTAACAGGGGTGAATAGATTTATAACACAAAACAAAATTGAAGCAGCAATTAAGAGTCTCTCAAAAAAGAAAAGTCCAGGACATGATGGATTCACTGCCTAATTCTATCAGATGTTTAAAGAACTAATACCAACCCTCCTTAAAATTTTCCATGAAATAAAAAGGGAAGAAAGAGTGCCTAACTCATTTTATGAAGCCAACATTACTCTCATCCCAAAACCAGACAAAGACACTTCCAAAAAGGAGAACTACAGACCAATTTCCTCAATGAATATCTGTGCAAAAATCCTCAATAAAATAATGGCAAACCGAATTCAGCAACACATCAGTAAGATCATACACAACGACCAAGTCAGCTTCATCCCAGGGATGCAGGGGTGATTCAACATATGCAAATCTATAAATTTAATACAGCACATTAATAGAAGCAATGACAAAACTGCTTAATCATCTCAATAGAGGTTTATGCTTTTTGAAGTTTATTCTTAGGAAGAAACCAGTTGTACAGGGAAAACTCTGCTTATAATGATTATAATTGCAGCATTATTTTAAAGAATAATGAAATTAATAGTATTTTATTTCTGTAAACAGCTCCTGAATAAATTGTGATGCATCAGAAAACAAACTCCAACATTATTTTTTAAATAAAAAAATTTCTTGAGGTTCTATGAAAGAAAAAAAACCAAATTCACAAAACATTCTTAAATGTCAACACCTCCCTAATAATGGACTTAAATTGTAGTAAAGAGGAAGAAATTACTTTGTCATTTTCCAAAATTTTTTTATTATATTATTATCATTGTACCAGGGTACATTTTGACATTTACAAAAATGCTTATAATACATTATAGTTAGATTCACCCCCTCCATCATTCTCCTCTAACCTCTCTCCTCTTTCTTAGAATAGTTTCAATAGGTCTCATTTTTCCATTTTCATACATGAGTACATAGGATTTCCACCATATTTGCCTTCCTTCATCCTTTCCATATATTTTCTGCCCATACTCTGGTACCAACTCACAGACAGAAACTCTTTTACCATCCTGTCCTTCATTTTAGAAAAAAAGACATTTTTGTTTGTTTATGGTAACTATATAGGGGGTTTCCTTATGATATTTCCATGTGTATATGTATTATGTCCCACATTGGTTCATCCCCTCCATTTTTCTCCTTTCTACCATAGTCCACTTCTTATGGCAATTTCAACAGGTTTAAATATCTATACTCACTTTTGTATAGACAGTACATCAACCATATTCAACTTCTTTTTTTCCTTCTTTCACTCTCACCTTTCTGATAGTGCCCGCCCCTCTACATGACCTGCTTTCCATACTTGTCCTTCATTGCTTAAGTGTACTGAACATTGTTCAAGATTTTTACCTTGGTATTATGCCTGTACATGAATTGTGCTTAAGTGAATCTAATCCCCCTCCACTATATTTCCTTG
Source organism: Castor canadensis (assembly GCF_047511655.1). Taxonomy (NCBI): domain Eukaryota; kingdom Metazoa; phylum Chordata; class Mammalia; order Rodentia; family Castoridae; genus Castor; species Castor canadensis. The sequence goes on from NC_133386.1 coordinate 101,582,410, forward strand.
CCCTTTTCCCCATCCTGGGATACTTAACAGTTTTCAGTGCATTTCATTGTGTCTTATTCCTACACAGATGTTATGTATATCATTATTTTTCACTATCTTGTCTTCCTTCACTTCCTCCTCTCAGTGTTCTCCACTAGTCCTTCTTTTGGGTATACATTCTGCATGTATTTGTTTGTATATATATATTTATGTATATATATATATATATATATATATATATATGTAAACCATTGATTATATTTGTATTGACCCTGTATTCCACATATGAGGGAAGACATGAGACCTTTGACTTTCTGAAACTGCCTAACCTCACTTGAAATGATTTTCTACAGGTCCATGTATTTACCTGTAAATGAAAAAATGTCATTCTTTGCGGCTGAGTAAAATTCCATTTTGTATGATTGCCATATTTTATTAATCCATTCATCAATTGATTATTTCTGTAGTTTGGTTATTGTGAATAATACTGCAATAAACATGGTGTATTATTGTTTTTATTGAAATCCTTCAGGTGTATGTCTAGGAGTGGTATTGCTGGATCATATGGGATCATATGGCAGTTCTAGTTTTAGATTTTTGAGGAGCTGCCATAGTATTTCCATAGTGATTGTACTAAATTTACCTCCCCACCAGTGTATGAGGGTTCTTTGTCCTCCACTCCATCATGAACATTTGTTATTGTTTGTGTTCTTGATGATAGGCATCCTAACAAGACTGAGGTGGAATCTTTACAGTAGTTTTGATTTGTATTTCTTTTAGTGGCCAGAGATGTTGAGCATTTCTTCTTGTGTTTTCTTGCCATTTGTACTTCATCCTTTGAAAAACACTCCTCAGTTGCTTTGCCCATTTCTTCTGTAGGTCATTGATTCTTTGGGAATTTAATTTTTTGAGATCCCTAATATTCTGGTTATTAATTCCTTGTCAGATGTATAGATGAAAAATATTTTCTCCTATACTTTGGGCTACCTCTTCAGTTTGGGAACCATTTTCTTTGCTGTGCACAAAGTAGTTTCATGTAGTCCCATTTGTCAAGCCTTTCTGTTAGTATCTTTGTCATTGGGAATACTATTTGGCAAGTTATTGCTTATGTCTATAAGCTACAGTGCATTCCCTACTCTTTCTTGCACTAGTTTCAAAATTTCAAGTCTTGTGTAAATGTCTTTAATTTGTATTTGTACAGAGTTAAAAACCCAGGTCTAGCTTCAGTCCTCTAAATGCAGGTATCCAGTTTTTCCAACAACATTTGTTGAAGAAGCTCTTTTCTCCATTGTATGTTTTGGACAACTTTTCCAAAATTAAGTGGGCAAAGCTGTGTGGATTCATATGTCATTCTTCTATTCTGTTCCACTGGTCATGTGTGGTTTTGTTCCAGTAGCATGCTTTTTTTTTTATTGCTATAACTCTATTATAGCTTGATGTCAGGTGTTGTAATTTCAAAGAAAAATGACAAGAATGATCAATGAAATTAAAGTAACATATAAGCATATAAATTAATTCAAAGAGAACTAAAAGAAATAACTGAGTGCAAAGGAAGTTCAAACAACTAAATGAAATAAATAAGGCAAAATGAAAGAGAGATGAAATAAAAATATAGAAATCTTGGAAAATATCAAATTGGAATTTGTAAAACAAAAGTCTCAATAACCCAAATGAAGAACTAAATGGAAATCTCAGTTAATAGAAGAGAAAAAAGTTGAAAATTGAGTATCATGGATTGAAGATACAGTAGATAATTTGATCATTCAGTCAAAGAAAATACTAAAAATACTAAGAAAATATTATCAGACCATGTACGATTTCTCATACATTAGCAAAAAACAATACCTAGAAATCACAGTTATGTAATAAGGAAAAGACACACAAACTAAAGGCATAGAAAACCTATTCAATAAAACAATAGCAGAAAAAGACCCTTATGTTGGGACAGAGAGGCTCATCCAGATAAAAGAAAGTTTCAGAACATATTACAGATTAAATCAGAAAAGAAACACCCTCAGAACCACTATATAGTTAAAACATTAAATAAACAAGACAAAGAAAGAATATTGAAGCTGAAAAAGAGAAGAGACAACTCACATATAAAGTCAAATCCATTAAAATACCAGCAAATTTTTCTACACAAACTTTGAATATAATGAGAGTTTTAAAAGATATATTCCAAGCCCTGAAAGAGGCCAGCTTTTGAACTGGTAGAGTAACTCAAGTAGTAGAGTGTCTGCTGAGCAAGTGTGAAGCTCTGAGTTCAAATCCCAGTACCTCCAAAGTAAAAGGCAACTTTCTATTTACATCAGTTTGCCCAGGAAAACTATCAATCATAATTGAAGGAGAAATACAACATTCCACAATAAACAAAGACTGATTAATTAATGACCATCAAAATAGTACTACAAAACATACTTAAAAGAATCCTACACACAGAACAAGTACAGAAATGTAAACAGGAAAATACAAAAATAAATAAATAAATAAATAAGTAAACTCCATGGGACAAGTAGATTAACAAATGAGATGGAAATAGTAAACATAACAAAGTAAACAAAATGATAGGATGTTACTAATTTCAATTCTCTAATCCAAACACATAAAATGCTTAGTTAGATTAAATGGAAAACTTAGTCTTTTATTGCATACAAGAAATATGTCTCAAAGCAAAGAAAAGAGCATCAACCAGAATCAAACTTTTAGACATTCTGGAACTTTAACCCATGGAAATCCTTCCTATTCCCTGCCATTTCTCCCTGCCAGCTGGTATCAAAGGTGCCTGTGTGAATCTGCAGAATGAACAGAATACTGTACCAACAGTACATACCCCAGACTGCCACAATACCTGACACAAGCACCCTCCACTATAACAATAGAAATACATATAAACACATACAAGGGCCACAAAAGCCAGCAGCCCACATACCATTTCCACTATTCACTCACCCTTTTTCCCACCCTGTACTTTTTAGTGCCACCTTTACCAATTACCCAAATTTCTTATCTAGCCTAATAACCATGAACCCAGAACTCTCATAGTTTTTAGATGTTATCACCAAGGGATTTTCTATATAATATATAAATAACTGGTCTGTTATTGTACCTGTGAATTTGTTATTAGTAAATTGCACCTCCAAACTATGAAAAGAAAGAGCACATCAATCTTGCTAAAAACCAAGTGAATCAAAACACAAATTTTAAATCAAGGGAAAGAAAACATGCAATTAAAACCACAATTTAGCCTTGCAAGAACATAGTTGCACAGCACCAAGAGGAGCTATGGGAAGAAGAGCAAGGGATGGAAATCACACTCCTCAAAAAAATAATGCAATACAGGATTCAGTGAAAAATGAGGAAAATGGATACCCACTTCCTGATACTAACAAAATAATGATAAATGTCACTAAGGAACCCAGTGGCATCCATAAAAAAAAACTCTCAAATTGGAAATCTTGGAAGAAATCACTTAGAAATTCATGGAGAAGTTACTAGGCATGGTTAACCAGAATGTACAATATGCATTCAAGAAATTTCAGGACACCAAAAATAAAGAACATGAGAAGACACAGAAACAAATACATGAACTCAGAGAGGACTTTCACCAAGGTGAAACAGTTGGCACTTTTAAAAAAGAGATATATGAATTAAAGCTGACAATAAAAAATATAAAAGAAGAGTTCCAGAAAGCTATGGAAAACCTCAGACAAAAGAATCAAATAGAAATCCTGGAAATAAAAAGTCCCTTTAGTCAAACAAAAAACACAGTAGAAGGCCACTTCAGCAGACTAGAACAAGTGGAAGACAGAGTCTCAAAACTTGAAGATAAAATAGAAATTAAAGAAAAAGCAGAAGAAATCTTAGACAAAGAACTCAAGAGGTGTGAAAGGAATATGCAAGAATTCAGTGATGTCATGAAAAGACCAAACCTGAAAATTATGGGCATTGAAGAAGGAGAACAGGTGCAAAGCAAAAGCATACACAATATGTTCTATAATATAATAACAGAAAATTTCCTAAATCTCAAAAAAGTTTTGCACATTCAGGTATAGGACACTAAGCAGACTTGACCAAATAGAACCACTCTAATGCATATTACCATTAAAACAATAAATACAACAGAGAAAGTTTATTGAATGCTTTAAGAGAGAAAAAACAAATAATGTATAAATGCAAATCCATCAAAATAACAGCAGATTTCTCAGTGGAAATATTAGAAGTAAGAAGTGAATGGAGTGAGATGTTTTGCGCAATGAATGAAAATAATTTCAAACCTAAGATACTCTATCCTGAAAAAGTATCATTCAAAATTGATGGAGCAATAAAAATCCTCCTTGATAAACAGGACCTAAAATAATATATGACCACCAAGCCACCACTACAGAAGATTCTACAAGGAATTCTGCACATAGAATATGAAAGAAAACAAGACAATGAGAGGATGGGAAGTATCAAACCACAGGAAAATAAAAGACAAGTAATAAGAGAGTAGCACTGATTCAACGGCACATAACCAAATCCTCAAACAACAAAAACAACTAACTGGCAGGAATTATCACATACCTATCAACATTAACACTGAGTGTCAATGGACTCAACCTCCCAATCAAAAGACACCATTTGGCAAACTGGATGTAAAAGGAAAATACGAGAATCTGTTGTTTACAAAAGACCCATCTTAATGACAGAAATAACCACTGGATTAAGGTGAAAGGCTAGAATAAGGTTTTTACCAAGACAATGGCCCCTGAAAACAGGCAGAAGTAGCAATACATATATCAGGCAAAGTAGACTTCAAACTGACCTTGGTGAAGTGAGGAAAAGACATTGATACTAATTAAAGGAGAAATACACCAAAAGAAAATAACAATTATCGAGCTGTATGCACCCAATACCAGTAAAAACAATTTCATCAAGCAAACACTTAAGAACCTAAAAACAGATACAGAATCTAACACAGTGGGACTGTGAGACTTTAATACCTCTCTCTCACTGAAAGATAGGTCATCCAAACAGAAAATCAACAAAGAAATACCAGATCTATAATGCCATAGGTCAAGTGTAAACTGATGTTTACAGAATATTTCATCCAACATCAGCACAATATACATTCTTCTCAGAATCCCATGGAACTTTCTCAAAAATAGATCACATCTTAGGGCACAAAGCAAGCTTCAGGAAATATAAGAAAATATAAACAATCCCATGCAGTCTATCTGATCACAATGCAATAAAACAAGAACTTAACAACAAAAACAACAGCAGAAATTGTGCAAATAATTGGAGCCTGAATAACACTTTGCTCAATGATCAGTGGGTCATAGAAGAATACAAGAAGAAATCAAAAGATTCCTGGAAGCTAATGAAAATGAAAACACCACCTACATGTGCCTATGTGACACAGCAAAGACAGGAAATTTTATAGCCATGAGGGCATATATTAAAAGGATGGAAAGATCTCAAATAAACCAAATAATGCTACATCTCAAGTATCTAGAAAAATAAGAACAAGCAAAACCCAAAACAAGCAGAAGAAGAGAAATGATAAAAATAAGGGCTAAAGTTAATGAAATAGAGACACCCCCCAAAAAAAATCAAAGGATCAACAAAACAAAAAGCTGGTTCTTTGAAAAATGTAAACAAAATTGACAAGCCTCTGTCAAATCTGACTAAAATGAGGAGGGAGAATATCTAAATTAGTAAAACCAGAAATGAAAGAGGGGAGATAACAATAAACACCAAGGAAATCCAGAGAATCATCACAGACTACTTTGAGAATCTATAATCCAATAAACTGGAAAATCATGAAGAAATGAACAAATTTCTAGACACTGACAACCATCTAAAACTGAACCAAGAGTATATTAACCACTTAAACAGATTTATAATATGTAGTGAAATTGAAGCAGCAACAAAGAATCTCCCAAAAAAGAAAAGTCCTGGATATGTTGCATTCTCTGCTGAATTCTACCAGAAATTTAATGAACAACTAATATGAACACTCTTTAATCTCTTCCACAAAATAGAAAGGGAAGAAACACTGCCTAACTCATTCTATGAAGCCATTATTATATTCATCCCAAACTGAGACAAGAACACATACAAAAAGGAGAACTATAAGCCAATCTCCTTAATGAACATTGATATAAATATCCTCAATAGACTAATGAGAAAACAATTTCAAAAACATATCTGAAATCATTCACCATGACCAAATTGGCTTCATCCCAGTAATCCAGGGATGGTTCAACATAAGCAAATCAATAAACGTAACACAGCACATTAATAGAAGCAAAGACAAAACCACTTGATCATCTCAATAGATACAGAAAGGCCTTTCATAAGATTCACCACCATTTCATGATAAAAGCTCTAAGAAAACAAGAAATGGAAGGCATGTAACTCAATATTATAAAGGCTGTACATGAGAAATGTACAGCCAATATTATACTTAATGGGAAAAAGCTGAAACTAATTCCTCTAAAGTCAAGAATGAAACAAGTATGCCCACTCTCCTCAATCCTATTCAACATAGTTCTTGCATTCCTAGCCAGGGCAATAAGACAGGAAGAATAAATAAAAAAATCCAAATAGGTAAAGAAATATTCAAAGTATCCATTTGCAGATGACATGATCCTATACTTCAAAGACCAAAAAACTCCATCTAAAAACTCCTAGATACCATAAACAGCTTAAGCAATGTAGCAGGTTACAAAATGAACTTACAAAAATCAGTAGCCTTTTATACACCAACAATGAACAAATTGAGAAAGAATATAGGAAAACATTTCTATTTACAATAGCTTCAAAAAACATCAAATACTCAGGAATAAATGTAACAAAGGATGTAAATGACCTCTATAAGGAGAACTAAAAATTACTGAAGAAAGAGATCAAGGAAGACTACAGAAGGTGGAAAGATGTCCCATGCTTATGGACTGACAGAATCAACATAGTAAAAATGGCTGTACTACCAAAAGTAATCTACATGTTCAATGTAATTCCCATCAAAATGCCAATGACATTTATCACAGATATTGAAAAACCTACACTAAAGTTCATTTGGAAACTCAAAAGCCACAATTAGACAAGGCAATACTGAACAAAAAAACAATGTTGATGGTATCATAATACCTGACTTCAAACTATACTCCAGTGCCATAGCAATAAAAACAACATGGTACTGGCACAAACACATACATGAAGACCAGGAGAACAGAAAAGAGGACCCAGATATGAATCCACAGAGCTACAACTACCTTATTTTTGACAAAGGTGCCAAAAACATACAATGTATAAAAGACAGTTTCTTCAACAAATATTGCTGGAAAAAGTGGTTATCTGCCAGTAGAATACTAAAACTATATCCATGCCTATCACCCTATACTAGTGTCTAAGGATCTTAATATCAGACCGGAAACCTTGCAGTTTGTACAGGAAAGAGCAGGAAACACCCTGTAAGCAATAGGTATAGGCAAATACTTCCTCAGTGGAACTCAAGCATCCCAGTAACTAAGAGAAAGGATTGACAAATGGGACTACATGAAATTAAAAACTTCTGCACAACAAAAAAAAAATGGCCTCTAAATTGAAGAAACAAGCCGTAGACTGGGAGAAAACCTTTGCTAGCTATACATCAGACAAAGGACTGATAATCAGAATAAACAGGGAGTTCAAAATACTAAACTCCCCCAAAATCAATGAACCAATAAAGAAATGGGCAACAGAACTAAACAGAACTTTTTCAAAGGAAGAAATCCAAATGGCCAAAAAACACATGAAAAAGTGCTCACAATCCCTGGCCATGAAGAAAATGTAAATCAAAGCCACCCTAAGTTTCCACCTCAATATTGTTAAAGTAGCTATCATCAAAAACACCACCAAGAACAAATGTTGGCAAGGATGCAGGGAAAAAGGAACCCTCACACACTGCTGGTGGGAATGTAAGCTAGTACAACCACTTTGGAAAACAACGTGAAGGCTCTTTAAAAAACTAAACATAGACCTGCCATATTATCCAGCAATACTACTCCTAAGGATATACTCAAATAAATGCGACTCAGGTTATTACAAAAGCACCTGCACATCCATGTGTGTTGCAGCACCATTCACAATAGCTAAGCTATGGAAATATCCAAGATGCCCCACTACCAATGAATGTATTAAGAAAATTTGTTATTTATACACAATGGAATTTTATTCAGCGACAAGGAAGAATGAAATTTTGTCATTTGCAAGGAAAAGAATGGAACTGAAGAACATCATCTTAAGTGAAGTTAGACAGGCTAAGAAGGCCAAAAATTGCATGTTCTCCCTCATATGTGGATTATAGACCAAAACAAATGCAGTAATATTATTGGACATGGGTCATACACTAATGGGAGAAGCCACACAGGAGGAATAGGGAAAGGGATTGATATACTCAATGTAGAGGAGCAAGTATAGTAATCTTAAACTGGCAGAGGCCACTAGGAGAAGGGGACAAAGATGTAGTGAAGAGATCTTGAGCGAATGTAGGTTGAAATACACATGTCCATGAGAGGAACACTAGGAATCTCTATGTATAGCTGTCTTTATGTCAAACTAGCAAAAGTGGTATGTTTTTCTGATTATCTCTTATGTTTTCTCTTCAGCAAAATTGGAGAACAAGAGGGTGGAACAGGTTCTGCCTTGGAGGTAAGTGGCTCAAACAAAGTATACACATGTGAGTAAATGTAAAAATAATAAAATAAAAAAAGGTAAATTACAAAACAGAAGTATATCTCACTGACAAAGGCAAATCATTTCTTCTAAGCAAATAGACCCTGAAAGCAAGCAGAAGTATATATACTCATATTCTGTAAAGAAGACTTGAAACCAAAATTAGTTACAAGAGACAAAGAAGGTCATTTCTTATTAACAAAGGAAATCCCATCAAAAGAAAATAATATATGATAACATAGATGCTCCAAATTTTGGAGCAACAAACCTTATTAAATAAACACTGCTGGACTTAAAAATAGACATAGACCACAAGACAATACAATTCAATACTCGAATTTCACTAATACATAAGTCATTTATATTAAAATATTAACAAAGACACTTCAGAATAAAATCATACTACATATCTAATGGACTTAACAGACATCTACAGAGCAATTGATCCAGAAGCTGCAAAAGAAACATTTTTCTCAGTAGCCTATGGACCTTTCTCCAAAGAAGATGTTATTTTAGGATATAAAGCAGGTCTCAGCAAATATAAGATGACTAAATACCTACTAGTGCTTTGTAAGACCATAATGAAATCAAAGTAGAACAAAATAAACTGTAGAAAATATTAAAGCACATGGAATACTTTTTAAATGACAGCTCTGTGATTATTAAATTATGTGTTTCTGTTTCTTCTTTTTTCAGAAAAATAATTTATATTTCAGTGTGTCACATATCCACTCTTCTTCTATACTGAAGATACGGTAGAGAATCTAATCATTCCTCTTCTTTACTGTTTTTAATTGAGAATTCCCTACTTCCAAGCAATAATTGAGACTTAACACATCTTAAATATATTAGGAACTGGTGAACAATAAGTTTTGTGCAACACACTGGCTAATTAGATCATCTCCCCACATTTTCATTTTACCCACTACATACCCAAATAAAGTAATTTGTTTCTAACATGTCCTTGAAAAATTCATTTTATGCCATTTTCACTTGCTTTGTAACACTGGTTTATATATAATACACAATGTTGCCTAGAAATAGTGAGATTGAGAAAATCTTCTGAAGTTTTCTATCTCAGTGGGAAATCAGCAGTTTTAAATCCTATGCTGAACATAGGCTTACCATGAATATCATGTAGCTGGTTGAGTAGCCCATTGTATTTCTCATTTGCTAAGATTTCTGAGCACATGAATACATTGAATTATGCCAAATGTTTATTTTGTTTTTTTGTTTTGTTTTTTAAATTTATTAGCATACATTAATTGTGCAAAGGGATTTCATTGTGATATTTGCATACATGCATATAAAGATCAAATTCACCCCATTTACATTACTTTCTTATTTATTTATTTATTGTTTTATTGTTTTATTATTCATATGTGCATACAAGGCTTGGGTCATTTCTCCTCCCTACCCCCATCCCCTCCCTTACCACCCACTCTGCCCTTCACTCTCCCCTCCACCCCTTCAATACCTGGCAGAAACTATTTTGCCCTTATCTCTAATTTTGTTGAAGAGAGAGTATAAGCAATAATAGGAAGGAATAAGGGTTTTTGCTAGTTGACATAAGAATAGCTACACAGGGAGTTGACTCACATTAATTTCCTGTGCATGTGTTACCTTCTAGGTTAATTCTTTTTGATCTAATCTTTTCTCTAGTTCCTGGTCCCCATCTCCTATTGGCCTCAGTTGCTTTTAAGGTATCTGCTTTAGTTTCTCTGCATTGAGGGCAAAAAATGCTAGCTAATTTTCTAGGTGTCTTACCTATCCTCACACATCCCTTGTGTGCTCTCGCTTTTATCATGTGCTCAAAGTCCAATCCCCTTGTTGTGTTTGCCCTTGATCTAATGTCCACATATGAGGGAGAACATATGATTTTTGGTCTTTAGGGCCAGGCTAACCTCACACAGAATCATTTCTCCAATTCCATCCATTTACCAGCGAATGATAACATTTCATTCTTCTTCATGGCGGCATAAAATTCCATTGTGTATAGATACCACATTTTCTTGATCCATTTGTCAGTGGTGGTTCATCTTGGCTGTTTCCATAACTTGGCTATTGTGAATAGTGCTGCAATAAACTTGGGTGTGCAGGTGCCTCTGGAGTAATCTATGTCACAGTCTTTTGGGTATATCCCCAAGAGTGGTATTGCTGTATCAAATGGTAGATCAATGTTTAGCTTTTTAAGTAGCCTCCAAATTTTTTTCAAGAGTAATTGTACTAGTTTACATTCCCACCAACAGCAAAAGAGGGTACCTTTTTCCCCTGCATCCTTGCCAATACCTGCTGTTGTTGGTGATGCTAATGATGGCTAATCTAACAAGGGTAAGGTGGAATTTTAGTGTGGTTTTAATTTGCATTTCCTTTATTGCTAGAGATGGTGAGCACTTTTTCTTTTTTTTTTTTTTTTTTTTTTTTTTTTTTTTTTTTTTTTTTTTTCATTTTTCTTTTATTATTCATATGTGCATACAAGGTTTGGTTCATTTCTCCCCCCTGCCCCCACCCCCTCCCTTACCACCCACTCCACCCCCTCCCGCTCCCCCCCTCAATACCCAGCAGAAACTATTTTGCCCTTATCTCTAATTTTGTTGTAGAGAGAGTATAAGCAATAATAGGAAGGAACAAGGGGTTTTGCTGGTTGAGATAAGGATAGCTATACAGGGCATTGACTCACATTGATTTCCTGTGCGTGGGTGTTACCTTCTAGGTTAATTCTTTTTGATCTAACCTTTTCTCTAGTTCTGTGTTTGGCCATTTGAATTTCTTCTTTTGAGAAAGTTCTGTTTAGTTCACTTGCCCATTCCTTTATTGGTTCATTAGTTTTAGGAGAATTTAGTTTTTTAAGTTCCCTATATATTCTGGTTATTAGTCCTTTGTCTGATGTGTAGCTGGCAAATATTTTCTCCCACTCTGTGGGTGTTTTCTTCAGTTTAGAGACCATTTCTTTTGATGAGCAGAAGCTTTTTAGTTTATGAAGTCCCATTTATCTGTGCTATCTCTTAGTTGCTGTGCTACTGGGGATCCATTGAGAAAGTTCTTACCTATACCTACTAACTCCAGAGTATTTCCTACTCTTTCAAGTATCTACTTTAGAGTGTGTGGTCTCATATTAAGATCCTTGATCCATTTTGAGTTAATATTGAGTTAATATATGTGGATCTAGTTTCAGTTTTTTGCAGACTGCTAACCAGTTTTCCCAGCAGTTTTTGTTGAGGAGGCTGCTTTTTCTCCCTTGTATATTTTTAGCAATTTTGTCAAAGACAACTTGGTTACAGTTGTGTGTCTCCATATCTGGGTCTTCTACCTTGTTCCACTGGTATTCATGTCTGTTTTTGTGGCAGTACCATGCTGTTTTTGTGGCAGTACCATGCTGTTTTTGTGGCAGTACCATGCTGTTTTTACTGTTATTGCTTTGGTGTATAGTTTGAAGTCGGGTATCATGCTACCTCCAGCATTGTTCTTTTGACTGAGTATTGCCTTGGCTATTCGTGGCCTCTTTTGTTTCCATATAAATTTAATGATAAATTCTTCAATCTCTTTAATGAATGTCATTGGAATTTTGATGGGATTTGCAGTAAACATGTAGATTACTTTTGGGAGTATATACATTTTTACTATGTTGATTCAACCAATCGATAAGCATGGGAGATCTCTCCACTTTCTATAGTCTTCCTCAATCTCTTTCTTCAGAAGTTTTTAGTTTTCCTTGTAGAGGTCGTTCACATTTTTTGTTAGGTTTACAGCTAGGTATTTGATTTTTTTTGAGGCTATTTTAAATGGAATTGTTTTCATACATTCTTTTTCAGTTTGTTCATTATTAGTGTATAGAAATGCTAATGATTTTTCTATGTTGATTTTATGTCCTGCTACCTTCCTGTAGCTATTGATGATGTCTAGAAGCTTCTGAGTAGAGTTTTTGGATCTTTAACGTATAGGATCATGTCATCTGCAAATAGGGATATTCTGACAGTTTCTTTACCTATTTGTATTCTTTTTATTCCTTCTTCTTGCCTAATTGCTCTGGCTAGGAATTCCAGTACTATATTGAATAGGAGTAGAGATAGTGGGCATCCTTATCTAGTTCCTGATTTTAGAGGAAATGGTTTCAGTTTTTCTTTATTAAGTATAATGCTGGCTGGAGGTTTGTCATATATACCTTTTATAATGTAGAGGTACTTTCCTTCTATTCCTGGTTTTCTTAGATCTTTTATCATAAAATGGTGTTGAATCTTATCAAAGGCTTTTTCTGCACCTATTGAGAAAATCAGTGGTTTTTGTCTTTGCTTCTGTTAATGCGGCTTATTATGTCTATTGATTTTCGTATGTTGAACCATCCCTGCATTCCTGGGATGAAGCCTACTTGGTCATGGTGAATAATCTTTTTGATGTGTTGTTGAATTCGGTTTGCCAATATTTTGTTGAGGATTTTTACATCAATATTTATTAAGGAGATTGGCTTATAGTTCTCCTTTTTGGAGGTGAGTTTGCCTTGTTTTGGGATAAGTGTAATACTGGCTTCATAAAATGTGTTAGGCAGTTTTCCTTCCCTTTCTATTTTGTGGAACAGTTTAAGGAGGATTGCTATCAGTTCTTCTTTAAAGGTCTGATAGAATTCAGCAAAGAATCCATCAGGTCCTGTACTTTTCTTTTTGGGGAGACTCTTGATTGCTTCTTCAATTTCATTTTGTGTTATAGTTCTATTCAGGTGATTAATTTCCTCTAGGTTCAGTTTTGGATGATCATATTTGTCTGGAAATCTGTCCATTTCTTTTAGATTTTTGAATTTATTTGAATATAGGTTCTTGAAGTAGTCTCTGATGATTCCTGGACTTCCATGGTGTTTGTTGTTGTCTCACCTTTAGCATTCCTGATTTTACTAATTTGAGTTTTTTCTCTCCTCATTTTAGTCAGGTTTGCCAGGGGTCTATCAATCTTGCTTATTTTTTCAAAGAACCAACTTTTTGTTTCATTAATTTTTTGTATGGTTTTTTGTTGATATCAACTCTTATTTTTATTATTTCTCTCCATCTGTTTGTTTTGGGATTTGCTTGTTCTTGTTTTTCTAGGAGTTTGAGATGTATCATTAGGTCATTGATTTGGGATCTTTCAGTCTTTTTAATATATGCACTCATGGCTATAAACTTTCCTCTCAGGTCTGCCTCTGTTGTGTCCCATAGGTTCCAGTAGGTTGTGTTTTCATTTTCATTGACTTCCAGGAACTTTTTAATATCCTCTTTTATTTCCTCAATGTCCCACTGTTCATTAAGTAATGAGTTATTTAGTTTTCAGCTGTTTGCAAGTTTTTTGTCTTTACTTTTGTTGTTGAGTTCTAGTTTTATTGCATTGTGATCAGATACTATGCATGGTATATTTCTATTTTCTTATATTTACTGTGGCTTGCTTTGTGCCCTAAGATATGATCTATTTTGGAGAAGGTTCTATGGGCTGCTGAGAAGAATGTATATTGTGTGGTAGTTGGATGAAATGTTCTGTAGTCATCAAGTAGGCCCATTTGATCTATTGTATATTTTAGATCTTGGATTTCTTTATTGAGCTTTTGTTTGGATGACCTATCTATTGATGATAATGGGGTGTTGAAATCTCCTACAACCACTGTGTTGAAGTTAATATATGCTTTTAGGTCTTTCAGGGTATGTTTGATGAAATTGGGTGCATATAGGTTGATAATTATTATTTCCTTTTGGAAATATTAGTATGGAATGTTCTTCTTTATCTTGTTTGATCAATGTAGGTTTGAAGTCTACTTTGTCAGAGATAAGTATTGTTACTCCTACCTGTTTTCAGGGGCCATTGGCTTGGTAAATCTCCTTCCAGCCTTTCATCCTAAGCCTATGCTTATTTCTGTCAGTGAGATGGGTCTCCTGTAAGGAACAAATTGTTGGATCTTCCTTTTTAATCCATTTCATCAAGTGGTGCATTTTGATGGGTGAATTAAGTCCATTTACATTAAGTGTTAGTACTGATAGGTATGTGGTGATTCCTGTCATTTAGTTGTCTTAGTTGTTTGAAGGTTTGATTGTGTGTACCTAAGTTGAGGTTACTCTCTACTGTCTTGCTTTTTCTTTTCCTGTGGTTTGATGCTGCCTGTCTTTTCATGGTTAAGTTGGGTTTCACTTTCTGTGTGCAGAATCCCTTGCAGAATCTTTTGTAGTGGTGGCTTTGTGGTCACATATTGTTTTAGTTTCTGCTCATTGTGGAAGACTTTTATGGCTCCATCTATTTTGAGTGATAATTTTGCTGGGTAGAGTATCCTGGGTTTGAAGTTATTTTCATTCAGTGCCCGGAAGATTTCACCCCAAGCTCTTCTTGCTTTTAATGTTTCTGTTGAGAAGTCTACTGTGAATTTGATGGGTTTACCTTTGCATGTTATTTTATGCCATTTTCACTTGCTTTGTAACACTGGTTTATATATGATATACAATGTTGCCTAAAAATAGTGAGATTGAGAAAATCTTCTCAAGTTTTCTAACTCAGTGGGAAGTCATCAGTTTTAAATCCTATGTTGAACATAGGCTTACCATGAATATCATGTAGCTCGTTGAGTAGCCCATTGTATTTCTCATTTGCTAAGATTTCTGAGCACATAAATACATTGAATTATTCCAAATGTTTGTTTTGTATAAAACACCCCTTTGTCCAGCTTGGTCAATTACATTGTTAAATTGTTTCCATGAAAAATGAACACTTATTTCTTGAACAAACTTCACTTTGACAGAATATTTCATACATTTCATAAATTGTGAATTTCTTATAGTACATTTTGATAAGCATATTAGCTACTATGTTCATAAAAGATAATTTTTTGTAATATCTTTGTCATGTTTTTGAATTAGGTTTACAAATTATTCCTAAAATAACGTATAACAAATGCTCCATTTGTGACAAATTTTCAATTTCCTGAAAGTCTCTTTAATATTTTTATCAATTCTTCTTTAAATATTTGGTGGCATTAATTCCTAAACTAATTTTGTCAGGATTTGTCTTTCCAGTAATTAAATTCTATAGTTTATGTCTTCATTTTAAGTGCATCAATGTTTGTATGTATAATGATTTCTGACTTATTTTTTATTACATTGTATGTTTACAATCTGTGAGTTTAGTTGGGTATGGGGGTACATGCCTCTAATTCCAGAACTTCAGAAGCTGAGGCAGAAGTGTCATGTGTTCAAGGCCTAGTCTGGGCTATATACCAAGACCCTGACTAAAAATTAAAGAAATAAAGAAATAAATACATGAACAAAAAACCAGCCAATTCACCTTTGATTGCAGAATCATTGAGACATGTATATTTTAATATATGCTCTTATTTATTTAATGACTAAAATTTTGTAGCAATGCTTACTTTTTCATTGCTGATTGCAACAATGAATTTTTTTTATTGATTAGCCGTGCTCAGAGTGATCAATTTTATTAATGCTCTCAATGAAGACTTTTGGGCTTTATTGTTTTTTCTTTTACTTACAAATTTCTGTAATATTTATTTCAGATTTTATCTTTAGAAATTTCTTCTTCATACTTTCTGAGGTTTAATTTTCTTGTCAATTTACACTGTGTAAAATTGAACCTTAGAACCTTCATTTCCTTCATTAGTCATCTTTCCCAAAATAAGCATTTATTTTCCATTTTCTTTTTGTTTAACTATCTATTTGAATTATTGCAATTCTGGTAAAATTGGATGCATTTATCTACACAACATGTTTTGAAGTATGTATACTTCAAAGTAGGCCTTTAATATTAAAATTAGTACCTATATCTGTGTGAAAAGAAACAGTAAGTAAACATTGATATATTGTCATTCTATTCAAGGAAAATATTTTCTAATTTCTTTTTCAGTTCATTGATATATTAGGAATGGAAATATGCATAATTTCCACTTTATTCTTAAATTAATTTTCTTATTTCTATATTAAAATATTATGGCAAGTATTCATACTATGTTTATTAGTCAGATTTTCCACCCAGTGAAAAACATCTGAGAAACAATTTAACAATTTAAAAGGACCTATTTCTTTCAAATAGGCTTTACCATCTCTTGTTCCCACAGCCTCCCAGAAAAGGGCCACCAGCTGGGGACTCCTGAATACAAGAGCCTGGTGCTACACTGCAGTTCTCTGGTGGAGAGTGTCCTTGTTTTGTGCTTGGATAGAAATCAAAGGCAGGAACTTACACAAAAATCAAAGGAATTTTTTTTGCAGACAAGCAATAGAAAGGCTGCATGGAGAAGCATATAGAGATACCCAGAATCCTGTAATACTCTGAGTCAGGTTGGATGTCAGGTTTACAGTTTTTTTTGTTGCCTGTAGAAAGAATATATTTCAACACTAAGATTATGGTATGAACAGGTGTCCCTAGGGAAGGAGATGGTGCAATTCCTTTCCTGGATAATCTCCATCTTTGGGGAGCAACTTCAATGCTCCCCTCTCAATGATCGCCTTAACTGCCATTAGTAACAGGAAAAATGAGGTCTATTCAATGACTACTTCCTGCTGAAAGGGGGCAGGTAAGGGGCCCAGGGCATCAGGACCTGACCATGAGAGTGGGTTTTGAGGGGACTACAGTATTAGGTCATCTTTGTTTCCATCAGCATGGATTCTAAGCAAGAGGAAACAAACTGAACAACTAAGTTTGGAATGCAAGGTCCAAACACAAAGAAGAGAATAATGGCAACTATAGGTCCCAGAAAGGGTAGGGAACCTGTCATAGAAGGGAGCCAGGATTTTATTTGATTGCATACCTGTGTGAATACCTGAGTTTTCAGGGACTGTTTCCAGAGCCACTTAGCCTGTTGGAGAATGTAGTTTGTATATTTCTCTGCAATGCCTGAAGTATTTATATGAGAAACATATAACTAAAAGAAAATCTAAGGCTGTGATCCATGAGTCTAAGAAAAACCCATTGTTTAAGTTCAAAACTAAAACACCACCTTTAAGTACCATAGAACATGTCTGGAGCAAGTGGAAATAGTCACTTTTTCTCTATGAAAATAGAAGGCCCTGGCCAAAAATATGAGTTTGTGCCTGGAAAGGCTGTAGTGCCAGACAGCCTCACATGCACAAGAAGCACTGCTTTAGCCCTCTTGGCTTTGATTATTTTCTTTTACGTCTGACACAAGTGACTAAATTTGAACTATGAGGGCATTCCCTCCTTATCTCCAAACTGTTTGTCTCTGACCAGACTCCTCTGAAGATTTTTCTGATTGGTCATTTTGATCTTTTCTTGTGAGAATTAGGTTTCTCTTTATGTTACCCACAATGTGGGGGATGCACCAAGCAGGTCATGTGGGAGTCAATGCCAACTAGACCCTTTTAGCCAAATTGAAGCATCAATCAGCTTTAGAAGGAGTTGCTCTTAGGCAGTGAGCTTCTAGATAGCAATACAAAACAAAATCCAGGTTTGCATAGTGGCTCAAGTTGTAGAGTGCCTGGAATTTTAACTTTAAGGAGGAGAAACTCTGCTCCAATTTTTCCTGTTGAGGGAACATTAGTCATTTGCCCGAGGGTCCTAATACAGCTATGTTTGCCTGAGAAATCAAACTGTGGGTTGGCCAGAAACTTTTTTTTCCTGGAGTATGGTATTTAATGTATAGGAAATGGATGGCTTTTTTAATCTTGTTAGGGCTAGTAAATGAGCCCCTTGTACCAAGAAGTAAAACTGAAAAATGCTTAATCCTTTTTATTTTTCTATTTCCTTCCCTTTGCAATGAGATGTAAATAGAGAAGCAATATGGAGGGTTGTAAGGGCTCCCTAAGGAGTGAGCTCACACATCCCAGCAAACCCTTGCACCCAGAACCTTTAGGAAGGCAGCTTATGCCATTTACATATAAATGGCTGTAAAGTGCTTAGTTTGGGCTCAAATCTGAAAGAAAATAAAGGAAGCCCACTGTTGCCTAGGGTAGAATGGATGGCCACTCATTCTGATCTACTTGGGAAAGAAAAACAGAGGAAACTGAAATTTGAGAGAAAAGCCTCAGTGTACTGAGTTTTTAGCCTCACTGGCATAGCCAGTATAAGCCCCTGGCTGGCTCCTGATCTCTCAGGTTGCCTCATTGGCAGCTTTAGTTTTCTGCAGAGTCCCAAGGGAGAAGCCCTCCTTAATGAGAAAGCTAGAAAAGTTGGCCTGACAGTTCCACCATAAGCCATGGTGGGGGACTTCTACAGGAGGGCAGATTCCACTGGAGTCTCCACTGTAGTGCCAGATGATCATGGCCACTTCCTATGCAATCCCCTCCAGTGTGGCACAACCTGTACTGAAATCACTTGAAGAAGAATGGTTCCTTTGTGATTGCCAGGTGATAGCATTCTTGGGTGGTGAGGATCCTTGTTCCACAATTGGAAAGAAATCAAAGGCAGGAACGCAAGCAAAGATCCAATGAATTTTATTTGCACAGAGAGGCATGTGGTGGGACCCATAATCTGGTAGTCCCCCCAGTCTTGTTAGATATCGGGTTTCAGGGGTTTTTTGCCAGTAGGAGGACTACGTTTCAACATGAATATTTTGGTGCAAACACGTGTCTTGGGAAGAAGTCTGGGCATTTTCTTCTCTGGCTATTTGCCATCTTTGGGGAACACAAGGAAATTTCACTGTCTGCCCTTTACTTGGGAAGGACATCCCATATTCAAACCATAATTATATTATCTAAATTCTTTTAAATGGATTAATAATAGTTTTATAGTTCTTTTTTTGGATTATATTGGTGAATCTGTGTGGAAATGGAAGGAAAGGTAATATAGCATCATTGATTATAGTAATCAAATTTTCTGCATCCTCAAAGATTTTTCAATTTTTGATGCATATAATTTCTAAGATTGATATTTATATATTGAATATTTTGCACCTTAGTTCATTTCACAATTAATTTTATTTTTGATCATGTTTTAATGATTTTATGTGCATTTTCATTTATTATTGCCATATGTACTTCATGTTTTTACAATTTGATTTACATGAGATGTCATTGTATGTCATAACAGTCTGTTTTAAAATCTATTTTTCTGAAAATAATTGAACTATACCATCTTTTTTTATTCTTTTATTCATATGTGCACACATTGTTTGGACCATTTCTCCCCCCTGCCCCTGCTCCCTTTCTCTTAACTGCTCCTCACTTCTAGGCCAAACCTGTTCTGCCCTTTTCTCCAATTTTGCTGAAGAGAAGACATAAGCAATTTTAAGAAAGACAAAATGTTTTTATTAGTTGAGATAAGGATAGCTATGCAGAGAGATTCCTAGCATTGCTTCCATGCACAAGTGTATTACAACCCAAATTGATTGATCTCTACTCGACCTTTTCACTAGATCCTGATTACCTTCCCATATTGACCTCTGTGACTTTAAGGTTTCTGTTCTAGCTTCTCTGCAGTGGGGACATCAAACACTTCCAAGTTTTGGGTTTCCTACCTATCCCCATTGCTCTTGTATATGCTCTCCCCTTAGTGTGTGACCTAAGTCCAACAACATTACTGCATTTCCCTAGATCTAAAGACCACATATGAGGGAGAACATACAATTTTTGGTCTTCTGAGCCATTCTAATTTCACTCAGGATGATGTTCTCTAGTTCCATCCATTTAGTTTCAAACGATAAGATTTCATTCTTCTTCATGGCTGAGTAAAATTCGATTGTGTATAAGTACCACAGTTTCTTAATTCTTTCATCAGTAGTGGGTCATCTTGGCTGTTTCCATAACTTGGCTATTGTGAATACACTGCAATAAACATAGGTGTGTAGGTGCCTCTGGAGTAACCTGAGTTGCATTACTTTGGGTATATCCCCAGAGTGGGATTGCTGGATCACATGGCAGATCTATGTTTAGATTTTTAAGAAGCCTCCATATTTTTTTCCAGAGTGGTTGCACTAGCTTGCATTCCCACCAGCAGTGTACGAGGGTTCCTTTTCTCTCACATCCTCGACAACACCTGGTGTTGGTGGAGTTTTTTGATGATAGCTATTCTAACAGGGGTGATGTGGAATCTTAGTGTGGTTTTGATTGAATTTCATTTCTGGCTAGAGATGGTGAGCATTTTTTCATGTGCTTTTTGGCCATTTGAATTTCTTCTTTTGAGAAAGTTCTGTTTAGTTCAGTTGCCCATTTCTTTATTGTATACCCTCTTTTTTATCCTTAATATTTTAAGTGATATATTTCTCAGCTCTTATATTTAATATTTTTCTTTACCATGTGTTTTTCATTTGTTATTGTGGTTTTTTGTATGATTTTACAGAATTTAGTATGTAAATACATAATACATTTTTCTACTTTAATGATTTTTAATTGTATATTTAATGATGCCAGTTACATTTTCAATATTGTACAACCCTCATCTCTATCTAATCCAAAGTATTTAATAATTCCAAATTAAAATTCTTTATCCCTTATCCATTAAACAATTTCTTTTTCTCTCTCTTTTTTTCTATCTTTCTTCTCTCATTACTTAGTATTTGGAAAACAATTGGTGATATATCTATTTGGAGCAATTCATGGAAATAGAAGTATAAAATATGTAGCCATTTATATTGGCTCCTTTCACTTAGCAAAATGTTTTGAAGCATATATACATTATGGCATGCAGATATGACAAGCATTTTACACATATATTTGTATGTGTGTATATATATGAATTATATATATAAATATAATACATATGAATTGTATATGCCTATGCATATAATGTATACATAAATATATATGGAGAAGTAAAATGATAAATTTAATTTATATTCTTTTTTAGATTTTTTTCACATATTAACTTTTTCTGATGTTCATTCCTTGCTGTAAATATAGAATTCCATTTGTTATAATTTCTCTTTTACCTTAAGTACTTCATTTAGTATTTCTTGTAAGGTAGATAGATCTTCTAAGAAAAAATTCCCTTGGCTTTTGTTCATTAGAAAGAGTGTATATTTTCCATATATTTTAATCCTAACATTAATGCCATAGTAATTTATAAATTATTAATTTCAGTTTTTCTTTCAACACCTTCAAGATATTATTCCACTGCTATAATATACTGCTATATAGGTACTATTTCTGATGAAAAATTTGTCATCATTATCATTTTTCCTCTCTGTGTAATAGCTTATAGAATCTCTCTTTCTCTCTCTCTCTTTCTCTCTTTCTCTGTCTCTGTCAAAATTTTGAATTTAATAGGCCTAGTTTTGACTGTTTTATATTTATTTTGCAATGTTAAGATGTTTAAGCTTTTGGATCTGTGAGGTTTGCTTTTTGTCAATTATAGAAAACTGTTTCTTTGCCTTATCACTCACTTCTTTGTTTCTGTTACTGCTACCTAACATATGACATAGCCACATTTTCCAGTCAATTTAGGGGGTACTGAATTCCATTTTATTTTCAATTTGAGTATTTTCTAGTGTAATGTCTGCAGGTTCAATGTACATATAGTTTCAATCCTATATTTGCTAAATTTCTCATCTAATTATGCATACTTTCTTTTAAGTAAATTCTTTAAAATATTTTAATATGCCATTACACTTATCTGATAACCCCAATATCTGGGCTGTGTCTGGGCTTCCTTATGTTGACTAATTACAGTACTGTTTTTTTTTCTCTCCTTTTATTTTTTCATTTTTACATTTACTTACATGTGTATACATTGTTTGTGCCACCTTGCATCACCACCTCCCCCAAATCCCCACTTCTAGGAAGAACCTGTCTGCCCTCTTCTGCTCCAATTTTGTTGAAGAAAAACCATATGAGATAATAAGAAAGATATAATATTTCTGCTAGTTTGGTATAAGCATAGCTATACAGAGAGATTCTTAGTGTTGCTTCCATGTACTTATGTATTGCAATCTACTTTGGTTCATTTCTACCAGACCTCTCACTACTTCTTGGTCCCCTTCCTATAGTGGGCTCTGCTAATTTAAGATTACTTTATTCACTCCTCAACAGGGAGAAATGTGTCCTAAACCATATTCAAGTTTTAGGTTTCCTTTCCTTTCCTTATTCCTCCCACAAGTGGTCTCTTCTTAGTATGTGTCCCATGTCCAATAATATTACTGCATTTGTTTTAGGTCTATAATCTACATTTGAGGGAGAACATAAGATTTTAGGCCTTCTTAGACTGACTAATTTCACTTAAGATGATGTTCTCCAGTTTCATCCATTTACTGGTAAATGAAAAACTCTGATTCTTTTTTGTAGCTGAGTGAAATTCCATTTTGTATAAATACCACATTTTTGTGATCCATTTGCCAGTCATGAGCCATCTTTGCTGTTTCCATAGTTGGCTATTGTAAATAGTGCTGCAATAAACATGAGTGTGCAGGTGCCTTGGAATAACCTGAGTTGCATTCCTTTGGGTATATCCCTAGGAGTAGTATTGCTGGATCATGTGGTAGATCTGTATTTAGTTTTTTTTTAAAGAGCCTTCATGATGTTTTCCATAGTGACTGTACTAGCTTACATTCCCACCAGAAGTGTATGTGGGTTCCTTTTTCCCTGCATCCTTGCCAGCATTTGTTGTTGGTGCTGTTCTTGATGATAGCCTATCTAACAGGGGTGAGAAGGAACCTTAGTGTGGTTTTGATTTGCATTTCCCTTATGACCAGGGATGGTGAGCATTTTTTCATGTGTTTTATGACCATTTGGATTCCTTCATTTGAAAAATTTGTTTAGTTCAGTTCCTCACTTCTTTATTGGTTCATTGATTTTTGGGGAGTTTAGTTTTTTGAGCTCTATGCATATTCTGGTTATCAGTCCTTTATCTGATGAGTAGCTAGCAAAGATTTTTCTCCCACTCTGTGGAGGTCTTTTCAATTTAGAGACCATTTCTTTTGTTGTAAAGAAGATTTTTAATTTCAGGTAGTCCCATTTGTCCATCCTTTCTCTTAGTTGCTGGGCTGCTGGAGTTCTACTGAGGAAGTCCTTGCCTATTCATATTGTTTCCAGAGTATTCCCTACTTTTCACATACTAACTGCAGAGTTTTGTGTCTGATATTAAGGTCCTTAATCCATGTTGAGTTGATACTAGTACTAGGTCACAGGTATGGATCTAGTTTCAGTTTTCTGCAGACAAATGGCTGCTTTTCCCAGCACCACTTGTTGAAGAGACTGTTTTTTCTCCATTGTATGTTTTTGTCAAAAATAAGGTTGGCATAGCTGTGTGGATTCATATCCAGGTCCTCTATAATGTTCCACTGGTTACAGTCTTTTTTTAAAAATAGAATCAAATACTACACACTTTCAAGTCTCATAATTATTCATTGCATGCTTGATATTCTAACTAAAGACCAAAATAAGCAATTCTTACTCCAGCAAAGGGAAAAAATGCACTATGATTTGAAAAGTTTGGAAAGTTAAACCTGTTCTACTCCCTCCTTCCCTTCCTCTTTTTTGAAATTAATACTGTGCCTGATCTAATTTATCATTTAATCCATTCTAAACAGAGAGAAATCTATTTTACTTTTCTACATCAAGAATGTTCTAAGATCATTTCATCACAGAACTTGATGAAGGAAATATCTTAGCTTTTGTTTGGTCAATGTTAGATTATTCATAAAGCAAGAAAAGTACAGAACTTTTCTGCAATATTTATTATTTAATTATTTGGAAAAAGTCTTTGTGATTCTAGATGAATTTCTTCACTAATACAAATCTGAATAGGGAAGACGAAGAGCAGTAGCATGCTTAAAATTAACAAAAAGTTATAAAGTATACACTTATTGTTTTTATTAATTGGTCATTTCACAATGTACTAAGTACCCACACAGGTCAAATTTTGACTTTCTTATTGTGCCACAGGATAATTTTAATCTAATTAGTCTGTGTTCAATTCATACATAGAAATATGCCTTGATACATCTGGAATACCATAAGTTTAAATGCTGTTCTATAACTTATGAGAAAATAAATTATGTAAAATCAAAGAGAAATAGGATAATCTGATTGCCATGTTCTTTTAAGAACATGCTCAATTAAATGTGAGCATGTCAGTGACTAAAACATACATCCTGAATGAAGAGAATCAGAGAATATAGGATCTGATTTAAAGTAAACCATTATCATTACATAAAATGATAAAATAAGTTTTGACTGTGTGTATATTTTTAATAGATTTTTTTTCTCTATTTCATTGCAAAAATAACTCATAATGTCAGACTAGGAACTTCAAAACAAACATTCCAGTGAAGAAAATTTTTAAAAGATATGCTTGAAAATAATTTAAAATGCAATTTTTAAAAATCATGAAAAAACTTACAATAAAGAATGGCTTACATAATAAAATCAAAGGAAGTAGTCCGTTTTAAGTGGTAGAGCCCATGCTTAGCAAAATGCAAAGCAACACAGTGCAACAGGGGGTGAAAAATAATTAAATTTATATAAAATTTTAAATATATAAGAAACCAACAAACCAACTTTACATTATTGGTGCTATACTATAATTTATATCTGAAAATGTTATTCTCTAAATATAATATTTTTATAACAAAGCAAAATGAAATTCATTTATTAGCTGTTAAGCACTCAAAATGATTTCCAACAACTTTTTTCTGCATGTAACTTTTTCTTGAGGTCCATGAGAATTTGCATTAAGAAATTGTTTGGAGAGCATCGTCTTAAGAGAAGTTAGCCAAACTCAGAAGGCCACCAACCACATGCTCTCTCTCATGTTCAGAATATAGACCTAATACAAATGCAGCAGTATTATGAAACACTGGTCACACTGAGGGGAGGTCACGCCAGGGAGGAGTAGGGTAAAAAAAGAAAACTAAGAACATGAATATGGTTGATATACTCTCTATACAAGAATGAATATAGAATTCTTAAACTGATTGAAATCATCATAAGAAAGGGACTAAGGTACAATGAAGAAAATAACAGGAGATAAACCAATTGGAGTTATAATATGTACGTACATATATATACGGAAAAAAATCACAAGGAAACTCCTTGTGGAGCTACTTTTATCTCAAACAAGCAAAAATGTCATGTTTCTCATTTTATCTTTTGTCTTCTACAATATTGGAGGAGGGCAGAACAATTCCTGACTGGGGGAGAGGGTTGGCACAAGTGGGAAGGGGGAAGTGATGGAGAAAGAGGGTAGCAGGATGAATATGGTGCAAAAAATGTGTACTCATGCATGTAAATAAAAAAAGATACCTGTTGAAACTACTCCAGGAATTGGGGCAGGGGATGAATTCATGCATGACATACTTGACACATTGTAAGAACCTGTGTAAGTTGCACAATGCATCCCAACCCAGCACAATAAAGAATAAAAGTAAGTAAATATAAATTAAAAAAGAAAGCATTCTCTCTATAGCTGTTGATATTTAGTAAACTCGAAACAAATTCTGCTAAATAGAAACTCTTTTTAAAACTACATATCCTTCATATTGAAACCTGAAAGTCAGTCAAAATATTTTCACAGATAATTGTCCTTTTGCCTCCATTAAGTATACAAAGTATTTTACAAATCAAAATTGGTGAATAAGTTTCTCTCTGTAGTTATTAAATATGCCAATTTGATTGGCAAATTTATAGGCTCTCTCAGTTTTGCTTCATCATTATTAAATACCTATTAATTCCATTAAAGTTGGATGTTAATTAGATATAATTTTACAGTTGAATTATTTTCTAACAAACATACATACATATATGTGTATTAAGATATACGTATAGATTCTAAATGCTTATAAATTATATTTCATGATAAAATACTTGTAAATTAGGATGGGGAGACAAAAAGAAAAACATAATAAATTATATCTTTTGAATGAAATACATAGTTATATTTTAACTGTATTTATAGTTTTTAGTTTCCTTTTTTCTCCGAGATTAGACTGAAAGCCAAAAGTCTGCAAGCTTCTGGTGTGAACCCAGTAATGATAAAGTGAAGAACATCCACAGAGTAAAATTCATCAGCAGCCAGCTCATTAAACAGAAATGCCTTTGAGTTGTGGGACTGGAAAATGTTTAATGGTTGAACATAGGAGAGTTAAATGGGCCCAAGCAGGAAGAGAAATATTCTCAGCAAATTGCTCTTCACACAAATTGTGGTAAAATTGCCCCTCCTATGCCACAAGGGCACAGAGAATTCTGAGGGGATAAGAAATAATGAAGTCAGCAATGAAAAGAAAGACTGATTAAGATGAGCAGACAGTTTTGTAAATCTATTAAAACTGGTATTCTTTCCTTTCCTTGTTTTTTTTTTTTTGAAGTACCAGGGTTTGAACTCAGGGCTGAACACTTGCTAGGCAGGTGTACTACTACTTGTGCCACTCCACCAGCCGTTTGCCATCTTTTTTTCTCTTTATTTATATATTCATATAATTCATACATTGTTTGGGTCATTTCTCCCTCCTGACCCCCCGCCTCTTCCCTCTCTCCCCTCCACCTTCGCTTCCAGGCAAAACCTGCTCTGCCCCTTTAAAGAATTGATTAGAAGGCAATACTTCCCCTCTGAAGGAGACTCAGTGTGTAAAGACTTCTTTAAAAGATTTTTAGCAATTACACAGACAAAACGACTTTCTGCCTTTAACGAAAAGTCCTAACAGGAAGAACGTTCAATCTCCAGGCAACGTGCCATGGAGTATACATCAGTGTAAGGCAAATGGTGAAAGGGAGAAAACACAGATGAAACTGTAACCATTCTCCTAATCCTGAGTTTCTCAACACTTTAGGTATTGTTATCACCTAAGAAAATTTCAAAAAAGTAACAATAATCAAGCCCCTCCCAGTACAAATTGAGTTATCATTCCCAGCTGATTTTAGTAAGCCACCACATTTGCTGCCTATTTAATAAGCTAAATTTTATTAGAAGCTAATTTAAGGTAAATCCAAATAGCTCTATTAACGCACTGTAGCCTTTACTGTGGACTCTATGTAAATCAATAAATCCCAGTGAATGGGAGTACCAGGAACATTCCAGTAATCTAATAGAATAAGGTTTTTTAGTTTTTCATTGGGGACACCACATTCTGTGGGAATCCTTGAAGGTTCTCAGTATGATGGACTTAGGGAGGACATGCTGCAGTGTGGGAAGTTGTGCTGACTGACTTGGAGATGGCCTCAATGAGTAAGGGTGTATTATGCGTTGAGTTCTTTCAGGAACCAAAGGTCATTTGATGACTGGCCTTGGTAATTTTTATCTAGAAGACAGAAAAAAATAAAGAGTAGTTAGATGTGTCTCCTGTAAATA
Organism: Castor canadensis; assembly: GCF_047511655.1. NCBI lineage: Eukaryota > Metazoa > Chordata > Mammalia > Rodentia > Castoridae > Castor > Castor canadensis. Next base: position 101,610,274 of record NC_133386.1, read on the forward strand.
AGTAGGAGACAGTGAATCAAGAGTGGGAGATACTGAATTATTTTTGACATGATACAGTCTCCTTTTCTATCGTTTATGTATACAAATGAGACCAGATTGATCTTCTTTTTGAATGTCTCCAAATACTTTTTATATTCCATGAATTTTTTGCTGGATTATATTCAGGGGTCAAACTTTGAATTGTATTTTACAAAATCTTTTATATTCATATTTTTACATTAAAAATATTTATGTCATCATGTGTTAAGTCTTCTTAATGAAATGTTGCTGTATTTATAAAACGTAGCATAACAATACTTTCCCGCTGTATACACATATAGACTGTGATAGCTAGCCCCTGTTAGAGTTTCTAAGATGGAAAATTGATAAATAATCAGAAAACAAGACCCCTTATAGGACACTTTAACATGACTTATATCTTTGACTATTAGGAGTTTGTATCATTTTAAGAAGTACTTCATATGACATTTGTTTTTCCTTTCAGATTTACAACAAATCTTAAGCCATAAGGTTTGTTCTTCTATTGTATATGAGGGTGTGTGTGTGTGAGTGTGTATAGATGTGCACATTTGCAAATCAAATAAGAAAATATTATCATCTTGTAATTTTTGGACAGTGCTAATTATCTGGTTACAGGAGAATAGTATTTATAACTTAATTTTTTTTTTGCCAGGGTAAGGAAACTACTAGTGTAAAACTCAATAAAAAAAAATAGATACAAACATAGGAAGAATAGCTGAAATAATATCAGAAAATGGCTCCCTTTTTCATAGGAAAAATAATTCTGGTAGTGACAAAATAAAGAAAGAAGAGATGAGAAAAGAATGTAATGACTTTGTTTTGTTTTCTTTTTTTTTTCTGTTTTCTATTTTTTGGTGGCACTAGGATTTGTACTCAGGGCCTCATGCTTGTTAAGTAAGTTCTCTAATTGCTTGAGCTACTCCACCACTCCAGCTCTTCATTTTAAAAGGTGAGAATAATTCCATATGTTGCAAACTGCCAGCAGATGGAAAGTAGTATTATGAAGTTAAATCTTGAAAGGTAGACAATTACAGATTCTTGTCAATTCTGGAGGAAAGTCGTGCCTTAAAAAATAAAAAGTAACTGGGAATATTTTCAGATTGAAGGCAAGGAATGTCAAAGTCAGACCAGAATGTACAGTGTTACACCACTGTATATTTAGAATGAATTTCAGAGAAATAAAATGGAAGGTTAACTTCCAATCAAGAGGCCACCAAAGTAATCTAAAGAATGAATGACTGAGGCCTTAAGTGTAAGGGAGGAGCAGTGAGAATGGCAGGGAGGAGGATGGGATAAATGGGAGAAAAGTTAAGGGAGTGAAATCAAATGTGCTCTGTGTCATTAGAGACAAGGTGAGAGCTGAGAGTAAGATTACTCTTTTGATTATGATTCATGTGTCAGGGGAGGAAGGTGTCATTGACTAAGATTGCACGTACAGGAGCAAAATTGAGAAGAAGGAGAAGCATAATGAGGTGAATTAATTAAATCAGATCTCTTTCAAGGGAGAACACAGCAGAAATGTAATTTGGGAATTATTCAGTGTATGAAATGGAGGCTGTAGGAGTGATAAAACACTGGAGAGAGGAGGACTTAAAGAACGATGAAAGTCACCAACCTTAAAAGAGCAGGCAGAGGAAGAGGATAAAAATAAATGACAGAGCAGGGAAGGTTGAAGAGATGAGAAAACACTGTGCTTTCTGAGTAGCCAGCCACAGGAAGACTTAGAAGTAGAGGGTCATCTACAGAGTGAGGCAGAACAGGCATAATCACAGTGACACAGCTAAGCAGTGTTCACATACAGTCACTGGAAGATCATTTCACATTGTTATCAGAATGTTTTAGTGGAATATAGAAGTAAAAACCAAACTGAATTGGGTGGAAAGAGCAAATATGATGTGAAGAACACAAGACAAGAAATATGCTCTGACGTTAAAAAGAAAAATCACACACACGCACCCCAGACTTGTTCTCTTTGATGGATTTGCTGTTTAAACCCAGAGTTTCATGTTTACCAATTATGCACTCTACCTCTTGAGTCACGCCACCAAAACGTGTTCTCTTGAAAAGGAAGCTAGAGTTATATTGTGAGAAAAATTTATACTTGAGAAAGAATGTGTTTCTCATTTTCTGCTACAATAATTTTTTCTATTTTTGTGGGTCCATGAGGCAAATATGATTGAATATTTGATATGAAGCAACACTACACAAAATTGATATTATAGTATATATCATATTTCTGTAAGACATTTTTCTTTTAAAATTCAGGACTTCCATCCTATGAGGCTAAAAGAGATTTCTGTGTGTTTGAGTGTGAAATGTATGCAATTTTTGCACGTTATTACTCAATACAGATAGTCATATGGATATTTTATATACTTAGGATATTCCAAATATTATTAATAAAATTTCATCTGAACATGCACTTGAATACACGAGTGAGAATGATTACTTGCTCGAGAGCATACACGTCTCCTCCTGAAGTGCTCGAGCACCTTTACATCTTAAAGCCGTATAAGACATAACTTTATCTGCATTTGTTTCCTGGATCGCAATGGACATTGCTGAGGTCACAGAATTCCTTGTCCTGAAGCCAGAGAGTATTTTAGGTCCCTGCAACCACCTGAAGATGGAAAATAATAGGTCATAACGACTCGAGTATTAAATCTGAGTGTGCAAAGTGTAGCACCTTTTCCTTGCACTGTGCAGGAGATATTTCTACAGACCACAGGACACTGAAAACTTTCATTGAGATTTTTATGATCTTTTGATCCACACTCTGGAGTACACGTGCCCTCCAAATTGTTACTTAGGTTTCCAGAACTCTGGGAACCATGAAGATAAGGTTGACACTCCAAAGGCCCAGCACCCTGTCCTGCTAGAACTCTGCAGCCTAAATCAAATCACAGAGTCGATACAAACCTGAAGTGGGAGAGGAAACATCCCACATCTCCTGGGATTAAAATAACAAATTTGAGATAATGCGGTCAGTCATGGGTAAGGGCTGAGTTAATTGACCACATCTCGATGAGTAATTTCCTTAGGTGAGATGTTCAAGAAAAGCATTAATTGTCTTGGTGTGAAAGGGAGGAACAAATGGAACAGCTGTCAGGGAGGCTACATTCACTTTCATTCCTCATCCATCTCACATGTTTCTAGTTCAAATATGCAGGACCCGTCCTAATGTAACAGATCCAATCCTACATGTTCAGTGCCCTAACTTTTCAGAAGTGTTTTTGGAAATAGTGTGTATTGTACTTTTGTAATTCAGAATGCAGCTACTCAACATTTATTTGATTACAGCTGTCTTAGACCTGCTCTCATAAGTTGTAGATACTGTGAGCACTGAGATAGATACTTTAGCTCTGTCTCCTTCTGTGCCAAAACAAAATCTGGGAATATGATCATGACATTCTCATTTTAATTGTCTGAGCTTTTCAATGAATTTTGCTATTGAATTCTGCTTCCATGTCCTTCTATAGAGTCAGTAAAAGCAGAGGTTTACTAGTCCACTCTGGTTTATTTTAATGACACAACTATTCATAATTATCTACAAAAGAAAAATTTGTGAAAATTGCTATAACACATAGGATGCCAGTAAATTAGTCATAACTTGGGCTTTCTTCACACATTGTAGACATAGCCACCCTATCAAGATGTCCAACAATTTCTGTGCTACTAAACACCTAGGCAGAAACCAATGAAGACCATGGGCAAAAGTTAACAAAGTCCTGGGGCTCAGGACTTTCTATAAATAATTTTGAAACACATTGTCCAGCTCAAAGAAAAAGAAAAGCATCCATCTAAAGAATAAGACGATATGAGTAGGAACCAGTGACAAGCAATGCATAACAGAGATAAGTCCATACATATTTGTAATGGAATTACAAAACACAGGTGATAAACAATGACTCCAAGTGTGAATTTTTCTAAGAGAAGAATCTACAGAAATTGACCTAGATGATTAAAAACTAAATAATTTTGTAAACCTGAAAATGTGGCAAAATTTAGAACTCAATGAAGAAGTGTAATATAATTTGGTTATAATTTCACTTATTAACTAAAATATTCCATTATGTTTTGACATTCATTGCTAAAGTGAACAGCATTTTCAGTTACTTTTTATTTACTCTCTCTGTAAAGTATAGCTTCCAGTTTTCCACTTCATCTTCGGATTCTACTGTGTGTCCATATCATTCATTTTGAAAATATATTATACTTTATCATTTTAAATACTGCCCGGTCCCCAGTTTTGTTTGTTTTTGATGGAACTTCTTATGCTATCTTTGTTACTATCTTTTTATCTTTTGCAAAACACATAGTAATAACTTGTATTATTATTGTTCATGTAATGTGTCGTGAACTATGTAGGCATTTTATATTTTACTCCTATGAAACACATTAGAATACAAAAACACATAACTTAAGTACCAGTCTGATGGTCACAACTTAATTTGTGATAGTTTTCATAGATTCTCATTTCATCTCTGTACAATGTATCCAAAATTTAATATTTATTTCAATGATTCAGTTTTTTAAAGATTTTCTCTTCCTTCTAATTTCTTTTGAAGTGCATATTGCATCATTCTTACATCATTAGTTCTATTTTTTCTTATCTATTTTTTCATATCTTAATCTTTTTAACACATTGATACATATATTTTAAAGCCTCTTGGATGTTCCTGAAGTACCTTGCTTACTAATCAAAACCCTTTTCAAGGAATTATTCCTTTGCAATGTTCCTTCAAAGGTATCTGTCTCCACTCCCTCCACTCTATAATGGCATCACTTCCTGTTTCATTTCTAGGATGGGGGAATTCCTGCTGTTGGAAATATGTACTTAAACCATTCTATGATATTTTGTCTGGATTTTAAAGGTATTTGGAATGAGAGTACAAGAGATCAAGAGTCCATATCTCCAGTATATCTTTCACATAGCAACTCTTTGCATGTAATAAAGTTTGCTGTTAGAATTTTGACTTTGAATAATTCTCTCAAAATTCCTTTTTATGAATTTATGATTCAGTTTCCTTAGATGATATAATACAATATTTTGGAACTTCATAGCAAGAATACAAGTTAAGGTTTATACTGAGTATTATATAATGTTGAATTACCACTAGTTTTAGGAATATATTATCAGAATACCTAACCGACACACAAGTAATGTGATAAAAGCAAAACATTATTGTTAACCAAAAAATCTGATAAATGTTATTTTATCCCCTTTGTATATTCATTTAATTCATTAGAAAGAAAGTACTAGTTCTATAAGAAGCCATCTAAAATATACAAGGGATGGGTATTTTAAAATAATCCATAACACTCTGTGTGCAATTCTGAATCTTGAAGAGACCTACTTTTTTTTTTTGGTGACTCCAACATTATTTCCATCTAACAACTCATTTTATTCACTTCAGTCAATTTATCAGATATCCTAATGATAAGATTATATTATTTCTAAAAACTAAGAGAATTTCTCTACTCTTACTTCAATAATGCAACTTATTAATTTGTAAAACATAATAATGTGATTTATCTTTTCTGTATTTTCTACATTTTCTTTTCAATGTAGAATCTTCTTATGATAGAATCAATAAAAGTGAATAATTATACACAAATACTTCTTTATATTATGCCATGATATATTTACATAAATCTGAATACACTGTTTCAAATGCAAACTCAGAAGATTATATATTTAAATCTAATACTTGATCTAAGTAATAGAGAAAAATAAAGAATTTATATTTCCTACATGCCTGCATTTTTTAAATAATATATCTAATGACAGTAATGATTTTCCGTATGCTTACATATATTAATACTATATCTATAATGCATTCTGTGTTGCTAATATAGAAAATACTACTGTGAAATTTACCAGTTTTATGGAAATATGTTTATAAAAAGTATGACAATATGAAAAGTTGTAAGCTATATCAGTCTAACAAATATTTATAACTATCTGATACATTTTGTATATGTATCATTTGGACACAAAGTATTATGTTAATAGATAAGCAAATAATAAAAATTATGTCAGTCATGTTATCAATAGGTTAATCCTATTGAGCTTAAACTTTTTAACTTTGTACTTGATTCTATTTTTCATTCAATCATTTGTGGTCATGCTTTAGCTGTGACTAAAGTATCTTGCAGTGTATGTATGAGAAGGAGGGTGTCATCACATACTCTTTCTTTGCCCCTCTTTTTTCCACCACCTTCCTTAAGATATGCAGCAGGAAGTAATGAGGGAGAAAAGATGTGTCTCTTATGATTTCCCTTTGAAAGGAGGCTATCCTCTTTCTTTTGGTTGGTGTGATTCCTTACCAAACTCACAGATTTTCTTTATATAAAACTACTTCTACTCCATATTGTTTTTCATGTATTTATATTTAATGGCCTTGTGTGCTTTTTTCTATATCTCCCCAACCAGAGATATTGATATCTCATACTATCCCCAAATTAGATATTATTTTTCCTCTGTCTTAGTCTGTAACCTCTTGCTCACGAAAGTTTTTTTCCAAGACAAAACTTGAGTCTGTGAGTAGTATACGAGAAAGACAATTTAATCTAATGTGGCTTCTTGGTTCATGCAAACCTTCCTATATGTTCAGATCTACATTATACAAATGCAGTAGGACTCACTGCTGAAGACTTTGCCTAGAAAACCTAAATTTCTTTCTGAATTTTGCTCTATGATTTTAACTTATGAATTTGAAGAGCTGTCTAGTCAGCCACATTGTCTCTGTATGGTGCAGTGAACAGGATGACTATTTCTCTCCAAGAATGACCCACTACTTCAAACACGTATTGCCTTCCAGGCTGTAATTTCCCTGTCAGATTTACAGAAACTACAGAGAAAATATAAAGAGACTTTATTTTGAAAAAAGGGTACAATTCATCCTAATGTAGGGGAATATCTCTACCTCAAGTTTTATTGTAAAATATGGGATGGTTTTTCTTCTCACTCACATTTGTTTTTATTTACATTTCTGAATTATGAAAAGTAAGTTCTGCTTGTCCTGTTTCCAATTATTTTCCAGTGGATAAATAACCATGAAATGTGGGGTTGTTTATTCCTCCATGGTATTATTAAAGTATCATACTCATCATTATTAAGATATTCAATAAATTATAATTTTCAAGAACACAATATTTGTAAATCTTAACAAATAACAATTAATAAATTTTAAATAAAAATATGTAAGAAATAGTAACACAGTAAAATGATAGGTACCTGAGATCCTAAACTGAACTTCAAAAACTACAACTGATTTAGAAATCACTCAAATAATCAGTATAACTTAAAAGTAATTATAAACCTTAGAATGAATCATTTGATCATGGTTGTCACAAAGACAAGACTAGAACATATTTCTATGTTCTAGTAACATATTTCTGCTTCTAGAATTCCTCAGTGACTACTCAGGGTCTTTAGCATATATTTGGAATTGACAGCTCATTAACAACTGATTAGCAATGCCATTAACTGTGAAAAGAATATTCTGCACAGTAGACTTTTCATTGAGAAATGTATTGATATTTTGGCTAGATTCAGCATTTCAAGGAAACAAAATGTCTGCCTTGCAATTAAGGGAAAAGCACCAATATGCATGACTAAAATGATGAAAACAAATATCACAAGTTTCAGTGTATTTCAAAACATATCCAAATGCTAGGGCTGGGGGCATGGCTCAAGTGGTAGAGGGCCTGCCTGTGGAGCAAGAGGCCTTCAAGAGGATATGGTGAAGTATGAGCTCCTATATACTGTGGGTAAGAATGTAAATTATTAGTCCTCTATGGAAATAAGAATGTAATTTCCTCAAGAAATTAAACAACAGAACCAGGTGTACAATCAAGAGAATCAAAGTGATCATACTATAGAGACACTTGCATGGTATGTTTACTGTGAAACTGTTCACAACAGCCAAACTGTGGGATAAGCCATGTGCCTATCAGGGAGTGAATGGTTTAAGAAAATGTGGTACACATACAGAATGGCATTTTACTTAGCCATAAAGAAAAAAAATGATGTCATCTTGAAAATCAGAACAAACCATTGTCACAAAGACAAGTATAGCATGTTTTCTCTCATATGTGGAATTCAGAGGTGAGGAAAAAGGAGATGAGAGTAAAAGGGGATGTGGAGAAGGAAAAGAGGTTGGGGGCATATGAAAGATGGTGAATATGATCAAAGTATATTATACAGATGTATGGAAATGTCATAGTGAAACCCATTAACTGTACACTGTTAAGGCACACTAGGAAAAATAAGAAAGAAAGAAATGAAAATAAAACTAGGAAACCAAAATAAAAGGCTATTAAGATTTCTGAAATAATATCCTGCTACACTGATCTTTACATGGTTATCTCAATCTCACTATTAATTTTACATATTACTACCCTTTTGTTCAGGTAAAATAGGTCAGGATAAGATAGGTTAGAGTAAAACAATAATTAGTAGTAGCATCTCAATATTTTAATGTGATAAATGTTGATATCATGTTGATTTATCTAGTGCAAGTTACGATTGACTTCTCTTCGTATAGTCATTTAGGATTTCCACCTAATGATGAGGCTTCTACCATTTTGAGATGTACTCTCTAAAACATGTGTTCTTTCTCATCTTTCTCTTGTATCAAGAAGAGGAAAAAGGAGATTTTAAGTCACTCAGAGACTTTTCTCTGACTCAACCAAAATGGGAATCATATCACTGTATCTCCATTATTATTAGCCAGATTTGCCACCAAATCTACTTAGGTGTAAATGATCTGAAAGTGAGTCAGATCTATACACAGGAGGAGAAATTTGTGATGAGATTTGGGGAACGTAAAGTAGGATTTCTAAGACAGCATGATTTGATTATAAGTTCTTTCTAAGTTTAGTATCAGAATTCCCAGTGACCGTGTTTTCAACCATTTCATAAAATAAATTACAATGTAAGGAAAAATTTTATCTTGGAAAAAAAGGAAGTAAGGTAAGAAAGTCAAATTGGCTAGTTTGAAGCAGGTGAAAGTATTTTCCCATTCTAAAGAAACAAATGAAAGGATACCCAAGCTTTCTCTTCCAAAGTGCTCCATGCATCATAACCTCCAAGGACTTGTAAAAATTACTTTTCTTCTCATTTTTATTGTGGTAAAATACACATAACATAAATTATATCCTTGAAATCATTTTAGGAATTCATTTCAGTGCTATTAAAGACATATATAAAGTTGAGTGACCTTCTTTGCCATAACTATCCGGATCTCTTTTTGTATTGCAAATCTGAAACTTTGTACTCACGCAATAAAAATATCTCATACCCTCTCCTCCAGCCCTGGAAATCCCATTCTGTTTTCTGTCTGAAATTTAGTTACTGTAAATACATCATCTAAGTAGGAACATTTATTTTTCCTTTTGTGACTGGTTTATTTCATTTAACATCATCCATGCTATGAATTTTGGTATATATTCCCTTTTTAAGATTGATTGATTTTTTTGTGTGTCTGTATAACTCGTTTTTCTTATTGGTCTCTTGATTGATGGGCACTTGCTTCCATGTTTCAGCCATCAGAGATACTATGCACTGAACATAGGTGTGCATGTATTTCTTTGAAACCATGTTTTTAATTCTTTTGGATACCATCTGGAAGTGAAATTGCTGGATCCTTTGTGATTATTTCTCTGGTTGATTATTTTAGAATCAACATATAATTATCTGCAACAGTCATATCATTTTATGTTGTGACATTGAACGAGGTTTCCATTTATTCTAATATTCACCAATGCTTGTTTTTTTCCTGTTTTATCGACAGTACTTCTCCTGATACATATGAGATGATGTCGTATAAGAGCTTTGGTTTATATTTCTCTAATGTTACTGATATTGAACTCTATTTCATATGTTTGTTGTCCACTTTTTTAAATCTGTTTTTGAAGAAAGGTCTGTTCAAGTTCTTTGTCCATTTTTAAATCAGATATTTTGTAGTTATTGAGTTTTATTAGTTCTTTATTTTTTCTGGATATCAATTTCTTATCATATACATGATTTGAAGTATGTTTCCTTATTCTGTGTGTTGCTCCTTTACTCTCCTGATGTAATCTTTTGATGCATTTAATTTTTTTTTCTTGAAGGCTAATTCGTGTATTTTTTCTTTGGTTACCTGGGTCTTTATTGTCATATAAATCAATTGCAATGACACTTTTATTTCTTGCCTTTTTCAGCAATATTCACCCCAAAATTCTTTAAAAAGCTTGTTATATTCTGAGTCTCCATTTCCTTCTTCTATTCTCACATGAACATTCTTCAATCGAGCTTTCGTTCTTACCCCTTGGCCAGGCCAAAATAGTGGTAGTCAGACATATAGATGCTATTCACTTCATCCAAAGTCTTGGTCAGTTTTCAGAATGTGGAATTTGAAATTATCTGTATAAGTTGTCCGATATGATTACTTGGTTGTGTTTTCTTAGACCACAAAACATTTTTAATACTTTCTTACTTTTTGAGATCTATGTGACTTCCAAGACAAATGGAGTAGCTGTGACTGTCTAAGTCCGTGGTATGTGTTTTCAAGTTCTCTTGGCATCATTGTATAATACACATGTGTCTTATTTGAATGTAACCTGCTTGAAGAAAATCATGTCTTGTTTTTATAGTATCATAATTATATTGCTTAACATGTTGCTGAAATATGCACAATACACAGTTGGACATATGTAAAACATGAATAAATATTTTATAAAATAATTCCTTTTGCTTTTCTCTGGCATTATGAAAAGTTTTCAGCTCTATTCTGATCAATGGGGATTAAAGAGATCCAGAAGTACTATATTCATATCATTTGGCTCAATCTCATGGATAACATGAAACCATATGAGACAGGGATGCAAAATAATACCTAATTACTTTACTTATGAAGTAAAAATAAGCAGAGTGAATTTTTTTGAAAAGAAAACATGATTTTAGATATTTATATCTTATCTATTTCTAAATGTCAGAGTTCTTAGTCAGACTTGAAACACTTTTAGACAAGTCCTTGGCTACTTCTAAATTATTCTTAGTGAACATGATATCCCTCTGGTCAAACTTGAAGTCAGAAGTGATTTTTTAAAAAAATCACATCTAAGCAGAATAAATTAATACAATATTCAAAAACAGTATATGACCTTCTGCAAGATAGGAGTTATAAATTATTTGGAGAAACAACTTTAGAGTCTACTCAGCATTTCTGTGCATGAAATGAATATATGTTAATTCATTTACTTGTACTTACAAATTTGATTATATTTCAGAAGAGGAAATTTGCAACAAGTAATTCACATAATTTGTATTCCTACATCCTTTTCTTGTTTCTTGAACATACAGGTCAAGTTGAATGTGTACAAGTTCCCAGGTCTGTAACTTTCTTCTCCAGATCTCTGTTTGATTTGTGCCTTCCCTCCTTTCAGTTCTTAACTCAAATTAAAATTGCATCCCTTCTCTAACACTACATTGCCAGCATTATTTTTTCAACGGCAATTATCACTACCTTACACAATATTCATTTTATTCATTTATATGTTAGTGTCTGTCTCTTCTCCTCACTGAAATGTAATCATCCCACTGGCAATGATTTTTGTCTTCTTTATTCACTATGACATATATAGTGACTGAAAAACAAAACAAACAATGCATTTGGCACAAAAAAGCAATCGATAAATATTTATTTAAATAAGTGATTTATATTCTTCAATATCTTCCCTCAAAATGTAACACAACTTGCTTAACTGCTGAACTCACCTTTCTCCTGAAAATAAGTCTGTGTTGGGATATGGTAAAATAATTTATATTAAATTCAGCAACACTAGTTAACGTTCATCTTGGGGAAAGTTGCGTCTTCATCCCAAGCTATCTGTGTAATTTTTGAGGAAGTAACATATTTTGGTGCCCTCTTTCTTTGTGGGAGCCTCTCTTGTGTTTGAATCCCATCATGCTTTTCATGTTGATTATTATCTGACCTGAACTGTCAGTCAACACAACATTGACTGTGGAGGATTCCCAGGTGAGCAGCAACACTGGTCCGGCAGGGAAAGAGTTAAGGCAATTGTATCTTGCCCTGGCTGAAAACAAGTAGAGCAACCTGCTCACTTGCTATAAAGCCTTGCTTGCAATAGAGGCGATTGCATAAACACTGACCATTAGGGTCCTGTTGGCATCTGAGTTACCTCCTCAATTCTTGCTTGAACACCTAGTAAACCTTTGAACCTGCTAAACTTCCTCTAAACAGAGTATTTAACTGCTGCTTATTACATATTAAAGTTGAACCTGATCTCTGAATCTGTTCCCTGAGTGTTTCTCAGTCATCCTCTCCCCCACTGGGCTAACAGAAACCCATCACACTGCAGCAATTGACCATGACCTTTACCAAGCAAAAATACATTTGTCACTATTTCTTGTGTGCCTAGTAGACTGTACTAAACTTTTCATATGCTGAAATATTCAGAGAATGCTACATTATATTGAATATTTAACATATTTATTCTTAAAAGAAACTTAAACTCATTTCACCAACACATTACCTACTCCCAAGATATTGTCTCATCCTCTGCTAGCCCTTCTCGCCCTGTTCCTCCCCAAACCCACACATCTTCTCACACATTAATCAAGAAAGTTCATTGGTTATTTTTTTTTTCTTTAGCCAACAGAATTTCTAATAGTCCTTAGTCAAGTGGTTTATCTGTAGATACTTCTAAACCAAGTTACTTCTTACACACCAGGAGAAAATTTGGCATGAATTATATTCATGATGTAATTGTTTAAAATGTACCATATCCTTGTGCAGCACCATGTCAATGCAGGCTGCTTGGCACATTTCTTCTGTGCTTGCCTGTAAAATACATACACTCACTAGTTCTTCTGAAACCACTATGAACCAGCTACTGTTGACAGATGGTCTACATTAACTACAGTGGAATAAACTATATTAAATGCAATTAACACATTTTCATGCTGCTAACAAGAAGAAGTTGAGTGTCACCTGTTTCAGTCCAGAGTATCTTTTGAGTTAACACTGCATTCATAAATCTTCAGATGCCATGTGTTTTTTAAGTGAGCACTTCTGTCAACATTAATAAAAATGTCTAGGATTCTTGATTATAATTACTCTTAGTTATAAAAATGCAGGGAAAGCCCATGTTGATCCATATTGAGTTGGTCAAGAAACTGGCTTACTAGACATTTTACTTTTATAGTTCATAGTTACTTGACTTTTTCTTAAACAGTCTTCAGGTAAAGAAGCAACTAAATTTAATTTAAATAAGATAATTATAAAGGAAAGGAAAATAATCTCATTTTCAGAAAAATTAATAAATGAACTTAAACAAAATTTACCAAAAAAAGTAAAGCAGTAAATACATGTAAATCTCAGTGTAAAACTTCTTTACATGTGCTTGAAAATGAGATTTCTCACTAAATATTAGTCCATAAGAATGTGCTCTGTAAGTTTCATTATTTTAAGGTATGGATGTTAGATTATTTTTGACAACACATTTTAAATTCTAAATTCAAAATATTTACAATAATAGCAGGTATTGAGTATTTGCTGTCATAAAAGAATCTAAGCAATCACCAGTGTAGATAGTGTCACTATCCCCTTGTCACAAAGAAATCTGAAACACAAATAGAAGTAATTAAATTGTCTAAAATGCCAGTTCTATTTGTGCTTTAGTAATTGCCAAACTGTATCTAAATCATGAACTCTTAACTCCATGCTATGTGGTCTGATAGTATAGCTCCACTATCCAGCAGGAAGTGAGACAAAGATTGAGACAGTGATTAAAGTACTACCAGAGTATTTTTAAGTACTTTTTTACCTTTTGAAGAAAAGTGAATATTTTCCCTACTATGCCATATGAATATTCAAATGTTGTTCAGATTATCTGAAATGAAAATCAATCAAGATCTACAAATGTTAAATCTAAATGTTCAAGTTTGAAAATTAGTATGTAGTATCAACACATATTATCTCTCACTCAGGAAACATTTACAGGGAAGTTATATCATTTAAAATAAATATCTAAGGTAATAAAAACTGTCATAAAATTAGAAATAATAATAACTGATTCCATAATCATCTATGTGATGAGATAGTCTCAAAACCCTCTTTGGACATTACTATTATATAGGATTTCATTTCTACAAAGCATAATTTCCCATGCTTTTCCTTATAATAACGTACTTTTGTAAAAACCAGATATTATAAAACCACCTAAAATTATCTGAAGAAATACATTACTGGAATAACTTTTAGAGTTGTTAAAGACACTATTTAAGAAATATTCTTTAGAAAAGCTGCTGTTTTTTATTACTTTTAAAATGTTCCCTATTCGGGAATAATTCAAAATGATGACTAGGGTATGGAAGCAGAAAGTGTATTCTCCTTGACTCCAAAAACCCTGAGGAGTGTGGGAGGGAGCAGGAGGCAGCAGGGAGAAATGGCCCACACAATGTATGCATGTATGAATAAATGAATAAAGAAAAAAAAAACAAAACCTCCCTGAGACATTGGAGCTATACTTGGGTAATTTGCACTGCTTCTAGCCAAAATAATAACTGCCATCACAATAGGTGCAGAAAAAAATTTAAAGACTGACCCTCAAATCAGTCTTTAATTGTACCTAACAGCTAGGACTTACAGCACAGCCAGTAAAGCAGGTCGAGCCCCGGGGAAACACTCCTAACACACAGTGATTTCTATCTCTCTCTCTTTTTTTCCCCTTTCCTTCTCTTCCTCTTCCACCATTCAAGCAGAGATAGATCATCAACCAGCATCAAACTCTGTGACATTCTGAACCCCTAGCCCATAAAAAGTCTCCTCACAACACACTGCACTGGTACATGTTGGCACCATTTTTCTGTGCCAATGCTGGCTCCAAATCTGCCTGTGCTTCAATTGACAGAACGAACAGGTGAACACCATGGACCATGCGGGACTCCCCTATTCATCCCTGGGTACACAAACCAGAGCAGACCCTGGGAAAGCTAGCCCTCCCCAAAGCAAAACTGAAAAACAAACAGTGAAATGTAATCAAACACTCAGGGGAGGGGGCGGGAGGAATGCTGAACCACAACCAAGTCGGCTTCATATCAGGGATGCAGGGAAGGTTCAACATACACAGATCTAAAAATGTAATTCCACACTAATAGAAGCAAAGACAAAAAACACTTGATCATCTCAATAGATGCAGAGAAAGCCTTTGATAAGGTTCAACACCACTTCATCATAAAAGCTTTAAGAAAACTAGAGATAGAAGGAATGTACTGGAACATTATAAAGGCCTTATATGACAAAACTACAGCCAACAACATACTTAATGGAGAAAAACTGAAACCATTTTCCCCCAAATCATGAACAAGACAAGGGTGCCCACTCTTCCCACTCTTTTTCAACATAGTTCTGGTATTCTTAGCCAGAACAATAAGGCAAGAAGATGTAATAAAAGGAATACAAATAGGTAAAGAAAGTGTCGAAATATCCCTATTTGCAGACGACATGATCCTATACCTCAAAGACCCAAAAAACTCTACCCAAAATCTCCTAGACACCATAAACAGCTTCAGCAATGTAGAGGATACAAAATCAACTTACAAAAATCAGTAGTCTTTCTATACACCAACAATGAACAAATTGAGAAAGAATTTAGGAAAACAATTTCATTTATAATAGCCTCCCCCCAAAAAAAGTATCAAATACCTAGGAGTAAACTTAACAAAGGTTGTACATGACCTCTAGAAGGAGAACTACAAACCACAGAAGAAACAGATGAAGGAATACTATATTATCTGGAAAGATATCCCATGCTCATGGATTGGTAGAATCAGCATAGTGAAAATGACTATATTACCAAAAGTAATCTACAATGTTCAATGCAATTCCATGAAAATCCCAATGATGTTCATCACAGACATTGAAAAAAAATCTACCCTAAAGATCATTTGGAAACACAAGAGACCACAAATAGTCAAGGAAATATTGAGCAAAAATGGCAGTGCTGGGAGTATAACAATACCCAATTTCAAACTGTATTACAAAGCAATAGTAATAAAAACAACATGGTACTGGCAAAAAAAACAGATATGAAGCCCAGTGGAACATAATAGAAGACCTGGATATGAATCCATACAACTACATCCATATTATTTTTGACAAAGTCACCAAAAGTATATAATGGGGAATAGACAGCTTCTTCAACAAATGTTGCTGGGAAAAGTGGTTATCTGCCTGTAGAAAACTGAAATTATATCCATGCCTATCACTCTGTACTAGTATCAACTTAAAATGGATTAAGGACCTTCATATCAGACCTCAAATTTTGAAGTTTGTACAGGAAAGAGCAGGGAATACTGTGGAAGCAATAGATACAGGCAAAGAATTCCTCAGTAGAATTCCAGTAGCCCAGTAACTAAGAGAAAGGATGGACAAATGGGACTACATGAAATAAAAAAGCTTCTGGACAACAAAAGAAATCGTCTCTAAACTGAAGAGATCCCCAAAAAGTGGGAGAAAATATTCCTTTGCTGTACATCAAAGGACTGTTAACCAGAATATACAGGGAGCTCAAAAAACTAAACTTCCCCCAAATTAATGAGCCAATAAAGAAGTGGGCAAGTGAACTAAACAGACCTTCTTCAAAGGAAGAAATCCAAATGGCAAAAAAAACACATGAAAAAATGCTCATCATCCCTGGCCATAAAGGAAATGCAAACTAAAACCACACTGAGATTCTACCTCACTCCTAGCTATCATCAAAAACACCACTAATAACAGATGTTGGCAAGGATGCAGGGAAAAAGGAGCCCTCATACACTGTAGTGGGAATGTAAGCTAGCACAGCCACTTTGGAAAACAATATGGAGGCTTCTGAAAAAACTCAATATAGATTTTCCATATAATCCAGCAATCCCACTCCTAGGGATATACCTGAAGGAATGTGATGCAGGTTATTTCAAAGACATCTGCACAACCATCTTTATTGCAGCACTCTTCTCAATAGCTAAGGTATGGAAATGGCCAAGATACCCCACTACTGATGAATGGATTAAGAAAATGTGGTATTTATACACAATGGAATTTTATTCAGCAACAAAGAAGAATGAAATTTTGTCATTCTCAAGTAAATGGATGGAACCAGAGAAAATCATCTTAAGCAAAGGTAGCCAGGCTCAGAAGGCCAAAAATCATATGTTCTCCCTCATATGCAGATTTTAGACCTAAAACAAATGCAGTGATATTATTGGGCATAGGTCACACGCTCAGGGGAATGTGTACAGGAGGAATAGTGAAAGAAAGGAAACTTACAACTTGAAAGTTTTGATGTGTCCACTGAAGAGAAGCTAATAAAGTAATCTTATACTGACAGAGGCCACTATGGAAAGGGGACCAGGAAGTAGTCAAGAGGTCTGGGAGAAATAAACCAATTAGGGCTGTAATACACATGTGCATGGAATCAATGCTAGGAACCTCTCTGTATACCTGTCTTTATCTCAAGGTAGCAAATATGCTATGTCTTTCTTATTATCTCTTATGTTTTCTCTTCAACAAAATTGGAGAAGAGGGCAGAATATATTCTGCCTGGAAGCAAGGGAGTGTTGGGGGCAGGACAGAGAGATGGCCCAAACAGTGTATATACATATGAATAAATGTATAAAAAATTTTAAAAATTTAAAAATATGCTCCCTGTTCAATACAAAATCTACAACTTTATTTAGAAATAATAGGAACTTTAAAGTTAAAGATTTACCTCTAATGTCAAATGATGGAAAAGGACCAAAGCATTCTGAGTCATAGAACATGGAATACAAGTCTTATAGACGTGAATGCTACATATTTTAAAAGGATGCCTCTTTTTATTTGGTGTACTGGAATTTGAACTCAGGGTCTTATGCTTGCTAGGCAAGCACTGTACCACTTGAGTCATATCTCCAGGACAAATGTCAATACTACTTGCACATATTTTTCATTTCAATTATTGCACTTGTCTTTACAAAATGCCAAAGAGAAGATATTGTGGATTTTTATTGTAATATGAAGAAATAGGATACATGCTATAAAATCAACTAATAAGCTGCAATTATACTGAGCACTTGATGATTCCATTGTTAAGGATTTAGAGGATCAGGATCATTTTAGTTTCATATGAGAAGGCAGAACCTTAGCTAATGCATTTTCAGCAGTGTGATAACCAAAACACTGGCATCAAGAAATCGTAATTATCATAACTCAACTCAAAGTTTTTATAAACTGTGGAAAAGACTGAAACATATGAACAAAAAAGTAAAATGTAAAATGCATATATATGTAGAATGTAAATGTCCAGTTATACCTTATATTCCTATAAATATTGCAAGCATAATCCTTAGATGGTGTCTAGGTTCCGGTTCTTTTTAGAAAATTTTTCCTATTCACTTTATCTATTAAAATATATAGATTGATTTTCAAACTACTCAGCTTCTGTTAATGCTATTCAAACCAGCACTGTGATACTACATCTTAATTTTCATCCTTCTATTTACAAAGAAATTCTTTGAGAAAGTGAAGCTATGGTTCTTTATTTCTTTTATACTACTACATTTATATTTTCTCCAATTATCTCCCAGTCAATTTCATAGCAACAAACATAGCGAGGGATATCAGTACTGTTGTAATCTTTGCTAGTCTGTCTCTCTGTCTCTCTCTGTTTACAACACAATCCTGTCTTTCTGTTAAAATTCCAACTCCAATTGTTAAGTCAAGAAGTAGGTTGTCATGAAAAATCTTAATATGATTTTTGCTAGGTGGTGGCATATGAATTGTGTAGTTTACATTAGACCCTACATCATACTTACCTACCTGTGGGGTCACTAGATATTTCCCCATAAGGGTATAAGTTTTTTGTCCTGACCACTATAGTTATAATGTGTCCATAAGCAAAGGTTATATTGCAAAAAGTTACAATACTTCCATGAAATAGAAAGAAACTTCCTTCTCTGGTGTAAACAAATGATGCTCTTTTGAACCATGGCTCTTTTAAATACTTTTTCTTACAGCTGGTATAAACTTATAGGCCTTTAGGGAGAAGAGTAAGGCCTCCACAGCCCTGACTGCCTTTTACTCAATTATATAAGTCACATTTACTTCCCCATTGGAAGAGATAGGTTGTATTGTTTTCCTCTTTTTGAATATAATGTCATTCAGTTTCAAAGACTTGTCTAAATTTAGGATTACTAGGGTTAATATTTCTATGTTTGGCAGGAGTTTTCAGTATGTTAAAGCTATAAACTTTATAAATTTCCTTAATGTCATGATTCTTCTTAAAAATCTTACTAGCTTTATCCACATAAAAAGCATTTTTTTTTTTACTTTAATGGATGGTTTTCACTAATTTCTCTTTTAGTAAAAGAAAAACTTGATATATCCTGGTCCTGATCCTGACAGCCCATCAGCTAAATTTTCTACCAACTGCTTCCCCTTGTCACCTCCTAAATTATGAGATAGGAAAATAACTTTTGTTTCCCTTTCCATGTAGGGTCAGTACCCAAACCCAGTAGGAAGCAGCTATAGAAGATGTACTGTAACCCCACTACACCCCTTTTAAAATTAAAAGGGACCACAGTCATTTCGTGGGGAATGAGGCAGAATAGATAGATAAGTACACAAGGAAATTATATTTTAATCAACATTTAAAAACCTGGGCTCTCATATTGGAACAAGCAGAGCCAGAGTAGCTGGCCCCCTCCCATATTTGACATGCTAAGTTACAGAAACAGGGAGACAAAGAGGAGCTACCTGCTCCTGTTTTCTTCTTTGATATGTTAAGGAGCTGCTAGGATCCTTGGATGGGTGGAGAAATAATCATATCTTGGAAAGGGAAGTTCTGAAGCATCCTACTGTCTCTGATTTAGGATGTGATTTGGGACAGTAATGCTTCCTATCAGCTTTCTCAGCCACCTGGACCCATTATCTTTGACCACGTGTGTTCCCTCAGATGTCCTCTATAAAATTAAGACTTGGGGACCTCCATTTTGAGTCTTTGCTCCCATTTCCCATATGGGGTACAGGAAATGTTTCTCTCTCTTCCAACCCCCCCATCTATACTTTATCTTGTTATACTAAAAGAAATCCTTGCTGAAACTTACAGAGACTCCAACACCATTCTCTCTTCTTTTTTTTTTTTACAGTTTTGAGAGATGATACACATTTAAAATATGAAATCTAATGTTTCTTAATATGCTCCATGATGGGCAACCATCACTATAATCAGTTTTAAAACATTTTCATCATCTAAAGGGAAACTCCATGACTATTAGTAAACATTCCCCATTTCTCTTCCACCACTACGTATCCTACCCCATCCCATCAACTAGCCTCAGAAAATGATGTATATACTTTGTGTTCATGCTGTTCTACTCTAGACACCTTTTGTTTCTCCTATCTAACTGTAATTACATTCCTGTGTTAGTCATGGCTTTAAAAAGGTACAGAACCACTAGAATATATGTATAATTATACAAATAAATGCATTGGATTGTTTTACACAGTCAGAGTCTGGACAATCCCACAGTGGCTGTTTGCAACCTGAATTTCAGGAGAAACCAGTAGTTGCTTAATCCAAAATCTGTAAGTCCTAGAATAAGAGGAGACGATAAAGCATCCCTGGACAGTCATGGTACGAGTCCAAGTTCAAAGGATAAAGAAACTGGGATCTCTTGTCCAATTACCATGTCAGCAGCAAAAGCCACATCCACCGAAGCAGAATGGAGCTTGTGTGTAAACTTCCCTCTCTACCAGTTCTCATTCTATCAAGGCCCTCAGACTACTGGATGATGCCACTCATATTTCGGAGGCATTTTCCCTCTCAGTTTGCTGACTTACATGCCAATCATCTCTGGAAATGCCTTCACAGACACAACCTGAAGTGTACTTTACCACCTTTCTGGGCATATTTCAATCCAGGCAAACTGACAACTGATAGAACAATAATGTCACCATTTTGTGAATCAGTCAAAATGACAGCCCAGCCCCTTAACAGAAATTCCCATGCTCTAAGACAGCCCCACTCCATCAGAGACTCCCGCGCATGAGCTAACTTCCTTATCCTCCCCTTTCTGTAAAAGCCACTGCTCACCCAGATTGGGGGCTGCGCCATCTTTCCCAGGCCAGCCTGGCAGTTTGGAACTGCCATTAAACTTTATTCTATGGACATGAGACTTTTCTTGTGAGCTTTCTTTGTGAGCGGTGTTTTTCCTAAGAATAACCAAGGCAAACTACCACAATATCATTTAACTAATATTTGTATTTCCCCCACCTTTCCACCTCTGATAAACATTATTCTATTGTCTACTACAATGAGATCATCTTAGTTAGATCCCAAATATGAGGGGGAACATGTGCTGGCTTATTGGCTTATTTCACTGAATATAATGACCTCCTGCTCCACCCATGTGAAAAATGACAGGATTTGGTTGTTATTTTAAGCTGAATAGTATTTCACAGTACATTTTCCTAAATCATTAATAAACTGAGAGAAATTTAGGTTCATTCCATGTCTTGACTATCATAAGTGCTTCTTCAATGAACATGGATGTAAGAGTCTCTCTTCAATATGAACAGGTATACTAAGCAGTGAGATTGTTGGGTCACATGGGAGTTTTATATTTAATACCTTGAAGAACCTCCATACTGGTTTCCAAAATGGTTATATTACTGTACTTTTTCAAAAGACTGTGAGTGTTCCCTTGTTCCACATCCTTACTAACACTCACATTTTATCATTTTGCTTATATGAGTTCTAAGTGGGATTATCCCACTGTGCTTTGATTTGCATTTCCCTGATGGATAGTGATGGTGAGTAGTTTTTTTATACACCTGTTAGCCATTTGTATGTCTTCTTTTAAACAGTGTCTATTGAAGTCTTTTACTATTTCATAATAGAGTTAATAGTTTTCTTGCTATAAAGCTATTTGAATTACATATAAACTTTGCATATTAATCCCTTGTTAGATGTATAGTTTGTGAATACTTTTTATCAATTCTATAGGTTTTTTCATTCTGATTCTTTTCTGTCAAAGTTTTTAATTTAAAATGCCAGGATTTATTTAGTTTTGGTACTGTTGCCCATGTTTCTGAGTTCTTATCTAAAAAAATCCTATCCTTGTCCCGTCCAATGCATGAAGTGTATCCACTGAATTTTTTGTTCCTAGTAGCTTCAGGTGTTACATATATGTCGTGGACTTCACTGTAAATTCTCTTAGAAGCAATAATTGTCAGTTTCCTTCAATTCCATCTTGCAAAAAAAAATGCGTATGTAATTTTCAACTTGCACTTTTGAAATTCTTTTTAAAAATATATACGTAGAACATATATATATATTGAAAACAGTGTATCAGTGTGTGTATATATAGAGATTTACATGCACACACACACGTACATATTTTTATGAAACTGCATTTCTCCTGGGGGCTGAGACTATAGCTTGTACAACATGTTACAAATCACTATAACAAGCATAATGGCATATATATTAAATATTATTATAAAATTTATATAATAAATATAAATATTATGTACAATTATTTTATATAATAATATATTATGTGTATGACTAGCTTCTTAATAAACAAGTAAATAAATTAGTGAAGGTTGATATATGTCTTAATTAATTTTTTAAAAGATAAATTTCCACTTAAAATATAGGTTAATATTATTTAGTGAGAATGGTATTTTAATTCAATACAAATATTTTCCTTGAAATTCTTAAATGCTGTCTTTTTGGATCTAGATTTATGCTGACTGTCTCTTTATTATTACAAGACATCCCAAGTTCCTTGAGTATGGCTTAGAATATTTTATTACCTGAAAAATATTTCCAGACAAAAGGAGATTAAGAAACAAAATGTGTTTTACACTGGAATGAATATTTTACATTTCTGAGGGTTTTTTTAAATAATATTGTTATGATTATCATAATCATCATAACCATCATTTACTACTCATCTAAAATGAGATAAAGTTAACTATTAAATACTTCTCCAATTTCTTTAATAATGTAATGAAAAATATTAATATTAAATTTAATTCCATTAAAGCATATCTTTGGAAGATTGCTACTATTCATGATTATATATCATTAGTCTGCAAACTTAAGAGTCATTATTTTTTATACTTCATTAATCTTAAATATCATTGTACTCATATTTCATTCATCACGGAGTAAAATTTTCAGCAAACTGAAGAGTAAGTTGCTAAAAAGTATTTGTTAGCATTTTTTCATAAATTTCTTAAACGTCATTTTTCCCCAAATTTAATGCAGACTCCCTAACTTATGCAACACCTTGAAAGAAAATAATATATGGAATAAAAATTCATGAATCAAAGCCATTTTAAAGCTCATGATAATAATTTCAAAAATTCTTCATAGTACCATTGCAACCTAGGATTTCTAAAATTACTGTCATATAATTGCTGATATTTTCAAATTCTTGAAAGAAGAATGACCCAAACAATGTATGCACATGTGAACAAATGAATAAAGAATTGAAAGAAAATGCAACTGGAAAGCAAATAACACACAGTAAGAAAATATCTGCAACATATTGACAAAGAATTATTGAACCAATGGGTGAAGAAATTTCATTTAGAAAATTTTAAATGACCCATCAAAAGATAAGAACCAGTAATTCACAGTAAAATTCAAATGTTCAACCTTCGAAAATTTCTTGAGTTCACTACCAAAAGAATATAAACTGAAATAATATTTAGATATTATTTATATAGCTTAGTGGTTTTAAATATTAGCAATATTTAGTATTCTAGAGTATAAAGAAATAGTATTGTTACAAGCTGGAAAGGAAAATTCAGTGTCTTCGAGTGCAGTGTGGTCATAACTAGCAAAATCTTCCAAGTCAGTAATTTCAAATCAAGTGTAAGCCACTGGAATATTCTCGCATCATTTCCTGTTGCTTTGAATTAGAATATTCACACCAGAATTATGTGATATGTTTAAAAAATAAGAAAAAAGATCAATGAGAGTATTTAAATAAATATGGTTCAGTATCATAGTTTTATATCTATCTTATTAAATATGTCCAAAATAATTTGTTAAATTCAAAACCTAAAGTTTATAATTCCGTTTGTATTACAACACATTTTATTTATTTGGATATGTAATAACTGTTGTTCATTTATTTAAAAATTCTGAAAAGATACCTCTAGCTAGTTGTATTTATTAGAGTTAACTGGGACAGCTAGCCAAAAATGAAAATCCTATATAACACACAGCAATATAGAATTAGAATGACTAAATTAATGTTATAATATTTAGGCTTAAAAGTTATTTAAAATTTATTTTTCTTCATTTTGACAGTGCCACAGATTGATCTCTCAGGGTCTTACACATGCTAAGCAATCAATCTATCATGGAGAAACACCCTCAAATGTAAATCTTATTTTTTTTAAATAATTAAAATTTTAAGGGATGTAAAAATGTGTGTAATACATAATATATGCAATTGAAGTTCTAGAGGTCATTCATTACTTCTGATATTACAGCAAATGTATTTTATTTTTAATAATTTTTAAATAACTACTCAAGAAAAGGCTGTTCAGATAAAATGGCAATGTATAATTGATATTTATTTCCTTTTGCAAAAAATGAATATATAAAATAGGATTCTTGAATTAAAATTAGAAACATAGGACTTGATGCTAATACAATGTAAGGAAATAATAAGCATATAATTTTTTTTTGCAGTGCTGGGTTTGAACTCAGGAACTCATGCTTGTAAGACAGGTGATCTACCACTGAGTCACTCTACCAGCCCTAAGTACTTAATTTTAGTGTATGGTTTTTAGCCTCATTTAGAGAGATATATTTTAAACTGCTAACATTATAAGAATTTCCTGTTCAATTTTCTGAGAAGATGGCTATGAGAATCATAATAAGATCACTTAGGCATATTTTATTCTTAAGTAATCTTAAGTGTCCCTGTACAACTCCTCAGCATAGTTGCCCAGTGGGCAGTGCCATCACAACCCAGAGTAAGTGCTCAATGCATACTGGCTTCATGAATGATGGTGGGTTTTGTTCCATTGGTTTGAGATGCACAACAATCAGCTAACCATCTGTCCCCTTGATTGCTTATTGGACTTAAAATAATATGCTGTGATAGAAGCAATTATAATTTTAGAAGTAAATGTTTTTCATTGGCTCCTAAATCTACAAAAATATATCTTTCTGCTTTCTAAGCATTCTGGGAAAAAAAACACATAGAATCAACACCATCAGCAAAGAATTGTCTTTTTCCTTTGTACACTTGGAATTCAGGTTTCAAAATAGCAGTAGGCTAATGAAAGCTGTAAAGGACATTTTGATAATAGGAAAGAAAAAACAGATCTGTGTTAGCACTATTGTTTTGTTCTTTGGTGCTTTTAAAATTTACTGACTCAGGCTGGTTGAAGATTCCACTTTCTCCTCATTACTAAAAATGTAAACTGCAAGTGACTGAGAAAAACTATGCTTCAGAGGAGACAGACTACTAAATATAAAAGTCCTTGAGAAATTTGTTATTGAAACAGTGAAAATAGAAATCACATAGAGAGGAAATAAAGTCTCACAAAAATATTTATTCCAACTGACCTCCCAAGGGATGTTCCTGGATTGTGGGTGACAAGTAGAATTACCTTAAGAAATTTTCTCATTCTGTGTCATTGCATAATCATCCCTGAAAACAGAAAATAGAATTTACTCTCTATTAGAAGGAAAAAACTAACCCTGTTACCTGAGAAAAGGCTCCAAAGTGAAAGAATGGGAAACATGTTCATGTATAAAATAATGTAGAATTTATGATCTGATCAAATATATTAGGTTGTAAAGAAAAAGTAACATTCAAAAGATATATTTCTGTGATGGTTTTCTCATTTCTAGGCAGATGCTTAAGTATTCACGTATAATTTCCATGTAAAGGTCTAGTTTTATGTTCACAAGTTATCTTGCATTTTTGTTTACACAGGACTCATTAATACCCGATAGTAAACAGATCTCCAAATGCCACTATTATCTGAAAATTTTCACTCATGGGCAGTTGGTAGAAAAATCTGCTAAAAGCATATATCTACTTAAAGGTTTAATCTTTCATTTAACATGAATTAAATATTAATATGCTGTATTTATTAGACAAGCTTAAACAATGAATAGTAAAAAGTAAATGCCTAACATTTCCCTTTAGTTTACTACTAATATGTTCCAAAATACTCCAAGGGATTCCAAGTTCATCTACAAAAAATATGTACTTACATAAAATGAACTCTTTATTACATTGAATTCAATACGATAATATGGTTTGTAAAAATAAAACTTCTATATAAGATAAAATAATTCCGTGAGTTTATTCCTTTAATATGGTTGTGTTCCAGTACTGGGCCCAAATATAGTTGTGTTCCGTTTCCAGGAAACATGGAGGGAGCATCCTTCTCAGGACTCTCAAGTCACATAGTTCAAGCTAGGAAGAATAGAAACATATGTGGTCCCTAAGAGAACAGGAACCCGCGTAATTGGTGTTAAGTTCTTCCTTTAGTTAATATACTTTTGCAGCATCTTCATGAATGTGAGACATTGATGTAAGAGGTGAGATGCTTTAGCTTAGTGGGTCATCTTTGGTAAACATAAGTAAGGATTTTTAAAATCCCAGAGGAATTTATTTCCCTTCTCCAGTCACTGTTGTAAGTTAAGTATAGTGAGGCTTAATAATAGGTAAGTGTGATAGCATACTATATTGAGTTCAGAAATTATTTCAACACTTGTTAATTTAGTAAACCAGTCAAAAATTCTGTTCTGGATTCTTCAGTTCTGAAGGAACTTTTATCACAAGACTAGAATTTCTCAAATGTTGTTCAGGTTTCAAGAAAATGGGTATTTTCTTGTGAATATTTTCAATATTAAAAATGATGCTTTTGCAAGACATTTTCAAAGACTATGTTATGGTTATTCTTTTGGTAGTAGGATGACTCTTTAAACTTCTCACTGTATCTAAATTTATGTTCTATGATATAATTAAAGGAGCATATCTTCACTAGAACAATAGTTTCCTCCAAAATCTGAGGACATGAAGGCAGCTGGAAAAATCCATTTAATCTGTCATCTCAAAATTTCATTAAACCTATGAAAACTGAGTCAGCCTGGTAATTTTAAGTGATAGTGTTCACTTATATTAATGGGAAAAAGAAAAGCTTTCTCTAATACAAAGTTTTACACATTGGTAACAAGGAAACTTTCTATAGCAATTAAGAAAAGTGATAACTTAATCTTCCATGTTAATAAGGTCTTATTAAATTAGCCTTTTGGTGAGATCATGTATACTTATTCATTATACCTTTGTGTTATCAAATAGCATAAGTATTTTAGCTCTATAATGATATGTTTATTTGTTACTTAACAAAGAAAAAGAATGCTTGTGTAAATTATCTTTAACTTAATATATTAAAGCACATATTCACAAGCTCCAACTATTGAGAGATGACAATTCTCAACATCTTGGAAAGGATATGACCAAATATACCTTAACAATATCATGCCAATTTGACACCAATTGACATTGCGTCAATTTGTGTTTTTGCTTAGTTTCCATCCATTAGTCATTATTTTGTAAATGTCTGTTGCTTTGTTTAATTTCCCTTTGCAATAGTTACTGTTGAACTGTTTTGTTGAAATTCTACTGAGAAAAAGTGAATGGCTGTTAACCATTTCATTTTCCACGTATTATAAATTTCCCCATTTCTCTATTAGTATCAGTATAAATGCTTTAAGAACTATATAGAATATATATTAAAATAGTTAAATCCATTCAAGGTATATTATCATTTTGTTGTTGTTATAAATACATATTATTGAATTCTATTTCCTTATTGATTACCACCAGTTTACAAAGTATACTTATTCATTTAGTTTATAACTTGTTACCTTGCATGCTTTTTTAAAATTTCTGTTGATTTTCAAGGTAAGTGCCTTACAAATATGATTTTTACTCATAATTTGAAAGATTTAATTTCATTTTATCCTTACTTCTAGCTAACTGAGTTTACTGATAGTTCTAAACATTATTACATAATAGAGATCATAGAAGGTATTATGTCTTCTTCTGAACGTAAAATTGTTTGGAATAGTTCCAGTTTTAATCATCACACTTGATGCCAGAGTTTAGATATTGGTGGTGTTAGTTGAAATTAAGTTTATTGTCAAATAACATTCATTTCTAACAATGGTTTTCATACATAAACTATATCATTTTATAGTCAGCATTACAAGACTGGAATGGAACCTTGACAAATTCATCAAAACCATATTTCTTTTCAGCTTTCTCTTGCCATACCTTGTATAGATCCCTTTTAAACATGACCCAACATAGTTTTTGAATATCTACTCATTATTGTAGAATTAATGGAAGAGTAAAGAATAGGAAAAATCATTCACACACCTCCTACGAAACCTTTCTGGACAATATATATATATCATTTATTATTATATGTCATTAGATGGAATTTAGTTATAGGATCACACTTTGCTTTTAGAGACTCTGGGAAATGTAGTCTTATTTCTGGATAGCTATGTACCCAGTTTGAAGTCAAGGAGCTTTATTACATAATCAAATTAGCATTTATTCTTTGCAGAAGAATATACTCATAGCTTCCCCAAATGAGACAAAATGATTAGGGCAAATACCAAATCTCATTTGATTATTAGTCATTTCAGAGTCCAAAATCTGAGCTAAGTGGTGGCACATTCTCCCAATATGCATAATATAAAAAATGAAGCAGAAATAAAATTATCTTCAGAAAACACTTTTTCTAAAGAAAATAATAAAATCCTATATTCTCCCTCATATACGAACTTTAGACCTAAAACAAATGAAGTGCTATTATGGGACATGGGTCACATGCTAAGGGGAGAAAACATACAGGAGGAATAGAGAAAGATAGGAAACCCAAAACTTGAAAGTGTTTGATGTGCCCCCCTCGAAAAAAAAGAAAATAATAGTAAATACCTGCTATTTGTCATTTATTGTGACTACCATACATTGCTCCTAAGGAATTATAGATTCCATCCTTGTCAGGGAAATGCATTCTTTGGTTTGTACAGTTTGAAACATTTGCCTATAAATCTCCTTGAAAAACTCCATCAGATGTACTCCAGGGAACCAAACTCAAGACCCAAGGAGTTCATGGCTTTTGAGAGCACAGCATGTTCTCTTGGGTCAACCAAGCCTCCTACCCATTTCCTACTGCTGCCTGTTTTGGTCTTTAATATCATTCTGAATTTGCAAAGGCTACCTTTTTGCCTCTTGACAAAATAATTGCCTCTAAACTATTGTAGGACTCTAATTCCCTCCAAAATATTATTGTCTAAATGCTTCCAGTTTTTTTCTCATATAACCAACATTTCCAAAGACCTTAACCGTACATGCATACTTGGTCTTTTATTGTAGACCTGCCTCTGTTAATCTGTTCACTTTCCTTTATCCCAAATCATTACTTCATTGAGGTCTGAATGGGAAAGCATTGGACATAATAGTCTGTGCTGGTGGACTCTTAGAGTTTGACACAGAAGTTTAATCTCCTGCTGAGGCTGCTTCGTTTTGAGGTAGAAAAGTAGTTGAATTTTCAACCCTGCAAATCTCCATATTTTGAAACTAGCTTTATTGAAAGCCACATGTTTCTTTCTGCTTAAATTGGCAACTCCAGCCAAACATCTCTCTCTCTCTCTTCCTTTCTCTCTTTCTCTTTCTTTCTTTCCCTTCCTCTCTCTCTCCAATCTCTCTTATTAAAGCTGATAAAAATTTCTAGGTATAATTTTCTGATTTTTCATTATAATTTTCCATAAAGTGTATCCAAATTTAATTTCAAAAGATAGTGCCAATGAAAGTTTAATTGATGTTTTTCAAGATGTAACAATATTCACTGGTTTTCAAAGGGACAATATCTGAATAATGTAGAATAAAAATTATACTAAAACAATTAAATATGCAAGGAGACTTGATTTGAATATTTCAATGGGTAGAAATTGAACTCAACCCCTCTGAGGAGGGAAAGAAAAGGGATAGGATGATTTTTAAAAGGTGGAATGTCCTAATGGAAAAGTATTAGCGAACAGTGGGTAGAGTTTGATCAATTTCTAATTGGCACTTATCAAAGTAAGGCTACTGCTCTTCCACATAATGACACCTAGGGTCCCTAAAGTTCTGGATTATTGCATTTCAAAGGAACTCCTCCCCCCATGTTCTAGAGAGAGACATTCCTGGGTTTTGGAAGATATACATCTCAAAGAGGCAGAGAATGAATTTACAACTGAAATTATTCTAAAGTAAATTCTCGAAAGTAAGGGAGGTTAGAAATGTATAGTTAGGAAGAAACTACCTAATATTAGTCAAGTTGAGAAAATATTAAGGCTATCATAGTCAACAGAAGGCCAACACCACATTTTTTAATTAGTTTATTCATGTTTTTGCAGTGCTGGTGATTAAACCAAAGGTCATGCACATGTGAGGCAGATGTTTTGCCACTGAGCTTCATCTTCAGTTCTTATTTTATTTTTCATTAACACGTATTAATTGCACTATTAGTACTATTAATAACATTAATAATCATTATTATTGTTATTGTGGCATTTGTATATATGCATATATTATGCTCTAATCAAAGCCAGCATTCCTTTATTTGCCCTCCCCACACCTCCAATCTCTAGTCATCACGCTTTCTCTCCTGCACAACCAAGTACACTTTTTAGTTCTTTTTTAAAATTTCCATGTATGAGAGAACATTGGATAATTGTCTTTCTATATTTGACATGTCCCTAAGCATAATGTCCTTCAGTTCTCTCCATTTTGCTGGAAATTGCAGGTTTTCATTCTTTATGACTGAATAATATATATTGTGATGTATTCTACATTTTTTTTTTGTCTACTTGATAGGTAGCAGTCCACCATGAGATGGGGATATGCAAAGGGAACCTAAAGTGGAGAATTCATCAAGGTCTCACGTCCTTGAGTGGGCATGTTAAGCAGCAGGTAAACATAAGGGAGATCATTGGAGGAAGTGATCACAGGATCGCTGAGAAAAAAACACTGTAATTGAACTTTCCAACTCACAGGTGACTAGCCTGTTCAAATCAAAGTTGCAACCAAGGTCATGGGATGTGGTCAGATGTGTGTGAGTTCCCCACCACCCACAAATTAGCAGAAGGCTTTATTTAAACCTGAGGTGTGTGGACAACAAACAGTGCCTGGAGTAATAGATTTTTAATTTTACACCCTTAAGCCACCCTAGGGTTCAGGTGGACAGGTACTCACATGGACATTATAATTCTGCAAACTATCCTAGCCTCAGGACACTGTAGCCAAGAAAATGTGTTGCATACCTGTGAGTAGTACCTCATGGACTGGTGCAAGGAGGATTTAATGTTCCAAGTCCCTAAACTTTAATAAAAACCTATGCCAGGGCAAAAATAATTACTGTCCGCACCCTACAGATGACCCACTTTCAGGCTATTGAAATATATTCTTTTCATGATAAACTTTGCCTTCACTGTCACTACATTTTTATGTCTTGCAAGAATTCTTGTATTTGGGACACGAATATCAAGACAGCTGCACTGGCCTTCTGCTAACATACTCCTTCCAGTAATGCTCCCACAGGTGATCCCATATTTTGGCTACTGTGACAGCCATTTTTAATTGGGTTATTTTGTTTTTGTGAATTATTTTAGTTCCTTATTGAATCCTTAATCCTTTGTCAGATGAGTAGTTGGCACATATTTTCCTCCATTCTGTAAGTTGTCTTTTCACTACTTGTTTCCTTTTTTGTACAGAAACTTTTTCACTTTGATGTTCTGTAATTCCTCTATTTTTTTGTTTGTTTGTTTTTTTCTTTTGTTTCTTTTGCTTTGTGTCTAGGTGTTTAGTTTTTGTGGAGACAATGCACAACTTTTAGTTATCAAGCTCTGTGTTACTTTTAGAATGAGTTTTTATTTCATAGTTTTATTCTTTAAGTCAAAATTAATGTTGGTTACAGATGCAAGATTTATCTCCTTTCTTAAAAAGTCAGAAGTCAGCAATCCATGCTGTTTCTTTTCTTTTTTTTTTATGGCATCATACATGATGCCTAGTGAAGCTCCAATTGCTTCTTCAAATTTCTGAAGCATACAGAAGAGAAGGAAACAGAGGATGTACTTGGCTTTAATAGTAATTTCCAAAAATTAAATAAGCTAATGCCACTGATATTCCATGTATCTACTTTGATCAAAAATAAAAGAAAGGTTTGCAAGGTGATTTTGTGGGCACAGCCTAATTTGGTGGTTCTGTTACTGAGAAAAGGAGCAAAATGGATTTTGGCTAACAACTTCTAAGGGGTGCCCAAACTGCTTTGGCTGAGAAGCATGGACTCCTTTACTTGGACCCACAAATTACACAAAAGCTGGAGAAAAGTGTGATATCTGTCTTTGCTCAGAATCATTCTCTCTGCAGTCACCTTACAACAACCTTTGATTCCAGCAATGACAAGGACAGAAACTCTCCCCCTCTCTTAGGATGAACTACCTGCTGGAATCCCTCCTGAAACCTCTCATTCTAGTGTTCCAAAGCATTGGGTTGACTGTAGTTCACAGTAACATGTACTTTATGAAGAATTAGATATTAAAAAGCTCAAAGGGGACAAAAAAGAAATAATAAGGAGATGGATGTGCTGGGTATCATGATTTGACCAGTGCACACTATCTACATGTCTGGAAAAATCTATCTATTTGTGGAAATACCACACAGTACCCTCTTAAACAGAGAATAATTGTTATATTTTAATAAAATAATACAAAGGTAAATATTCTTCAAGTATAAAACATATTCTTTGATTCATAGCATTTAATAAAAAAGCAAATAAAAGATCTTGTATTTTAGTTTATATTTGTTTGAAACAAATATAAATCAGTGTAAATTTATGTCACTAGTATTTTAAGGGATATAAATTCAAAACCAAACACTGGCAACTTTATATTATAATGTACTCTTCCATATAAAAGAATTATACTATGAATATGCGATAATATGAATACAAGAATTGATGAAGGATCGTAAAAATCAAGATAGCATATTTCACAATCACTCCCTAAGTCTTAAAATTTTTTCTGATACATCAGACATCAATCTATAAATAAGAACCAGTCAGAGTAAATGCTATTCCCTTATACATTGTATTAAATGCATGGTAATGCTGCCAATGATTGTTAAAATTTAGACTTTAAAATTTTTCTTTTTATTTATTTGTTTTTTTGGATTTGTCTATTAGTTTTGCTTTTTTGTAAAGGCATGGGCCATGCAACTGGACCACAACATTTTAGACAATTTAAAATACCTCAGGGATGTGCTTTAAAAGCTCTTAATAAACTACATGGTAGTTCTTTACAATTTTACTCCTGAGAAGCTCGTCTAAATGTTCAGCGTACTAAATATTTAAAATGTTGCTTCTCAATCACTAAGTGTCTTCATTAAAACATATTACTAAATTCTGTACATTTGGCTGTACTGATATATTTCAGCAAACTTGTATTTTAGTTTACATTTTCTTCTTAACCTTTACCAGTTCCATTGATATTCTTATTACATTTCTGTTTAAATTAGAAATTTTAATCTATATGTGGTTTCTTCCTTTCAAATAAGGCAATAGATTCTTTACACATAGATGCACTTCAAATAACCAATTAATTTAAGAACTCATTCTGGGAAATTGAGTGGAACCATTAAATTGTGTGGGAGGTTAATATTATGTCCATCCTGAGAAAATGTCAGAGTTGAGAACAACCTTTATTTTGGTCAGCAGCTCAGCACATAAATCCACGTTTTCTAATGAAAATCTACAGATGAAGGGCAAAGGAGTACTGCACTGAGATAAAAAGACAAAATTGACCATCACTGCTATTACCAAGACAGTAACACCTGCTGTGTAAGAGGACTGGAAGTGATGAATATAGTGAATAATTTTCTCATTCAAAATATTTATTTAATATATGTAGGCACTGCTTCACTTGGTAATTCAAAATTGTACACAAACAATATATATCAATAATATCAATAATATGCTATAAATACAATGCTCACATAATTCCAAAATTAAACAGATTTTAACATCCATTCTAGTTCACTCCTTTCTTAAGTAGCTGAAAACAACTTCCTGAACATCTATCTCATTGGTATTTTTGCAAAGGCAGAAAAAGAAGTTAAAATAATTTTTTTTCATTTGAATACAGTCTGTGTTGCTTAAATTTTCAAACTTACTCTCTAAGCCTCTGTTTTGCTATCATTACTATCCACTGAGATTTTAACACATATTTGTTTTTCTCTTTATTTCCTTAACTACTCACTTACTGGATTGCTCTCTATATTGTGAACTCTCATGAATGTTTGTTGAATTCTTAGTAAAGCAGCAAAAACAGTTGTAATAGCTGGATATTTTCAACAATTTTTTACTTCAATATTCTACTTTTATAAGGTACACATTATTGAACCTAACAGTAGAGAACCTATGGCTGTATATTATAGAAAAATGTTTTTAAAACCATTATAGAGGCTTTACTAATAATTGACATACAATTAAAGAAATGTTTCTTCCCTGGGCAGAAAGAAGTCTACAGTTGCTATTCTAATTCATAATTCTATCATGTATGGCCAAGTGCTTCTCCTTATAAACCTTATTTTTCAATATCTAATATGAATTTTTAGCAGTTATGAATGTTTTAATGAGCTCCTTATTTAATAACATAGGGAAAAATGATGTTTTAATGAAATTATAGCCAGTAAAGATGGCACTCTATTATGTCTATCAGGAATGATTAAGTATTACTCTCAATACTTAAAAGTAAAGAAAACAAAAATTTGTGAAAATGGATTGTCATGGCAAACTTGATCAAATTGTTAAACAAGAGAAGTAAGTGGAATTAATTGGACTATGCAAAGTACTCCAACAGTGAATATCTTTCTGTGTAAAAGAAATTCACCACCTAATGGTTAATCTGATGTAATTTAGTATATACTTTCACTTAACCACTTTGTGTTCATACTACATGGCATTCACCCTTACTTTTTTTGGCAAATGTGCTGGCTCGCCTGAGACATTAATCAGGCATCGAATTATTCTGAGAAGCTGCTACAATTTATAAAATAAACTAATATCTTTCTCAGCAGTCAGTATATTCTTTGGAAAAAAAATCTTTTCTTTTAATCATTAGCAAAATTTTAACTTTCCTTAGAAAATTTGACTTCAGAACATATGAACCATAAATATAGAAGGATTTTCTGGGAGAAGTATATGATATAGAAACGTCATAAAGGAAGCAAGAAAACACACAGAAAAATGGAAAACATTAGCTATGAAAACTATGCATCTTTGCACATGTGTGATGCTGTACAAGAGTCAATGTATACTCTTCGCATGAGTAGCTCACAGTATCATTTTATCTAACTTTTGTTTCTAGAAATTCAGCTATCCAAAGCATTCATTGGTAAGGATTTAGATCCAATATTTTTAATATAAGTTGAAAAACATAAAAGTAAATGAGCATATACAGATTTTACATGGACCCTTTAATTTATAAACTACTCTTTACAAAATAATGATATTAAACAATATTTTAATTTGTTGTGGTCTACATGATTAATTTTCTCAAGAATATGCATTAACATATTATACTTAATATTAAAATACATTAAAATTATCCAATAAACTTTTACTATATGTAGACTAAGAGCAACAGCAATAAAATGTTAATGATAAAATTAATGATAATGACATTTTCATATAATTAAAATACTATACTACGTTTAAATATGTTATAGCTTCATTGGTACAATGTGAGTTAAGAATCAGAAATATGCTAAATAATCCTAACAATAATATTCTCAATAACACAATGCAGTAACACTTCATGGATTTGTTCTACTTAAAAATCTGCTGTTCATAGCTCAGTTTCATACAGGCACAAAAAGAACTGCACATTTGGAAAAAATATGAAC
Source organism: Castor canadensis (assembly GCF_047511655.1). Lineage (NCBI taxonomy): Eukaryota > Metazoa > Chordata > Mammalia > Rodentia > Castoridae > Castor > Castor canadensis. Next base: position 101,646,338 of record NC_133386.1, read on the forward strand.
ACAATATATTTTTCATTCATAAATTTCTAAAACATTGTGTCTGCCCCAAAATGGTCACTTTTGACAATGCTTTCACTATTTTTCTTTGATTTATTTAAGTGATTTATTGTGGGTTAATATCATTGGTTAATGGTTCTCTCTTGTTGGTCTGTATGCTGTCTGGGATTAAAATATGCTGTGTTCTATTCTTTTTCCTCCCCTGTGTATACTTTTTCAGTTCCATTGCACAGCCCTTTTCCTCTAACGGACATTCTAGGTCTCAGCCTTAGCCTTTCTGTTTTCCCCATGTCTCTCTTTCCCCAACAATCTACTTGTGCTTCTTCTTTAAGTGAAACCACTCAGGTCCTTCATGACTATTCTGCCTACACATTGACACATTCTCATTGCTTACCTGTCTTTGATCTCAAGAGTAATGAAAATACTAATGCTTACAGTAATTTTAAACCCAGTTGAGATTTCTATTAAAACATCTTAAACTCAACAATTTTGATAGGAAAATATTAGTGCCCTCTAACTTCCCCAAAAGTATTCTCTTCAGCTTTCCTTTCATCATTAAATGGCCAAACAAATAAACATAGCAGTCACCCCAAGTAATTCCATTTCATTGAGCTTTTATCCAAACTAACCGTAGCAGCATTCCTTTATCCACTTTCCAAAATAACTCTCTTTCCTCGGGCTGTGTGCCACCATCCTATTCTAAGAGTCTCTTTCCTCTTCCTCAAGCTTCTGTAATGGTTAGTTGTTTTCCCTGCTTCAAGTCTGATCCAGATCAGAAGAGAACGATCTATTCCAAAGTGATAGAATGAATGCTTAACCACCTGCCTAGGTGCTCACATCTGAGAAAAAATAGCACATCCTTCACAGTGGGCCTCTGTCCCCTTCCCCAGTCTTACCTGCTTTGGCATAGTCTAGTCTCCTTGCTTTTTCTCTTTCACAGTTTTTCAAGTTTTTCTTCACCTTAGTTTTTTTTACCTTGTCCAATAGCAGAAAATTTATGGACTAGCTGCTTTTCACGTTCTGATCTATTTCAAGCATCTGCTATTCCAAGACTCCTTCTCTACCACTCTGTTTATGGAAGTCCTTCTCTCAAACACTCTTACATCACTCCTATTTTATTTCATTTGAAACCCTTTCATCACTCATTAAAATCATGCATTTTTATTTACACTTCTCTATTGACCTTCTCCTCAACTGTCATCAGATGTAATATGCTTATCATTACATTTCCAGAGCATGGATTAATTGAACTAAACAGCACACTAACTTCTGAATTAAAAAAAAAATATTAACTGCTACATTGGGTTTAACAATAGAACTTTGAATTATTTAGTTGTACTGTTGGAGTAAAATATTTACTCAGAGAAAGTTGATTGCAGAATTGAATAAAACTGCCACAAGACAGCTTAGTAGGTCACAGCACATTATCAAGTTGTTGCCTTTTCAGTGTTTGAAACTAAATTCAGAATAATACACAGAAAGCTTATTTATGTTTTTCAAAACTTTATATAGAAGCCAAAAAAGATATTTTAAATCAATAATGGGAAAAAAAACCTATAAGTTTCGAGAATTTGAAACAGGATAAAAACATTAGTACTTTAGGGTCATCATATTTTACCATAGACTTCCTCCTTCCCTCTGACTCCAGGTTGCCTTTCCTGCCATCTACATTAGGTGATTACAACTGTACCCACTCAGGAAGTTTGTGGTGTCATTTGTTTCTGGGTGCACATCTCTGAAGGGCTCTGCTTTTAGTTGCAGACTTCTGCTGAAGGTGGCAAAATTCCAAGTTTTTTGTGAATTCGACTTAACATGGAAATTGCTGTTCTTGATTTCTATATCCTGTGAACCCACATTTCTTTCCCAAATATGGAAAAATTATTTTCAAACATGATTCCTCATTGTACTATAACCAGATCTCTCCTGTAAAAACTAAAAGCATGGTCTCTTATTTCATCCAGATATGCTGGAAAAGGAAACAAACTGTGCTCTTTTATGAAGAGTTTTCAATGACAGGGAAAAAGTGTTTATATCTGAAGTTAAGTATGAATATGGTTTATATAATATTAGCAATGTCTAAGTCAGCATCTCATTCAATTGAAATCTTGTTTAACTACATTAATAAGCTAACTAATTTGTATTTATTTATTACAATGGATTTTTTAATTACTCTTCAAAAGATGATTCTTGTATAAGACAGATATGAGAAAAAAGCCTTTATTTTAAGCCTTCGCAGACATATATCTGGTCAACTTCTCAAGTGTGTGGCTTACCTATTTCTTCTTTTTTGGCAGTGTTGGGGATTGATTTAGGGTCTTACACATGCCTTACATTCTACCATGGAGAAATACCCTCAACCCTACATCTCACTTTTTAAATACTCAATCAAAATTAGGAAGGAAAGTAGAAATAAGTGTAATATGTAATTGGAGTTCCATGACCAGGTATGAAAGATACCTTTCTGTGTAGGTTAAAAGTATGTGTTGTTCAACTTGTATCCCTAAGCTGTGAAGATTGTCACATAGGAGGTCCAGATATTAGACCACAGTGTTAAAATGTCAAGAAGTGTTCTTGTGGGGAAATAGGAGAAAAAAAGCAAAAGAGAACATGGAAATTAAAGCCTTGAGAATCAAAAATAAATCAGGAAAAATAAGAACATACAACAATATGTCGATATAATATTAAATGTTATTAAATTTGTAAATTTGAAATTTTTTATTCATGTAATGAATTTTTGTGATTCACTATTTTTAGTAAAAGACAAAACATTTATAGGAGTTAAAGAGAAACCAGAGTATGTGATTTACTATTTTAAAATCTGAACAAGATAATTGAAAAATTAACACATGGAAATATGAGCTCTTTAGAAATTGTAATGGCTTCATCATGTTACATGAATAGCTAGCATTTTAATCACTCTATTATCAGTGATGATATATCTAACTTGCATACTTCCTGTGCTTTGAAACATTCTCCTCCACACAAAATACTGAAAAACTACTACAGTTATTCTTAAATTTAAATTAAAAATGACCATAAGCAATAGTTGGGAGGGTTGAAATGTAGCCCAAGTTTAATTTGAATCTATGTTTATTATACAACTTTTAAACATTTTATATTTTTATCCCTAACTGAAAAACTGCTCAGCACTAAGTTGTTACTCAGAAAGTATCTAGAGATGAGCTGGAGTTATTGTAAGCTGCTGCTGTACATGGAAACCTGTATCTCAGTGAGCTAGTTCAATCACATCAGGAAGTGATATATACCTATTTAAAATTAAAACTTCTGTTTTGCGATTTTGCTAATTTCAACCAGTGGCTTTAAAACTGCCTGCATTTTTTTTCATCAAATGATGTAAGGGATCTGGAAAGGCTTCTACTACTTGTACCCTCATTCCACTTGCTACAACTAAGCCCATGGTGATCTCTAGCTGAAATGTCTGCTGGGGAATGAGGTAGCTGTGTGCCCAGGGAGAAGACAGAATATTGATGATGAAAGAGTGTCTCCTTCTGGTAATGAAAATATCCATTTATTTTTTATCCCACAGATAGAAAATATTCAACGTCTCTTAAAAGGGGGGCAAAGCTAAGTCACTTATAATCACCAAATCTACCAAAATTGTTGAGCAAAATATTGCCTCATCTTACTAGCTAGATAAACTTTCTTTTTTCATAGTCAAATTTTACAGGCCACCATTAGAAAATATCTATAAAATGCTTTTTAAAAAAAATATGGCATTGAGATTAATATATCTATTAATAGATATATTAATAGATATTAATATATCTATTCATTGTTGATGAAGAAATTATATTTGATTCAAATATGTTTAATATTTAGTCTACACTGATTTATTATAACTACATGGAGAATCTGAATGTTAATCTAAGATCTAGTTTATAATGAATGTGCAGTTTAATTCTATGAAGTAAGTTAGTAATGGGAGATTATAATTTACCTTTATTATTTAAAAAAAACAGTGAGATAAACATGGAAGGAAGTGGTTTCTCCAAATTATCATACTTTGTTCTGTAGAAAAACTACAGTACATGTAGAAGTCAATGTTGTTTAGACACAAAAAAATTTATGACATTTTTTCAAAGCATATGTAATATCCCCTTTTTCCCTAAAAACATTAGAACAGGGAACACAAGAGAAATAAGGAGCACTGGAAGCATGAATCAAGTGGTAGAGCATTTGTCTAGCAAGAGCAAGGCCCTATGTTTAAACCCCACGAATGAAAAAAGAAATAGCGGATAGGCTAAAAAACATTATTGCATCAATTTTAGGGATTTTGAAAATGTGATTCTTTTAAGAGAAAGAAAACAACAACAAAATAAACATTAGAATTTTTTTTCCCCTGCTTTTCTTGACTTGTGTTTCTCTTGGGATAGTCCATAGTCCATATTTTTAAGTGGCATGTTTTTCTACTATTTCAATGGAATATTGAAGTTATTTTTAAAAATCTCATGATACTTTGCTTATTTCACCCTAGCACCTAGAAAAAAATTTTTTTTGTGGTACTGGAGTTTGAACTCAGGGCCTACAACTTGAGCCTTTCCACAAGCCCTTTTTTGTGATGGGTTTTTTTTTTTTTTTTTTTTTTTTTTTTTGAGACAGCATCTCTTGAGCTATTTGCCTGGGCTGACTTTGAACCATGGTCCTCGTGATCTCTTGCTCATTAGTAGATAGGATTATAGGCTTGAGCCACTGCACTGAGCTCACCTATAAGAGTTTAAATAACAACATTATTATATTTTTCACCCTCTAAAACCCATTTCTAATAGATTGAATACTCCATGAAATGTGATACAAATATGTTAAATGCATTCCTGCTTATCTCTACCTTAAATAAAATGGGCTTTCTTCAAATAAAGCTTGTTTATTCACCCATGCCAACATATGCAGAATAAGATACACAAGACAATAATGTCACTTTAGTAACATTCACTTGTAAGAGTCATTTACATAGTTTGCTTTAAATGAAATTATTCACTTTTTCCTATTGAATTCTAAAGGAACATTTAAATTCTTTAGGGGTTTTACATGGTATAATTATGAAAGACTATTTTTCTTTAGGCTTAAAAATAGTATATTTAACTTTTACCTTAATGAAGCTGCAATGAATTATTTGTCAGACAGAAAAGCATAATTGAAATAGATTTAGAGATTTGATCTATTTTTGTAAAGCATATCTGACAAAAGAGTCACCTGACCCAGGTAACAGAGAAAAATTTTAATGCTTTAAACATAAAGATTTATGTTCAAATCTTTCTGTGAGACTTAGACATAGTCCCTTGAGATTTGTAGATTCTTAAAATACATATTTCTCTAATGCCTACTATAGTTACACACTTCATCTGTCAACAAAGAATACTTACCTAAAAATATTCCACTCAAGATCCTAAAATAGCAGCACAGAGAGACACATTTTTTAAAAATTATATTCTCACGAGATCCATGACAGAAAAAGGAAGCAGCCATACAAAAGGGAGAGAAGAATGTAAAAAGAAGCCCTGTGGTTGTGACTTCAAGTTTGAATGGGTTTTGCTTTGAGTCGAGGTGAAAAGTCATAATAAGGAGAGAGATAGTGTTAAGAAAAGTGGTAAGAAACAGCAATAAAGACAGACAAAATAAATGCTGTGTATTAGGTATACTGGTGGGCATGGAAGTGTGCTGACTCCAAGTCTAGTGCATGAGAGAGATTCATTGATTATTAAGCAGGTGCACTATAGTCCTCTCTTCTCTGGGCCTCCAGTGTACAAAGGTTCATTCTGGCTGGATTCTTCCATTCATTTGAGTTTTAGAATATGATTATTACTCTCACTCCCTCACATGTAACTCAGTGTCTTCCAAATTGAATCTTATTATTCTATTTTCTCTCGTATTTGACTACTATAAGAATTAAGCATGCTGTAATATTTTAATGTACACATATTCTCTTTTCTTCCCCAAATTTTAGTAGATTTTAACTGACTATACTTAATTTTTATTGCTACCACAAATGTTAAATACATCCAGTAGTCTAATAAAGCCTTATGAACTTTAATAATTTAGACCATTTTGCCAGCCTTTCTTATTTCTTCCCATTAAAAAAGAAGTAGTAGAAAAAGTTGGCTCTTCACCTTCTTAGGAATTGTTTTGTTTTATTGTTATTTCAAAGTACTATAAATATAGCAGCTTCACAGAGTTATTACCTCACTGTTCCAGATGTCAAAAGTCTGATCTCTCAGAACAAAAATTGTGGTGTTGGGTCAACCGCATCTGTACTAGAAGCTCTAGGGGAGACAATCCATTCCTTCATTTCCCAGCTTCTGGAGGGTGCTTCTATTCTTAGGCTCATGGACCTTTTCCAACACTTACGAAGCCAGCAAAGGTGAATCAAATTGCCTTACTTTTACCCAACTGCCACATCTCCTTCTGTTAATCTTCTGCCTCACTCTTCTATTTTTAAGGACATTTATGATTATACTGACACCACTCCTCAAAGAAAATGACCAAGCCATTATCTTATGATGAGGTGACTAGAAACCTTAATGCCTTCTGCAGCCTTGATTTCCATCTGAAAACCTTGATTACACTTTGCCGTGTTACCTAATGTATCCATAGATGCTGGGGACTAACACATGGGACTACCCATCATAAGTAATTTTTGTGCATTTTAAAATTCTGAATGAATACCAATTGACATTTCACTACTATATTTTTTTTCCTAGAGGCCTTCTAAACATAGGCAATATGATCAAAGTTTAAAAAACAAAATAGTAAATAAATCCTCCAAACTCCCTGTATTTCATCTGATTTTTGCTTTCTAGCCATTTTTCCTTTCCCAAAAGAATGTACATAGTATTAATTTTTAGTAAGGGAATCCATAATTTACCTCTAATAGAGACATTACTGTTCATTTATCTTTTATTTCTGTTGGTTTAACTCTGATAGTAAAGACTCTGAAATTTTCAAAGCATATTTGCAGACTTACTTTGCCTCATTATACTAATTCCAGGATGTTCAAAATGATTATCAGTGTCTTCGTCTTGTATGAAGAAATTCATTTAGGTGAGCCATCTTTGTTCTTCACCTTGTGTTGCACCATGGGTACATGTACAGAAGAAAAACATAGGCTATAATTGTAGTCAGAACCTGGAAAAAAAATCTTCATTAGGAGGAGAAAAGCCACCCCAAAACTAAAGAATATACTCAGAAACAAAGAAAATGATCCCAGAAAGATGGTTCCTGAGGCTAGAAATCAGATCATATAAAATGGTACATATGAATGCAAATGAGAAAAGATGAAATTTGTAGTATATAATGTGATGAATTAGAGAGACTCAGAATTAAAATATTTCATAGTAATAACAGATAAATTGGGTAGTAGGTGATTGGAATTAAGGTGTTTAAGGTATCTTGAAATTGGGGAACTGAAAATATATTATAATGAATTCAATCTTCTCCAAATGTTCTAAATATTTATGTAATAAAATGACAATTCTAGTTATATATTCTGAAAAAGTTAAAAGAATTGTAAAATTTAAAGGGAAGTGACATGAATAAATATCACAGACTAGCTGAATAAATAAGAGCAAAATAATTCCAACTGCCAAGCTAATTTCAAAGGCAGTTTGAGGAGAAATTCCCAGAGGATTTAAATGTCTTCTGAAGAATTTCTTAAAATAAAAACCCTGCCTGACTTGTGGACATATTAGAGAGCTATTTTCCCTGAGCACCTTTGGCATAATAATACAAAATATAGACCAAGGTAATGCAACAGAAAGCTGAGAAGCCTACCAATGCTCACATAGGTACTTGAAATATGACTGAAGTGATACGGAGGATTTCTTGGAGTTAGTGAAGAAATTATTCAATTAATGAAATTCAAACTACTGGCTTTCTGCACAGATAAATGATGGAACTTGATTCTTATCAGAAATATGATACCTATATATAAACAAATCAACTATAGAAAAATAAAGACATAAAATAAGCAACACTAAAACTTTAAAAAGACAAAAATAAAGAACATTTATATTTTCTTGTGTAAGTATGAAATTTCTATTAAGACAGCAAGAAACAATAATCACAATAGTTACTGAGAAATTTAACATAAAAATATGATAGTCTTATGTTCATAAATTACCATAATAAAATTAAGAAATTATAAGGCAAATATTATCAGAAAGCATTAGTAACAAATGTAGTTACTCTGTGGAGTGCTATACACTAGGAAAATCAATGAACTATACCTGCAAGCAACAGCATAGTGCAATTCTTAAAATCATAATTAAGGAACTAAAGAGATAAATCTGAGGAGACTACACAGTGAAGCAGTGGTTATAGATTAAAACAAGTAAAGGAAATAAAGCCAGATGCATTGAGGAAGGCATGCACAGATTTGATAAAGCTCACAAACTAAAAAGAATTTTAAAATTCAGAATATTTACCTCTGCAATGAGATAAGAGGATTATTAAAAGATAACTTATAATTGTGTTTGAGAGTTTGGTAAAGTTCTTGTACTATTATTTATTCTTTATCATTGTGCATTACTTAAAATATTATTCTATTGGAGTAAAATATTTAATTAAAATAGAGGAAATAAGACTGGAGGAATTATAGAATCAAGAAATAAATATATTTTATTTTATACTTAAAATGTCTAAACAAACATCTCAGGATTGTTTTGGTTTGAAATCTGTACAGTTTATAGTGAGAGATGGAATGCAAAATCAAGTTCTAGCCTTTAAACTTAAAAAACTAAAATATATCATTCGGGAACATAACTGATGTTTACTATATGGAGATGTCCACTCTTACTTTGTTAATGCATTTTCTTTGCTGTCTCATTTTTTCTGTAATACATTATTTTAATAAAATCAGTGAATATTGTCAAAGTTTGAAACCACTTAGGGAATTATGTGTGACATTTCCTAAGCTTACTCAGTGAAATCTCACTCCACATTTTTACTTTACAGTTCATATATGATGATTTCATTATGTGAACCTTTGCTATCTCATTCTAGTACTAATTCAGCCTTCTGTGACTCATGGTGCTGTATTTCCTCTGTATTTGGCTATTTTTGATGCTGGTTTCATTCTTTTATATTTGGGAATAAGACCTGGTTTGATGATGATTTTTATTTGTAATCACTTGTGTCATGGTTATATGGCTTTCCCAGACCAAGGAAGTACTTATTACACTCTCAGTTTTTTCTTAGACCAAATGATGTAAATTTCAGCTGCATCTAGTTGTTGTTTGTAATTTCTCAAGGGATTGCTTGGGGTTTTTTTGCCCCTCCCCACTGAGCCAGATTAATTTTAGGCAATTTTCTTAATTTTACCTCCTTAGGAGAAGGTTTAATTCTAGTTCACTCAGAAAAGGTACGGTTTTGGGCAGGCTCTTATTAGACTCTCACTTTGCATGACATGCCTAGGCTGTTCTCCTATCCTTTGCTTACCAGGTGACAGGTGACACACAAACTGAAGCCACTAGGATTTTGAAGCTCTGAAGAGAGTCAATCTGAATATTTGCTTATCTCTCAGGATTAGCAGTTTCATTTTGCTTTTAGTTTCTGAGAACACCTTAGTTATTGCTGGTTTATCTATGTGTGCATAATTTAATCCAGCATGTTTAGTTATTTGATTGTAAGATTAGTACATCAGATATCTAGTTTCACTATTGCTTGAAATAGAAGTGTTGTGACAACTTGGATTGGTGTTATCAAATTTATGCATCACTATAAACTTTTCAAAGTAATTTTCTTTTTTTCTCCTTTGGCATACATAGTCATTTTTTAATAATCCCTTCAGTGAAAGAACACAGGTGTTATATGTCTGTGAAGAAATTCCCTATTAATAACAACACAGGGACCAATGTGTGTACTAACAACAACAAATATTTGAATTTTATATGACTTAGGGAGAAAGGAATCACTAGAGCTATAATTGCTATCCTGAGATCCTTTGTTTTCAATTGATTTGGCTTAAATGACCAAAATGTCACTAATTTCTCCTCCTTTGGTTACTTAAATCATCTGTAACTATGACAGCCCATAATAATGGGCTGGTAAAAATATCAAACTAGTTGTGTATTTTAACAAAACTGAACAATCATGTTTAATGATTGAAATAATATATCAATACTAGTAGATAATCATTTTCTTTGAAGTGGAGGTGAAAGCATAACAAATGCCAAGATCTGCCATTATTCATTTCCTGAATGGAGAAAGAAAATAGCAAACAAATAGAAAAAAGTGATAAGCTAATTAAGCAACGAGTCAAATACTTGTAAATTTTAGTTGTCTGTCTGGTCTTACTCTGGGTTAGCTTTTGACACTACAAAGCCTAACACTATTCACAGCAACTTTCCATACATCCCACTCTGCCTAATTAATAAATCTTAAGGAGACATCAGCATTTTGATAATTAATTTACATGGGTCTAGCTTGAAACTTACATCCTGGAACTCCTAAGGATTGAGGAATTTCATTTTGTAATGTAGAATGTGTTGTAAGAATCATCGTCTGTCCCTCCAGCCCCACCCTCCTCTCTTTCCATTGGACTTTCCTGAGGATGTTGACATGCATGAAGTAGAACAATAAATGTTCTTGCTTTCTGGATTTCTTTTTTGTTGTTGAACTCAAGGCCTAGACCTTGAGCCACTCCACCAGGGCCCTTTTTTTGTGTTGATTTTTTTTGAGATAGGGACTCTTGAACTATTTGCCTATGCTGGCTTCAAACCACGATCCTCCTGATCTTTGCCTCCTGTGTAGATAAGATTACAGGCATGAGACACTGGTGCCCAGCCACTTTCTGGATTTGGAGTGAGTTCTATCAATGAGAGCTGTGCTGATGAGGGAGAGAGAAAGGAGTTGAGATCTGGAAATATATTTCCCTATATCACTGTCTGTAGGGAGGCATTAGCTAGAAGTTTCCTCTACAAAACCCACTTCTTCCTGGTTCCGAGCAGAAAAGAATAGGTGTAGTTTGTGAATTACTACTCCATGTGGTTTTTCTTTGCCATGGCTACACTGCGAATTTTTTCCCCGCATTATACTATTTAAAATTACGTGAGATGAGTTTTGTGTTTTACTGATGTTTAAGATACCTGTGCATAGTGAATATACAGGTTGGACTATATTGAGGTCCATGGATTTAAAGAAGTGAAAGCATGAACAATTTGCTTTCCTTCTTTCTCTTCCCTCCTTTTATCCCTCCCTTCCTTTTTCTTTTTCCTTCTTCAGTCACAAAGGTATGTGTGCTTGATATCTTGTTGATTATGTGGAGGAAGGGAGAAAAAAAAAGAAACATTTCACATTTAGAGTTTAATAATATTTCTTTTTGTGTCTATTTTATAATATGAGGAAAAATATATACAGAGATATACACATACAAACACATACAATTACATACATGCACTCACACACAGTGTTTTCCAAAAATTCATATTTGAAGACACTTAGACAAATAGAAATAAAAATGACCTAATTGAAGAAAACTACAATTTGTTTTTTGACTGTAATTACTCTCTTTATAATGAAGAAAGAACAAAAGAGGCAAGATGAAAGATGGCAAAAAGTAAAATAATGAACCAAAGAACTTGGACTAAAATGCCACCTCTGACAGTTAATGCTTTGACTATAGCCAAGTTGTGTGCCTTGGTTTCCTGAGCTGTTAAATGGAAACAATACTACTAAGTATAGGATAGGTGTTATTAAAACCTTTGGAAGAATTAATCAAACATAGTTAGCACTACATTTTTTTATATAAAGAATGGATAGAAATGAATCATGTGAGGAATTGTAGAAAAATAACATAAGGTCTCACTATGGAGACCAATTTTATTCTGAAGAAAGTGCTCTGTAAGAGTTTAATTAAGAAAGTGGTGTTATCAGATTCAGAAATGTTTTTAAAGTCATTTGTGACTAATGGGATCTATGAACTAAAGGAGAAAAAAAAAATAAATGTACACCATTTAGGAAATTATTACAGATTGAGAATGGAAATGAGAAATGTTTATGTTTACAAGGCAAATTACCTTATCTGGCAATTGACTACCCATAGGAAGTAGAAGATGTGTCTTAAGAATTCTCAGTAGAAGGGAGAATTCCAAGATGTTGGCTAGAAGGAGGAATCAGAAAGCGAGCCTCCTATAGTGAAATCTTGGAGAGACGCTGGAGACACACTTTGCAGGCATAATCACTGAGAAAAGGCATAACTTTGACCCCTCCACACCTTCAGCCAGTGCAGAGAATCTCCACTTCATGTTAAATGGAGAAACCAGGAGGGCCCCCGGGCTGCCAGTCACCCATGCCCAGATGGCTTGGGAAGACACGGACCAGGTGAGCTTCGTGGTACCGCAGTACTCCCACAGACAAGCCTGGGCAAGAGCAGCATAGACCCCTGGACAGACTGACCTCCACCCGGGGTAAAAAAGAGAAACTGAGTAATAAGCAAAAAGAGCAATAAAGACATGCAGGAAAGAGGGTGGGGCGCACTGAGCGATGAAGATTGGGGGAAGGGAATCCTTCCCGGGACTGTAAATATACAAGCCGGGCGGGCTGGAGAGGATCTGACAGGAGCGGGGGTGCATGCCCAGCAATCAGGAGCGGGAAAACTTGTGAGAGTGGTGGAGGCAGGAAAACTCCACAGGAGAGGAGGGAAGACCCACTTCCCACGTGAACTGTAAACAAACATGGAGGCTGGCAGGAGCAGTAGCACCGCCCAATAATCAGGAACAGGAAAGCTTGTGAAAGTGGCAGTGGGAGGGAAACTCCACAGGAGAGGGGAGAAGACCCACCTCCCACATGAACTGTAAATAAACACACAGGCCTGAGAACGCGGGTGCAGTGTCACCTTTCCCAGTGCTTGGAAAGGTGAAAGCTTGTAGCAGAGGCTCCCGCACAGGAGAACTCTGAGCAAACAAAGCCTTCGGGGCCAGGTGAGTGCTAAGCTCACCGCAGAGATCTGCATAAATAATGCCTCCAGCAACAGCAGGCTGACAGCTGCAGATACCATTCTCAGAACTGTCTCCAGACTCTTTTTTTTCTTTTTCTCCCTACCTTCGACGAGAGAACAACCGAATTACACCTTCATGCATTTGAACTTGGGACAGTTGGTAGGGTTTTTTTTTTTTTTTTTTTTGTGTGTGTGTGTGTGTGTGTGTGTGTGTGTGTAGTTTTGTTCTACTTTATGCATACCCTTTAATGAGACAACTACAGAACAACATCTGAGGCACCATCTCCAGGATTGGAGACTGAGATGGACACCCAAATTATTAAGGCTGAAACTTCATTGCATTTGAACTTGGAGGTTTTTTGGATTTTTGGTTTTTTGGTTTTTTTTAAATTTTCTATCTTCCATTTTATTTTAATTCATTTTTATATATAGATATTTCTTTCATTTACTTATTTTTTATTTTTATTCTTATCTTTACTTTTTTTATTTTTGATTTTCAATCCTCTCTGTCTCTCTAATGTCTGTTCAGCTTACTGTCAATTAGTACACTAATGCTCCCTGTTTATACCTTTGAAATTTTCTTGTCTGAAACCTTGTTCTGCTTTCTCCCTCATGTCTGTGTATTTGTTTACTCCTTTTCTTTAACTTCTTGCTTTCCATCTCAGCTCACCCTTCCATTCTAAATATTACCATTGTTATTATTACAAGCTAGAAAATACTTAATTGCACACAGTACAGGAACAGTAACAACACCAAAGACAATGATGGGAAGACAGGAAAAACAGGGAAACCAGTTTCCCCACAGCAAAAAATTAGTACAGGAACCAGAGGGGAATGAAGAAAACAGAAACTCAGATCCAGACTCCAAGAAAATGAAGACAAACTATGCCAAAGGACCCAATGAAGCCCACAAGAATAATTTAAAAGAAGACATACTACAGGTACTCAATGAGAATTTTATAGAGATGATACTGGATATGGTCAACCAAAATGTAAAGGAGACACTCAAGAAATTCCAAGACAACAAAAATAGAGAATTTGAAAAAGCAAAAGAAGAAATAAAGGAAACCATAGAAGCACTGTATAAACACCAAAGTGAAAAAGAAAATGCAATGAATAAACAGATAAATGAACTCAGGACAAAAATAGACAACATTAAAGAGGAAACCACCCAGGATATTGAAAACCTCAGAAAAAGGAATGAAACAGAACTGCAAAACAAAACAGAAGGTCAATCCAGCAGAATAGAACAAACAGAAGACAGAATCTCAGAACTTGAAGATGAAATGGTAATTAAAGAAAAAACTGAAGAACTATTAATTAAACAACTCAAGACATGTGAAAAGAAAATGCAAGAATGCACCGACTCCATCAAAAGACCAAACTTGAGAATCATGGGCATCGAAGAAGGAGAAGAGGTGCAAGCGAAAGGAATGCGTAATATATTCAACAAAATAATAATGGAAAATTTCCCAAATCTAGAGAAAGATATTCCCATACAGATGCAAGAGGCCTCCAGGATACCAAGCAGACCAGACAAAATAGAACTACCCCACGACACATCATCATTAAAACAACAAGTTCAGAAACTTAGGAAAGAATATTGAAGGCTGTAAGAGAGAAAAAACAAGTAACATACAAAGATAAACCCATCAAAATCACAGCAGACTTCTCAACAGAAACATTAAAAGCAAGAAGAGCGTGGGGTGAGATCTGCCGGGAACTGAATGAAAATAATTTCAACCTCAGGATACTCTACCCAGCAAAACTGTCATTCAAAAATAGATGGAGCAATAAAAGTCTTCCACGATAAGCAGAAACTAAACAATATGTGACCACAAAGCCACCATTACAAAAGATTCTGAAAGGGATTCTGCACACAGAAAGTGAAACCCAACTTAACCATGAAAGGACAGGCAGCACCAAAGCACAGGAAAAGAAAAAGCAAGACAGTAGAGAGTAACCTCAACTTAGGTACACAAAATCAAACCTTCAAACAACTAAGACAACTAAATGACAGGAATCACCACATACCTATCAGTACTAACACTTAATGTTAACGGACTTAATTCACCCATCAAAAGGCACCGCTTGATGAAATGGATTAAAAAGGAAGATCCAACAATTTGTTGCTTACAGGAGACCCATCTCACCAACAGAAATAAGCATAGGCTTAGGATGAAAGGCTGGAAGAAGATTTACCAAGCCAGTGGCCCCCAAAAACAGGCAGGAGTAGCAATACTTATCATTGACAAAGTAGACTTCAAACCTACATTGATCAAACGAGATAAAGAAGGACATTCCATGCTAATAAAACGGGTAATAGACCAAAAGGAAATACTAATCATCAACCTGTATGCACCCAATGTCAACGCACCCAATTTCATCAAACATACCCTGAAAGACCTAAAAGAATATATATATGCCAACACAGTGGTTGTGGGAGACCTTAACACCCCATTATTATCAATAGATAGGTCACCCAAACAAAAAATCAATAAAGAAATCCAAGATCTAAAATATGCAATAGATCAAATGGACCTAGTTGATGTCTATAGAAAATTTCATCCAACCTCTACACAATATACATTCTTCTCAGCAGCCCATGGAACCTTCTCCAAAATAGATCGTATCCTAGGGCACAAAGCAAGCCTCAGCAAATATAAGAAAATAGAAATTATACCATGCATACTATCTGATCACAATGCAATAAAAGTAGAACTCAACAACAAAAGTAAAAACAAAAAACATGCAAACAGCTGGAAACTAAATAACTCATTACTCAATGAACAGTGGGACATTGATGAAATAAAAGAGGAAATTAAAAAGTTCCTGAAAGTCAATGAAAATGAAAACACAACCTACCGGTATTTATGGGACACAGCAAAGGCAGTCCTGAGAGGAAAGTTTATAGCCATGAGTGCATATACTAAAAAGACTGAAAGATCCCAAATCAATGACCTAATGATACATCTCAAACTCCTAGAAAAACAAGAACAAGCAAATCCCAAAACAAATAGGAGAGAAATAATAAAAATAAGAGCTGAAATCAACAAAATAGAAACCAACAAAACCATCCAAAGAATTAATGAAACAAAAAGTTGGTTCTTTGAAAAAATAAACAAGATCTATAGACCCCCTGGCAAACCTGACTAAAATGAGGAGAGAAAAAACCCAAATTAGTAAAATCAGGAATGCAAAAGGGGAGATAACAACAAACACCATGGAAGTCCAGGATATCATCAGAGACTACTTTGAGTACCTATATTCCAATAAATTTGAAAATCTTAAAGACATGGACAAATTTCTAGATACATATGATCATCCAAAACTGAACCAAGAGGAAATTAATCACCTGAATAGACCTATAACACAAAATGAAATTGAAGCAGCAATCAAGAGTCTACCCAAAAAGAAAAGTCCAGGACCTGATGGATTCTCTGCTGAATTCTATCACAGCTTTAAAGAAGAACTGATACCAACCCTCCTTAAACTGTTTCAAGAAATAGAACGGGAAAGAAAACTGACGAACACATTCTAAGAAGCCAGTATTACACTTATATCAAAACCAGGCAAAGACACCTCCAAAAAGGAGAACTATAGGCCAATCTCCTTAATGAACATTGACACAAATTGAACGAAATGTTATCATTCACTGGTAGATGGATGGAATTGGAGAACATCATTCTGAGTGAGGTTAGCCTGGCCCAAAAGACCAAAAATCGTAAGTTCTCCCTCATATGTGGACATTAGATCAAGGGCAAACACAACAAGGGGATTGGACTTTGAGCACATGATAAAAGCGAGAGCACACAAAGTAGTGGTGAGGATAGGTAAGACATCTAAAAAATTAGTTAGCATTTGTTGCCCTTAACACAGAGAAACTAAATCAGATACCTGAAAAGCAACTGAGGCCAATAGGAAAAGGGGAGCAGGAACTAGAGAAAAGGTGAGATCAAAAAGAATTAACCTAGAAGGTAGCATACATGCATAGGAAATTAATGTGAGACAACTCCCTGTATAGCTATCCTTATCTCAACCAGCAAAAACCCTTGTTCCTTCCTATTATTGCTTATACTCTCTCTACAACAAAATTAGAAATAAGGGCAAAATAGTTTCTGCTGGGTATTGAGGGGGTTGGGGGGAGAGGGAGGGGGCTGAGTGGGTGGTAAGGGAGGGGATGGGGGCAGCGGGGAGAAATGACCCAAGTCTTGTATGCACATATGAATAATAAAAGAAAACAACAAAAAAAAGAATTCTCAGTAGAGATTGGGGTACCTAAGTAGAAGAGATGAGAGCAAGGGCAAACATAGCCAGTTTTTGAAGGACAGAACAATATTCTTGCTCAGAATAATGAACTCATTCATACATTCAATTGTATAGACTTGTTCCAATTTATAGAATTAAAATATCATTATTTTTATTCTCAGATTTCCACATTCTTTGTTCATATAAATGGCAAGTAGGAGAGTTGTAGTTTGGAAATTACAACTTTTGACAATCCAGGATAAAAATGAAAGGAATAATTCATTTTAATAAGGCTTGAGAATATGGCCTTTAAAAATACTGCCTTTAAAAATAAAACTAAGTCAATGCTCCAGATATAGAAAGAGAGAGAATTAATATTTAGCCTTGATTAATATTCCAGCCCTAGGTAGCACATTACTGAAGATTTTCTTACAGGCACTGTTCAGATACTCTGTGCTTCCACACATTCCCCTCCTGCTTTCCTGTCCAGGTTCTCCATCTTACTTGTCAAGTTGGCAATTGTCCAAAGAACATGTATGCAAACAAATTGCTACATCAAGCTTTTCTGGTTAGAGGACATAAGCCTATATTAAAAGATGTGTTGGTCATGCAAAATTCTTACAGAATTGTTTCATATATGTGTATGTACATAATTACTAATATTAACCAGCAAGTTATCTAATGATAGGAGTACTGATTGATGTAACCGTATTAAAATACATACGGCATTCTAAAAAATAGCAACAGGTATATCTCATTGTTAAATACATTTCATATCAGTAGAAGAGTTCCAGTTAGGAACTACACCACTGAGTATTCTATGGGACACACAGTGTCATGTTATATTGGAATGCAGCTAGTTCTCAATCTTTTGTATAAATCTTGAAATACTTAAGGAAGTTTTAGTATTTTGTGCTTTTAGTGAAAAGCAACTATATTAGCAAAGATATTTTTTAAATGAAGCCAGATGTCAGTAATTGAGAGAGCTATGGCTAGAATAAATCTGGAATTTTTAGTCATGAAAAAGGGATCTATGTGGCAATTTCACATTGTGGACACATTTAAAGAACAGTTCACAGTATTCTCTGATTAGTATGACAATCACACAAACATATGGAAAAAGCATTGAGAAGGTGCTCCTGCTTAATACAGTACTTACACTCCTCCCCCAGTTCAAAAGAGAAAATCTTCTGCTTAAAAATATATACACACAGTTATTTGTGATACTGGAAAAGAAAATAGGATGTTATTCATGGAGAAACCCAAACACACCTGCACTTGTCAAAATAAGGACTCTGTCTGTTGACCATAGATATAACACACAGATAAAACAGGCTGTGGTGGTAGACATCAGAGTAGGGACTAGAGAATGGTGCCTGGAAGTTTAACAGGCAGATTTCCCCTATGTTCAGTGCACGGACAAAGGATTTACAAAGTGTGCTCACCTCAGACTATTACTCATATCAAATAACTACTTTTTTTTTTAATAACAGTGGTACTTGAACTCAGGGCCTACACCTTTGAGCCACTCCACCAGCCCTACTTTGTGATGGGCTTTTTAGAGACAGGGGCTCTTGAACTATTTGACCTGGCTGGGTTTGAACAGGAACTGCCATCCTCCTGATCGCTGCCTCCTGAGTAGCTAGGATTTCAGGTGTGAGCCACTAGCAGCTGTCTAGAATAGCTACTTTCTTAAAGTGGCTGATAACCCTACAAGATTCAATAACAGAGAATACTGGTTTCCCCAAACTAATAAAGAATATCCCTACTAGATATCATAATTAAGTTAGCAATATATGAATATTTCTTTATTGGCTTTCATAGAAAAGGCAGGAAGCAACAACAGATAGCAATAAAATCACTGAAAACAGAAAAACAGGCAAAGAGAGGGAAAAAATGTAACTGAACTGATGAATTTTCAAATCAAAGTTAAAAACCTGGGAAGGTGGACTACCAATTCTACCAATTCCAAGTTTTTAATTCCAGTTAAGGAACGTGCCACCAGCACTAATCTCAAGGGGAACAGTTGTCCACTATTCCGCCCGGGCCTACACCGAGTCCGGCGACCCTGGGTGACCCTGTGCCAAGAGGCACAAGCCAGACCTGGGAGCGCCACTGCGGGCCACCGTGTGTCACGGAGGCCCGTGGGGCAGCAGCAGAACGCGTGCGCCCTGGGGCCGCAGCGGTTCCCGCACTGGACCAGCAGCCGCAGAGCCCACCAGAGCCTGCGCCCCCGACCGACCTCCTGACTCCAGGCCGCCCGGGGCTGCAGACTTGGCTGGTGATGAAGGGGGAAGGGCCAGTGACCTAGACGAGGCCTTGTCCTGGGAGCTACATCTGCTTCCAGGAAGTAAAACTTCCAGAAGTCCTTGAATAGATGCCCTTTCCAGAGAAGAATCTGAAGGCTTTGCTGATGCACTTTGCTATCTTCCTGAGATTTTTAGCAGAATGCTAGAGGACTTCTTCCCTAGTCGGCTTAAGTGACTGCCTGTGAGGCGCCTGCCAGTGTCAAGAACCCCAGGACGGTTTATTGAAGTTCTGATGACTGTACAGAACAGCCTCTCTGTCTGGCTCGTGCTCTGATCTCCAGATAAAGAACTGAGAGACGGTGGGCTTTCTCTCCATAGGCCCACCTGCAGGGGCTGTGCAGAGGCAAGCTGTTACCCACATACCAGTTTTTCTGCTAAGAACTCCTTCCTGGTGCCTGAATGTGCTCCACATAGCATGTGCTGATGCACAGGTCGTTTGTGATGGCGGAGAAAGGACAGCTGTGTTCATGGGTTAGGCCTTTTTGGTAGACAGTGAGTTGGTAGTGAGAACCACGCTGTTTAAATATTTGCCAGCAAGCAACTCTGTCCAAAAAATTTTACTTTGTACTTAGAAATCACAAAGTAGTCTCAAAGTATGTTAGAGCGAATTGATATTGATAGCCAAAGAAAAATTTGCAGCTATTCCTTGGCTTGTTTTCCGTGAAACATTATTTTTGGCGATCTGAATAAAGCATTGCCTGTCTCCTTTGAGATTTTACAAATGACTCCAAGAAGAAAATTTGAGCTGGGCATTGGTGACTCATGCCAGTAATCCCAGCTACTGGGATGGTAGAAACCAGGAAGATTGCAGATTGAGGTTAGTCTGGGGAAATAATTGCAGAGACCGTATCTGAAAAACACCCAACACACAAAAAAGGGCTGAAAGAGTGGTTCAAGTGGTAGAACACCTGCCTAGTAACCATGAAGCCCTGAGTTCAAGCTCCAGTACTGTCAAAAAAAATTTATTTTTGAACAAATACTTAATAGAGTATGTAAGATATCCAATTAATTTCAAACAACCAACTGAGAGGCAATTCAAGAAAGACAAATTGAAAATACTACACAAAAATGACAAATAGTATCTAAGGGTACATTTTGTAAGAAATTAAGACATGTTAGGTTCTTTCTCAAACAGAACAAATACATTTAAAAAAAACACTTTGGGTGCAAAAAAGGTAAAGTACTGAAGAAAAGTATCACAGGGAAAATACATGAATATTTCAGTCCAAAACATAGAAAAATAAGATAGGAAAAGCATGTTAAACAAAAATAAAGTAACAATTGTATATAAAACTTAGTAATTTTTAATAATTAGAAGCAGCTATGAATACTGAGACACTGAGAAACGCTATGGTTGATTCATATTACCCTTAGAAGATGATCCTCAGAAACTGGTCCTAACAAAAAATTCTTTTGACAAATAAATGAGATTGGCTAGTATAATACTATGACCCTACCAAATGTCTTTTGCTTTTATTTTTTATTTTTAAATCAAATTTATTGTTTAACTGATACACAAATTCACCAAACTTATATGTGAAATATTTTAAAATTGTAGTCAAAACAATGTGAAACACATACTTGCAGGAAATTTTAAGTGTGTAATACCATATTGTTAACAATTAGCTCAATGTTATACAGGCAAGCTTAAGAACTTGATTATCTTGGATAACTGAAACTGCATACTGTCAAGCAGCAACTCCCCATTTCTGCCTTTTCTCAGTCTCCAGCAACTTCTCTTCTATTCTATATTTCTATGAATTAAGTATTATATATTATATATTATATATTATGTATTATATATATAGTATGTAGAATTCTGCAGTATTTAACTTTCTGTGACAACCTATTTCATTTAGCACAATATTTTACATGTCTATCCATAACATTATATATAAAAAGATTTTCTTATTTTGAAGGTTGAATAATATTCCATAGTACATATATACCACATTTTCTGTGTATGTCGCCACAAGTGAGGTTGCTAGGTCATGATATGCTTTTCTAAAGACCCCCCCATAATGATTTCAATATCAACTATGCCAGTGTAGGTTCTTACCAATAGTGCACAAGGGTTGCAGTTTTCTCCACATCATTAACAATATTATCCTTTGTTATTTTGATAATGGCCGTCCTTGCTAGTATGATGGGATACCTTTCTGTGATTTTGATGTGCATATATTTCTTTGGGGATTAGTGGTAAAGTTATTTTGGTTTTTATTGTTGCATTTTAAGAGGTCCTTTTATATTTTGGATATTAAAAGTTTGGTATATTCTTTATAAATATATTCTTCTGTTCTTATATCTTAACATTTTTACTTTAATGTTCACTTTTCTATGAAAATGATTATGAATTTGGTGTAGGACCACTTTTTTTGTTTTTGTTCTTGCTGCTTTTGTTTTTGGTGTTTTATCCAAGAAATCATTACTTATATCAATGCAAGTATATAAAAAGAAGTATAGCCTTCTTTCTATACTTTCTTCTAGGAGGTTTACAATTTTGGGTCTTATAATTAAACATTTAATACACTTGAGTTGATTTTTTGTGTGTGGTATAAAAATCCAACTTCATTATTTTGTATATGAATAGACAGTTTTCTGACCATTATTCATTGAAGAGACTTATCATTTTTTCCTCTCTATTGGCACTTGACATGTATGTGCGAATTTATTTCTGGACTCTGTTTCATTGGTTTCTGTTCCTGTCTGTATGTAAGTATTATACTGTTTAATTACTATGGTTAATATATATATATATATTTATATATATGTATTTATATGTACTTATATATGTATATATATGTATTTATATGTTCATATATATATATATATGTATAGAGAAAGTATGATGACCCTACTTTTGTTCTTTCTCAAGATTGCTTTGGCTTTCTATAATGTTTTGTGGTTCCATAAGAATTTTAAGACAATCTTTAAATATTGCTGTGGACATGCCATTGGGCTTTTGATAGAGATTGCATTGAATCTGCCGATTTGGGCAATATGAGCATTTAATAGATATTAGAGCATGAATACATATGTTTTTCATTTGTTTGTGTTTTCTTCAACTTTTTCATAAGACCCTGCATTTTTATATCTCCAACTCCAGTGCCCTGGTGAGTGATCACCCCAAGAATCAATGTAAACACAGATAATTGATTAGAACTTATACTCAGATTCATGGACACTGACTACTTGGATTGCAAGTACATTTTGTACTGAGGAGAGAAACTGAGAGCAAACTCAGGTGAGATGCAATCTTAGTTCAATAAAAGAGAAAAGAGCTGTATGTGAATATGAGCAGGGGTAATAGGACAGAGAAATACATGTCTATGACAAATAGGATATATCATTCCTACTCCCCACCTCCCATCCCAGTCCTTTGTCTAGCCAGCACAGAAAGCTTTATATGCCCCCAGCAGGCTGGAGAAATTGGTGGAAAGCAGATGTTGCTGGGGAATTTTCCATTTCAAACCCACACAAGCAGAGCACCTTTTGTGCAAGGAGGCATGCAAGGGGTGTTCAGGAAGATGATCATCAGGCCCAGGGGCAGAAGTTTGAAGGTGGTTTCTGCACTTCTTGCATTAGCAGGCCACATACAGGCAAGCATTGACAATAAGTCAATCCAGAAGGAAGTCAGAATGCCACAGCTCTGACTAGAAATAACACTTTCTTGTGTAATTTGTTTGACTTCATAAAGAAATATGGCTGCCCTCCTACACATAGTAAGATGCAAAATAAAACCCTGAAGAAGACCCAACTTCCTCTCCTGAGAAAGGATATAGAGTGTTGTTTTTGTTCCTTTGTCATTTGTTGATAGTTTTATCATACACTGTACTCATTATATTGCGTTTTCCCTATTATTCTTATGCTTTAATTCCATAGTTTACCTCTTTTTCCTATCCTACTTCTTTTTTTCATTTTCCCAACTTTGTTTTAGTTAATTACTAACAACTTTATTTTTAACAAATTTTAAACTCCTAATTTATCCTGTAAGGATCTTTCTTTTCTAACTTTCCTGAAGTTGTAGTTGATAACATAATTTTTTTTTGTTTGGACTGGGGTTTGAACTCAGGGTTTCATGCTTGCAAAGCAGGTGCTCTACCACTTGAGTCATATCTCCAGTAATGAAGATACAAATTTTAAAACTTTATTTAACTAACAATTTTATTTTGGTGTTTTTAATTTTGTTACATCAGGCTGTTTTCTTGTCTGACAGCAGGAATTGTAACCGCTTACAAATTCGACCAATTAAGAAGATCCCCATTAATTATAATTTTTAATGTGACTTTTCAGGTACAGATACACATATCACAATCTAGAATTACAATAAATATAAAAAGCAAAGAAATATTATTCCTCATAAACCTCATAAATCTTACTTAGTGTAATCCAGGGATACTGCAATTGTTGAATTCATGGACAAAGAAATTCAAAATACTAGTTTTAAAAATGATCAATTAATTCAAAGAAGGTTCAAACAAACAGATGAATTAAGTAAGAAAATCAAGACCTGGATGAGAAAGTCATCTACAAGAATGAGAAATTAGATAAAGAAATTTAGATTATGAAAAACAGTGCAAATATTGGAAATGAAAAGCTCAAATAATCAAAGAAAAAATACTGGAAACCATCATCAGTAGGCTAGATCCAGCAGAAAAAAGAATATCAGGGACTGAGGATAAAATCAAGGAAATATTACATTCATAGTGTAATAATGAAAAAATCATGACAACAATTTTGAAAAAAACTGAGACATAATCAGGAGGTCAAACTTAAGTTTCCATGTAATAGAATGAGTACTTGAGATATAAATTAAAGGCATAGAAAACCTATTCAATAAAATTATAGCAAAAAAATTCCCAAATATAGGGAAATATATGTACATGCAATTACAGGAGGATTTAGAACCACATCAAGCTATGGATGAAATAACAAGACTAAAAACAATGAAAAACTATTGAAAGCTGCAAGATAAAAATGCCAAACTACTTTCAAGGCAGACTCATTAGAGTTATATCAAACCTTTCAGTAAAAACCATAAAAGCCAAAAGAGAATGGAATTATATATATTTCAAGCACTGAGAGTAAACAACTGCCAACCAAGGTTATGTCCAGAAAAGTTAAAATAACATTTAAATCCTTTAAAATAGCTTCAAATGCATAAAGAATAAAAGATTTCTAAGATAATCACAAACTAATTTGTGACCACTAAGTCACCATTGCAGGAAACACTTAATGGAACCCTACACAAAAATGAAGAAGCAAAATGATCACAAACACTATAGCTCAGTAAAGAAGAAATTCAATGTTGAACAATGAACAAATGAGAATTAGAATAGCATAAAACATGCTCAATTCCATAATCCAGCAAAATCTTAAAATGAATGAGGGTTGGTGGGTGAATATGTTCAAAGTACTTCATACCATATGTATGAAAATGGACTGAAACTAATTAAAATTTTTCAATGAATGGAAGGGGATTAGAAAGTAATAGAGTTGGCAAAATTAATTAAAGTTCATTATATGCATGTATGGAAAATACCACAATAAAACTGTTTCGTATAATTAATGTACAGTAATTAGAAAAGAAACAATAATGAGGGCAAAACAAAAGAACAAATGGTACTCAAATGTAATAGAAAAAATTATGGTAATGAAGAAGTTTCTCTCAACAACATCGCTGAATATAAATGATCTTAACTGTCCAATTAAAAGACACAGACTGGATGATTGCATTAAAAACATGATCCCACTATTTGCCATCTACAAGAAACTCACCCCACTGGCAAAGACTTATACTTGCTGAATGTGAAAGAATGGAGCAATGAAAGATGACAACAAACAGGAGTGGCTATACTCACATCTGAAAATATAGACTTCAAGCTAGAATTACTGAAAGAGATAAGGAAAGCCAATAGAGAGCACCTAATTTCATAAAACAAACACTACTGGACTTAGAGGGACAGACAGGTCCAGAAACAATAATAATGGGTTGATTTCAATATTGTAAACTACTCAATAAATAGATCATCAAGATAAGTCAGCAGAAATATGAGAACTTCATAGTTGAACCGCCCTGCAGATCAAATGGTCTTGATGTCATCTCAGGATGTTTCATCCATAGCCAGAGAACACATTCTTCTCAGCAGTGCAAAATAGATCTTTTCCAAAATAGGTGACAATATAGGCAATAAAGCATTAAAAAATAATTTTATTTATCAGATAATAATGGAATAAAATTAGAAATAAATTTCACCAGAAACTGCAGAAAACAAATAAAGACATGGAGTTTGAACAATACACTTGAATGATTAGTGGGTCATTGAAGAAAGTAGGGACAAATTAAAAAATTCTGAGAATCAAATGAAAATGAAAGCAACTTGCCTGAAAGTTTGGGCTACAGCAAAGTAAATTCTAAGAGGGAAGTTTATACTTATGAGTGCCTATATTAAAAATTACAGAGGGGACAGTCACAGGGCTTTTGCTAATAACCATGGCTACTCAAGAGTCAGTGGTCAGGAGGATTACAGTTCAAGGCCAACTCAGACATAAACATTATCAAGATCCCTATTTCAACAAATTATCAGGACATGACTCATTCATGCTTCTAATCCAGTCCACATCGGGGGCCTTAGGTAGGAAGTCTGAGGTCATCCCTATACAAAAACACAAGACACTATCTGAAAAATAACAAAAGCAAAAGAGTGCTGGAGGTGTGGTTCAAATGGTCAAATGCATGCTTAGCAAGTATGAGGACCAGGATTCAAACCCCAGCACTTCCTGCCCTCCAGCTAGAGCAATATCAAATAAATAACCCCATGATGTACTTCAAGGTCCTAGAAAAACAAGAACACATTAAATTAAAATTTAATACAAGGAAATAATAAAGACGGAGGGTGGAAACTAATTAAATAGTGACACAGTGAAACAGTTTTTTGATTCTGCTAATCCTTGAATGTGGGAGGCCTTTCCATGTTGTAATTTCGTCAACATGTTTCGTCAATGTCTTATTCTTTTTATTGTAAAGGTATTAATGATCTTTGGCTGAGTTTATTTCAAGTTATTTTATCTATTTATTTATTTTTAGACTATTGTCAAAGAAAAACTTACATTCAAAACTGATGGAGCAATAAAAATTTCCCATGAAAAACAGAGACTAAAACAATATATGACCACTAAACCACCACTACAGAAGAGTTGAAAAGAATACTACACACAGAAGGTTAAAGCAAACAAAACAATGAGAGGACAGGAACCATTAAAACACAGGAGAAGAAAAGACAAGTAATCAGATAATAGCATTCATTCAGCTGCCCAAAATCAAATCCTTAAACAACACAAAAAACTGAATGGCAGGAATGGCCACATACTTATCGATATTAACACCGAATATCAATGGACTCAACTACCCCATCAAAAGACAGCATTTGGCAAACTGTATTAAAAAGGAAGATCCATCAATCTGTTTTCTACAAGAGACCCATCTTATTGACAGAAATAAATACTGGCTTAAAGTAAAAGGCTGGAAGAAGATTTACCAAGCAAATGGCCCCCCAAAAATGTTAGGGGTACCAATACTAATATCAGAGAAAGTAGACTTCAAACCTGTGTTGGTTGAATGAGATAAAGAAGGACACTTCATAGTAATCAAAGGGACAATTCATCAAAAGGAAATAGCATTTATGAACCTATATGCACCAAATGTGTATGTTCATCAAACACACACTACAGGACTTAAACATACACATAGACAACAACACAGTGCTTTGAAAGACTTTAATACCCTTCTGTAACCAATAGATAGATCATCCAAATAAAACATCAAGAACTCCTAGAACTAAGT
Organism: Castor canadensis; assembly: GCF_047511655.1. Classification (NCBI taxonomy): domain Eukaryota; kingdom Metazoa; phylum Chordata; class Mammalia; order Rodentia; family Castoridae; genus Castor; species Castor canadensis. The sequence continues at coordinate 101,673,684 of NC_133386.1, forward strand.
GACACCATAAATCAAATGTAACTAACTAGTATCTATAGAATATTTCTTCAACAACAGCACAATATACATTCTTCTCAGCAGCCATGAAACTTTCTCCAGAATAGGTCATTTCTTAGAGCACAAAGCAAGGCTCAGCAAAAGTAACAATAAAAATAACCCCCACATTCTATCTGACCACAATGCATTAAAATGCAAACTCAATAGCACAAACAGCAGCAGAAAATATGTAAATAATTGGAAACTGAATAACACAATGCTTAATGATCAGTGGGTCATAGAAGAAATAAGAGAGGAAATCAAAAGGCTCCTGGAAGTTAGTGAAAATGAAAACACGACCTACGAGAATCTATGAGACAGAGCAAAGGCAGTCCTAAGAGGAAAGTTTAGAGTCACGAGTGCATATATTAAAAGAACTGAAAGACCTCAAATAAATTACCTGATGCTACATCTCAAACTCCTAGTAAAAGAAAAACAAGCAAAACCTAAATCAAGCAGGAGAGAAATAATAAAAATAAGGCTAACATTAATGAAACACAGACCAAAAAGCCATATGAAAAATCAATGAAACAAAAAGCTGGTTCTTTGAAAAAAAATAAGTAAGATTGATGAGCTCCTGGCAAATCTGACTAAAATAAGAAGGTAAAAGACCCAAATTAGTAAAATCAGAAATAAAAAAGGACAGACAACAAACACCAAGAAAATCTGAGGAATCATCAGACACTACTTTGAGAACCTATATTCCAATAAATTGGAAAATCTTGAAGAAACTGACAACTTTCTAGATATTTATGACCATCCAAAACTGAAAAAAGAGGATATTTACCACCTAAACAGATCTATAACATGTAATGAAATTGAAATGGCAATAAAGCAAATGCCAAAAAAGTCCAGGATCTAACAGATTCTCAGCTGAATTATACCAGACCTTCAAAGAAGAACAAATAACAACATTCCTTAAACTTTTTCATGAAATAGAAAAGGAAGAAACACTGCCTAACTCACTCTATGAAGCCAGAAATACATTCACTGCAAAACCAGAGAAGTACACATTCAAAAAGGAGAACTACAGGCCAATCTCCTTAGTGAACATTGATGCAAATATCCTCGATAAAATGAAGGCAAACCGAGTCCAACAACATATCAGATAGATCATTCACCATGGCCAAGTCAACTTCATCCCAGTGATACAGGGATGGTTTATCATACACAAGTCAGTAAATGTAATACAGCACATTAATAGAAGCAAAGATAAAAACCACTTTACCATCTCAATAGATGCAGAAAAATATTTTATAAGATTTAACACCACTTCATGATAAAAGCTCTAAGAAAACTAAGAATAGAAGGAATGCACCTCAATATTATAAAGGCTATATATGACAAACTTATGGCCAACATCATACTAAATGGGGAAAAATTGAAAGCATTTCCTCTAAGGTCAAGAAGGAGACAAGGATGCTCACTATCCCGACTCCTTTTCAACATAGTCCTGGAATTCCTAGCCAAAGCAATAAGGCAAGAAAAAGAAACAAAAAGAATATGAAGAGGTAAAGAAATAGTCAAAGTATCTCTGTTTGCAGATGACATGATCCTATACCTCAAAGACCCAAAACACTCCTCCCCAAAACTCATAGATACCATAAATAACTTCAGCAATGTAGCAGGATACAAAATCAACTTACAAAAACTCAGTAGCCTTTCTATACACCAACAGTGAACAAATTGAGAAAGAATATAGGAAAACAATTCTATTTATAATAGCTTCAAAAAAATCAAATACCTAGGAATAAATGTATTTACATCCTTTAATAAAGGATGTAAATGACCTGTACAAGTAGAACAAACCACTGAAGATCAAGGTCGAAGAAGACTAATGAAATGGAAAGATCTCCCATGCTCATGGATTGGCAGAATAAACATAGTAAAAATGGCTATACTACCAAAAGCAATCTACAAGCTCAACACAATTTCAATCAAAATCCCAATAATAATCATCACAGAGATTGAAAAATCTAACCTAAAGTTTTTGGAAACACAAAAGACCAGGAATAGCCAAGGCAATACTGAGAAAAGAGAGCAATGCTGTAGGTTTCACAATACCTTACTTCAAACTGTATTACAGAGCCTTAGCAATAAAAACAGTAGGGTACTGGCACAAAAACAGATACGAAGAACAGTGAAACAAAACAGGACCTGGATATGAATCCATGCAGCTATGCCCACCTTATTTTTGACAAAGATGCCAAAAACATATGATAGAGAAAGGACGGCCTCTTTAACAAATGTTGCTGGGGAAAGTGGTTTACTGCCTGCAGAAAACTCAAACTAGGTCCATTCCTGTCACCCTGTACTAGTACCAACTCCAAGTGGATTATGGACCTTAATATCAGACCAAAAGCCTTGCAGTTAGTACACAAAAGAGGAAAGAGTCCCTGGAAGCCATAGTTGTAGGCACGGACTTCCTCAGAACTCCAGCAGCATAGAAACTAAGCAAAAGGATGGACAAATGGGACTATATGAAATTTAAAAACTGCACAACAAAAGAACTGGTCTATAAACTGAAGAGAACACCCATAGAGTAGGAGAAAATATCTGCTAGTTATACATCAGACAAAAGAGTAATAACCAGAATATACAGGGAACTCAAAAAACTAATTAACCAAAAATCAGTGAACCAATAAAGAAGTGGGCAACTGAACTAAACAGAACTTTTTCAAAGGAAGAAGTCCAAATGGCCAAAAAGCACATGAAAAAATGCTCACCACACCTGACCATAAAGGAAATGCAAATCAAAACTGCACTAAGATCCCACCTCACTCCTGTTAGAATAGCTAACATCAAGAACATTACCAACAACAAATGTTTGTGAGGATTCAGGGGAAAAGGAACCCTGCTGGTAGGAATGTAAGCATATTGGAAAACAATATGGAGGTTTCTTAAAAAACTAAACATAAATCTGACATATGATCCAGCAATACCTTTCATAAGGCTATACCTGAAAGAATGAGACTCAGATTATTACAAAGGCACCTGCATACCCATGTTTATTACAGAATATTTACAGTAGCCAAGCTATTGGAATCAACCTAGATTCCCTAATACCAATGAATGGATTTAGAAAATGTGGTATTTATACACAATAGAGTTTTATTCAGTCACAAAGAAGAATGAAATTTTGTTATTCACAAGTAAATGGAGAACATCATCTTAAGCAACTTTAGCCAGGCTCAGAAGCCAAAAATCATATGTTCTTCCTCATATGTGGATGATCAACCTGAAACAAATGCAGTAATATAATTGGACATAGGTTATACTCTAAGGGGAGAATGTCCATGGCAGGATTTGGAAAAGGGAAGAAAGCCTAAAACTTCAATGTGATTGATGTGCTCACCATAGAGGAGTGCCAGAGGCCACTATGGGAAGGGGACCAGGAAGTAGCAAAGAGGTCTGGCAGAGAACCAATGTGGGTTGCAATATTCAAGTGTTTGGAAGCAATGCTAGGAATCTCTCTGGTAGCTATCTTTATCTAAGCTAGCAAAAACAGTCTTTCTTATTATCTCCTATATTTTCTCTTCAATAAATTGGAAATTAAGAGAGCAAAGCAGGTTCTACCCTGAAGTGGCTGGGTGAGGGGCATGGAGGAAGGGGAGGTGGCCTAAACAATGTATACAAAAATAAGTAAATGTAAAATGATAAAATAAAATAAAGAAAGAAAAACAAACTACTGCTTACTTCTCCTGGGTGTATCCTCAAGGACATCAAAGTCATAAATATATAAACATATCCATGTTTATTGAGGCCCTATTCACAATAATCAAGCTAAGGAAGTGTTGTAGGTTCCCATGAATAGATGAATGGATGAAAAACATGTTGTATGTATATACAATGGAATACTTTTCAACCACAATGAATAATGAAAATTTGTCTTTTGTATGAAATGAATGAAACTGGAGATGATTATGTTAAGCAAAAGAAGCCAGACTCAGGAGGACAAATATTGCATGTTTTGTATATATAAAGGTTCTAGATTAAAAAAATACATAAAATCCCTTTGAAGGGGGACTGTTTGTGGAGGGAAGGAAAAGTGGGATGGTGGAAAGGGACAATAAAGGATAATAGGGAGTGATTGTGATGATGGTGCATAGCTTCATGTATGAAAATACCATAATGAAGCCCATTATTTTATATAATTAATATATACTAAAAAAATGGTAGAAAAAACTTGAAGTTATGGAGATGAGTGTGTGTGTGTGTGTGTGTGTGTGTGTGTGTGTGTGAGAGAGAGAGAGAGAGAGAGAGAGAGAGAGAGAGAAAATTGAGAACTGATTGAAAATGGCATGCAGAAGTTATACTCTCTTTTAAAGCAGTCTTGGAGTGTTCCACATCATCATTTTTTTTCTTCTGTTTAAGGTAGTTATCATTTTTTGCAGCTTTTCAGGAAGAGGAACATATTCCTCAGGAAGAGGGAAGACCAATGTTACAGAAGAAATTCTTAAAGAAGAACTTCTGTAATGATATGTATTCATGTAGTCATTTTGTGATTTTCAGTGTATTTATAGTATTTGAGAAGTTTGGAAGTTTAACCCTTAAATTCATTGAGATTTATCTACAGAGGTGTATAATTTCTGTGTATTTGTTGGCACATGGTGCTACAAACCTAACTTTCTTAGAGTCTCTAAATCTATTCCATTTAACCTTAGACTTGGAGTGTAAATACTAAATTTCTAAATTATTTGTTTTATTAAACATATTTTAAGATTTCTAATGTCAATTTAAATTTCTTGTTGCAACTTTCAAATTAAAAAGTTGCTAAGATATTGTTTCCTTGACTCATCTTATCTTTTATATATTAATATTAAAATTAGTAAGTCATGATAGCATCACTTTATCAGAAAAAAGTAAGTATCCAGTCTCAATTAAAGTAAAAACTAAAGTTTGAGTGATAACTTTAAGTAAATGGACAAATTTACAAACATAAGGGTTTAACATATTTTACTACCTTGGTTGTCATTTTATTCTTGACAAAAATCGTCTTGCATCACCTATGACTTCATTTAATACATGGCCACACATTAATATCCTCAGAGGAAAAACACTAGTCATAATATTGATTTTTATCTGGCAACAGAATGCACTGTCTTGTGTATGTTCCATTGGTTTTGAAGTTATAGCAATTGCTCTATTGTAGGAAAAGGTTGCTGTATGAATTATTCTGGTGACCCAAGGGTGTATTCGACCTTTTCTGATGATACAATTTAGCTGCAAATGACAATGTAATGTGCTGTAATTTTTTTAGTGAATCAAGAGTTTACACAGATTTATATAAGTGACCATAAGCAACTCAGTTCTAGTTGCAAATTTCTGTGTCTTCCAACAAGGAAGGTTTAATAAATTTGCACAAAATTTTGGGTGTAATACTCAAATTATGGATTTATAACATGTCCCATACTAGTCTTTCAGGAAGTATGAATATATCTGAGCTCATTTAAAATAAAGTAGATAACATAGTAACACAGTAAAAATGTTATTTAATATATACACATGGAAAGCCACATAAAGTTAGTAGGTTGGTAATATTTGTATAATTAATTACACTAGTGTTCCTCAGAACACTGGTCCCAGGGCTCATCAGCAGCACCTCTTGGAAGATTGTTGCTAGTGCAAATTCACAGGATCTGTTCCAGACTCTGATTCACAACCTGTGAGGGTCAGGCCTTGGAAGTTTGTATTTATACAAGCCCTAAAGGTGATTTGTTTCATGTTAACATTTGAGATCCAACGGTGTTTCCAGTTGCTGCACTGGCATTAATTTAACTTAAGCAGAACTGGAGAGCTTAGATGTTTCTCAGGTCAAGGTAGGGAGCTACTGTGTCTTCAGCCCTTTACATAGACATCTTAGAAATGAATGACACTAGAAACCTCGTGTTGTAATTTGCACAAATGCAACAAGTCCCAGCACATACAATTTCCAGGCAGTATCTCAAAATTATTATTGCCACAAGATAATTTAGTACTCCCAGCAAACAGTTTCCAGTCAAGATCATTCCAGCTAGATAAATGAACAGGTAACCTTGACAGGTCTCAGTTCACTTGAAATCAAAAGGTGTTTTCACTTTTGAGTGATTTCTGAAAATACAAACAACAAAATTCACAAGCAGAAACAATAAACAAACATACAAACCTGGTATATGGACAGATCCTCATGGATTTGATGCTCATTTAACTATTAGACATGTTTACTATCCTTTTGCTTTCTTATTTCCTTCCTCACTACCTTGCAACTCTAAAATGTAGGTCTACTAAACGAGTTTACAGTTTTCTCTACAGTACTGTTGGTTTCCATGAATGCAAAGTATAGACAACAATACATCCATTCACTCTGTAACACACAGTGAAAGCCTTGGAATATCCAACACAAGCCATGTGAACATGTATGCAAGTATCAATATTATGACCCTCTAAATGAATTCAAAACCTTTTCTTCTCAATTAGCCTGATTCTAATGTTTCCATTATAAAGCTTGAATCTATGAATATTTATTGTATATTTTTATGGGATTAAATTAATCTTTAACATTTATTTAAATTCAGTTTCTTAACTGTTTAATAATACTCTTTATCATATCTTGGCCTATAGGTTTGTGAAATGGACATGCAGACTTGTAAATTATGACTCTTGCTTAGTCAAGTTTGGCTTTCTGACAGTCTCTACTCTCCCTTCATTTTTTGAGTTTCATTAAAATACATTTATGTCCTCCAAAGAGTCTTTCCGTATTTCCTTCTCTGCAGCCAAAATATGAAAGTGAATTAAGTGACTATAATAAACCAGGCATAGCTGCTACACAGCCTGAAAAAGTAAGTCACTTGGGGCTTTATTCTCTATAATGCAAAGTTCATTATGTTTAGTGCAAATATGTCCGTACTAGACATTGTCTGTTTCAATCTACTGGGGTTCTAAACAAGGTAAGGAAATAGACTGGCATGTTTACACTTTAATCTGAAAGCTATCTTGCAAGTAATAGGCTTTCTTTTAGTATATTAAAATGTGTTGGCAAGGGAGGTGTAAGGATAGGTAAGACACCTAAAAAATTAGCTAGCATTTGTTGCCCTCAACGCAGAGAAACTAAAGCAGATACCTTAAAAGCAACTGAGGCCAACAGGAGAAGGGGACCAGGAACTAGAGAAAATGTTAGTTCAAGAAGAATTAACCTAGAAGGTAACACATATGCACAGGAAATTAATGTAAGTCAACGCCCTGTATAGCTATCCTTATCTCAACTAGCAAAAACCCTTGTTCCTTCCTATTATTGCTTATACTCTCTCTTCAACAAAATTAGAGATAAGGGCAAAATAGTTTTTGCCAGGTATTGAGGGGGTGGGGGGGAGAGGAAGGGGGTGGAGTGGGTGATAAGGGAAGGGTGGGGGCAGGGGGGAGAAATGACCCAAGCATTGTATGCACATATGAATAATAAAAATTAAAAAAAATAATAAAATAAAATAAGGCTCAATAAAATAAAATGTGTTGGGAAGCATGCCTATGGAGACCACACCATGCACAGAATAAGCCAAAGCATACCATTACAATCAGCTAGATATAGTTGGGAAGATATATATAACCAATGAGCCTGTGTAATATGCAGTTTCAAGGAAAAAAAATAGGAGTAAGAAAACTTCTAAATGACAAGCAAGCTATGTTATACTTTTGCAGAAGACTTAAGTGAAATTTCTCTAAGAGTTTAATAAAGTCATCATTATGATATTATTTAAAGTATGGCATGAAATAAAGGAGGGACCAAATCTTGAAATTCTCCAAGTGAGATGAATACTTCTTTTCTTGCTTGGTGTTTAAGGAATTATTTTCATATCCTTAAATGTCATTTTACTTAATGAGTTTTATCCTGTATGGTTTCTCTTCATCCAGTCATGCTTAGTTTTATTAATTTTAATAATGATAAAATAATATTTTTAGTACAGGAGAAATATGAAATTATACAAAAAAATTGTTGTGCAGAATTTCTCCTAAACGAAGACATAGCGTGATAATTTAAGTCAAAGTTTATCTGATGCCTCTTGATTTATCATTCACCATTGAACAGCCAGCTTCTCTGATCCACGGGCATTGCAACAGCTCCTGGAAAGTTCTTTCTGCCCTTGACCCACAAGCATGTGTTCCCTAAGAATTCTGTACTGTGGAGCTTTAGTACAAGTTTTTGTGATAATGGCAATATGTCTAACACATCAAAATGTATAACTGTATTTTTTCCCTGCTGAATGATCACATTATGATTTATTTCAAGGTAATAATCCATTAGATTTCATTTATTTCTTAAAACTTAATTGACTTCTACAATTTCAACTGCTATTTCTAATAGCAAAGTAGTCCCAAAGTACCTATCACTCACTGTAGCTTCTAATCTTTTCTTCTTTATCACATATTCAGTTTTCTTTGTTTACATTTGGTTTGCAACAGAACATGTATCTAAAAAGCAGATTTTTATTTAAATATGTATTTGTTCCCAATTTTCCCTTTATTTCTAGAAATTCTGACCTATTCAGAACTGCAATTTTAAATTGGTATGATGACAATCTCTCCATTGTATTTTTCCTCCTTCACTTTGTTCTTGGTTCTTTTTTAAAGTGTCTTTCATACATTTTTCTTCTCAGTTAACTTGGAAACCATAGAGCGTGAACTTATAGCTAAAAGTTGTGCACTAAGATTTCTTGCAGAGCTTCATATTAGGTGGTCTGCTTTCAACTACACCATTGTTTATGTAACCCTTCTTAAACACCACTTTATTAATTATCTCCCACTAATCCTTTTTGCCCTTTCTATGTTTATCCAATACTGTGTCTATAGTGTGTTGCTTATTCTCTTGTATTTTGTTGCTCGTACCTAAGAGTTTATCAATTCCAAGTGAATACCATACTTAGCTTTCTGTTCTCACACAAGATCATCTGCAGTTTCAGTCTGGCTGGCATCATCTAAAAGATTGAAACGTGATTATTGGTACCTTAAATGCATGTATACTCAATGACATCACGTTTTCCTCAAAGTTTTTTTGCTGTCTATTCTTTTTCTCCTTAGCAATAAAAATACAAAATGAGCCACAAATGAAACTTAAATATGTAATTAAATATCTTGTAATAGCTACAATTTAAGTCAACAGTTAACATTTGTCTTCATTCTGTTTTATTTTACTCAGTATATTAAAATGCTATGATTTCTAGCTCCATTTCAAGTCTCCAAATACACAAATGGGACTAGTAGCTACTATTATTAACAGATCAGCTCTAGATCTATAATTCTCCTCAATAACTTTCCTGACTAGCTCTAGTCCAGTATTTTCGTTCCTCTGTAAATGTTTTCAAAGTAGAAGGAAACAGTGTCAATAAACAGTGAACAAAAACTGACATTTCTCTTGATTCCATTCCACTATTTCTAGTGAACTAGTTGTTTAACTATTATGAGTCTTAACATATTCAATTTATTTTTATCCAAAATACAAGCACATAATTAAAAATAACAGTACCTCAAAACATTTAACCGAATTCTTGAATCTCTATCCTAAATCCACTTCACTTCTGAATCACACTTATTACAATGAACCACAATTGATTCATGCAGTTGTTTCCCTATTTTAAGTAACAGAATCTTCTGACTTTTATAAATGTTTGTTTTGTGTATTAATTATTGACTTTCAGACACAGGCCATGAAGATGTTGTGTCCTTTTTTGGAATGTGGTCCTGCTGTGTTTTGCAGGCTGGTCTTACATTCCTTGGCTCAAGAGATCCTTGCACTCAGCCTACCAAATAGTTGGGACAACAGGTGCACACCACCCCTGGTTGACGTTGCTTTTTTGGAATTATCTGCTTCCACTTTTGTCATTCTCTCCTCTTTTCTCTCCAAACTCCCAAAATATTTATATTACAATTTCTAGTTGAATTTGTACATTAACTGGACCATGTAAATATTGTCCATAAGTGAAAAAATGCAAGTATTTACATCTTGTTTCTTGAATAGCTTACTCTTTTCTCTAGAAGAAAAAATAGCATACTCTTGTTTTCCTCTCATGTTTATACTTGAGAATTTACCTTGTTTTCTTTTGTTCCAAACTGTTAGTTGGGGTGGGGACCTCACAATCTGTAATCAATATGGAAAAACAAATCCAAGAATATAACTTAAAAACAATTTTGGAGTCAGCTTTGCTTATTTAGCATTTTGGCAGTCTAGAGTGGATATTCTCAAAATCAGCTTCATTGACTCTCTCTTTTCTTTTGTTGTATCTCACTGTGTGGGTTTATGGATACTGTTGAAGCTGCCTTAGTTTACTATCTTCTTTAGAAATGACAATGCTCCCAGAAGTGTTCTGAACATAAGTGAAGGGCATGGAGACATTTGGGGGAATATAGCCAAATCCCAGGACTTCTACACAGGGGACCCATACAAAATGATAACTATATTTTATGGAATTTGAGATTTGAATCACACTCATTATATTGTGGTAAGTGTTATACATAATTACCTTCACAAGTGAATGCCTCTAGGATTTTGTTTAGACACATATGTTGGAAATAATTTTTCCTCTGAAATTTAAAGCTTTCCTTCCTTGTTCTCCAAATTTTCACATGGCTGTTGAAATATCTGGTGACATTTAGATTCTAGTTCCCTTTTATATGACTTTTCTTCAGCTTCCAGCAGCCTTTAGAACATTCTCTAACACAAGGTTCTAAAAAAATTTAAATAAAGGTCCTAAATAAAATTTCTTGGTTACTCACTGAAGCACCATTTTCAGTCATGGTCCTTGGCCCTTTTACTCAGTAACCAGTGAACTAAGTTGAAAGTATTTTTCTTTTTCTTTCTTTTTTTTTGGTAGTACTTGGGTTTGAACTCAGGGCTTCTGGCTTGCTAAGGAGGCACTGTAACACTTGAGCCATGCCCCAATTCTTTTTGCTCTGGTCATTTTTAAGACCAGGTATCATTTTTTGCTGGTTGGGCTTGGACTGCAGTCCTTATTTACACTGCCTACCATTGCTGGGATGGCAGACATGGAACACCATGCCCCTTTTTTTCTGTTGGGATGGTGTTTCAAGAACTTTTTTGGCCTGGCTGGCCTGGAGCCACAGTTTCTCAAGTACCTAGAATTGCAGTCTAACATTATTTTTCATACTTCATTTACTTGTTTTCCTTTCGGGAAAAAATTTCAACTTCAGTGTTAGCTTTCTATTAAGGTATAATCTCTTATTTTAAAATTAGTAGCAGTTTGTTCACTGATTATTTACTGGAATCATGGTTGTAGTCATTCACTGAAACACCATGCCCCTTTTTTTCTGTTGGGATGGCGTTTCAAGAACTTTTTTGGCCTGGCTGGCCTGGAGCCACAGTTTCTCAAGTACCTAGAATTGCAGTCTAACATTATTTTTCATACTTCATTTACTTGTTTTCCTTTCGGGAAAAAATTTCAACTTCAGTGTTAGCTTTCTATTAAGGTATAATCTCTTATTTTAAAATTAGTAGCAGTTTGTTCACTGATTATTTACTGGAATCATGGTTGTAGTCATTCACTGAAACAATATTTTCACTGATTGCTATTTTAAAATGTTTTCTTGTTCCATGAATCTCCTACATTTCCTCCAGTTTTTATTCACCAGTTTTTATTTTGGAAATTCTTTTCCATTCTATGAAAGTTCATTTGTGTATATGTATGTATATATAGAATGCTTCTAAAAATTCATGAGCAACATTAGGTGTGTGACCTGCACATCTTGAAAAGTGTAGAGCGATTGGACAGAATGTTTTACTGGAGGCCTTCAGTTGGTATTATAGACTTTCTATTAGGTTAATTTTTCTGGAGATGAATTATCTAACATCTTTACTATAATCATGGTTATTATTTTGGGAGATGACTTGAAGATGCTATCTTCCAATTTCATCTCTCAGTATTCAGATTTTAACTTATATCCTTAATTTTAATAAATCACACTATGTCTCATACTTTCCTATTGTCTGTGAATGTAGACACTCTCTTGCATTAAACTTTTACAGGAAATAAAATTCCATCTGCTTGAGTGGGAGACAGATGGTATCCTGCCTGCTTTGTTTGGAGAGAGAGGTCTAAATATTCTCCATAATGTATTTCTAACCATGTCTCTTACTTTCATTCCACTTTTAACAATGTAAGTGTCTGGTGGCTCTTTTTCATGAGACTTTCAACATCTATTTAACTTCAATTGGCTTCCTTCATATTGACATGTTATCCTATGGGCATGTAGATTTGAGCATCTCTTACTCTAATAATGTTAGCATTTATTTCATCTTTGAAACTATGTTGACTTTTCTTATCATCAATATTCCTTTTCCCATGCTTTGTGCATTTCATCTTTATCTGTTTGTATAACTTTATTACCATTATTATGACATTGCATGAACTTTTCAGGAAAAGGGATAAATTATTTCTATCCTTCATGTTTAACCAGATGTCGCAATTTTCTCAAAGTTAAGATGACAGGTACTCATTAAGATTGGGCAAAGACTAAATGAGATGCATGTACATGACTTAATTCTGTTTTGTCATTTAGTTAGAAAACACTCTGTCTTCATATTTTGATATATACACTATCTGGTAAATGAGACTGAAATTACATCTCATGGCAAAGAACACAACCTCTTTATTTTGTTTGTACTCATTTTTTATGCACCTACTATAAATAAATATACACATAAAATGCTCAAAAACATTTAGTCATTGAAAATATTTGTAGCAGAATTTCAAAATGGTTCATGGTAATGTCATAAAAATCTGTCTTCTTTTAGCATAGATATAAAATAAAAAATATGAATCATTTCCTGTACAGGAAAATAAAAATTCTTTGTTCTCATTTAGGTGTGAAATTCTGTCATAATGGGTTAGTTTAGCTAACAGTAACTCAATAATTGTTGTAATTTTTAAATTTAAAGATATAATCACAATTTAATTGATAATATCAGTTCAATAAAGAATGGCTTACTTTTTCCACAAAATCATTCCTCCAACTGAGCCAAGTTCAGGATGGAGGCTCATTTCCACAATGAGAGCTTCTCAGGAGGTTAAGGAAGGAGGGTCTCAAATCTGAGGCAAACCTTGGTATCATGATGAGACCTTGTCTCAAAAAAGACATGACAGTAAGACTTTTGTCTGGTGTATACATAAGTATGTGCTCATGTGTTTATAATATTTAATTCCACAGGCATGTTCAATGTATATATTTACAGTGAAGTACTTTTTAAATAATTTTACTTTGATAAAGTCATATCTGTTCTGTATGATCATCTACATTATCACCCAAATAAATGTTTTGTATTTAGACAAATGAGAATTAGTGAAAAAGAGAAAAGATCAGCAAGATGGTGGAGTAGGAGATCCCAGTCTTTTCTTCTCTTGCCTTAAGCAACAATTCAGCAGCAACTCATGATGAAAGTAACTATGAAATAGCTTAGGAATCCACTTAAAGTCTCACAACATTAAGTAAAAGAAAATCTCAGGAATAACCACATGAAAAAGGATAGAAAAAAATAATTTTACTTTCATAACCCCATCTCCCAAATCAGCCTGGCTCAGCATGGAGAAGGAACTTTCTGTTTCTTGATTTCCCTTTCCTAGAAAAAAGACTATAAGGCATATAAAATGGTACGTGTACAGTCAACTTCCTCAGTTGTTAAGACACAGCAGGGATGACCAGTTTCAGTCACCCTTCCCAGATATCTGTATAGGACCACTATAAGAGATTTAATGAATTAGGAAGGCAGAGAGAAAGTTAGAGAGAAAGTGACAAAAAGGATAAGTAAAATATATTAATTCTAAGCCAGTCAAGGTGGTGCACACCTATAATCACAGATATGTGGGAGGCAAAGGTAGGAGGATTGTGAATTGGAGACTAGCCTAGGAGAGTTAATAAGACCCCATCTCAAAAACAAAAAGACTCAAAAGACCTTGGGGCCTGGCCTCAAGTGGTAGAGTGATTGCAAGTACTATTTCGGTAACAGTGTCATAAATATTTCTAGAGTATGACATTATAGTTTCAATTGTTAGAAGTAAAAATGCTCAAATCTTTCTTTTTTAAACTTAATTTTAATTTGTGCCAAAATTATACATAACTTAAAGGACAATAGATTTCATTATAAAAACCCTGATATGACTCCCATTATAATTTTCTTCTTCCCAGAACCAACCACTTTTAATCCCTTTAACTGATTATGTTAGTAATTATATGCCTATCTCTAAATAACATGCTCATATGGCTATTTTTTTTTTATTTGTTTTGAATTTTAAGTAACATTTATTGCTTTCCTGCTAGAAAAGTGTCTGCTTATTCCAAGCTGTACTAGTTGAGAAGGGAAACACTAGTTCTATTTTTCAGGGTCAACTTGAAGCCTTAGTACATAGTGGGTAAAGAATAATCTCTGTAGTAAACTGTGTTATGGAACCTGAATATCTCTATGGGCAAGAGTGAAATGCACAAAAATCAACTCAAAATAGAGTAAAGGCTTAATTAAGACCAGAAACAAGAAAAATTCTGAAAGACAATATAAGGGAACTACTCCTTGACAATGACCTTGGCAAAGATTATATGGATGTGATATCAGACATAACAACTAACAACAAAAATAAACAAGTGAGGCATGAAGTCAAAATGCTTTTATGTAGTCAATACAGCAGTCAACAAAATGAAAAGGAAAACTGTACAGTTGAAGAAAATGTATATTAATCATATGAACCATATGGACAATTAAAATTAATAGTCAAAATACAAAGGAGTTCAAATAAGTCAGTAGCAAAAACCAAATAACCTTATTAAAAAGTGGGTAAGGAGTCTAAGCATATGATTTTCCAAAGAAAACCTACATAGCCAGAAAAGGTGGCTAATTATCACTAATTATCAGAGAATTACAAATCGCTATCACATCAGAAGTTAGGATGGGTATTATCAAAATGGCTAATAAGGTTTGAGAAGTGTTTCAAGTGGCTCAAGGTCCTGAGTTCAAACCTCAGTACCACCAAAAAAAGTCAAATGGTAACAAATGTTGACAGGATGTGACACAAAGAACTCTACATACTGTAGGTGGATTCATAAAATACTATAACCTCTCTGCACCTGCAAATGTTAATGTTTACTCACAAAACTGAAAAATAGAACTTCGGGAAGATCTCACAATCCAACATCTGGATACATACACAAAGTAATTAAGATCAGTATGTCAAAGAGATCTTCACTCCCACGTTCATTCACGACATGGCTAAGTGTCTGCAACCAATGAATAAATGAAGAATGTCTGTGTGGGGAGGCAGTGTCTATTATGAGATTTTAGTTAGCCTTCAAAAGTGCTTTTTAGTACTATGGTAGACAGAAGAAAAATAGAGGAGATGAACTAAATCAGGCCATAATACAGACAAACATGGAAATGCCAGAAGGAAATTCCTTGTGTAGCTACCTTAAACAACTGAAAATATCATTTTTTTTCTTCTTATACAAAATGGGAGAATAGGAGGGTGGAACAGGTCATGCCCATGGGTAGAGGGAGGGTGGTACCAAGTGGGAAGGGGGAGGAGGTGAGAAAAGAGTGTAGGAGGATGATACTGTGTACAAATGAATGCAAATTGAAAAATGAGATCAAAACAGTTTCTCAAATGGGGGGAGGAGGAGGGATAAAGGAGAATGGTGAAGGGGGTAAATTCAATTATATTTGCTATGTTGTAAGAATTTCTATAAATGCCACAATGCACCCCCAGTCAGGACAACAATTTTTTGTGTATAAATACATATTTGTATATATATACAAAAAATGAAAATGCCTTTTAGCGATCAATAAAACTGGCAGCTAATTTTTGTAGATAACAAATATGCAGTATGAATAACTTTTATAAACTATTCCAATATTGCATACTGTTTTTCTTGGTGGGCCTGGGGTTTGAACTCAGGGTTTCTCCTTTGCTAAACAGGAAATCTACCATTTGTGAGTCCAGTCTATTTTGTTTTGGTTGTTTTGGAGATAGGGTTTTGCAAGCAATCCTCCTTATCTCAGCCTCCCAAGTAGACAGGATTACAGTCATGTGCCACAGGCACTCAGCTTATATATTGTTATATGTTAATTGGAATGAAATTTCTAGTGACCACATCTCTAAGAAATTTAGGAAAAGTAAAACTCTGAACATGGGAATGGAAAAAGACTTGCTATGGAAAATGAAGTTAGATGACTCAAAATGAGAGGTTGATGCTGAGGCAATGATGTTTTGAATACTTCCAATGGATCTGAAATAAAAGAAAAAAGCTTCATGAATCTTGTTTTAAAAATAGTTATATATCTGTAGAGATGATTTTAGATGTAATTTTAAATATTCATACACAATATCAATGATTCTTTACTGTTTGCTGTTAAATTTTAAGTCTTGGGGGATAGGGGTTTTATGCATGATAAGAGTATGTGCTTAGAATCCATCAGACAAAGGTTCAATCCTTAACACCTCAAAAGTAAAGTAAAATAAATAAAAGAAAACTAAAGAGAAACAAAAACAAGAGCAGCAACTATTTTCTAAGATCTTCTCATTGCAAAAAATCAGAACTATCATATGTTGGATACATTGTATTTCAGTTATTTTAATCCATCATTACTAGTAACTTCTACAATATGTTTTCTCTGTATAATCACATTTTTTATTAGTAAGATGATCTCTGCTAAGATAAATTTAAATATCACTTGGAAAGGTTTGATAAAAAAGAGATTAGCAACCCCTACTCATGTCTTTTGTTCATTCATTTTCTCTTTCAAAAGTGTTAAGTCTCTTAAATGGATCTACATATTCAGTTTTCTATGAGAATATTCTCTCCTGTGTTTCTAACAAAGTTGGGAAGTAGTGTTTGACTATCTTAGGTTAGATCTGATTAGTGACTTAATGAACAGGATTAGTGTTAATTTCCCTTTGCTTTTTATAATTTAGACCCAAGAATGTTGCTGAATTGTTGGGAAAGATAAATGCATGAATCTTATCACATATCTTTTAGGTTCTATCTGTAGTCATTTCAAATGTAAGGTATTTTGTAACAATTCTGTTATACATGATATGTATAATATAAACATGAGCTTTGGTATTTATCAGTGTAAATTATGCTGAGGGCATGATAAATTTATTTATTAAATTTAAATTGAAAAAACAAAGGTAAAACCACACCAAAAGTACCATTTAGAGATGACAATAGGTTTCCTTTACTGTGGCCCCCAATGACAACAATACACATACACATAAGAAAGCATTTTATGATATTAAGAACATTGGTAACATAATATGTTTACATTCTAACTATGTCATGACTTCCATATTAGGTTGAATTCAAAGTAGAGAAAAATAACTAATCAGATCAGAAATAATTTACAAGCATTGAAGGAAATAAGTTTTAAAAATCTTATGTATCACCAGAAATTTTACCATTTAAAGCTTAGAACTCAAAACTTCCACTAGTTAATGACTTTTATCTCTTAAAAGTTTAAATATTGTCCTTCATGTAGGGATAGATTTTGGTACATAGCATTAATAGCTTGTGTTATCATCTATAAATTTGAACTAAATTAGGACAAGAGGTGGGTATGAGCAGCACAAGCTACAGATGAAGGGAAATGTTTCAAGGATGGCAAGTATTGCACAGTTAATTTTAATACATTAAGCTTGGCAAACTAAGCATTCAATACTACTAGTCAAGCACCTTAAATATTCTTAACTGAACTTCTAGAAAAAAAACTAAAATGTGTGTGTATATGTATATAACTTAGGTCTTAGGAAATTTGATCTCATTTTGGTGAAAATTGAATTTATATTGTAATGCCGTCATGAAAAAAATGATATATATATAAATTTTGCTATTAAGCATTTGGTTGTAATTTTCATTTTTACCATTTTGTTTTTAATTTGACTAATCATTTTCAATTTCTGAGTGAACACAATAAGTTGAAATTCTGTTTTCTTATATGCTATGTACATACTTTAAATTATTGACTTTAACAATGAACCAGAGAAAATCCAAAAACCATGATCTGCTATTAACTTTACATTTTAGACATTATATTTTTAAAACCTTTAAAGGAGCACTAGATTGTACCATTTCCTATTATCCAAATCCTGAGAGATAAAGATCACATTCATCTCTTCTAATTATTAGTCTTCTCTGTGGTTCAGTGGAAAGACTGAATTCTTGCAGTGATAAAACATAGATTATTTCATTAAGAAATGTATTTGACTGAAAGAAAACATTATGTATTTCCTTAAACAATAATATTTTAGTAGTTCTTTTGATGCTGCTGTGCCAATATACTACAATTTCCAAAAATTATAAGGTAGTTCTTGGGGAACTTGATTTTCTAAGTTAAGAAATGTAATAATAACTTATAGAAAGAATTTATTGCTGTTCTACAATGAAGGTTAGCTTCCATCATACAATCCTTGTGACTTTAAAGAACTGTTTCATAATTCTAGCTCAGACAGCCTTACTCGGAGAATCTTTCTATAAATATAACTTATGTTTTGTTTTCAGAAATTGTTTGCTACCTTCAAGTTTGTTCTTCTCCCTGAAAGTTTTTGAACAATATTGGTTCCTTATAAATTTCAGAATTTTTTCTATTTCTGTTACAATGCTATTACTATTTTGATAGATTGTATTAAATCTGTATTTTATTTTAGATACCATGAATGTTTTAATAGTTTTGTCTTTTAATCTATGAACTTGGGATAACTTTTCATTTATTTTTATCTTTTTTCAATTTTCTTTATTTTTTTCTGCTTTTCAGTATATGCATTTTCACTTCCATAGTTATGTTTATTTCTAAGTGTTTTATTCTTTTCAAGACTAATATGTTACTATTTTCTTAATTTCCTTTTGGGTGAATCATTGATGGTGAGTAAAGTATACCTTGGGTATCCACAGGTATATGGTTCCAAGGTTATTGTGGCTGAGGAAATCACTTAGCTGAGGATGAATAAGGTTCAATGTTTACTGCTGATGCTTGTCTATTTCCCACAAAGCTTGTCAATTTCTGCAAAAGACATGCCACCTTTCAACCAATCTCCAGTTCTCACTCTAGCACTTAAACTTAGCACATTTACTTTTACTTGGGATACTGTTTGCTTTTTAGGAAGCAGATTTTTAAATTAAGGGCAGGGAAACACTCAACAGATCACATAACAGAACTGACAATAACATGGGACTGACTGAGAACGTCTCCTCATCAGTTGAGCTGTGTAATGTGTTTATGGGAATTTAAAGTTTTTGTTTTTGAGCTTTCTTTTGTTTTTCATTTATAATTTTTGATGACTCTTGGTCAAAATCATGTGTAATAAATCTGTGAATAAGGTGGCCTTACTGTATATAGAAAAGCCATTTGCTTTTGTATGTTGAATTTGTGAACTGCAAATTTGTTAAATATGTATATCATTTTTTCTGAGAAATCTTTAAGAATTTTTTTAGATACAAGAAAGTGACATAAGAAAACAATGGTAATTTTCTTTCTTTGCAATTTTGAACACTTTTATTTGTATTTTTTTCATAATTGCACTAGTTAGTTCCTCAAGTACTGTGTTGAACAGGAGTAGTAAGAAAGAGAATACTGTCTAGCTCCTGCTCTTAAAAGGAAACCTGTTGATTTTTCATCATAAATAATAATATTAGCTGTTGATTTATAATATTTAGCCTTTATTATGCTAAGATACTTATTTTATTGGGTATTTTTATTATGAAAGAATTTTGAGTTTTGTCAAGTGACTTTTCTAATCTAATTAGCTGATCATATGATTGTTTTATCTTTTATTCTGTGAATTTTGTATATTATAATTACTTATTTGTACATGTTGGACCATCCTTAAATTCTCAGATTAAATCCAACTTGATCATAGTATATGATTCTTTTAATGTACTTTTGAATTTAAGTTAGTAATATTTTGTGAGAATTTTTCAACCTTGTTTTTTATAGACATAGAGCTCTAGTTTTAATATAGTGTCTTTGGCTGATTTTGGTATCAGAATAGTGAAGGTTGTATGAAATGAGTTTAAGAAAGTTCTCATTTTGGCAAATTTTTTGAAGAGTTTAGGATTGACAGGAATTCATTTTAAACCTGTGATAGAATTAAAGAGTGAAGACATCTCATTCTCTTGTTTTTGGCTTTTTTTTTAATTGGTGCTATTAGGGTTTGAACTCATGGCCTCACACTTGATAGGCAGGTGCTGTACTGCTTGAGCCACTCTCCAAATCCTACGTCTTGCCCTTAGTTTTCATTGTTGAGAAGTTTTTGATTTCTAATTCAATATCCTAGATTATTATTCATCTATTAATATGTTCAATTGATTTTCAAGAAATAAGTTAAAAACAACAAGTAGGGAAATAATAGTGTATACAATAACTGGTATTGTGAAAACTGAATATCCACTTGCAAAAAAAGTAAAAATCTGAGGCTTATCATACAACAGAATATTACTGAGTCTTAAAGAAGAAAGAAATCCTGTAGTTTATGTCATCATGAATGGTCCTGGAAAACACTATGTTAACTAAAATGAACCAGTTACCAGAGCACAAATACTGGATGATTCTGCATCTATGTGGTAGTTAAAAAGTCAAAATCACTGAAGCACAGAATGTAATGGTGCTTGCTAGGGGTATGGGGAGGATGGAGATGGGATGTTCAACTTACATAAAGTTTCAGTGATGAGCAATGCATAAACTCTAGTGGTTTGCTGTCCAATACAGCATCTATAGTTAATAATACAGTATCATGGGCCTTAAAATATTGAGAGGACAGAGTACATGCTATGTGTTTTCACTCTTCACCTCAACAAGCACAAAAAAGAGCTCAAGGAAAGTTTTGGAGGTGATGGATTTGCTTAGTTGTCTGACTGCAGTGATAGTAGTATGTTCATATGCATATATGCAAACTCAACAAAATGTATATATTAAGTATGTGCAATTTTATGTATTAATTATACCTCAATAAAATTTCAAAGAATAAAAATTAAATATTTGACTGTCTTTTTAAATATCACCATTTATTTTCCCCTTAATTTATTGGTTTCACTTAGAAGCCCTCATGGGGTTCTATAGACAATTTTGAAAATGCACTTTAAACTAGAATGATAAAAATAGCAGAATGATTGCCCTCATCAGAATTCAGATTATGAAGAATTCACATTCCCTCTTTCCAGTGATGTGCATTCCTGAATATTGTTGAGATGACACACACACTTTTGGGAAGGATTTGAAGTGTTTAAGTTAATACCTATGAAGCCACTTGATCAAAGTATAGGATATTCATGTGTGGAAATATCACAATGAAAATGCTTCATGCAATTAGAATGCACTTATTTTCGTTAACGAAAATAAGTAAATAAAAATATTCATGAGGCTTCATATCAAATGGAAAGTCTTCACTATTTGAAAACTGAATTTCTTTTCTTCTTCTCTTTCTTTCCCTTCACTTTACTTTCTTCTCCTCCTTTTCATCTGCTCCTTGCTCTTCTTCTTTTCCTACTTCTCTTCCTTCTCCTCTCCCTATTTTTTCTTCTTTTGATCTTTTTAGCTTGTTAAAACAACTTCATGAGATCTTATCTGTTTTATTCACTGCCATCTCATGAATGGTATCATAGTGAATTCTTTAGGAATATCAAATATTTCTCATGTTTTCTGATCCTTTGAAATATGCAAGCCACTTTGCATTTAATTTAATCCTTTGAGGTGCTTTTATGTATATTTTAATAAAATATTGCTACTTAGGTATACATGCAAAGTACAGAAAACATTTAGGTCTAATGAAATTATCATTTTTTAAAAGTGTTAAAATTCTTTTTTGTTTTTTGGAATTCTTTTTTGGGCAGTATTGGGGTTTGAATTTGGCCTCACGCTTGCTAGGCAGTTGCTCTACCACTTGAGCCACTACTTCACCCCTTTCTTACTTAAGTTACCATTCAGATAGGGTCTTGTGTTTTTGCCTAAACTAGCACTGGACTTCAGTCCTCTGACCTACTGCCTCCTTCATAGCTGGGATTAAAAATGTATGCTACCATGCAAGGCTTGTTGGCTGAGATGGGATCACACTAACACTTTTGCCTTCATGGCCTCAAACCACTATTCACCTGATCTCTACCTCCTGAGAATCTGGGATTACATGAATGTACCTGCCCACCTGTCTCGTGGAATTCTTGATAGAAACAATCTTAGTACCATTTACTTGTTTCTCAGTGCTTGGTCCAAAGGGAGGTGGAATTCAATATAGGTCATTCTAATTACTTTACAGTATTGACAATAGAAAGGAAAAAGTGGAACATGTTTTCTTTTAATATTTTGAAGATTGTGGGCATCACATATGTATTTTACTGACAATCTTTGCATTTAGCAAACAGAGCATATGGATCCGTTAATTCTGGAAAATAGAATGATACCTAGTTTTTCATGTCAACTGTGTGAAAAATAATTATTTTATTATATTCATTGAAATTATCACAATCTTAGAGTGTTTTTCTGAGAGTCTCTTGAATGTAATAATTGAGATAACCAGTTTGCAGCCAAAATTGATTCTACATTGAGAATTGCTTTGTTTCATTAAGACAAATTTAAATATCTGCAACAAACCCAATATGTGTTCTTTTATACTAAATCCAGCAAAAGCATTCTTACTTGCTATATTTTCAGATATTTGACAGAGTGCTCATCACTGCTGCTAGCCATTCCTGCACACTCTTTGTCATGGTCTCCCAATTCACAGCTCTAAATGTAGCTATAACAGCATGTAGTACAATCTTCCATCTACTCTTTATGGAAATTCTCTAAATACATTATAGAATCTATGCTATTCCTGTAAGTATCATTTTATTCAGAATGAACTTTTCATTTGCTCCTCATTTATCAAGACATCAGAGACCTTGGCTATGCGCCAAGGAGTTACATTCCAGATGGTGAGTTTCTCCTTTAAATATCTCATGACACTTTACAAAAGTATGTAATTTACGTGGAAGTGGAAAGACATATCTGTCTGTTGTGTGTGTTAAGTCTGTACACATTTGTTAAATGTACATGTTATTTCATATGAAGAGAACTCATGATGTTAGCATATGTTCAGCTATCTATATAGATTTGAAATTTCTTTGTAAATATTTAATTGGGTAATCCTAAGTCAGTAAACTTTGATATTGTTAGGTCCCTGGCATTCATGGTGTGGGTGGAAGGTCCTGAGGCTAAAATGGAAATCCAGACCTGATTTATGACCACTTGTTTCTCCCTGCCTGGTTGTTTCTCAGCTTACAAAACAACTCAGGAACTTCCAGTTACTCAACTAGCCAGGCATGTCGACCTGTTCCATCTGGTGATTGCAGATAATGAGAAACCAGAGACTCTCTCCCTGCCCCATGGCTCAGCCCCTCCTATAAAGCACACTACCCAATTCAGCCAAGCTGCTTCACTCTGAACCTGAAAAGAGTGACGGCCCTGCGGTCTGGATTACTAATAAATCTTTCTTTTCCACACGTGGCATGGTCTTAATTTGGCAGTACCTTACATCTGGTGCTGAAACCCGGGAGAGGTTAACACGATATTACGGCCTGGGGTTGCTCCCTTGGCCTTCATGTCCTGCCCTCTCCCGAACCCAGACTGCTGAATTGATCCCACATGCCTCCAGACTGGATTTTGGACCTTACTGCCTTGCCAGCTTTCCATCCATCATTGGCCTCTCTCTTCCATGGCTTTCCACCTGACCTACTCCTCAGACTCGGTAAGTGTTACCCTTCTTGAGGCTGCCTGCTCTCTCTCTCGTCTGGGAAGGCACAAGTGCTGTGCCAGGCACGCCTCCTAGCATGCTTGGGGTACCCACCAATTAGCACAGGGATGCCTGGCTAACTGGGTGGGCATTCTCTGTTGGACAGCACCCCAGGCTGGGGATGCCCGACCTTGGAAACCCATTTGGGTGACATTTACACTCTCCTTCCCTCTCTCTCTCTCCTGCTCTTCCTCTCTGTTTTCCTTTTTCTCTACCTAAGGTGAGAGCTCAACAGCTCCTCCAGCTTACTATGACCAAACGGCAACCAATGATTCTGCTCTCCTTGTTTGAGTCATGTAAAGGAGGCTAGATCTTGCCCTAGGTCTATATTGGCCTGAAGAGTAAACTCACCAAGGCCCCCTCCTCTCTCTCTCTTTCTCTCTCTCTCTCTCAGCTTCTACATTATGGGGACTCCCATTCTACATTAGACGCATCCACGGGGATGCCTTCTCTGCACCCTTCCCCTTGGTCTCTAAGATGATATAAAACCTAGGCAACTGATTTTCACACACTTCTAGGTCTTGACAATTTCTGCCATTGCAGCAGCAAGTGATCCAAAACTCCAAGCTTTCTTTTCTCTCTGATCTCAACCCTCCCTGCTCCAATCTTGAAGCATTGTTCAAATCCTCCTTGCCAGTGACAACCTCCCCTTCAAAGTCTGTGTATCTCCCTCCCACTGAACCCCCTTCAGAAGACTCTTCTCTTACCTCACAGGCTGTCTGCCCACCTCCCAACTCCTTCCAGTCCTCTACATCAACCTCTTCTCCCACCCCATCCTCCCATGACTCAGACCTCCCTTCTATCCCTGTTCGCTCTCCCAAACATCCGCCACCCTATTTCCCTTCTAGAGTGGTCACAATTGATCCTGATCCATCAGCTCCTCAGGAACCAACACTGCCAGCCTTGCCCTCAGCCCCTGCTACACCCTCACCCTTCTTGTCCCCAACTGCATTCCATACCCACACCCATACCTCCTCCAAAGCATGCCCAGCCCATCTATATGCTCACCTGCCTCCTTGTGGGGCTACAGACTGCTTCCCTTTGGGCAGTCAATTTTGACAAACTTAGAGAAATTATCCAGCATCCAACTGAAAACCCGCTGACTTTTTGGGACACTTGACAGAAACCCTAACCCAATATACTTTATGTTAACTCTCATTTATCTTAACTCTGGGAGGTGGCAGGAACTGATGGCATTATTAGAGTTCATGTGCCCTTTTCCATGACTGATCTCTCTCTCAAATTGAAAAGAGACTTGGCTCCTTCACTAATGACTCAACCTCCTATATTAAAGAATTTAAATACCTAACCAATTATTCTCAACTCTCATTTTACTTCCCAATCCTTCCCCGATATTCAAAAAAAAAAAAAAAACTTAAACAAGCAAACCCCTGTTTAAGGGGTCCTCAAACACCCCAGGGATATCTTGTCAAAATGGCATTTAAGGTATTTAATAACTGAGATGAGGCTTGAGACCAGTGAAAGGAACAGCTCTTGATGGCTGCCCTGAGGCCACCTCCTTCAAATTTGAGATGGGCCGGACAACAACACATACCTCCAAGGGCCTGCTTCAAGTGCAACCAGACAAGACACTTGGCAAAACACTGTCCATCACTTCACCCTCCTCAATGACCCTGTCCACAATGTGGCCAGACTGGACACTGGAGGATCTACTGCCTCTCTTTGTCTCTACAAGGTAGGTCAGTCTCCTACTCCCACTCTCAATAGAGTGAAGGCCTTATGGACCTCTTGAGACTGGTGGCAGAAGACTGACATGGTCCTGGGAACTTGGCCCCCTTCAAGATCACCTCAGAGGAGCCCAGGGTAACCACACAAGTATCAGGTACACCTCAATCACCTACTTTGTGCTACCTGACTTTTCAGGTAAGTTTTATCCTTTGCAGATCTCCATGGTGGGTGTGGACAGTCTCATCCACCAGCCATAAAGGAAAGACAGTTTTATTTACAAGATGCAAAGTAAACAACTGGAAAGAATATAGATAGGTATTGAATGTATTTTTGAGAAGTTGAAGGAAAAAGGAATGGTTTTTTGGATGAGAAAGGATTTTGGAAAGAAGGGTTTGTCCTAAAAATTGCTTCAAATAGGAAGGATAAGGACAAACCACCAAAGGGTTTAGTATGTTGTATGAAGTTCTGAGTAAGTTTTAGAAGTGTATAATAAAAGCTTCATTATGTGATAAAGTTTAAGTTGATTATAATCTAAGAGTTGCCTAAAAGATTTTTAAGGTCATGTCAAACTAAAATCTAATTCTCTATAATATAAAATAACAAAGTTATCTTAATATTATTCTGCTCTAAGTTACATCTCCAAAAAGCTATCATAGGGAAACATTTTATCAAAAAAATTATTTATGTTTTCTGTTAATCTTGTAAAGCTTTAAGTGCTACTAAATCAGAGTTCTTTATGTATTTGCTCATGTGTCTTAAATGACCACCTTATAACTGTGTTCTTTGTCTATACTTTACCTAAATATGGCACAAACATGTAGAAAATTAAAAATGTAGATTTATATAAAATGATGAGCTAAAGCTCTCTTTTATCCAAAAGTGTTACATTTAACCTGCATTCTGACAGTCATCCTCTATTTGCCTTTAAAGGTCCCACAAAGCCCTCACAGCAACTAACCTAGATAGTTTTGCCACAGAGTTTAAAGAGAGCTCTCATCTTTTTGAACAGACCCTAACCAGAGACTTATTAGAGTGGCATTACCCAGAGGCCACCCTTCACCAGTGCAGAGTCATAGAGCCCCTTATCTGCATGGCAACTGAGTCCTTTTTAAAACTTTCTGGCCTCTGAGGATACAAAGTCTCTAAAGAGAGGGTTCAGTTATGTCTCCCACAGGTCACCTTCCTAGGTGTGGTCTTAAAGGGACAGGCTCCCTAAAGCCCTTCTTTCTTGAGCCCCTTTTAAATAAAGTGTGGCCACCCATTTCTCTTAGGAAACTTTCCTCCAACAGACTCTGCTCCTCTGATGGGCTATCTACCTTATCTTAACCTCCTCCAGGAACTTCTCAGACAGCAGGCAGACCAGATCCTGTCCCAACCCTCAGAGGGTCCTGTAACAACTTCTACTAAACCAGGGGATCTTGTTCTCTTCAAGGATCTTCAACCCTCTCTGCTGGGACCTTGGTGGACTGGCCCTCATCTGGTCATCCTCATAATGCCCACCACTGTCAAGCTTAACAGGATCACCCAGTGGCAGCACCTCTCAAGGATAAAACATTGCCCACCAACTTCAGACACTTCCACTACAAGAAAGGACGAGTACTCTTGTGTACAGCTGTGCCTCTCCTGCAAACTTGCTCCCTCTTCCACTCCTGCATAAGCTCTCAGTCCTCATCTGGCTCTCGATCTGCTTTCCCTTCACAGCCCAGAAATCCTCCTCCTGTGACCCATGCATGCGCATTGCAAGGGCAGGATGTATTGTTACTAAGACTTTACTGTTCCACACTTACTATTCCTGTGCAGGCTCTGTCATCAGGTCATGCACTCACAATCACACCATCTATCAAGTGTTCTCCCATGATAATCAATATACCTGCTTCAATTCCACTTATTGCCCTGTGGAACAGTGGTTAGAACACAGGAGTGGACACCTCGCTGGAAACATTGTTACTCACACCCAGATTTTTGATCCTGAAAAATCAGCATCATTATTGTTTGATATATGTGTGGCCAAAGACAAGCTATGTGGACCTACAGGCTGTGGCTGTGGGTGCCAGGGTTGGAAAGGACCTATACATCAAATGAAAAATATATGTGCCTGGGAGACAACTCCTGGCTATGTAATAATGAGGGTTACCATTTTTGCCCTTATTGGAGTTGTGGTTCAAAGGACCACATGGCATGGGGCTACATACTTAGCCCCCCTTCCAAAGGGCACTATTACCCCTAGCTGCAGTCAAGGCACCTGTAATCCTGTAAATTTCACTGTACTCAAGCCATCTGATTGGACACAGGGACAGATAATTAGCATAAGAATAGATGGCTAAGGTTTTGACCTCAGAACTCTGTTACACCTTAGGTTAACAACTGTTACCCATGAGAGTTCCCCATACCAGGTCTTCCACTCCTTTTATGAGGAAATGCCAGATAAATTCCCCATCTCTGTTACAACTAAATGCTTGTTCCTCACACTGGCTAAATCTATAGCCCAGACATTAAATATCATTTTGTGCTATGTGTGCAGGGGAGCCAACATGGGAGACCACTGTCCTTGGGAGGTAAGGGAGTTAGATCCATGAGTGCCTTTCAATGAAAGTGCCTTCCCATGACACAGGACAGGCATCTGGCTCCTTAAAATTTCCATTATTGGAAATTATTATATCTCCAGCCATGGAGAACAATTCTCTACCCTAGTGGGGGACCTAACTTGTCTAGGATGGAAGTTTTACAATGACACAGCCCAAGAGAATCAGTGATGGGGTATCCCAAACCATACAGAACCCCAGTCTCACCCACTGGCCAACTTTTCTAATCTATAAACAGCATGGGACTATCTTACTGCAGATATAAACTGGCAGGCTCCCAGGGGGCTATATTGGATCTGTGGAAGGCAAGCCTATACAGTGGTGCCTAGAAACTGGTTTGGGTCTGTGTGCTGGGCTCCATCAGACCATCTTTCTTCTTGCTCATCCTTGGACAAGGTGAAAACCTGGGAGTTTCAATAAATGAACAAAGATTAAATAGAAAAAAATGGGGCATTTGGAATCATCCAGTACTACGGTCCTGCCACTTGGACAGGGGGCAGGTCTTGGGGCTACCACACCCTTATATATATGCTCAACTGCATCATCAGGCTGCAGGCTGTTGTTGAAATTATTAATAATGAGACTGAAAGAGCCCTCAATTTGCTGGCAAATTAAGGCACTAAGATGTGCAATGCAATTTATCAAAACCACTTGGCTTTGGACTATTTGCTAGTCTCTGAAGGAGAAGTTTGTGAAAAATTTAACCAGAGCAACTGTTGTCTATGGATTGATGATGAAAGAAAAGCCATAGAGGAGATCACTGAGGGAATGACAAAGCTTGCCCATGTCCCCATCCAAACCGGAAAAGCTGGGATCGTAACAGCTTATTTGGAGGATGGTTTTCTGCCATAGGTGGACTTAAAACACTGGTAGGGGCAGTGGGCCTAATTCTGGGAGCATGCATAATAGTTCCCTGCTTCCTTCCCTTGGTTATATGATCTATTAGGTCCATTATAGAGGCTACTATAGAAAGAAAGTCAGCTGCACATGTAACTATAATATGGAAATACACACTCTTAAACCAGGAAAATGCTCTTTAACCCTAGATGCCTCCAGGATCATTCAGGGAACTCAGCAGACAGACTTCCCACAAGATGCTACTACAAACTTCTCCCAGCAACTGGCCTTGTCTGCAAATGAACCCTGGGAAAAACCATCAGCCTCCACTCTTGGGGACCTCACAAATTTCCAAATTCCAGCTGAACCCCCCCCTTAACAACACCCCTACTCAGCATGAAGCAGCTAGAGTGATTGGTGCTCATAATACCAACAAAAGGCTGGAATATTAGGTCCCTGGCATTCTTGGGGCAGGCAGAAGGTCCCGAGCCTAGCACCAAAACCAGACCCCCTGATTTATGACTACTTGTTTCTCCCTGCCTGATTGTTTCTTGGCTTGCAAAACAACTCAGGAGCTTCCAGTTACTCAACTAGCCAGGCATGTCAACCTGTTCCATCTGGTGATCACAGATAATCAGAGACCAGACTCTCTCTCCCTCCCCCATAACTTGGCCCCTCCTATAAAGCACACTACCCAATTCCACTAAGCTGCCTCACTCTGAACCCCAAAAGAGTGACAGCCCTGTGGTCTGGTTCCAATAAACCTTTCCTCTCCACACATGGCATGGTCTTTATTCAGCAGTACCTTACAGACATAACTAAAAGAATAATATAAATACATTTTAACTGAATTCAGAAAATATGCTTTGTAGAAGACAGCTTTTTCTGTCTCATTCTCTATGTATATACTTGAATATATACATATATATCACCAAATATTAAAAAAATATTTCATTCTTACTAAACTTGTTGGTTTTGTAATTCTGTCATTAAAATGTGTAAGCACTAAATTCTAAGAGCATAATAATATACATAATGTGTTCATATACACACTGGAAATGCACCCCTAAGCATGTGAGATCCATTCATTGATTAGGATTATGTCTGGCTTCTAATCTCAATCAATCACAAACTTAATGTGTGCCATCATTATCAAGATGGTACATTTTCGGGGTAGGATTACATAATCTACCTAAATTTCTATGACTCTAGCAATAACTTGAAGTTTTTATCTTCAAATGTATGATTCTATATCTAGAAATTAAATTTTAAGCTATAGTCTCAATTTGGTTTTAGATCAATGAAGTGATAGAATCATGGAGCATATTTGAATAAAGTTTAAGAAAGGAATCATTTTCTTCCAACTGTGACTCTAATAAAAATAATAGTAATAAATAGTAGCAAATGTTTTACTTGCCTTGAAAATCACAGAATTCCAATAAAGATAAATGGAAAGAAGCAGTATAAAAACAATGCAGTAGCTTAGATATTTCTCTAATAAAGATTCATGTCTTTTGATATGTATAGAAAGGACACTTAATGGTTAGCAAATTCATTAATAAAATGGTTATGTTATAATGTGTATTTATTATAAAATTAAGTGGCAATTTGTGAAATATAACAAAAGCAATAACAATATTTATAAATACGAATACACTTGATACTTTAGACAAATCATAAGATGCAAAAATTACTAGTAATACAATGTTTGTATTTTCTCTGTAAATGAGAAAAATTTGCCAGCTGAAAAGTGATAATAAGTTACAATTGAGGAACTTCTTCCCTATAACAATGAAGGGAAGCATTAAATCCAATAAAATCTCTAGACACTGAAGATTATAAATATAGTTTGATAAAGTGTGATTGTAAACTGTTTTCTATTGATGAAATATTACAAATAACAAAATTAGAACCCAAACTGAAATACATGAAAATGTTAATATACTTTTTAAAAATTTGATAATGATGTATTTTAGCCCCTATCATCACTGTGCACTAAAAGTTTTCTCTGGCAAAATTGGCAATAAATTATAAACTAAATATTATAATCCAAATGATCTGTAAACAAATTTTAGTTGAAAAGAGTCAGAATGACAAAATTTTGAGAGGAGTAGTTCATGTTCCTTTTTCTGTAATGCTAGTCAGGGCACCAACTTTTCTTGACTTAATAAGTTTTGTTGCATAGAAGCTAGTGAATAACTATCTTAAATACTATTTGAATTCTCTTAATTAGAATACTTTATAAGTACTTTGTGATTCTATCCTTGATATGTGCAGAATCTCTCAAACTAAAGACATTCCATTTTATGTGCTGATAAAACATAATTACTATTAAAATTAACTTTGCCAAATAAAAACAGATCTGGACTGAAGATGTCAGCAAAGGGGAAGACAGTATCTCAACTTTTACAGCTCTTTCCCATGGTATGACTTCCTAATCACTTAGCTTTGGTAGTTGATGAGGCTCAGCATTCACAAGTGTCTCTAGACCACAGAAAACAAAGTGGTTTTGGAACAGGAAAACTTCCAAGTGACTCTTCTCTTGTATAAGAATTTGCCAGTGTGTGGTCTGAATGCAAGAGCATGCATTTGCCACAGATCCTCTCACAAGCTTTCTGCAAAGTGAGTTGGAGATAAATTCCAGGTCTCAGCTTTTGCCTGAGGATAGAAGAAGTTGGATAGTACATCTGACAGCTCAGCTTTTCGATTGCTTTGCCCTCTTCTTGAGGCACTGAGAATACTTTGCACATGGTCATCTTCTAGGGAAAAAAGAAGAACCTGGACAAGCATAAAGGCTTGAGAGGAGCTTAGAATCTCTTGCTAGGATGACCAGTGAGGCTTGGTCCTACATCAGGCCAATCTAACAAGATGGGAAGGATGATTTTCTTTTTAATGAAGTGAAGAAGCAGGGAAAATATATTCCAAATAGATGAATAAGATAAATCTCCAGAAAACAACACTAATAAAAGACATTTGAGATTTACTTGACAAATATTCTAAATTATGGTTATAAGGATTCTTATTGAGTTCAGCAGAACAATGCAGAAACTAACTGAAATTATAATGCACATAATATAAAAAGTTATCAAACAGAAATCATAGAAATGAAGAATTAATAGTTGCAGTGAAAACTTTGATAAAGAGGATTGTCAGCCGATCAGTAGTTGAGATCGAGTGGAAGAAAACATCAAACTTGAAGACAGGTCCTAGAAATCATGCACTGAGAAGCAAATGAAAGGGACACTCTGTAAGACTGTTAGTGAATTTCCCAGGGAAGGAGGAAACAAACAAACAAACAAAAAACCCAACCTTTAAATGACAGAAGGACATTCAAAGGGCTAAAAGGAAAAAACAAAAATCCAACCAAGAATAATATGTTCTTCAAAATTGAAGTGGAGGCCCAGGCATGATGACTCACAGCTGTAATGTCAGGTACTTGGGAAGTAGAGATCAGAACAATTGCAGTTTGAGGCCAGCCCAGGAAAGAAGTGAGGAAGACCTTTTCTCAATCAACAAGCCAGGTGTGGTGCTGTGTGCCTATGGTTCCAGCTACGTGGGAGCCACAGGTAAGATCACTGCCACAGTCCTGCTCCAGGTAAAAATGCAAGACCTTACCTGAAAAATATCTAAAGCAAAAGGACTGAGGGTGTGACTTTAAAACCTCAGTACCATCAAAAAACAAAAAACAAAAAAATGAGGGGCAAGGTAAACTATGGAAGATCAGAGTACATAAGCACAGCTGAGTCAAATAAACTGCAGGCTGAGTTTGGCATGGCCCCAGCTGCAGAAGGGAGGGAGTGCAGATGTGCCCAATAAACTGCAGGTTAAGTTTGGCACAACCCCACTACAGAAATGGGCAAGATGCAGTACGGCTGTTTTTCCTAAGATTTTTACATTCAGAGAGAAGTGGTCACAGGATCCTCCTGTTCCCGAGGATTACAATGTCATGCGCCCTTACCTGGGAAGTGTTGCTCCACCTTGTGTTGCCACTGTATATAATAAACTCTCTGGAGGTGGAGGGGCTGGTGTGTGTCTACATCCGAGTGCGCAGCCCACCTGGCCCCAGCTTTGTGCAAGTTTGTCTTCTGTCTTTTGTCCTCTCTGCATCTCCTGTTGCCCCCAGTTAGGTTTCTAGGACAAGCTCGTGTGGGACACAAGAGAGAGAAGTGATGCCTGAACAGGGAACCTCCAGGACATGAGAGAGTAGACCTTCTCAAACAAAAGCGTAAGAAGGTTGCTACAAGTAGGTCTGGATTACAAGAAATGCAAAAACATTTTTTCAAGTTGAGATGAAAATTTGCTAAACAATAGAACAGTGTAAGAAAGTGGTAAACTCATCAGAAAGGTAAATTCATAGACAAAAAATTCATTATAATAGTATTGGCTTAAATTAATATAATCATATATCAAATGTATCATAAATATTAATTATATAATGTTAAATAATATTAAATGTTAAAAGTATCAAGAACTACTAAAACTAAATTATGTAATGAACACAGTACATACTCCTTGTAAATCATGATATTAACAGTACAGTGGAGGAGGAAAAAGTAAAAGTGGAGTGTTCTTGCAATAAGTTTTTAAAAGCTAAAATAGATGCATAACAAAAAATATATGTAAGCTCCTTGATAATCACAAGATATCTATAAAATTGCACAAAAGAAAAAGAGATGACTTTCACTGGAGAGCTATCAAGGTGCATTTATTTGTGTAGATGTGTTTTTATTTTTTTCTGATCAACAGCTAGGAATGGAATCTCAGAATCATAGGATGTCATTGAAAAAATGCTCCAGACAGTTAAATGGGCAGAAAGGTTAGGAAGATTTCAGTCAAGACTAGTGGTAAAGAAAAGATTGAAATTCACTCAGCTGAAAGAAAAAGCAGGAGAATCTTTAAGGGATGGGATACACAAGTCAAAAAGTACTGACCATAGAGGGAAGATTAATGAATATGCTCAGACCACATGCGTTTTCTAAATGGTGTTTATCAGAGAAAAGCCCTTTCTCTCCCATAGATTCCAGACATAAGGACTTTTTCTTTCTTGGTGGTTATCATCAAGGAATGGCTCCAAAGTCTTTAAGAAAGACATCCCCTCTGTCTTAAAACTGGCAAGAGGCGGAGAGATTTTTGTGTCATATCAGCAGTGAAAAAATTTACAATTGAATATTTTGCAAAGTATATACATTTATGAAAGGGAAGCTAAAGGCCTATAGCAGAAAGAAACTTGTCTGAAATCTAGTCTGTCTGAGAGGAACTTCAGGGCCACCTTGATCAACTGTAAGTTTATGTTAATTTTAATAAGATACTGCAAAATTGTTTCTCAGCATAGTTTAATACTTTCTCATTCCCTCTGTGTTATGCCACAAACTAAAATGTCCTGTAAGCAGATAGAAGGATAAACTAATTGCAGTATATCTAAACAATGAAATAATACTCAAAAAATAAATAGAAATGATTACTGTTATATGCAAAAACATGTCTGTTTCTCACAAATATTGCCTTGATTGAACAAAGACTGGTTGGAAAGAGTGGTTGAAATGCTTGTTCTAAGGTGTGTGTGACTATAGATGTGTGAGTTTCCTTCTAGGATCTCTACTATGTTCCATTTACCCACGTGTCTTTTGGCCAAGTCTGTGCTGTTATGGCTACTAATCCTTTGTAATACATTTAAGTCAGACAGTGTGATACTTCCTGTTTTGTTCTTTTTGCTCAAATGGTTCTAGCAATTTGGGGATTGCTTGGGGGTTTTAATATACATTTTAGAATTGCTTCATCTAGCTCTTTGAAGAATTTCATTGGCATTTTGTTAGGATTGCATTGAATCTGTAAAATGAACTGGATAGTGTGCACATTTTAACAATATTAATTCTTCCAATCCATAAGCCCACACTGAAAGAAAGGATATCTGTGGTTGCCTGGGTTCCAAGCAGGTCTAGGAAGGAAAACAAGGTTTTTATTTGGGGGAGGGTGATACAAATGTTCTATGTTCAATTATCAATTGTGATCATAGTTAGATCTGTATGTGAATTGATCAGTACTCACTGAATTATATAGAGCTCCAATGGGTACCTTTAACTGTTTGAAAATATTATCTGAATAAAATATATTTAATTTTTTATAAAAGCTATAAGATATAATAGTGATACTGAACAGTTAGGTAGAAAAAGAAAACACACATAAATTATTTTCCATTTCATTTGCAAAGTTAGTACTTATGTCTTTGCTGAGATAAGAAAAAGGAGGTTGGAGGACAAGAATGTCAATACTGTAGTCTCATAGAATACATGGAAACCAATAGTGGGAGAAATGTCTTAGTTAAAGATATTAACCTCCTTTTTTATGATCATTAACAAGAATCCTTAAGATTTTTATAAGTGATAATGAAATATTCCCTGAGCTATTTATTATGTGGTTCTTTTTCCAATCTCCCTGTAAACAAACTTTAAACTCACATCATGTTAATCATCATCATGGTCAAGTAATCTAGAGAAAGCTTACTTTAGGAAAGAGATTTTTTTTCACTTAGGTGGTCAATGTATCTAAATAGTCTTGCATTTGCCTAAAATATGATTATAAATTTTCTAGCTTTGTTTTCTCTTCTGAAAAATTTCAGAAGTAATATATCTACATTTTCTTCTATGAACTTACAAATATATGTGATTTTCACTATTGCAATAGAAAATCAAGTGATTCCTGATTTCTTTAAAAAAGGTTATTAGACTACTTGATTAATGAATAGCTACTAAAACTATGTCTGAATTTCTGGTGTAATTTATGCCATCAGATCTGTGAGCAGCATGAAGGAATGCATTATAAAGAAACCTGGTATTAATTGAGTACAACATGAACACAAAGTTGATAGTAGTGATAGGTATACCATCAAAGCATAAGGCTGAGTCTGCATCTCTCTATTAACATTTTTGTCACTGACTTTGCTAAACATCTTGGTGTTGTGCCTATGATTTATCTGTTTGTCCTGAGACCCTTCCTCCATTTCTGTCCTGTTATAGGAGTGGCTTGCCCAATTATATTTTCAAGACTCCATCACAATTAAGTAGTCATACAGAAGAGAACAAGATTGAGGAAAGAAGGAAGGAAAAAAGGAAGAAGCCAGGATATGTGTCTCTATCACTTCATGTATTAACCAGGTTTTTCTCTGTGTATCAATTCCTTTCTAGAATTCTTCTTTTTGTGTTCTAAGATCTTGGAGGAGGATCCCACAGGTGTGTCTTGCTCCCTACATACACCATCTCTTCAGGGTTTAAAATCACCACCTTTCCCCTGAGGATGCTTCTAAGTGTTGCTGATGTCAGTTTCCTCACATTCCTCATTTTGATGTCATCTCCTTCCTGCCTTTGTTATTACTACTGTACTATTCCCGCATGTTACTTTACTCTGAAGGACTACCTGCTAGGGATGCACTTTTGCTGACTTGTCCTTCATTTTTCACACAGGTACCTTGTTCACTATAGTTGTAGGTGACATGAAAGTATGATGGTCAAAGGCAGTAGGGTTATAAAACTTGACAAATGTGTTTTCATTTTAATGAAATAAAGTAAAGTAATTTTTAATCACTTATTAAGATTTAATTATATCTATACATATACATGCCATGCCTCAGTGGTGGCTTATGACCTCATGCTCAGGATAAAGTGGCCATCTGTGGTGGAAGAAGATGCTAAGATGCAGTACAGCGCAAACAAAGCAACACCAATGAAGGAAAGAGGCAGCATACGAGCTGGGAGAAAGAAAAAGGTGGAACTTAACTGCAGTCTTGATAAAGACTATATGCTGGCAGGAAGCTCAAGAGTGATGACTGCCCCTCAAAATGTCCTGCAGGGTCTAAATGGCCTGGCTTTTGTACCCATGTCTCACTCTCCAGGTGCAGGCTGCCCAAGGAAGGGTGCAGACTCAAAAGGACCTGGAAATTGCCCTGTGCCCACCCTACATGAACCCCTCAGACTCTCAGCTGGGAAGCAAGTCTTTTCATGAAGGAAGACATAGGCATTGCATCCCTATGTACTCCACAGCCTCCCTGTGAGTCATGGATGTCACTTTTCCTTACTTCATAACCTTAGAAAACTTTTATATTTCTCTTTTCTCTGTTTCCTCCTCTGTAAAATTGAATATCAACAGTATCTACCTGTGAAAGTCAGAATGGTATTTCAACTTGACTAGCCTAAGGTGTCCAATAATTTGGTGAAACAGCAGTCTAGATGTTGTTACAAGGCAATTTTGCATATGTGATTAACTTCTA
This sequence comes from Castor canadensis, assembly GCF_047511655.1. Classification (NCBI taxonomy): domain Eukaryota; kingdom Metazoa; phylum Chordata; class Mammalia; order Rodentia; family Castoridae; genus Castor; species Castor canadensis. Next base: position 101,710,865 of record NC_133386.1, read on the forward strand.
GATCAGTAGAATCTGAATAGAACAGATTATATTTCACAATATGGGTGGATCTTACCCTTTGGAGACTGAGGTCTCCGAAGTAGGAATTTTGCCTGCCTTTGAACTACTTCTAGATGGCAGGGTCAACTCTTGTGCAAATTTCTAGCCTGAAACATAGCTCTAATGATTTTATACTGGTTAGAATCACAATCAAATAAGCCAATTCCTTAAAGCTTGTTTGTTTGTAGAGGCCAAGCACAGTGGTTCCAACTTATAATCCCAGTTACTTGGGAGTCAGAGACATGAAGATTATGGTTCCAGGGTAGTCTGGGCAAAATTTATCAAGACAAACAAGACATGGTGGTACACACCTATAATCACAGCTACTTGGAAAGCAAAGGTAGGAGGATCATCAGTTGAGGTGAGTCCAAAGTTAGGACCAGACCCTATCTGGAAAAAAAAAAAAACCCTAAAAAGTAAAAAGGATTGAGGGCCTGGTTCAAATGCTAGGCAAGCCCAAGGCCTTGAGTTTAATTGCCAATACTGAAAAAAAAAAAGTGTGTGTGTGTATCGTATAAGGAATGTGTTGTATTCAGAGAAATGAACCATTAGTTGATTTCATCATTGTACAAATATCACAGAGAGCATAGCCTATACTTACACAGATCAAGATGGCTATGATATCAGGAGAAAATGAGAACTCACGAGGCTACCATTGCATAAGCAATCCATCACTGACCAAAACTTTGCAGCACAGAACTGTCTATCCCCCCAGTTCTTCTCATCTGGAGAATACTAATACATGAACTTACACTGAGTTGTAGCACAGTGCCTAACAAATAGTAAGGATGCAATACATGAGCTCCTATTGTTTCCCAGAAGTTTTCTGTTTGTTACCAATGTAAGAAACTATGAATGTATTATCTTAAGTACAGATATTAAAATGTGTTATATGTGTAAGAACCACCCAATAATGGTTTAGATCTTGCAATACATTTCTTTATATGAATCACAAACATTCATTTTTCATATATTAAGGGATTCTTCAAATAATTAAGGATGCTCATGTACATGAAATGTTAGCTAACTTCTACTGTTTTTCATTGCAGTCCCCTAGACACTTTGCTTTTCCCGGCAAGTGTATGAAAGTTTGTCATGCAGATTACAGTGCAGTATTAACCACCTTTCAGTACTAGAGGCCTGTAAAACACACTGTATGGTGTTTCAGTGTGTGGAGAGTATCCTCAGAGTGCTTTGTGTACTGTAATGCATTTACTAAAGCTTGCGTTGCCCCTTGTTTTATGAGGTTCTGCAAAGGAGACAGATATTCCTTAATGTTTTATACTGGGAATCATCCCTTGACTATAGTTGTCTACATGGGTAACTATGCATATAGATTCAGTTGTTTAGAGGATGAAATTCCTCCAATTATAACACTGTTTATTATGAGGCTCATGAAAGCATTTGTACTAAAATGAAATGTATTGGAGGGCAAGGACTAACTCAGCTGCCTCTTAATTGTCATGCAAAAAATCCTTGCAACCTCTTTTTCATTGCATAGACGTTAAATATTTGGCCACATGTGTAGAGATGAGGTGAAAAGAAAGTTGGCCTACAGATTTCACCATTTTACCCATGCCTCCTCATTAAAATCTACAGGGAGAAAGTCCCCAATTCTCCATATTAATAATATATTGGACTTCTTATATCCTCTCTTCTTTAAGATCCACTTCACTATTTAGCTATAAAGTGATTCTACAAATTAAGAAATTACTCAGATTCAACTACATAGAAATTCAATTTAGCAAAGGATGTGTTGACTTTAAATGCCTCATTATCTACTTTGTTTTTAATGAGAAATGTAGTTGTTGGGCATTTTGTAGGTAGCTTTAGACACACTGTCTGAAGGCAAGTAATTTTTTTATTTCTTTTATTCATATGTGCATACAATGTTTGGGTCATTTCTCCAGCCTTCCCCTCACCCCAAAAATCAAGTTTGCATTACCCTACATTTCTAGCAATAGATTTTGACCTAAAGGAAATGTAAATCAATAACACAAATTTGCTCTTTTGGAGCTGATTGAAAAATGTGATGGTCTTGTGAACTCAATAAACAATCCATTAAGTTAGAAATTTGACCATTTTGATGTGATTATATATATTTTGTTGTATATAAATTATATCTAAATAATTATTTTATATCAGTGGAACTAAAAATTGGCAAAAACTTATGATTCAATGTCATGTTCAAGGTATGAAAAAAAAAACAACCACATTCTTTTTAAAACCCCTTCTTAAGATATACAATGGGGAAGGAACTGAAATCAATTTTAATTTATCATATGTTTCTTGGATACCTCCTGTGATAGATGCTTATTATTGGTTTCAGCCACACAAATTGATAAAATCTTCTTCCAGAGGTTTAAAAAATTAATTCAAATGATAACATGGACCTGCTTTTGTTTCCTACTCATGCTGCAACAAATTATCATGAACAACACGAATTTATTTTCTTATAGCTCTAGAGACCTAAAGGCTCAAATAAGTTTCCTTGGGCTAAAGTCAAGATATTGGCTAAACTAAGCTGCTTCAGGAAGCTCTAGGGAAAAATTGTTTCTTTGCTACCACCCAAACCCAACCTCTGATTTTAGAGCTATACTGCTTGGCTCGGGCCTGTCCCTGTGTCCAAACCCAGTAGCTCTGGAATGTGCCCATGTGTGGAATCAATTCTCCATTTAGCTCTCTCCTTAAGGGGCAACCCCACTATTAAAAGATTCTTAATTTGTTAATAACTCTAAAGTAACCTTTGCCATATAAGGTAATATTCAAGGTGTCAGGGATTAAGAATAGGAGATAAAAGCAAGGAAGACAGCTGTACTATGTTGTCTGTGAATCGGGATCCCTTTTGCTCTCTTGAATACCACACTGTATGACCCTTCTTCAAATGGCTGTAGGATGGAGTCTGAAGTTCCAACCATTGCTTTTGTATTCTGAACATTAAGAAGAGGGAGGGCAGTAGAGAAAAGGGATATAAATCTGCCGTCTCCTCCTCTTCAAAGATAAAAATCCCACCCAAGAACTTCTTAAATACTAGAATTCAATCACTTGTTCCTGTCTAGCTGTACAGGAAACTTAGAATGAAATCATTTAGCTAAATATATTGTGGCTCAGTTGAAATTGAATTTGAGAAGGTGGCTGTGGAAATGGGTTCTAGGATCTGCTGTCAAACATTAATATTCATCTGTTATTTAATAGCCTATACTTTTGCTCTGTCTAGAAAAAATGCACCTATTATTAAGCTAATCATTGTTTTGCCTCTATTGAATCCACTGCTTACATAGCAAAGTACAAACTCTATTTTTTCTAATATAGGACCTTTAAAAGTAGTGATATTCCTTTGGTTGTGTCATTAGGAAAAGGACGTTAAACAGGTGGCAGTTATGCTATATCAGAAATGCATAGTGATTATCATTATGTAATGAAATATCATCTACAAGCACTGAAATTAGAAAGCAAGTGCTGGAACTGAAAATGTTGGAGGAACTATACATGTGGATGACTAATATTTTGCCAGATCTGAAAAGCCCTCTGACTGTCCTCTTCCTTTTCTTTTAAAAAACTGGCCTGAAAAGAGGAAAAATTAGTTTGTCAGTCCTTAGATTTGAGGTTTCTTTGATCCAGAAAATGCTTACAATGACCTCAAATGTGTTTTCTCTTTCTTTCAGCTATTCCTAAGAGATAAAAATGTCTCCATTTTGATTAATGTACTTGGTTTTCATGATTGTCTAAACAAATTTTTGAATTGTAATTGATCCCTTTTTATGCCTGACTCAATACTCAATAACTTTCACTGTTTTTGCCCATTGTGTTCTATTTAGAATATATCACCTTTTTATTATTTTTGTCATTTAAAGCTTTTTAAATATAGCTATTACTTTGATACATTGTCAAATTCCAAGGATCAGATTGGAAGTATTGTACTACAGGAAACCTGAATCGAGGAAAGAGAACTGCTGTCTTAAGACTGATTACAATCATAGCAGCAATAGGAGCCAAGTTCTGTTTTACTGTAAGGGCTCATAGCATAGGAAAATGTGAATAGAAAACATCAGCATTGTTTCCCAATAGGTCATAGAAATGTGTACTGACTGGATAAAGGATGACCAGAGGAATCATTACAAAAATGTCCATATGTCCCATATCATTAGTGAGACAGATATTCTTAGGCTCTTAGGTCTTGTTAAATCATGTCCTCTGTGCAGTCAAAAGCAATGTATTCCCCAGAGAAGCTTCATGGAGCTGCCCTGTTGGACAGCTGAGCACTGGTAACAAGGATCTTTCTCTTCTGAGCATTGTCGGATGTTGACAGGAGTTTCTGTAAACCACTCATCAAAGCCCTAGAATGTGGGGAGTTGATATTGGCAACCTCGTGGCTGGGTACCTACAGTTTCTAGATAATTATTCTGTTGTCTTCACAAGGAAACAATTCCATTAGAAAATGGCAAAAAATTTTAATAAAGGTTTCAAGAAGATAGATGAGTGGCAACTAAACACATAAAAAGTGTATACTATCACCAGTGAGACACCACCCAGGTGTTTAAACTATGCAAAATCACACAGTAGGAGAATGCCGATGCTGGTCAAGAAGGGACCATGAACACAAGGTGCTCATGCTGTGCTGTGGGAGGGATCCTGGGAAAACAGGCAGCCACAGTCTGCAGAGGAAGCTCCTGCCTGGTGGTTCAGCGGCATCTCTTCTGGGTGCAGAGGTCTGCATACAGGTCTTCACAGCAAGTTTATTTGTAAGAACTGGGAACTGGAAGCAGCCCAAATAACTATTGGTGGGCAAAGGGTAAGAAACAGACTGTGGAACATTGACAAAACGGAATGCTATACAGCAATGTAAAGGAATGTGCCATTGATGCATGAAGGAGTATGGACAAATATCCAGTTATTATTCTAGGTGGGAGAAGCTAGACCAAGAGAGAGCCTCTGCTGCTGTGTCATTTCACTAGAGAGGCCCTAGGTGCTGTGCAACTCCTATGGTGTCAAGAGGTAGAACTGCATATGTCTGGGATGGAGTTGGAGAAGGAAGGGCAGCTGAGAGAGGCCATCCCTCTCCAGAATCTTGAACCCCTCAGTAATGCTTGTTTAAAAAACCCAAAAAACCCCACAGGAAACAGAAACCAAAAAACACCCCAAATTTCCCTATGTCACAAGTAAGTTTCAAGGTGGGGCAATTGTTTTAGGTGAAAGTAGAGTTCCAGTAGTGACCTCAGCAAACATGCCCTAGAGTCATAATTTTCAACTTCTAAATGAGTCAATAGGAAATATTAGATATACAAAACAAAAGCCAAGCAGGACAACAATAAATTAAAGTCAAACCTTGGAGAAAGGAAAAGACTTTCTCGATGGAAGTATTCAACTAAGAAAATCATATATATTAATACATACACATATAATTTTTTCTTTTACATAATCCAAATTAACTGACTCAGTATCTCTTACCATAGGGTATCACAAGAAGTAAAATGATTACATCAATAACTAACTCAGCAAGATAAAAATGGATACTAAAACTAACAGACCCACTAACAGGCAAAAGTTTGATTAAATGTTTATTTAGTCTTCACAAATTATGCAAATTAAACTGATTACACAATAGTAATGGTAACTGTACAGTGCAGAGTCATCAGTCAGCTCAGTCATGTGGTCAGAGATAAAATCACCAGCCATGGGGAGAATTAAATTGTGTACCACCTAACATATGCAATGGGAAGAAATGGATCATTACTTCTATTATATTTTTGCAAAGAATGCATAACCAGAATTGAGTCATGAGGAAACATCAAACAAAACTAAACAAGTAAACAAACCCAGCAAACAAATTCTATTTCTCAATGCTATTTAAGGCCCATTCTATAAATTAATTTCTGATCATGTGAAAATCTTCAAGGTTATAAATGCAAGACTGTGGCATTATTGCAGATTGACTAATAGCTGAATATAACTCATCAGGTTGGATTCAGTAATTTTTCTGTGTGAAGGACATTATTGGAATAATTGATAAATCATAAGTAAATATCATAACATCCATTTAATTCCTGATTGTATGTTGATACTTTTATTCAACACAAAAATATCATTTTTTCTTAAAAATATTTACTAAAGATTTCAGAATGATGAGATAGCCATACAGTGATTTATTCTCAAATATCTTAGGGAAAACAAAGGACTGCTAACTACTCTTTGTGTTTTACTCTAAATTTGAAATTACTTAAAAATAAAAGTGATAAAAAAGCTAGTGCAACTACTCTGGAAAACAATATGGAGACTTCTTAAAAATCTAAACATAGACCTGCCATATGTTCCAACAATCCTACTCCTGGGGATATACCCAAAAGAATTCAACACAAGTTACTCCAGAAGCACCTGCACACCCATGTTTATTGCAGCACAATAGCCAAATTATGGAAACAACCAAGATGCCCCACTACTGACAAATGGATCAAGAAAATGTGGTATTTATATACAATGTAGTTTTACTCAACCATGAAAAAGAATGAAATCTTATCAGTCACAAATACATGGATGGAAATGGAGAACGTTATCCTGAGCAAGATTAGCCAAGCTCAGAAGAGAAAAAATCATATGTTCTCCCTCATATGTGGACTTTAGATCTAGGGCAAATACTGCAATGTTGTTAGACTTTGGTCACGTGCTAAGGGGAGAGCACATATGGGAGGAATGGGTATAGGTAGGAAACCCAAAACATGAAAGTGTTTGATGTCCCCACTGCAGAGGAGCGAATACAGTAACCTTAAAGCGACAGAGGTCAATATGGGAAGGTGACCAGGAAGTAGTGAAGAGGTCAGGTAGAGATGAAGCAATTCGGTTTGTAATACACATGTGCTTGGAAGCAATGCTAGGAGTCTCTCTGTATAGCTATCCTTATCTCAACTAGCAAAAAGATTATGTCTTTCTTACTATTGCTTATGTCTTCTCTTCAAAAGAACTGGAGAAAAGGGCAGAACAGGTTCTGCCTGGAAGTGAGGGGGTTGAGGGGAATGGGCAGGGGGCAGAAATGGCCCAATGTATGCACATATGAATAAATGAATTTTTTAAAAAAGAAGGCACACACACAAAAAATAAATAAATAAAAGTGAAACATAAAATGTAGGCCAAAAAATGATATTAGTGACTTTGCTGCTAAATGGACCTGAGTCAGGTTCTAACTCCACTTTGTGATCCTAAGAATTTTTGATTATTATGTAGGCTAAGTTACATCATTTATTTAGGCTTCATTTAGCTTGTATAAAGTAGACAACACCTTAAAATAAAAGAGGCAAGGAGGCATTCCCTAGATCATTACAATATTCTGATTACTAGCGGATAACATATGTAACTTAGGTAACAACTTAAAAAGTAAATATTTTAGGAATTCAATAAATATTACCTCTCAACTCCAATCCATTACAATAATTCTGATTAATTTATCTTGATAAATACAGATGATTTTCCTCATTCATGGGCCTTTCTTGTTTCTCTTTCTTCCATATCTTACTACTCTTAAAAACTCTGCCTCCTTTCCAAATTTTAGAAATGCCATATGAAGTTCAGATAATGATATCATATCAATACAAAAGAAAAAGTTTTAAAAGATCTCACATACAGAGAATGTTAATTTATATTTTAGAAGTGTCATGTTTCTATTTTATGCATTATGAATTCTATTAACTGAAATGATTTTTTACTGATTATCATTCTTTGTTAATTAGAAAGTGAATGGTTTCTCATTTTTGTGATGCACAGTTAACTGTAGTATATAAAACATTTTCCACAGTGTATAAGTTTATTTATAACTGCTAGTCAGTGAAATAATGTCCAAAGAAATTAAATTATTCTTCATCTTGGGTACTAGTGGATTTTTCTTCTATCTTTTTTAAGAATTAAAGTTAGAATGGTACAGTTTGAGCTTGACTCCACGTTAGATTCACCTGGTCCAATTTATAAATATTCCCATACCACACTGCACCTAAGAGTGTGATATAATTGGTTTGGGAGCTACATGGGACTTGTCAGTTTTTCAAACATACAAGGAAAGACACATGGACACAACCAGAGTTCAGAAATACCAGGCTCTATGGTAGTGATTGTGATCCCACCTGCTGCCTTCTATTCCAGGATCTAATTTTAAAAGTACATGAACAAGGAATATTTCTAAATCAACAATGGCTCTCTTATTTTTGGTGAACTACTTTATACAAGGGGATTAATGATAATACAAAAAATACATATTACAAATATTTTGCCTACAACATTGCCCTGGACCAGCGTTATTGGGTAATCTTAGCTAACTGGGAGGCTGACATTGGGAGGATTGGGATGTAAGGCCAGCCTGGGCAAAACATCAATGAGATGCATCTCAACTAATAGCTGGGCAAAGTGGTGTGTGCTTGTTATTCCAAGCTACGTGGAAGTCTGAGATCGGGAGCTTTGTGGTTCCAAGCCAACCTGGACAAAATAGTTCCCGAAAAAAGTTCAGAGTAGCAGTGAGCACCTGATGTCCCAGTGAGAGTGGAAAGCTTAAAATAGGAGGATCACAGTCCAGATAAACCTTGGACCAAAAAGCAAGACCCTATCTCCAAATTAACCACATCAAAAAAGGCCTAGGGATATTGCTCAAGTGGTAAAATGACTGCCTACTGAGTTCAAACCCAGATACTGTTTAAATAAATAAATGAAGCTAAACAAAATTCAAAACTTTGCTCCATATATTGTTCACATTTTGCATTTTAGGCAAAGGGATCTTACCAGATTCTGTGTGAAATTTAAAGAACATAGACACATTGATTCTTTGAAATGCTTTGTAATTCCTCACATTGATCAGAACTCAAAGACCAAAAGCATAGATTGCTTAGAGCTTAGGAATTATTCCTTACTGATATAATCATTCTGAATATATTAAATATCAATGGTTTCATTGTTTCATCCCATTTAAATCTCCTTTGACAAAAATATTATTTGTTTTCCTAAATCTGTCTATACATTCTTTTGTAGTACATTTGTCTAATTTGAATACAGCCCTTGAGGTCTGACTTGGGGTTTTATTCATGTCTGTATCTCCTGCCCAACTGGATTGCCTGGTCAAGTTGAGTGAATTAATGAGAGGCTCAAACTATCATAAGCATTTTTGTTTATCTTGGTGTAATTTTCCAAATTATTTATTGTTTTTCCATACATGAAGTTTTTTCAGTTGCTATACACTACATATCACTTTCTACAAAGTCTGTTTAAAAAACTGTAAATATTTTCAAGTAAAAAGATTAAGGTTTTCCATACCCTCCACTGGAAGAAAACCATCTGCTTAGTACATACCATTTATATCTATGAAAACAAACGTGGGGAAATACAAGTTATAAATGGAAGCTCTTTGTGATATTCGCTTTAAGTCCTTGTTATTTTTCTTGGCTTTCTTTGGATGTTCATGTCTTGCTCTTCTTTCTCTTTTCTAAGTGTGGCTGAGTTGGTCAATTACATTGCATTGCACCTTTGGTTTTATGGCTTTCTTATCCTTGTCATTCTATTTGCCTCTTTATGATAGCGAGGACAATTTACTCTTCAGTGGGCTCCTGTGGGGCTATAGCACCAAGGCTCTCAATTGAAAACCTGAGCAGTTCAACAATTTTTATTGAGTGTTGACTTAGCCCTTAGGGAGCTATGCTTAGCAAAAGCATATATATGCTTTTGCATATATGCTTATATGTTTATAGCAAGATAAACAGCAGCAATCCAACAGAACTGGCAAGGTCTGAAACTTAATGACTTGGCATCAGTGCACATCTCCTGGTGCCAAATAATGAGGCACAGAGAACAGAAATAAAATTGGCATTGAAATTACATTTCTTTTTTCATTTTGAAGCTACTGAAATTAAGGCAGCATTGTGAATTGCCAAAGGCAACACAATTTGTTTCTTTTAAGTGAAATCTTAGCATTCAAAACTTTAAAAAATGGTACAGAATAAAGACTGAGAAATGTCCTGGCATGGCTGAATTTTCTTCAGCTCTGGGCCTTCCTTAGACTCTGAGATGTCTGATCTGATGACAATCACACCTCCTGTCACACTGCAGTGGAGAAAGAGCAGTTCCACTCACTCACAGGAGAGATAAGAAAACATAAAGGTGAATGTAGTCCATCAAAACAGGAGAATGTGCTTAGTAGTTACTCTACAGACGAGACTGGGAGGAGCTAGCACCATTCATTATCCCTGAAGGAATCAAATGAAATCTTGTAGAGAGCTCTGGTCAGCTTGCTGTTATGACTTACACTACATGTACATGTGCTGTACAGCTGGAAAATAAAAACTTTCTGTGGTCAAGCAAGTTGGTAGAATGCTGAGGGGAAATGTGCAACTAAACTTAATTTACTCAGTATTGTAATTCTTCAAACATGGGCAAAATATGCAGTGTTTCCAGAATTATTTATTTATACTTCAAAATGACTTGAAAGTAGAGTATCATAAAGGTAGAGAAAGGCAGACTTATTTTTTAAAAAACTTAGTCATATAGCACATTGAGAGCATAGAACTATAATAATGGTGACATCATGAGGTTAGACAATTTTGCACCCCGATATACACTTTTCCCAAAACAAGAGAAAAGTGAAGGACAACCTACTCATGACCCCTCCCTTCCCTTGGGAGTTTTCATTGTTTCACTTAATAAACTTTCCTACTTCTATGCTCACCAAAAACAGAACAAAACAAAAAGTGAAGACAAGAATGTGGCACAATAGATCCTATCAGACTTTCCAAAAAAATATAAAAGGGAAAAACTCTTACAGAAATCTCTTGGGGGACAAGGTTCCATTGAATTTTCCTCTTCTGACCACTTCTGGTTTGGGGACTGACTTACCCCAATAGAGATGTGAAAGGATAAAATATGCTGCCCAGTGAAAGAAACTGTGTTCTTTAATCCTGGAGATCTGAAGCCTATTAAATCAGAAACACTGAAGGATATGAAAGTTTATTTTATATAAAGTTGATTTAATCTTCTTCAGAATGTGTCATTATATCCACCTACCTTTACATATATATTTAATTAGATATTACATTTTCTGATCAAAGCCAAGAGTGGTGGTACACATCTTTAATCCCAGCTATTCAGGAGACAGAGGCAGAAGAATCATGAATTTAAGGACAGTACATATAAAGTTAACAAGATCCTGTCTCTAAAATAAAATAGAAATAAAAGGACTGGGGTGTGGCTCAAGTGATAAAGCACTTGAGTATGTGTGAGTTCCTGGATTTAATCTCTACTATGAAAAAAATTATGATTATATATGTATACATGGGTCAGAAAATGAAAGCATAAATATGCTCATTTTTCATAACTGCAAAATATTATATAAACATATATTATATATATTAAACATTCAAACATTTCAGGAAGAGAAACTAAAGGAAATATTCGTGACTGAACAAAGAAATCTCAATTTATCTATATATGAGCAGAATGACTTCATTTTGATGGGTTTGAGTTGAGAAGTCATACTTATTGAATACCTAATATATATATATATATGTGTGTGTGTGTGTTTATTTATACATACACACATACATATCTATATCTGTATCTATACACATACAGAAACACAAGTGACCTTTTCCAGAGATCGTAGATAAGAAGCCAGTTAGAGTAACTTTGCAGTGTGGGTATGCCATGATCTCACACCATGTTAGTGATTCTATGAGAGCCGAACTCTCACACCTTCAAGGGCAGGAGGACTGGCTTGAGGACATGGAACTAGAAATAAGAATTTCTCCATTTAAGCAGAATCAAGACCATCCACCCCCAAAGAGAGGAAGAAAAAGCCTGGGTCCTTGACTTTTAAAGTATAAATGCAGCTCTCCAGGAGGAAGATAACACCTGTGCCCGTGTGCCCTCCCTTTTGAAATTGTGACATGTGGAAAAGAATGCTTTAAATCTCTGGAGATATGTGAGCCATCTCTGAACCTAACTTACATTCTAACATATATAAAAACAACAAAAAAATCTGAGTTAAGTTAGGTCATATTTTGAGTCCACACTCACTCTTTTATCCAAGGGAAATCCAAAAAAAACCCCTCCATAAGCTGTTGAGTTAATACTGGGTGAGGAAGTGCAGGATGATTCAGGCAAGTGCCCTCCAGAAAAGACCATGGCACTATCAATATAATTGAAATAATTCCTGATGAATCAGACACAAGATGTCCATGTTGTTTTCAGTCAATTTTGTGTCCAACAGAGGATAATTACTATTTGTGTTAATGACATCCTTGGGGGACTCAGAGAGATACTCAGCATTTTCTCCTGCTACCCCGGAAGGCAAAGTTATCAACTGATTTAAAGCATTAAAGCAGAATCTTTCTGCTGTGGTTCCCTAGGTTTTAGTGTGTCATGAGGAACAACAACAGAGATTGAGCTAATTTTGGCTGAAACGATAAAGTTACTCACACAACACAGAGACTGCACCTGGTCCTGAAAGTAACAACATAGGACCACAGAACACTCTGGATTTGTTTGGAGGATGTTATCCTTTCCTGGAGTACACATTGAATTATTTAATATATCAATAGACTAGACCAGAACATTAGTGTAGCATTCAATAGAAATAAGCAAGTGGATGTGTAGGGATAGAACGATGGTTTGGTTCTTTATTTTTACATACCATTTTAATATGACTTTTCAAAACATCAATTGAAAAAACTTCACTATGTCTCTTGCATATTTCTTAATATATAAAATGAAATAAATACATGAATTTTGCTTGTCTGAGTTCTTTTGTTCCTGTTTGTTTTTTGTTTTCTTTTTGTAATACTGGTGCTTGAACTCAGGGCCTTGCTAGGCAATTGCTATGCCACTTGAACCACACCCAGATTTCTCTTTGCCTTACTTTAGTTTTCAGATAAGGTCTCATGTTTTTGCTGCAGGCTGGCCTCAGACCCTGATACTCCTACTTCAGCCTCCACATAGCTGTTATTAGCTGTATAGTTTTATTAGAGTAACATCTTGGATTCTAAGCTATCCAGACACTCATTAATGTCACATATCCATTCATCGTTATTTCATCATTGATACCATGAAGGCACAGTCAAATGTTTACACTCTTTTCTCTCTGTTACTGATATTATCTCTTGAACAAAATAATTGTACCTCTTTATATGGTATAGTATGATGATTTAATACATGTATTCCTTGTGGAAAAATCAAATCAAGGTATTTAACATCTACATCACCTCAAATATTTATCACTCCTCTGTAGTGACAACATTCAAAGACCACTCTTCTAGTTATTTTAAAATACACAATATAATATCACTATGAGCACCAACTCTGCAATAGGACAATATACCTTATTCCTCCTACAAATCTGTAATTTTGTATACATTAGCCATTCTCTCTCCATTCTCCCTTTACCATTACTGTTAGAATTGTGTATATATCAGTGGAATGAAACTCACACAGAAAATCCTGTGCATATGATGAAATGTATGTGGTAACTTAAAAGTACCATGAAGCTGTTGCTTCTTTCTGTCATAATTGAAGGTTGTGTCTTATCTCATGTCCACACCACCATCCTTGTTGTCCAGAATGAGCCAGATGTAGTAACTTAATTTTAAGACAATACATAAATGATAGGGTGGGGCAAAACTGGTGCAATTATTCTAAAAGAAAGAGAGCAAAAACCATGAGAAAAAGAAAAAAAGAAAGAAACAGAAAGACTCAAGTTTTTAAAAGGAATTTTAAGTAGACAAGAATTTATTTTAAATGGAAATAATATATTTTATTGTAAAATACATGAAGGTGTAGAAATGTAAAAAAGTAAAAAGTAAATATTCACACTTTTGTATAAATCATTTGGTCTTTTCATGAGTGTGTGTATCTATCTATATTCATCAATCCATGTATCTCTCCAGATATCTACTTATCAATTTCCAAAATTCTGTCTATGGTGCATTTTAAGTCATAATTTTTCTATTTTTTAAAACTTACCAGTTTATGTTAATTGAACAAAGAAATTCTATTGTGATACTTCCATAAATGCATATATTGAAGTTTGATCAAATTCATCCTTTATTGCTTTTATTTTTATTATTTTATGTTTTTTATTAATTTATTCATATGTGCATACATTGTTTCGTCCATCTCTTCCCTCTACCCCCGACCCCTTCTCTCTCTGCCCCCTTACTACTTGCTTCCAGGCAGAACCTTTTCTGCCCAATTCTCCAATTTTGTTAAAGAAAAAACATAGTGATAATAAGAAAGATATAGTGTTTTTGCTAGTTTTAGATAAGGATAGCTACACAGAGAGATTCCTAGCATTGCTTCCATGCACATGTATATTACAACCCGAATTGGTTCATCTCTACCAGAGACCTCTTCACTACTTCTCGGTCACCTTCCCATAGTGGCCTCTGTTAGTTTAAGATTCCTCTATTAGCTCTTTTACAGTGGGCACATCAAACACTTTCAAGTTTTGGGTTTCCTACCTTTGCCCATTCCTCCTGTATGTGTTCTTTTCTTAGCTTGTGAATCATGTCCAATAATATTACTGCATTTGTTTTGAGTCTGAAATCCTCATATGAGGGAGAACATACGATTTTTGGCCTTCTGAGCCTGGCTAACTTCACTTAAGATGATGTTCTCCAGTTCCATACATTTGTTGCGAATGACAAAATTTCATTCTTATTTGTGACTGAGTAAAATTCCATTGTGTATCGATACCATATTTTCTTAATCCATTCGTAAGTAGTGGGGCATCTTGGCAGTTTCCATAATTTGGATATTGTGAATAGTGCTGCAATAAACATGGGTGGGCAGGTACCTATGGAATAACCTGAGTCACATTTCTTTGGGTGTATCCCTAGGAGTGGTATTGCTGGATCATATGGCAGATCTATTTTCAGTTTTTTAAGAAGCCTCCATATTGTTTTCCAAAGCTAGTAAGCTTACATTCCCACCAGCAGAGTTCGTTTTTCTCTACATCCTTGCTAACATATTTTAGTGGTGGTGTTCTTGATGATAGCCATTCTAACAGGGGTCAGGTGGAATCTTAGTTTGGTTTTGATTTGCATTTCCTTTATGGCCAGGGACATTGACCATTTTTTATGTGTTTTTTAGCCATTTGGATTTCTTCCTTTGAAAAAATTCTGTATAGTTCAATTGCCCACTTCTTTATTGGTTCATTGATTTTGGGGGAGTTTAGTTTTTTGAGCTCCCTATATATTCTGGTTATCAGTCCTTTGTCTGATGTATAGCTAGCAAATATTTTCTTCCACTCTGTGGGTGGTCTCTTTATTGCTTTTTATTATTCCCCTCTTCCAACATTCCTCCCTTACATCATGTTTTTTTTACAGATATACTTCACTTATTATTATTAAGATACATTCTTATTTCAGCAATTTTAGTAGAGTCAATGTACTGTATTTGTAATGCACACTAAATTTCAAATTTAATTGATGATTAAGTTTTCTCAATGTTCATTACAAAGAAACATTTTGAACATATACATGTGCCATTAGGTTTGTATACTTATAAACTCACTATTAATGATATCGGTGTTTCACAGAGTATGCATACTTTTGAGTCTTTGTTTATATATTTCTAAATTGTGGAGCACAATGTCGTGCCTTGCAGCACCCATCCATTTTTAATTCATGAAGAGTCAAATCTCTACCAGTCCACCAACCTCCACTGTTAACATTAGCCTTGATGAAGAGTATGTTACCAAAAAAGTAAAAGCAACAATCATTTTAGTCAGATTTTAATTAAAGTAGGGTAAAATTCTTTCCATTATTTTGTTTTGCTTTGTGATAGGGCCTCCATCTGTGATCTTCCTCTCCCAGTTACGAAGTGTGGGTTGATAGGTATGCACCACATCCAGTGCTTTCCATGATTTTTAATAATGTGTACTATTAATTCCCTGTTCATATCTTTCACTTAGTTTTCTAATTATGAATCACTATACAAGTGATATATAAGTAACAAACTCCTACCAGACCTATCCCTTGAATTACAAGGATGGACCAACATAGACTTTTGTAAGTCTCTGAGATAAATGTATATGTTTAAAATGAAGGAGCCAAAGCTAATGAAATTTTCCTAAGTGGAATAAAAGCTGAGTCATATGAAGGAGAGTCACTTTGAAGACAACACTGTGCTCTGCTTGGTGAAATATAGCATACCCTCCTCCTGGGTTCCATAAAACTCACAGTGATTACTGTGCACACACATGGCATACATTCTAAATGTTATGCTTGAAGACATGCCTAAAGTAATGTATAAAATGATGGAATGGGGTGCAAAGTATATGATAGAGCTGAGCTATTGTAGTAATTCAGATAAGATGTAAAAATATGCACACAGAGCATATTTGTGCTCTGTGTGCACAAATCTGATATTAGGTGAAAGTTTCTGATATTAGGTGAAAGTTAGTTTTTCAATTTAATTCCCTCTTATCAGAAAAGCATATCAGAAAATAATAAGATCTTTTAATTTGGATTATAGAATTAACCTAGGATGACTGCTTACCCAGTGCCCATCTTTGATATGAAACCACTGCAAGGACTACACTTGTAAGCATAAGCATGTGGAAAGAAACACAATAGCAGTGATGACAGTGTCTGCTCCTTGTCCCTGGTTAAAAGTCAAATTCAACCCAGTCCCTCCATCCATAGCTGGTGATGCACAGAAACAGGGAAAGAAGTGTGCATAGGATTAAGAAGTGTGTGTAGGATTCTTGAACGACCCCTGGATTTCTCCTAGGTGACAAATGCAGTCCTGAGGCTGAACACAGCCTGTCCCTGACAGCAACAGTAAGCATCACTTCTGGTGAATTCTTCATGTTGAGATAGCTTCTCCAAAGTAATAGGCTGCCAATTTATCTTTCTCCTTCAATAGGATTCATAGCTTTGAAGTAAAACCTGCAGTTACCCATGACAAGAGATGCTTTCTATAGAAAAATAACCCAAATCCATGACTCTCTTATACAGTTGTCATCAGTAAGGAAAGGTCAGGGCCTTCTGCTCATCCATCAGAGGAAAAGGAAAAATTTAACAATTACTTTGCATTATTAATGATTACATTTGAATTACCAATTGTGCTATTTGAAGCTGGACATTCTGGAAACTGCCTCAGGGTTGCTCTTCTCAGCTATTTTCCATGTGTGAGATTCTCAAGGGACAGTGCTGCAGGAAGACTATTGAAGAGGAAAAGGAGAAAAAGGCATCACCATGCTTGTATAGCATCCCTGTGTCTGTGAGATTAAGTTGAAGAGTTTAATTTGAGAACAATATGCCATGTGGTTCTCCCTGTTCTTTGCTCTGTCTGTATGTCTATGTATCCATGTGTCTATCTATCCATCAATCATCTATTTTATCCATCTGTGTATCTATATATCCATCTATAGTTTCCCACTCTCCACTTTCTACAGTGTCAGTTCTGTCTCTTTTCACTTTTCCCTTCATATTTCTTTTGTCTGACATCAGAGCACAGACTCTGGCTGCAAAGTTTCAGATAGACACTAAGTTTCCACTTTAATACATGTGGTTATTTTTAGGCATTGCAAAGCCTCATTATCCTCAGGTTTCTCTCCTTTAAATTAGCATTAGGTAAGAGGATTTAAGTAAATATGTAAAATATTTAGAGTTTACATTTTCTACTAAAATGTTTGGGATTCTCACTAAACTCCATTCTTCCTCAATACAAACAAAATGTTTCTCTCTTGGTATTTTGTACTAATATTACTACAACAAATTTCAATATTTATGTATAGAATAGATAGTATCTGGATTTTAACTAAATTTGGAGGGCTACAATTTGCAAGTAAAAAACATCAGCAATGATATTTTTAGTGGTATGGTAGTGCTAAACTTGAATGATTTTATTTCTAAAATGATCTTAAACATCCTTCTTTATTATTTAGAATTTAGGTAAATAATTTTAAAACACCATAGAAATGCTTTAGGAGCTATGTATGAGCTAAAGTCTTTTGTTCTCTACCCAATTTAAGACAAAAACTGTTAAGAGAAATATTGATCATTGTCTTGGTCATGTTTTTCCTTTCTGTGATTTATTTTGGTTCATGGGTTCTGAGATGTCAGTCCATGATTGCCTTGCTCCATTGTTAATGGACTTAAGGTGAAACAGAACGTTGTGAAATAACAACAGCTAGAAAGGGGATGGAGGTGAGGAGTAGGGAGAGACAGATAGAGAGAGATTATTTTCTGGGACAAAATATCCCTTCAAAGGCACATTCCCAGTGATCTACTTCCTCCAGCTAAGCCCCCACCTCTTAACAGCCCACAGTTATGAATTCATGGATGGAATGATCCATTGATGAAGGTGGTCCCATATGATGCCATCACTTCTCAGTATCACTCCTAGCTGAGACCAAGGTTTCAGTCCAGGAGCTTTGGGGAGAGACGTGCACCACCACACCTGGTTGCGCCTTTTGTTTTTAATTGCCACTAATAATTGTGTCCATTTGAGACACTTCATGTCCAAACCATAACAGTCATTTTCCTGTAGCATTTTATTATTTTTATCGCTCTTGATATAAAATGATTTACTATGTCATCTGCTGGATTCCATAAATAATTCTTTTAAATCAGTCTGCAAGCAATCTGTATATTAATCACATATCTATAGTTCACATCTATTGTTTTACTTTGTCAACTATGTATCCACACTAAAAACTAATGAGAATTTCAGACTTTACAGTAGTGTATAGTGGGGATAGGTCAAATAAAGTTCTCCGATGGGATGTGAAAGTGAAGGATGACTTACATGCTCACGTTCTTTTCCATATGCACTTCTACAAAGATGTACCAGATTCTTGGAAATAAAAATTTCAAGCAAAATAAAGACATGATCAAATAATGTGGCATTATTCAACATAAATTTCATAATCAAACTGGATTCTCTCTTGTCTTATTTCAGGGACACAGACTATATTTGACCAGAGACAAAATAGGGACAATGGCTATTGAAATCTTAACTAAAGATGTTTTTCTACAAATTTTGCTTTGAAATGGATTGTACTTTAACTAAAAATTGTGAAATTTCTATCAAAGTAAATAAAATATAATTTTTATTTTTTTATTTCCTTTTGGAAAAGAAAAATAGTTTTAGAAATATAACTTCTGGATATTAATATTTGCATGGGAGAAAATGACCAGTACCATCTGAACATGACATCACTATTTTCATATGACATCAGGATGACATTTGAGTTATGCCCTTAATAGAAGATCAAAGATTATCTTTTTTGTCTGCACAATGAGAATTTAAACTTGAAAATGATTTTTTATTGTTGTGGAAAGGCAAATCACAATAGTAACATTAGGAACCACCAATGAAGTGTTTTTCTTTCTTTTAGCAAAAGCCCATTGCAAAGTTAATAGAGTGAACATATTTTTTATATTTTTGATTAGTGTAGTTCAGCCTTTGTTCTTTAAAAATACATTTTGGCAAAGAATTGTGTTATATTAAGATAACCTCTCTGCTTGTCAACATTTTTTACAAAACTTTCTCTTCATTTACAAAAACTATAGCTCATTGTTGAGAGCACATTTTAAAACATGATATAAAATGCAACTCAGTGGAAACATGGAATGGATTTGGCATATCTGACCATCCGAATATTAACTGTTAATGAAATCATCAGCATGTTAATAGAATTCATTTTCAAACTCCATCGTAATTATTGGCACAAGGAAAGCTCATAAGCACATTTGTTTTTTGAGTAAAAAATTTAATAAGCTTTTTGATCTACACGCATTTTTAAATAATCACTACTATTAATCTGTAGACCTTTTGATCAGAAAATAAGAAATCTAAAGAAAAAAACTAAAAGCATTTCCTTCAAATTTTATTTTATGTATTCTTGTATACATGTACAAAGAAGTACCTCAAAACTTTAGATAAATCTGTGTTGAATTGCAGCCTAAGAACAGCTCTAAAATAACAATTTTGCAGGGAGCTTAAATATTTTGTAGCACAAATAGTTAGACACAGAAGCACAAATACAACCTGTTTTTCTCTCAGACTTGAATGTTTTGAGCAAAAGTTGATCTGAAGGTAGAACAGTGACCACTAGAGGCTGTCCAGGGTAGCGAGGAGGAGAGAGGGAGATTGGGTAATGGGTACTAAGACACTATTCAGTGGAAATGCCATGTTCTAGTGCTCTGCAGGACAGTGGTGTGGCCATTGTTAACAGTAATCTATTATATATCTTACTAATAACTTGAAGAGAGGCACTTGAAAGCTCTAAACACAAAGTGACCATAAGATATGGAAATGTCAATTACACTGAGTTGATCAGTATTTACTGTAGACATGTATTGAAATATATGTCCAATAAATATGTACAATTATGCTGTTTTTTAAATGTTTAAGGAGTTTGAAATATTAACTACCTGATTTTATTATTACACATTATAAAAATGTCTTGAATTATCACACCATATTTCATAATTTTAAGCAATTAAAGTAAAATTTATTCTAAAAAATAAATGATTTTATTACATACATAAGGGGGTAATTGCTCAGAATATACCTTGCTCTGAAAAATGTTTACTGTTGAAATTCTCATATGCAAAAACTTAAGTTACATTTGGCATGAGAGAGTTTATAGAGTTGGGAAGGCTTTATTAGTATGTATTGCTTGGACAATGTTGAAATTCACAAAAGTTCGTGGTTGAACAATTGGGGACTAATGTTTTAAAGACTTGCTGGGAAATTATTACTTCTTCAAAGTCTTCCTCAGTCCTTCTTTTCACCTTTTTTCTAGGAGCAACATTCATGTTGACAAGCATTAATGTAAAATAAAACATTTTTGGGTCTCATTGCTTTATAATCTCTTTTCTGTGGTCACCAAGAAGGAGTATGTTGACATTCATTCTGTGCTTAGGTAAGGGCAGAAGAAAGGTAAACAAGAAAAATGAGAAATAAGGTAATGAATATGTTAGTAGGGACCATTGTGAGTTATGTTGCATAAAGAGTAAGGTAAATGGAAAAAGTTAGTGAAGGGTAGTAAGAACAT
Organism: Castor canadensis; assembly: GCF_047511655.1. Lineage (NCBI taxonomy): Eukaryota > Metazoa > Chordata > Mammalia > Rodentia > Castoridae > Castor > Castor canadensis. Next base: position 101,731,929 of record NC_133386.1, read on the forward strand.
GGTAAAGCCAATGGATTAGTTGTCATAATGGGATGAATAGTGAACCTCAAAAATTCCTGTCCACTTAGAAACTCAGAGTATTTTCTTATTTCATGATTAAATTGGTTTAAGTGAGGACATAGTAGATTACAGTAAACTCAAATAAAAAATTAATTTTCATAAATGTAGAAGACAGGATTCAGAAACATTCAGGGAAAAGGTCATATGATGACAGATGCAGAGGTTGGAGTTGTGCTGACATATAAGTCAAAGAATCTGAGGTGACCACTGGATTTGAAAGTTGCCAACAAGGATGATCTCCTAGAACCTGTGGTGAAAATGTGGCAACAGTAACACCTTGAGTTTAGACTTCTGGCCTCCCCAAACTGTGAGAGAATAAACTTTCTTTGTTTCAAGCTACCCAGTTTGTACTTACTTGTTATTCAATCCTTAAGAAGCAATGTTGTTTTAATGAGGTTGATGATCTGGGCATTTGTGTTATGTAAGTAAGTGAAAGAATCAGGATTTTGTACATTTATAGTAGAAAATATGACTTCAGAGCAGTGCAGTTTCCGGCAGTGCTAAGGCCCACAGTTGGGATGGTGTTGGAGGCATCTTGAAAACAGCAAGGACAAAGTCAGATGATGAAAGGTAGAAGAAAACATGAGTTGAAGACCCAAGTAATAGTGAATTTGTTAAGTGTTGCTCTAAAGAATTTGACTATGAGACAAGAGGAAAACTTTGAAAAACAAAGATAAAAAATTTTAATTTCAATAAGTGGAAGCAAGCAAGAGGAGACATTTTGTTCTTGGAAGAAGAAGTAGAAATGGTTCAAACATGGCATTTTCTTCCCATATTTTTATTAAAAAAGCAAACAGTCAAACAGTATCACATATAGGCAGGGAATTAGGTGTGCTATTTTTTCAATTTTTATTTCTTTTAATCTACTAATGGAATATATTCTAGAAAAAATTTCCCTTAAAAACACAGTAATAAGGTTGTATCTATAAGCTTTTATTGCAAATATAGGTGACAGCTTTTGTTTCTGGATTAAGCTGGAAAAGGTTGCCTAGATGCAAAAAGAATTATCAAGACACAAAAGTTATATATAAGCTTACAAAAAATCTGATTACCCTGAGTAAATAACTGTGCTATTATATGTATTTGTTTATATATTTATGTATGTATGTATGTATGTTCATTGAAGATGAGATGTGTGTGCTGATTCAAAGTGTGATAAGATTCTTTAAGGGACAAAATTTTTGCTATTTTTTAAATTATAAATTCAGTATATTATTCTCTCAGGACTAGAATTCAGTTGTATATTTCACAGATATTTTTGAGTACCTGTAATTTGTTGGAAAGTTTGCTGGAGACTAGTGGTAAACCAATTAATAAGATTTCATCTTTGGTTTCCAAACACAGTCTAAACAAAATGGCAATTAAAGATGGTTGTGACAATTTCAGGGATACATGTCAAATGATTATTTTTTTCTATAAGGAATTCTATCCTGTTCTCTTTTCTCTTTTCTCAGGTATAGAATAATTACTTAACTATGTGCTAGAATATATTGTGCTTGTTATTCTCAAGGATATCAGCATATTATCTACCTTTAAGTAACTGTTTTTATAAAAAGAAATAAGGAGACTGGAAAACGAACAAATATTCAGAATTAATGAAACATAGGCCATTACAAGTGACAAGTTTATTGACATGTTGCAAGATAGATCAATAATTACACAGTTCTTATGATATTTTTCTGCAGGATAGAGAAGATTATTACAGATGTCATTTATCAGAAAAATCTATGTGAATGTTTTACTGCTTGAGGAAAACATATTATCTTAGATTCCTGACCCAAATCATATTTTTTCATAATGCCATCATTATTATTTCACATAGTATAAATTCACCATTTGAAATCATAACATTTAGGTTTCATTCAGTAGTCACTATTATCTAATTTGGGAATATTTTGTCACCTTCAAAAGAAGCCTTGATGTATCTGAAGACATATCAGAAATCACAACACATTATCTCCTTTCCCAGCCTGTGACTACCACTCCTTTATTTTCTGTCCATGCAGTTTTGCAACAGACAACATTTAATATAATTGGAGTCAGAAGTTCTGGTGTGCTCTTGCACAGGAAGGTTACTATAGATAGCAATAAAAACAACAGAAAAAAACAGAATAGAAAATTTTATATATATTTTTAGCATAAAAATGCTGAAATAGGTATTTTAGTCTAAAACACTCAACTGAGGGATATATGTATCAAAATATTCATGGTACCCCATAAATTTGTATAATTTTCTATTTTTCTATATGATTTGAACTTCTTTTAAATTAAAAAAGTTAGAAATAAAGAAATGGAATCAGATCTGTCCTATGATTTGTGACTGCCTTCCCTTACTTAGGACATTGCTCTCAAGTTTCATTCATGTAGCATCATATGTCAGCACTCTTATCCCTTCTCACTACTGAATAATATATCACATATGAGAATACTACACCATAAATAATACATATCCCTTTTTTCCTTGATGGAAATTTGAATCATTTGTACTTTTGGGCTTATGCAACTTAACAGATTTTTTGTTTGGTTGTTTTGGTTTCGTTTGTTTTGGTTTTTTGAGTTTTGAGATAGGGTCTTGCTTTGTGGCACAGGCTGGCCTTGAACCCATGATCCCCCTGACTCCACCTCCCAAATGCTGGGATTGCAGATGTGCATCACCAGGCCAAGCATAATGAGCATTTAATGCATCTTTCTCTAGGGATTTTTTTCCTGATGATTCTAATTTGAAACACTGTATTTCACATCCACATCACACACTGAACTCCTATCAAATGGACTGTAGGAGGAGGTGCTGGCTGATGTGATGGTACTGGAGTGGCAGGAGTAGGTGACACCCCAGTCCTTATGATTTGATACTTTTGTGGTACCTCCAAACCTTACATCCTTTTTCTTAAGTTTTAGTTTATTTTGATTGGCATACAAAGTTGTATATACATATGGCATTGCTTGTGAGATGTTGGCACATGTGTACTGATTAACTTGTGGTATTTTGTATACTCATCATATTAACCATCATTTGTTTGAATGCAAGACCCCTAGCTATTGAAAAAGACATTATAATCAGTATATTCATCATATTGCATGACCTAACACCAGAAATTATTCCTTCTATCTGACTGTAATTTTTTTCTATTGGCCATGTATCCCTGAAGTATAGATTGTATACTCCTCCACTTTCCTGAGGTTCTGGTAACCACTGTTCTACTCTGTACATGTATGAGATTAACTTTTGTAAATTACAGAAGAGAGTGAGATCATGCAGTCTTGGTCTATATGTGACTGACTTATTTCACCTAACGTCATGTCCTCCAGTTTTTACATATTGACACAAGTGAGAAGCGCATCCTTTTATGGTGAAGAGTATTCCATTCTCTGCATGTACCACGTTCTCTCTCTTTATTCCTCATTTGCTGCACACTTAGGTTGCCTCCATTTCTGGGCCATTGTGAAGTACTGCATTGAACAGGTGGGTGCTTATATATCTTTGACATACCAATTTCCTTCCTTTAGGATCCAGTAGTGGTATTTCTAGGTCAGAAGGTTTACTTTTAATGTTTTGAGGAATCTCCATATTCATTTCTAAAATGGCTGTACTAAGTTATAGTCACAGCAAAAATGTACAGAATCCCAGTTCTCCATGAAATCATCTGTTAGTTTTGTCTTTTTCATAATGACCATTCTAATTGAGGTGAGACAACATCTCATTGTGGTATTGATTTTTGTTCCCCTGATTGTTGATGGGGTTGAACACTGTTTTACATACCTGTTAGTCAATTGTCTTGTTTTGAGAAAGACTAATCAAATATTTTATTTATTTTTAAATTGTAATTAGTTGTCTTCTTGTAATGTATTTCTTTGAGTGCTTTATACATTCAGAATAGTAAACTCTTTGGCTATTCAGGGTCTTTTGTGGTACAATAAAAATTTTAAGATTTTTTTTTAGTTTTATGACGAATACCATTGGCATTTTGGCAAGAATATCATTGAAGCTGTAGATTAGATTGCTTTGGAGTCTGTGGACCTTTTATAAATAGTAATTGTTCCAGTCCTTGGACATGGACTATCATTCCATTTATTTGTGTCTTCTTCATTTTTTCAGTGTTTTGTAGCTATTATAAATGGTATTATTTTCCTGATTTCTTTTTCAGATATTTTTCTATTGAAATATAGAAATTCTACTGAATTTTGTATGCTGATTTTGTATCCTGCAACTCTAACGAATGCTTTATGTATTCCAGTTTTGTGGTGGGTGTCTTTGGGTTTTTGTATCATTGGCAAACAGGACCAATAGATTCCCTTTCAATTGTCCTGACAGTATGTATTTCAAACAAGATTGTTTATTTCATTATGGACACATCTTAGAGCCTCATAAAGGAAAAAACAATGAAGTCTAATCCATTGTGGAGAATATATTGACACCCGAATATGGTTGCAACCATATTTTATGTGACATAAATACTACAATTTAAAAAGCGTACATTCAGAATTTTTGATCAATTTTGAAACTTCAGAAATAACAAAGAAACACAATTACTTTTTACTGAGAACTCCTCTTTTGCCAAAGTTAGTAACAGTTGACCAAGATAAGAAGGCAGAAAAAAGGAACTGAGATATGATTCCTAATACTTCCAGTTACATTGTCATAAAACATACTCTCCAGTGATTTTTTTGAACAGAAATGGTTATATAATTCATTTTGTTCAACCACTCTCCAATAATTAAATCTTCACTATTATGTTTCTAACAATATATACATTTACTTACACTTTTTCTTAGTTTCAGTAGGTAAATATACATTTATCTGCTGTAGGCAGGTAAACATATAGTACATGCCTTCACCAAATGTACATTTATTCAGAGAAAACTAATTAAGAAAGCAAACAAATGGATAGTTTTGGTATGTTTAAGAAACAGAAAATAAGAGCATGACCAATAAAGTTGGAGATGAGATCTGAAAGGTGGGAAACAAGAAGCAATAGGAAGAATCAAGGGAAATAAATACCTGACAGAGGATCATTCCAAGGAGTCTGCCAGGGGGCAAGACTGGCATGAAGATGGTACAAAAAATCCCATGTGGTGTAAGTACAGTAGAAAAGATAGCATGGTATGGAATAAAGAAGAAGAAGTAGGGGCCATATGAGATACAGCAGGAGTACAGATTTTCTGATAAGTGCATATGAAAGCATTAGAGTATTTTAAACATGGGGTAGAGCAATCCAACCACTTTCTATAAGGTCATTCTCACTGCCATCTGACCTATATATCAGATGATGGACTGAATTAAATGGCTTTGAGAGTCTACTAAGCCTAAGAGGTTAGAAGAGTTAGGACTGTGGATGAAGCATTTATTTAAAGAGTTATAAAAGTTCATATTTATTTGAGTGCTCGTATAAACAATTCTTCTATTCATAAAAGAAAATGCATTATTATAAGATTGTCCTGGATAATAAATCAGTTTATTGCTTCATAGAACTCTAAAATTTCAGGAATAAGCTACAGCAAACTGTTTTTTCTTACTGATGAACAAATGAACTGTGACTTTACTGGAGTTCAGTGGATATGGCTCCAGGTGTCGGGCTGTTATCAGGCTTGCTCAGTGTTTTTCTCAGTCTCTTTGAAAGAAAAACTACTCAATGACAGCTACTCATGTGTTCTTCTCATGGCAATTGCTGTAGTTCGAAAATGAAATGTTCCCCACAAACTCTTGTGTTAAATATTTCATTGCCAGCTGATGGGGTGCTTTGGGGAGGTTTGGGAAACTGGGAGATGAGACCCATGTGGAGGTAATAGGTCACAGAAAGCGGGTCCTTTGGGGTACTGTTCCTGTTCCTATCAGTCTCTATTTCTCTGCTTCCTGTTGGTAATGAAATGAAGAATTTCCTCCTCTACATGCTCCCACCACTATGATTTCCTGTCCAAGTACATAGAATAAGTGACCATGAACTGAGCTTTGTGAAACCATAAGCCAAAAATAAATTTTTGCCCCCTTAAGTTTTTTCTATCAGGAATTTTGTTCATAGCAATGAAAAGCTAATATAGCCAGTTGAGAGATGTTGAGGAAGACAGGACAAAGCATAAAAGTATGATTGATTCTCTCCTTGAAGCTGCCACCATGTGTTCAAGACACAGATTTTGAAAAGTCAATCAAATGGATGAGCCCAACATCAATGTGTGAGGGAAATATATCATTTAGTATACATGGATAGGGTTTGTGGACACATGGCTAGTGATATGAATAATCCAAATACAAACAGAAAATTAAGAATTGGTATCAATATTGCAACCTTCCATATTTTGTAGATATAATTGCTACCTTTTCCTACTTATAATCTTTGCAACTACAAAGAAACCACCAATGCCTTTAATATCAAAGATACTCGAATATTTAAGAGCATTTAAACTAGCTATCCATATACAAATACCAATATATTTTAGGAGAAAAATATTGTATTGCTTTCTTTTAACATCCTTTCACTTTAGGATAATATTAAAATGGTTTGTATTCTGCAACAGAATGAAGGTGAAGTAGGAGAGTACATGCAAATATCCTTTTGGCTTTCATCTCCCACAGTGTCAAATTATTGTTCAGTTCTCAATCACAAAAGCAAATTCACAGTGTTGTAGTGCAACATTACAGTACAGTGTTGTAGTGGAAATCAAGATCATTCATAGCGTCTGTGATCCAACATGCAGGGCTAAAAACGCTGTGTTTGCGTGTGGGTGATGTGTCCAAAACAGCAGTACTGATCATTTATTTCAGTCTTTGATGAAGATACACAATTAAATTAGTCCAAATTTATCAAGTTCAATTTTAACATTATTTTGCAATGGGCCTGGATGACTGTTCTTAAGAGTTTAAAAAAAAATAAAGAAAAGAATTTATAAACCAGTTATTTTTTTAAATCAGAACCATAATTATAAAAACATGACTCCAATTAATTCAGAAAATTCTGTTGTAGAAAATGTTTATAATGGTCAAGAAGCATGTTAAAAGTTTAACTTGAAGTCCCCACTGCTGAGGAGCTAAAACAGTAACCTTAAAGTCACAGAGGTCAGTATGGGAAGGTGACCAGGAAGTAGCGAAGAGGTCAGGCAGAGATGAATCAATTTGGGTTGTAATACACTTGTGCATGGAATCAATACTGGGAATCTCTCTGTAGGCTATCCTTATCTCAACTAGCAAAAATGCCTTGTCTTTCTTATTATTGCGTATTTCTTCTCTTCAACTGAATTGGAGAAAAGGACAGAACTGGTTCTGCCTGGAAGCGAGGGGGGTAAGGGGGAGAGGGAGGTGGCGGAGGAGAAATGACCCAAACATATGTATGCACATATGAATATATGAATAAAGAAAAAAAATACATGGCAAAAAAAAGAGAAATATTCATAATGGAAAGGAGACAAGTCACAAGGGTGTAGTAAAATACCAAGGCAGCTTTTTCTTGCCATTTAAAAGATATGTTGAATTTCATATATATTTCAAAATGAAAAAGGCTTTATTTCTGTATGAAGCATGTACGTTTATAAGAAATACATACTAAATGTTTTCTATGCTGACTGCTACTTACATGAGATGTATGGATACGGATTGGTTCAGTGCACTTGTTTAACATAAATATTAAAAGGCTACTACATGGATATATTCAGGGTATACTGATCTGGATTATATATGAAAAAGATTGATAATAGAAATTTTCCTTTAAAATCGAACTTCTAAAAGTGTGCTAAGTAATACAAGGGAAAATCATGTAAATATTTGAATCAAGTAATGGCCTTAAGACAAATGATCTTCATGCCTTAGCCTCATTACATTTCTCACAAAATATTCTCAAAACATTGTCTCCCAAAATGCTTCAAGTATAATGCAAGCAAATTGAGAAATTATAGGAAAGCAGAAAATACTCTGTCCTGGAAATGCAGTAAGTTAAATCTCTCCTTCCTTGTCATAATTCTCAAGGATTCATTGCTTACAGAGTTTACTCAATGAAAACTAATGACAATGAGTATTTTTAAGACAGAGTAATTCAGAAATTAACAGGAGAGGTGTGAAATCAGCAATTTCCATCTAACTTAGACATTTTCTTTGATTGTGACAGTCTGTTAGAGCAACTCCTGCCATCCCATGTTTTCCCCAGGTTCCCTGGTACTGCTCGGTGATGCTGGGATCCTCCAGGAAGACTCCCACTCCATTAAAACTCATGGACGCCGTGGCACAACTGGCATCGGGTAACCTTTTCCATAGCACAGGCTGCATGCCTGGAAGGGTCTGGTGCTTGATTGAAAGTTCTGTTGTGCTTCTTTGAAATTACAAAAATTTTTTGAGTGAGAGGTCATAATTTTGTTTTGCACTATGCATCGCAAATCATGTAGCCATTCTTGGGCCAGAAAGAAGTTGTTTGGATCTCTATCAGAAAGGACCGTTGAGCTCAATTAGTACTTTCAGAGGTCAGGTGTGATACCTTTACCCATGGCCAATCAGACCTAGGACAGAACATTCTCCCTCTTCCATTAGTTGTTCAGTTTAACAGCACTTCACTACTTGGCTCACACTGCAGACTTTCTTAATACTTAGCCACCCACATTGAGGTGCATTTTGTCCAACTCCTATTCCAGAATAGGAACTGTGGAATAAACTTTCCTCTCCATCCTTAGACAATAATTTGAGACTTTTTATTGCTCCTGACTCTGTCATGGTTTCTGGTCCTCTGACAGACAAGTCACTGTGTTTTCTGATGCAATTAAAGACTTGGTGACACATACTCTTATGTTGTATCCCTCAAAGGACAAAATTAAAATAAATTTTGTCAGAATAAATTAATAGTATTTCAATGAGCTGAACAGATGAGGTTTGCTTTACAGACAGAAAAATGCCAAGGAAAGGTTAGGCAGAGGAAAAAAAAAAAGAAAAAAGGGAACATTCATTTCTAAGCTTGTATTCCTGTAAGGAAAGGGGATTTCCCCCTTGGGGAGTTGGCTACTATCTCTCTTTTCTGACTTTTTAGATAGTTAGATAAGCTACTTAGTCTGAGATTAATGGCATGGAACCAGACCAGGAGAAGTGACATTTTGGTTTGTCATTTGGGGACCAGTGCCCAAGTTCATAGAAAAGCAATGGCGTCTATATTTTTTTTATTTATTTGTTTATTTATTCACATGTTTGTTTATTTCCTTGGTGTTTGGGATCAAGCAGAGCACACCAAGCATGCTAGGAAAGTGCTGCATCATTGAGCTACACCAAGAGCCCTGTTCCTACAAATTATAGTAACACCTCCTTCTCCACAATAATGTCATAGCACACTTATTTGGCCTCACGCTATTTTTTAAGGCACCCAACTAAGAAAGTGAGAATGGTGTAAATGTCTAATTTCTTTTTTTTATGAGACACTCAGCTATTTAAAAAGATAAATAATTCTAAAGAGTAATTTCAGTCACATCTCAGATATATCTTGAACACTAAATATTTGTCTAGGAGTTCATGAAGCCATTCAATTTCTCCAAATGTCTGTAGCTTTAAAGACATTGCTTTTGGACATGCTATCCCTGATAGTTTTAATCATTTAATAATTTAACAAAATACAGATACTAATTCTGTGCATAAATTTTAAAATACTTTTCACAGGTTCCATGAAAAATTATAAAATGTTAAATTATTTAGCAATCACTTAGCTGTATTTGTAATATATTCAGTAAATAGGACAATTTATATTTATAGCAACTTCAAAGTCATGGAACAGACATAAAATGAAATTATCTTTGTACAAAAGGGAAATTTTCCAATTGTGCAAGTATGTGCAGGAAAGTAAAAATGAACTTAAATTTAAAGTTAAGCAATGAAATATATACATGTCCTGCCTTTAGTTTTGATTATCTTGGTGCTCAAGTGACATATGTAAATATGAAAGAAATAATTTTGCAGATGTGTACATTTTGGCAATTGGAATTATATCAGAGACATTTACGGGTGAAATGTAGTGAATAAAATTATCTGATGAGCTGACTCTACCACTGCTCTGGCTTTATTGCTTAAGAAACATCTAGTTAAAGCACAAGGTTTTATTGTTTTACTTTCATTCTAATTCTTTTCATGATTTTTCTTTCTATGTCACTTTCAATTGTAAAGTTAAATTCATCTGTGATTTTATAATTTTTAGAAGAATTGAGAAGTTTTAAAATAATACCCTTTTTCATTTTATATTTTTTATTATCATATTATTGTTGTACTGGAGGTGCATTGTGACATTTACAAAAGTTCTTAGACTATATTACCCTTGAATTCACCCCCTCCCTATTCTCCCTAATCCCCTCATTCCTTATCCCTGGAATAGTTTCGACATGTGTCATTTTTCCATTTTCATACATGAGTACATAATATTTCTACTACATTCACCCTTTTTAAAAAAGAATCTGCATCTTATTCTTTACAATAGGTTGATAAATGTCCTTCCTTGCTCCTCATTTAAAAAACACACTTACGGTTTTTATACCCAATATTACAGTGACAAAAATACTGGCACATTATTTGCTTATTGAAGTTGAATGGATTTTTGTTTATTTTGTTGTAAAGTGAATAATAACTGTGAAGGTACTGAATTAGAAATCAGGAAAAATGGATTCTGTTGTGGTGCTTGGATCTAAAAATCTCATGTACTGATGGCTTGGTCTCCAGTGCAGCACTGCTCTGCATTGCAGAGTTGGACTTTTGGGAAGTGAATGGATTATGAAGAGAATTAAGAATGAGATAATGAAATTATCTTATTATACTTTATGATATATTGAATTATATTCTCTGTTTTAGAAAAAGCTGAAAATTAAGATAATTTAGTGACAGAATAGCATTAGTTACTCTTCCTATGATGTGACATAATTTTAAATGATTAAGACAGCAGTTACCACAGAATTCAAATATTAATAATGTTAGGTTTTATGGTGTGGCTAAGGAATGTCTTTCTTAGTTTTTCTATGTTTGTGATATCCTTTCCCCTTGTTATTAATAAGAAATTATGATATTATATTTGGAGACGATGTGATTGTCATGTTCCTGAACAACTTTTTACACATTACAGATTTCTGTAAGTTAATTTTGCATCCTGCTACTTTGCTGAAAGTTTATGGTTTCTAATAGTTTTTGGTAGAATTTTTGGGGTCTCTTATATATAAGATGTTATCATCCTCAAATAGGCATAGTTTGACTTCTTCTTTTCCTATTTGAATACCTTTTATTTCTTGCTCTTGTGTTACTGCTCTAAGAATTCCAAAACCGTATTGAATAGGTGTAAAGAAAGCAGACAACACTGTCTCATTCCTGATTTTAATGTGTATGGTTTCAGTTGTTCTACATTTAGATGATGTTTGCTCTAGGTTTACCCTATATAGTCTTTATTATATTGAGGAACATTCTTTCTGTTCCTAGTTTCTTCAGAAGTTTTGTCATGGAAGGTGCTGGATTTTGTCAAGGCTTTTTCTGCATATATTAAGAGGACCATGTGGTTTTTGTCCTTGTGTCTGTTTACATGCTGTATTACTTTTATGGAGAATCATCCTTGCATCCCTGGAATGCAACCACCTTGGTCATGATGTATGATCTTTTTGACTTGTCATTGAATTCTTTTTGTCTGTATTTTGTTGAGAATCTTTGCATCTATATTCATTAACGATATTGGTCTATACTCTTTTCTGGTTACACCTTTATTGGGTTTTGGAATGAGTATAATACTGGTTTCATAGAATGAGTTTGCTAGTGTTCCTTGCTTTTATATTTCCTGGAAAAAAATTGAGGAGTATTGGTGTTAGTTCTTTTTTAAAGGTTTGGTAAAATTTGGGTATGAGTTCATCTGTTCCTGGGATCTTCTTTGTAGAGAAATATTGCATCACTGCTTCAATTTCATTGCATTTAATAGGACTATTTAGATGTTTAATATCTTCTTGGTTCAACATGGGTTGGTTATAATGCTTATAGGAATTTCTCCATTTCAACCAGATTTTCCAGTTTATTGAATAGAAGTTTTCAAAGTACTCTCTAATGAATCTCTGGATTTCATTAGTATTTGTGGTTATGTCCCTTTTTTCATTTCTAATTTTATTAATTTGGGTCTTTTCTCTCATATATATTGTCATGTTAACCAAGGGCTTGTCAATCATGTTAATCTTTTCAAAGAATCAACTTTTTGATTCAATGATTCTTTGTTTAGATTTTTTTGGTCTTGATCTCATTGATCTGGCCCTGATCTTTATTGTTTCTCTCTGTCAGCAGGTTTGGGTTTGGTTTGTCCTTGTTTTTCTAGGAGCTTAAGGTGCATAATTATGTTTATATAAGAGTTCTCTTCTTTTTAAATATAGACACTTATAGCTATAAATTTTCCCTTTACCATGTCCTTTACTGTGTTCCACAGGTTCTGGTAATTTGTATATTCATTTACATTGGATTCTGGGGACTTTTTAATTCCTTCCATTATTTCTTTAGTCACTCACTGTTTTTTCAGCAGTGTGTTGTTCAGTCTCCAAGTGTTTGAATAGTTTCTGTGATTTTTTTTGTTACTGAGTTCTAGTATTACTATGCTGTGATGTAATATGATGAGAGGGTTATCTCTATTTTCTTGAATTTGTTGAGACTTGCTTTGTGTCCTAAAATATAATGTATATTGGAGAAAATTCCATGAGCTCAAGAAAAGAATGTGTATTGCCTGTTTGTTGGGTGTAATACTCTGTAGATATCAGCCATGTTTATTTAGTCTAATGTGTGGAGTAGCTCTGAAGATTCTTTTTTAATCTTTTGCTGGGTAACCTATCTATTGGTGATAGTAGGGTATTCAGGTCTCTCACTATCACTGTGTTAGGGGCTATTTGTGGTGTTTGGTCTATTAGAGTTTTTTTTTTTATGCAGATGGATTTTCCTGTGTTTTGTGCATAAATTTAAAGGATTCATGTTTCCTTTTGATGAATTGTTTCTTTAATTAATATGAAGTGACCTTCATTGTCTTTTCTCCTTTATTTTAGTGTGAAGTCTACTTTGTCAGATATGATCATAGCTACTCCTGCCTATTAATGGGTCCATTTGCTTGGAAAACTTTGTCCACCCTTTGACTCTAAGCCAGTGTTTACCTTTTTTTTTTTTTTCCAGTGAGATGACTCTCTTGTAAGCAACATATCGCTTTTTAACCTAGTTTGTCAATCTGCATTTTGATTGGGTCATTTGAGGCCATTTACATTCAGTGTTAATATTGAAAGATACCTGTTGCTTCCAGTTATTTTTATTCCCTTGTTGTTTTGTTTTACCTTTTCCTTGTTTACTGGTCTGCTTGCTCAAAAGGGCTTATTCTTTCTTGAGTCTTCTTGCCTCACTCTAGTCTTCTTCTATATGTAAAAGTCCTTCAAGTAGCTTCTGCAGTGCTGACTTTGTAGTCAAGAATTCCTTTAGTTTTTCCTTGTTGTGGAAGGTATTAATTTCTCTTTCAATTAGAAAAGATAGTTTTTATGGATAGACTAATCTAGTTTGACAGTTACTTCCTTTCAGGGCCTGAATTATGTTTTTCCATTACCTTCTTGCATTTAGAGTTTGAGTTGAGAAATCTGCTGTTATTCTATTATTTGCCTTTATACATGACTTGTATTTTCTCTTTTGCAGCTTTCAGAATTCTTTCTTTCTTCTGTGTGCTGAGATTTTTTATTACAATGTGGTTGGAGTGTTTCTTTTTTGGCCCTGATGGCATGGTGCTCTGTAAGCTTCCTGCACCTCCTTGACTCTCTATTTCTCAATGTTAGGGAATTTTTTAGCTATTATTTTGTTGCCAAGCTTTGGATTGAGATTTTTATTTCAGATATTGATTTGATTATTTGTGATTCATTATTTTTCAGGGTTTCCATATGTTTACTGCTTTCCTCTTTCATATCCTGGACAATCTTCTTTATTTCTCATCTGTCTGTTTATATTCTCATTGAGCTCATTTAATTGTTTATTTTCATCTTCTTTGAGGTCAAAAACTAGATTTGTATTTCTTCTTTGAAGCCATTAATCATTTTTCCTAATGCTTTTTAGAATTCATTATTTGATATCTCTTCCTCTACACAGGTGTTAAGATCCTTAGTAGTAGAATTGGCTTTTGAGGGAGAGTGGTTGTCTTGTTTCATTCTGCATTGAGATTTAGCATCTGGAGTTGTTTTGGATTAAGGTTTTAATCCCTTGTGCTTCTGGAGTTGGGGTTTTGAGTTTTTCTTCTGGTACTCCAGCAGTTTTCCTCAGAAAGGGGTATGCTGGAAATGTTACCCTTTGCAGAGTTCTTGTTGTGGTGCAAATTACCTCTTTTCTCCCCTCAAGGAAGGGGCTTGAATTCCAGGTCTTTGACAGGGTCAGGCAGCTCTTGAAAAGGAAAGACAGGACTCTTCTGTAGGGAGGCACAATGTGAAATGCTGGGATTCTGTGCACCTTGGGGAAGTAGGCTTTCTTGTGATGCCTGTAGAGTGACAGGTTAGAAATTCCCTCCTCTCATTGGAGAATATTACACTCTCATTCTTTAATGTGGGAGTGGGGGCTTTCCCACTGTCAGATGCAGTAGGGTGTGCTGGACATCTGTGCACCTTGGGAGGCCAGCCTCCTGGCAGCTGCAGAATAGCAGATCGACACTGGAGGAACTGAGGTTCTAGCTCTTAGACAGGGGAGAGTGGACTCTCCTATAGGCAGGTGGGAAGGGCTAGGCCTCTGTTCACTTTGGGGAAACAGACATTCTGTTGCTGTCCTTAGAGTAGCAAGCTACAGTTTTCCTTCTGTCAGGGGGGAACTAATGTTCTCACTCATTGATGGGGGAGTTGGGCTTTCCAGTTTTCAGTCACAATGGGGAGCACTGAACATCTGTGCACTACAGGATGCAAGCCTTCTGGTGATGTTCACTAAGTAGTAAGTTACAACTTTCCTCTCTTCAGTGGGGAATCTGACATTTTTGCTCTTTACCAGAGAAATAGGGGTTCTCCCATATTTAGGCAGAATGGGAAGTGCTGGGTTTTTTTGTGCTTTATGGAAGCAGATCTCCTGTCATCTACATAATGGCAGATTACCACTCAGTTGAGGATCTGGGTTTCTGCTCTTTGATGGGGCAGCGAGGACTCTCCCACAGGAGGAGTTGGTGGTAAGCACTGGGCCTCCATACACTATGGGAAGGGAAGCCTTCTGGTGCCAGCAGATTAGCAAAAAGTGGAACCTTGGGTTCACTTGCATGTGTGTTGGTGGGCTCCTGGCACTGAGTAGCAAGTTGAGGGTACCCATGGGGCAGCAAAGCCAGCAGACTTGAATCATCTTGCAGCAGAGGCCCTGGCGTCTATTTGTACTTGGGCATGGCCTTCCAGGACCTACAGTAGCTGCTGCAGTTACAGGAGAACAAAGTCTGTGGGCAGCAGGAGTTCTGGGGCCTGCTTGACAGGTGAATATTTCCAGAAACCACAGGAGCTGCTGCATGCATGGGAGAACTAAGCCTGTGGGCAGTAGGAGTTCTGGGGCCTGCTTGCTGGCATTGACTACCAGGAGCTGCAGCAGCTGCTGCAAGCACAGGGGAACCAAAGCCTTCAGGCAGTGGTTTCTGGGGCCTGTTTGCCAGCACAGGCATCCAGGAGTGCAGTACCATGGTGCTGCAGGCACTGGGGAAAGAAGTCTGCTGGCTTGCTCCATGTGTTACTTATGGAGCAGGTAGGAGCCTGGGTCTTGCTCATTTTGAGGCTCTAGTTTCCCTAGTGTTTCAGAGTGAAAGTAGCATGTCATGTAGTAGAGGAAAGCGTGGAGGTCTGAGTTCTGGGTGTGACAGGAAGTAATACTTACCTCTGAGTACCAAGTAGTGGAGCCTGGAGCTGCATGGAGGCTTCAGGGGCAATGATGAGTGTTGAGCTACAAGTCATTCTTCCCATTCATCTTATGGTTAGCTGCTTCTCTGTTTGTGGGTGCCGAGAGGGTTTTGCTTTATGATGGTTATGGAACCCCATGGGTGTCTTTTGGGTCCCCTGATCTTCCTTCTTCCAGGTAGATAGTTGCAACGGGTGTATAGGGTTGTTGAACAATCTATCATCTTGCTTAATCACCTTATTGATAATTTTTATTTCTTGAAGGTTTAGATGCAATGCATTTTGAATAAAAGAGGCTATCCGATGGTCATTTTACAAGTACTAAACTGACACTTTTAATTCTGTGTATGTTTGTACAATATTTAGATAAAGTTTAGACATACATCCTTTTACTCTCAAACATGAGTCCTTTTTGTTTCACTAAAAGGAGGCTCTATGGCCTCCCACTTGGTTCCCTTAGCGCTAGGGAAGGTAGTTTGGTATATGATTAGCTGTTCAACTTGCAACATATGTGGGGAGATAAACACTGGAGGGTTTCACTAAGCAGTCATATTTGTTCACCCCTTAAAATATTTTTAAATTCAAATGCAAAATCATTAAAACTGTAGTGATTGTGAGAAGTCACCCCATTTGACACATAAAATTTTGAAATAAGACTTTTGAAGCTCTTAGCCGTCTATTGGAGAAAAAACATTGTACTACATATATAGGACTACATAATAAATATACTACATTTATAGTTTGTCAAGGTTTATGTATTTTAACCTTCAAAGTTGACAGTGTCTCTAATGTAGTTTCACACAGGCTGTGTTTTCAGCATGCCTCCCTCTGTTTCTGTAACAGAACTTATATGAATATGAGAAGACAAAACATTATATTAACTTCACAATGCATTTTGAATGATAGATCCATTGTTAGTTTCTAATGCTATTATAATAGGATCAGTTAGTCTCATTACTAACCTCTCCATCTCTTATCCACAAAAACTGTTCTTAATTAACAAAACACTCTTCGTCCATAATTAATGTACATAAAACAAAAATTTGAAAGAAATGTTTTGGTTTGGTTATAAATATGCATGTAATCTTCAGATTGTTATTGCAAATGTAAATCAAGATGTTTTGCTAGTAAATTATATTTCTTATTTTTTTCCTTTTCTCTTCCTGCCCCTAACTTTTGCTATGAGGAATGAAAATTTGGATTGGGGCATACTCAAATCATGTATTTTACACAATATAACCCTAAATACTTAAAAGGTGCCTGCAATTTGTGCCTATACTCTGGAGAGTTCAGGGATCTGGATTATAAAAATTCTCTCCAAATTATAGCAGAACCCTAAAACTCAAACATATTTAGAATGTGTTATCAGTAAATTGTGTCTGGCTCTCTTGAGTGAAATGAATAGTACTGTCTTATTTTTTTCTTTATTGTGCTGTATAAAATTAAGACGAAAGAACTGTTTTAAATAAACAAAAATATGGTCTTCATTGTATCACTTGCTACTAAAATAATTAACTTCTAAATTATAGTTTGTTCAAACAGTTGTTGAATTTCTTGTGTATACATTAAAATTACTTAACAGATTTTGAGATATTAGAAAAGATAATTAAATTTTACCATAGTCAGTATTCACTGCATATATGCAAAACCTATAGAATGATATTCTTTCTAGAATACTCACAGGGCTCTACTATTCCTATCACTTTCTCCCCTTCTGCCATCTTAACCCTGTTACTCTTGCTCTCTGTACATACCCATCCTAGATCCTCTGAAGTTCTGCCTTTAAATCTGCTGATTGTTTCCTCTACTTTGGCAGTGGGGGGTACCAGGCAATGTAGATAAATATCAAGCATTTCCTCCCTAGCATGCAAAACAGAGTTCATAATGCATGGAGTGGCTGTTTATATTGTTTCAGTGCTAGCTCATCTGCTGTGTTTGTTTTTGGGTGGTTGTGATACTCTAGAGGGAAGTGTTCAGCATTTGAACACCACTTTGTGACTTCCTGGGAAGAGCATGTGTTTCATGAGAAGCTTGTGTCTTGGTTCCTCAGGCTTCCCTTGTTCTCTATTCCAATCTTTGCATGTTTGGTACTCTGATTCATTGCTCTGACATTCTTATACAGTTTCTAACCTCAATTAAATAAGATTAAAAAAACAAAATTTTAGTCCACATTGTTGATTCATTTAGTAAAAATGTATAGTTAGAAATATTTCCATGAATTGGAGTTAAAATGGAATTAAGTTTCCAATATGTTTATCACAACTTGCCAATTAATACATCTAATTCTAATTAAGTAATAAACAGCTTTCCAAATCACAAGCTATTCAGATTATTTATAAATCAAACTGCATTTGGACTGCCCTTGAGGAAAGAGAACAGCAGTTATAAGAAAAAGGAAAAATTCATGTGTTAGATTTCTTGACATTCTTATAAAGGACAAAGTAACATGAGATTACTGAGGTCAATGAAACCAACTTGACATATTATAAGACTGGTAATAATGTTACTCTAGATGTAAAAAGGTTAATAATCCTCACTGTGTATCCAAACACTTGGGATTTAAATGCTTTATTTAAGTTTATTTAGTTTTGCAGAGATATTTGTTTGCTGAAAGACATAGAGTATGTTTTCTTATATATTTTATATGAATTTTACTATTTTTCTTCTATTAGAACCACATCAAAATTTACCATTCACTAACAACAACTCTCCATTTTTTTTTTGTAATATACAAATTGAGATATGAAGGAACTTTGTATTCTTGTGATAGCAGACTCAGGAGATTATACAAAATAAGACTATTTTCCCTTCCTAATCTAACTATTGCTAGCAAGTGTTGGCAGTGTAAGGAAGCCAGATGTGGACTGAATTTCTGTATTAGGTGTCAGGTCTTTACATTTGTCGTATGTATCTGGTAATCATGTGCAAAACTTGGCAATGTTAAAAATGTTAATAAAATATTTTTATAGATTTTATTGTCTCATTATGCTATAAGAAAACTCATGGCTCATTTTCAGTCTTGGGGGTGGGGAGAACCAGACTGAGTTTTGGTTAAATTGATAAACTTTGAAAAAAATATGACATTTATGAAAACAGAAAACTAAATGCTTATGATTCAAAATGCCCAGATTTCCTTTCAGAGATATAGTGTTTAATAATTTGAAATTCACTACCTAAATATAAGCATATGAAACCAATTTTTATGCAATTTTTGTTTTAATAAATTTATATTTTATCCTGAGCTCAGAAAGCACCCAACATAGTAGGAATTTTCAATACCAACATCATTGCCAATCCAGGGTAATGGAAAGGTTTTGGTCTTAATGAAGCTGTAAGGCTATTGGGAAAATGCTTTGGTCACATGAGATGGTTGATATTTTCCCTCATATATGCCTACAGATGCAGTGATCCTGTGTCTGTTTTGAGTCTTTCCAAGGATGCAAGACTCTATTGTAAGCCTGTGAAATTCCATTTGAAGAATGCATTTTCCTTGGACGGTAAATTCAGCCAGTGTCCTTTGAGAGATTGGCATCTCCCACGACAAGCCCAGGCTTCTGATGGTCACAGAACTAGTCTCTCCTGTCCTCCTGATCAAGCATTCTGTGAAAAACATTAATACATCAGAATATCCTTCCATTCAGAGGTCTTCTTCTTTTCGGTCCCACAGATCTTTATGGCACAATAATGACATCTATTGATCCCTTTTCAGAATAATGTTATACATGCATTTTTAGAAAGAAAAAGGAAATCAATTTTATTATTCTATATTTTTAAACTATTATACATAAGTTTTTGATATGGAAAAATTGGAGTATCTTCATTAACACTTTAAGAATTTGGGTAGAGAAATGTAGCTAATAATTATGGTCATTTGAAGATTATTCTGAGGTTTGCTAAAAAAGTACCTGTAATATCTGTTACAAAATTTCAAAACTGTCAGTACTATTGAGATACATTTCAATACTTATAATCAGAATAAATCATAAATTGTAGCTAATATTATATGAAAAAATTATGTAGTATTTATGATTAATAGGCCTGGAGATTCTAAATTCTTATCTGTAGGGGCCCCAGTTGATTATCTCCTTTTCATGTGATTTAGAATTTTTACACAATATGGGAAGAGTCAGAAATTTACTGCATTTTCATCTTGCCACTCTGAAAAAATATCATTTGAGACAAGGTACTACAAACCCTGGGTTTCTGATTAATCAGTAAAAAGAAATAATTATGATGAAGATAAAACTAACATAACATATCACCCTAGTGATTTTTATCAAATATAACTTTTTTGGATCAAGGTCAATACTCACACTTCTCCCATTAAAGTCATTTTTCTGTTGCATAACACAAAATTCTAAAATGTTTAATACACAATGGAGCAAAATTAACATTAGAAATGGAGGACACAATGTTAAATGAACTTAATTCAGTAGAGCACCATGTACATACATAAAGGATGTCAAGCACAATATCTTAGTTTTTGACCACTTTATTTTCTATATAATAATTATGATTTTACCTTATAGACATCACCAAAAGTTTCATTTTTCCTCAGTTTTTAGAAGTAACTGGGCTGGGAGCATGACTCAAGCAGTAGAGACCCTGCCTAGTAAGCTTGAAGCCCTGATTTCACACCACTGTACTGTCAAAAGAAAGAAAGGAAGGAAGGGAGGGAGCTCCTGATTATTACTGATTGCACCCAGAGGAATAACTGCTGTGCGTCAGATCCCACTGGTCCCCAGCCCCATATAGACTGCAATTTACCCTGTCTCATAGGGACTCTCCATCTGTGTCATCTTCTCAAAATTTCATGTATGGATTTTGTCAGCTCTACTTTGTCCTCTGCTACCAGCAGTGCATTGATTTTTCATTTGAATATATACATTTATTTGACCACAGAGAGGTATCAAGAGTGGATTACATTAACTCCCATCCAGAGTTCTTCATTATCACAAATGTCCTAAGAAGGTCAGGTACATCTGGTTACACATCAATTGCTGAAAATTTAATGTCATCCCAAATTGAACTTTCCAATTCAATTTGTAACTTGCATTATACGTATGGTGATTGTTTTGAATTCAGGACTCTCCATCTGATCTTGTAGTTCTGCTATCACCATATTTTAATCTCCATTTCTTCTCAATAACTAATAACTAATTTTATGTAGAAAGTCATGGAAATGTCATTATTTGATTTAAACTTGCAGACTTCCTAGATTGGGGGAGCTCCACATTCATATTTGTATCATACATGAAATGTGATTCTTATTTTTTGTTCAATTCAGAGTCTTATGAGAACATGTCTTCTTTTCTCTCAAATATAGAGGGCAGTGGAGATAAGGTGGATGCAATGATTTTGTAAGAAATAAAGAATAAAGTTGTCAGAACTAAAAGCAGTGTAGTTCTGCTACACCATCAAAAATAAAAGTGAAGAAATAGAGATTTGAGATCAGGAATGTATTATATCTACTCATATGTCAGCTCATTTCTTGTTATGTTCATTGCTTTGAGATCCTCACAAAATCAACAAAAATTGAATTTTTAGAGAGTGTTTTAAGGTTTGTTTTTTTCCAATAGACAGTGAAATGTTTGTCCAAAGGTAAAGTAAATCCAAAGAATATGCATGGCAATTAGAATGAAGAAAAGAGATTTGAATGTAGAAATACAAAATGTTGTGATGAAATAAAATAAATGTAAAGTAAGAGTACCAAGCACAATAATAATCTTTACTCACTTTCTTTTATTCATTATTCACTTTTTTTTATTTCCAATAGAATAATTTTTTTTACCTCTAGACTTTTATTACTTTTCACTTACTTAAGTTTAAAGGAACCTCTATCTACAGATGAACTTCATTCTAGTCCAAAGTGAGAAGAGGAAATTTTGAGGCCAATGAAAGACATATTTGATGTTTGGTTTCAGTAGTGTCTCCATGATATATGTGGAATGGACAACCTAACCTCCCAATGGGCATAAAAGAGTCTGCTGTTCGCTTCATAAAGGCAGACCTGATAGATGAGGGAAATCTCATTTCCAAATTGTGACTTTGTATTTTTTTAGTATCCAAAAATTTGGAACTGAAATGAGGGAAAGGAAGTGCAACAAAGTACTCTTTGAAGCCAGATGTAGAAGGCTCTTGGGTGATTGTCACACAGAAGTGAAAAAGGAGTGTCCACAAACGTGTCTCTGCTAATGGCAGAATTGTGAGAAGACATGTCTTCTCTAAGTTGCTCATTCCATTTACCTGGTAATTGTGTCAACAGTCAGTGCATGAACAGACAATATCAAAACATTTCATAAAACTATACTTCATAGCCATTTAAATTACTAGAAGTGATAGTCAATGGAACTTTGGTAGTTCTGCTAAGTTGAAATGGCCATGATTCCTATAATGATATTAAAATAATTATTAGACAATGTAATTTTAAAGATAAAGAAAACTGAGAAGTCTCATCAATGTAAAGAGAAAAGTATTTCACTCGTAGTAGCAGAAAACTCTTTAATAATATTCAATAACATTAAACAATATTCATCATGTATATTCAGCCATGAAGCTGTGTAAGATGTTATGTTTTTCTGAAGAATCTCTGAGGGGGCTTTCTGGAAGCCATGCACACAGAGACATAATTTTGTACAGTCTGCTGTACCCCTCATTCTGTTCATTCCTTTCTTCTTTCCCTCCAAGGATCCTTCATTCTGTCTATTGTTTCCTGTTTCTCTCTCTCCCCATTACTTCTCCATTCTTTCTTTGTTTTTCAAATTCAGAATTCATTGATAATCTTTATTAGAATAACTTCTCTATTCTGGGGTAGTGATCCAGACTAGTGTAAAGCTAGTTTTTGAGTGACTCAGAATTATGACAGAGCATCACAGAATATTATTTATATGAATTTGTTATCTATATTAGAGTTATTTGCAACAAGCTACAGAAAACAGAAAATGAACAAATGACTAATGGTTATTTAGGGCAATAACCTGGACACTAGACCAAGATGCCTCTAGGTGGGCAATGGCTCAAGGTAAGATAGCATACATGAAAACAGTTGTAGAGATTAGACATCCCAAATGTTGAGTGAGTAGGTGCTGGTGACTATAGAGATGCTGAGGGAGACACAGGGTGAACAAGACCTACAAGAAAATTGAAAAACATTGAAGTTTCAAGAGTAAAGCACATTCACTGACTAAATGAACTAAATGAGCTCATTAGAAATTCAATTTAGTTAAAAGGACTGATTTCCTGTTACGTTTTCCCCCATTCTTTTCCTTCATAAAACATTAACTGTTCAACATACATTTACTTATTAAATGATTATCTATCTTATTCAAAGAAATATAAATCACATATCTTTATGATCATGATATTACTAATACCTGTCATAGAATAGGTGTTCAATAATTATTTAATAATGAAGAAGTAAACATATCACTTCAGTCTGAGCCTACTAGATAGTTGTATACATTTACCCAAGTTGTTACTATTAAATGTTTTATCTACACTTTTAACCATGTGAATGACAGAATTTAATGTGGAAGGAAGAATTACTAAGACACCACCCCTCCCCCCAGCTCCTCCTTCTCTGGTATTTCAGTCACACTTGTCTAGATAACTCTGTGAGAGGACTTGGCAGATGTGATTAGCAACCTCAAATTGGGTTAATATTCTGGATTATCCAAGGATATTGAATGTAACCCAGGAGTCCTGAGAAAAGAAGAGGAAACCAAGACGTCCATCAGATATATCATAGGAAAAGTCAGAGATTCATGTTTGAGGGCCCCTAACTCAGAGTGACTGGCATGACAGCTCCAACAGGAGAGCTGGGAAGAGATGTGGAAACTCTCTGAGCAAAAAGCTGGCCCCTACCCAGCAGCTAGACAGACAAAGGTGAGCTGGGTTCTAACTTCCCAGGAGCTGAGTTTGACAATGATCCTGAACGAGCTTTGAAGGAGATTGCACTACATAGTGTCCTAGAAGAAGATCAACCCTGCCAACATCCTCCTGGAGGTCATATAAACCCACAGTAAAAGAGCCAATGAGCCAAGCCTTCCACAGACTTGTGAATCACATAGAAACTGAGATGCATGAGTGTCATATTAAGCTGACAAATTTGTAATAATTTTTATAGCAGCAGTAAAGAAGCTAACACAAGTAGCTACAATGTTCTTCCCTTAAAAAGTTTTGGAAAAGTACCACTGGGAAGAGGAAGCAAAGTCTGTATGCCTCAAGAGAAGGAAATTCATAATGAAAATTTCATGATGTGAATCTTTACATTAAAACTTCTTATTTAAAAAGAAAGTCATGGAAAAGTAAACTTTTCATGAAGTCTCAGATATACACAATTTCCTTTATTCCTATACACATTAAATGAAAAGCAAAAAAGGAGAAAACATTTTACTAAGTGAGATTTACACTATTGTGCTCAGAGGTCACTGTCCCTTTTCAGCTTATTATCCATATTATTGGTTATATTAGAATTTGATCCCAGGGCCTTGAATTTGCTAGGCAAACACTCTATCACTTGAACCATACCCACAGCCCCTTTTTTGTTTAGGAAAATTTTCAGATAATGTTTCATGCTTTTTTTCCCTGAGGCTGGCCTTTGACTGTGATCCACAATCAAAGCTAGGAATGCATACACAGATTACCATGCTTGGCTTATTTATTGAGATGGGGTTTCATTAACATTTTGCTTGTTCTGGCTTAGAATCATAACTCTCCTAATCTCCACCTCCCAAGTAGCTGGGATTACAGTTGTGTGATACCCACTGGTATGTCTCCCCCTTTTTTTTAGCATCTTGGGCACCATATTTCATCATGGACTTATAACTATCCTGGATATGTGAAGAAATGACAAAAAAAAAACCTACTTAGTTTGGACAAATAGGTGAAAGGTAGAGAGCCTGCCTATTCATTTCAGCTGTAATTGTGAAGTCAGGAGTTTTCTTCTTCTTTTTTTTTCTTTCTCTTTTTATTTTATTATTTTTCATTTACTTGCATGTGTATACATTGTTTGTGTCACCTTCCCCTCCCACACCCCCAGCCTCCCCACTTCCAGGAAGATTCTATTCCATCTTCTTCTCTGATGTTTTTGAAGAGAAAACATAAGAGATAATAAGAAAGACATACTATTTTTGCTAGTATGGGATAAGGATAGCTATATAGAGAGATTCCTAGCATTGCTTCCATGCACTTGTGCGTTGCAACCCTCATTTCTACAAGAAATCTTTCTGATATGAAACAGTCAGAGTTTAATATAAGACTAAGAAATATCTGATGACTGGAAATAATTGACCCATAGTAAGTAATAAGGTTTCTGGAACATCCAAAGAATAAAATTATGACAAGAATCTATCTCTGTGCATATTATATCTCTTTTTTCCCTAACAACTCATTTTGGGACATTTAAAAGAGCTTTTTTAAGTAAAAAGAACTGCATCAAACTAAGAAGCTTCTTCATGGCAAAAGTAAAAGTCACTAGACTCAAGAGACTGCCCATAGAATGTCAGAAAATCTTCACTGGACTAATAGCAATAATCTACAGGGAACCCAAAACACTCAACCTCCTAAGAGTCAACATCCCAATGAAGAAATGGAAATTGACACAGGAATTAAACAGGGACTTCTCAAAGGAAGAGGTAGAAATATCAATGACTAGGTGAAGAAGTATTCAACTTCCCTGGCTATAAAAGAAATGCAAATCAAAACTACACTAAGATTCCATCTTATCTCAGTTTGAATAGCTATAGTCAAGGGCAAAAACAATAACAAAAGAAAATCAAAGAAAAGAAGTAACAGTAACAATAATTTTCGGCACACTACAAACTTCTTAATTAAATTGTATATTTACAGAAACATGGATGGAACTGGAGATCATCATGCTAAGTGAAATGTCCCAAACTCAGAAAGACAATATCACATGTTATCTCTCATATGTGAAAATCTAGAGTTAAAAAATAAAGACATGAAAGTAGAATGGAGAAAACCAGGGAGAGGGGCAAGAGAGGACAATAGAGTAATGTGAAGTGAATTTAATCAATGTACATTATACGTGTTTGATAATATCACATTGACACCTGTACAAATACACAATGATAAAACTTTTTAAGAATTTTAGACAGCTAAAATTCCATTGGATTTAATCTTAATGGGTTAATACATACTATGCTAGTCAAATATGCTTAAAACTTACTTCTTACTCAATCCAGCATTTATTTCAAGGGCTGCTATATGTACATAAGTTTCAATTACTGATGTTGATACAAGCCATTTATTCAACTATTGATATCCTCTTTGTTTACCTAAAAATAACCTTGACATCTGTGCAACTTTGAGGCTTCAAAATTAGGTGCTATTTTTCCCTTACTTCCTTCCTCCCTTCCTTCCTCCCTTTCCTCACCTCTTAACAAATATTATCACGGAGTAAGTGAGTTGTTTGGCACTATGATTTGTTTTGAAGTTATAACATACATTTTTTAGAATAAGAAATTTTACTGAAAATTATTCTTCTCTTATCTCCTATGTTTCTTTTCATAAGTTATTACATGTCAAAATAATATTAGGCACTCAAGATTTGGAAATCTACATTGATGACAAATTGACTAATGTTCTCTTTCTGAACACACAGTTTGTAATTTGATTCCACTTAACTAGTTGATGGAAAATCCATTAGTTTATTCACTATCTGCAGGTTTTATTATAATGGATAATTCCGCCTATGAATAATACCTTATGTGGATAATACTTTATGAGGAAAACCCGTTCCCCTATTTTGTCTGTTAGAATCTCCTGCTTCTAGAGACAAAACCATCCCAGTCTAATGAAAGTTTTTCTTGAAGTGGTATTTGAAGAGCATGACACATACAGGATTATTGACAATATGAACATGTCAGAATGTTTTAATTTCATTTGAGTTCTCTTTGACTTTTTCACATTATTGAAATATTTATAGATTTTTCAAACATATTTCAAACATTTCGACAAATAAATGCACAAAAACTAAAATTAAAATCTGAAACAAAAACAAAAAAACCAAAATAAAAGCCAAAAATGTACGACTAACATAAAGGAGTGCTTTGTTAAATATTCTGGCAATTACAAGAATCACATTTTGCTAAAGACATTCCATTAAAAATAATTTAAAACATAAAAAGTGATACCATCTGAAAAAATTACATTAAAGAAATAGTAGGGAATCATTGCTCAAGAATTATTTTCCATGGGGCTTCAGGCCACTAACAATGTCAGAAATTTAACAAAAGGATTCTGAAATATTATTCCAACAAATTCAGACAGTTTTTCAGTAATTGTTCCAAGACAGTGGGAAAACAATAGTCTCCGACTATGTATAGTTTATTAATCCTACATACATTTTAAAATACCTGCCATTATTAATGTAATGGCTAATTGCATTACTCATTGGAAAAATGTTGTATACATTTAAAAAAATTTTATTTCACCTGTGAATGTGCATCTGGATGGATTGGTCAAAACCATAGTGAAGAAATAAATGATTGTGACACTGGCCCATGCATGCATGGAGCTCTTTGTCAAGAACCTTTCATCCCTCCCAATTTGTACATCTGTGCCACACTTTTATGCTGATCAATTTGTCATCATCACCATAACCACTGAGATCTGCTCAATGAGCCTTGCACAAACAACTCAATATGCTTGATGATGGCCAATAGAAATCACAATTGTATTTGTGAAAAAAGTAAGAGTTCATGTTTGTTTTACTGTTTATTTATTTATTCAATGTCCCTGTGCAATGATGTATTCTTATGAGTGAGAAAAACCCTATACACATTGGAGAATGGAGGAATGCCTGCTTCTAGATCTGCTAATAAAAAACATATTAAAGATTTAGACCAAAGAGAGCACTGGGAGAGGGAATAATGGTGAATCTTCATGGCATTTTCCTTTTTCTCTCTTTTTTCCTTTTAGATATCATCTCTCCTTCTTTGGTCACAGGTGTCTTCCCTGAAGAATCTTTTCTATGTATTATTCTTGACAGTAGCAGTTAGCTGAAGATGTGTGTAGTTACAATACAGGGTAATCAAAGGTGTCACTATATTATTTCTTCTGGAGCTACCTAGAAATATCACTTATTTCTTCCTGTATTGCTCAGCTACTGTCCTGTCACTATGGAAGGTACTTTTTACCAAAAGAGACCTCATGAAAGAGGTGGGGCATTTCAAAGGATATTTCTGAAGCCCCTGAGTCCAGCCATCCTGTAGTAAGCTACTCATGAACACATCAATGGGAATGCTTTTGCCATATAATTGACACATGCCAGATAATCAGTATAATTGCAATGTATCATAAGCCAATTCTAAAACCACATTTTATTTAGAAATTTATACCCACAAATTGTTGTCTAATATTCACTTATGTGTTCATGTCTCTTTCCCTGCCAATGTCATTAAAGGGGTTCTTAAATGTAAAAGTAGTAATTGACTCCTGTGTCCATAAAGACCAATTAGAATGTAGTGGTGAATTAAATTTCTCATTCATAGCTATATCCATTTGTTTATAAAATCCTTGAAATTTTCCCTAACCTGTGGGTAATCTTGTTTAAGGATACCTAGTTTAAGTACATGAAAGAAACTTCCAAGCTACTGAGCAGTTAGACCCAGAAACTGGAAAATTACCAGAAATTGTTTTTGAAAAAGGACAAAGACTACAAAACACATAGAGAAAAATGTTTTGGAAAATGAGACAGGAAAAGCAGAAATCAGGAGGAAAAAACAAGGGCAACATTTATTGCCCAGAAAACCTCAGTAATTATGAAACACATAATTGAAACAAATAATGTTCCTTTAAACAAAAACTGAGAGTGAAAGTTTTTGAAAAATTACTCAATATCAATGGAGTATTTAGGAGAATTATTCCTTGGTGCTTTAAACAACCTACTTGTCTTCTCAAAATTTTTGTGTTAGATAAATATTTACTAAGAGGGAGCAGTGAATTTCTCACTTTAAATAAAACCTCCTCTACTTGAGACAGAGATAATTTCCAAATAAAAGAACATGTTTTACACCAAATCATGCTTTGTTAACTTTCTATTCATAATTGCATCTAATAAATTTATATAATCTACTTTAGAAAGAGATAATTTCCAAACAAAAGAGCATGTTTTACCCCAAACCATGCTTTGTTGACTTTCTGTTCACAATTGCCTCTAATAAATTTATATAATCTAATGAGATTTCTTCCCTGTTGTTGGTTGAAGAAAATAAAGTCAGAGATATCATGAAACCTTCTTATTTCAAGTGGTAATCAAATTTCCTACCACTTGAGGATTCACAAAATAGTTTTAGGAGAATATAGATTTACCCATTGTAAATAAGTGGAATCAACTCTTCTTGAGATTTCACTACTTACTTAATATTTGAAATATGGGTGGCAAAATAAATCAATCTGCTTTACGTAGAGTGGCACATGGGCACAATGAATCATGTGATTAGTCGTCACTTCTGCATTATGATTCAACACAAAGAGATAGCTAAGGTACATATCATTGTGTTACTATTCTACATTCACATGTATTACTAAACCCGGGTAATTATGGGAGTTTCTTCAAATAGGGTTCAACTTCACTTAAGAGGTCATTCTCCAGTGCCATCTATTTACCTACAAATTACAAAATTTCATTTTTTAATGACTGATACAATTCCATTGTATTTAAATAACACATTTTCTTAGTCCATTCATCAATAGTGGGGCATCTTGGCTATTTCCATAGCTTAGCTATTGTGAATAGTGCTACAATAAGCATGGGTATGCAAGTGCCTTTATTGTAACCTGACATACATTCTTATGGTATATGCCTAGGCTGTTATTGCTGGGTCATATAACAGTTCTGTTTTTAGCTTTTTGATAAGCTTTCACACTCTTTCTTATACTGGTTGTACTAATTTAAATCCCTACCAGGTGATGAAGGATTTGTAATCACAATCTACAGGGAGCTCAAAAACTCAATCTTCAAGGAATCAACAATCCATTGAAGAAATGAGCACATGAATTGAATAGGAAATATTCAAAGGAACAGGTGAAAATGGCCAATAAATACATTAAGACATGTTCAACTTCCCTGGCCACAAAAGATGCAAATCAAAACTGCTGTAAGATTTCATCTCACTCCAATTAGAATGACTATCATCAACAACAAAAACAACAAATATTGGAGAGGATGCAGTGCAACAGAAAACTTTATACACCATTCATAGGAATGCAAATTATTGAATTCCCAATTATGCAAATCAGTATGGAGATTCCTCACAAAGCTAGATAGGACTTTGATAAGATGCAATGATAGTGCTCCTGGGCATATATCCAAAGGAACATAAATCAGGATGCAATAGAGTCACTTGTACACCCATGTTCATCATATCACTGTTCACAATAGCCAAGCAATGGAAGCAACCAGATATCCTGCAACTGATGCATGGATCAAGAAAATGTGGTATATATATATACACACACACACACATATATATATACACACACACATATATATATCATGGAGTTTTATTTGATCATAAGGAATATGATATTTGGTTTGAAGGTAAATGGATGCAATTGGAGGAAATTATGTTAAGTGAAGTAAGCCAGGCTCAGAAGAAAAAGGCCACATGTTTTCTCTCATTAAGAAGATAGAGCCAAAAGATAAACATATACATAAAAACAAACATGATCATATGCAAACTTATATGTAGAATGTGATTGTAATGGTGGAACTACTCTATGGAACTTGGTGGAGGAAGGAGAGCATCAACAATTTGGTAAAACATAATATCTGTGAACATAGAAGGTATAAGAACATGTATTGATAATTGTTGAAAAATAGAGTGTGGGAGGATAAGAGGTAAGGAAGAGTAATGGAAGGTGTTGATAAGACCAAAGTAAAGTATATGCATGGCAAGAATGTATTGAGAAAACCCTTTGAATATTTATAGATATTAATAACAAAGACAGGACTATAAAATAAGTACAGTGGGGGTATGAGTGGGGGGATCTTGTGGGGTGGTGAATGGAGGAGATGAAGGTGATGAAATATGGTTGATGAACTTGATAACTTATAGGAAATAGAACAAAGAAGCCTCTTGCAATAGTTTTAGTGAAGCAGGTTGGGGCTAAAGGGGGTGATCTAATCAATATACAATATAAGCCTATTTGGATTTGTCACAATGAACCACCCATCCCGCCCCAACACACAACAAATTTATCCTAATAAAGAAAATGGGGGAAAAAAAGATAGGAGCACTAAAACTTAACTTTAATTACTTTTTGTAATTTTGGTATATTTTTTCTTATTTAACAATGTTTGATTTGCTTTAAGACACAAATATATATATTTTTACTTCCCTTTCAAATGTTTAATATTCTGCCCTCTATATGTAAATCTCAGTCTTTCAGGAATGCTCTGTGTGTAAGTGTGAGCATGGGTCAGAATTTAAATTCATTTTTACATAATAAAAAACAATTATATGCACTAGTTGGATTTAAAAAAAGAGATTTGTGAGTAAAATTGTTGTTTTTTTCTTGTTGAAGCAAAAAATGCATATGTTTCTTAAGGAAAAGAAAATTACTTAAGTATTCTAATGTTGATCTAAATTAATTTTTTTATGACAGTGCCTTTGAAATCTGAAGAAATGCGAAGTTAGAATTCAGTTTCTAGTGCTTAATTCATTAATAACTTATGGAACCTTGTCAAATTTATAACAACCTATAAAACAATGTAAAAGCATACACTAATGGTAACACATTGATGTACCTGATCATGTTCTGCTGAATGAAACAACTTGTCACAGGATGAATTTGGCTTTCTTTCTATCTCATGTAATATTCAGAATTTTCCTTGTATATTGTGCATTCTCCCTCAGCTTTTTCTTAAATCATTGCAATAACTTCTATAGCAGGGAGAAGAGCCAAAAAAAGAAACAAGCAAATCTGTGTTCTGATAATGTAGTAGCGGAAAGGGGATGGCATAGCAGGGAGATAAAATTTAATTAATCTAAATGTGAAGAAGATCATGGAGCACTGGGGTTGAATTAGCCAATAAAGTTGCATACAACCATATATGGGTTAAACCTTGCTTTTTGCTTCTGTAACCTGCTTGCAAGGGTATATAAGATGAGACCACTTTGTTCTTGGGGCTCAGCCTTTGGATGTGAATCTGCTGAGCCACTGCCAGCATGCTAATAAATATTGCTTCCTGAAAAGCCTTGGTGCCCCATGTCTCTGTTTAAGATTCCCAGAACACTACATGTGCCTTTACTCTACTGAAATACATTATTTTTAAATTACCTTGTCCATTCATTCTTTTCTTATCATATCACAAATAAGTGTAGCCTGCTTTACACTAACATGTGTATTAAAGACACAGAAATAGTTTCTTCCACATATTTTGTATGCTTACATCATTTTTAGTTGGTCTTCAGAATGAAAAATAGCTCAGAATGATGTCTGGTATTCTGGGGACAGTTATGTGAAATGCCATTTTATAGAGCCTGGGTGAAGTAAAGTCTCACTTTCAATTTTTATCAGCATATATTAATAGTACAAGGGGGTTTTACTGTGAGAACTCCATAGATGTCTACAGCAAATCTGAATAAGTTCACCCACTCTGTTATTTTTCCCATTACCCCCTTACCTCCTGTCCCTTCTCACTTTAAATCTTTTAAGTGTATATTATTTCAGAACAAAGAAACAGTCCACATCACTTTGATTTCTTACTTAGCAAAAAAAAAAAAAATAGAAAGAAGTGAGTAAACAAAATTGGCAGTAGCTCCCTGGCTTTCTCCATGAATTGGTAGCCCCAGGGTTAGATGGTCTAACTAAAGGAAATATGTTTGAAAAATTGTTATGAAATGGGAGACAGAAGTGGCCTCTTTGAAGGTACAAAATGCACTTAATAAAAGGCTCCAGTTTCAAGTAAATGATTTAAAGGAGAAGGCAGAAAACCAAAATTAATAGAGGACAAAGACTGGTGAATTTTTTTTAAGTGGCAAATGGTAGGAGAAAAGGAAAATCTAAATAAAGACATAGAGGAAGAACATGAAAACTGGATAAGAAAATTCAGGGAAAGAGTGGGAGTTGGATGATTATAGAAAAAGCAATCACAAACATTGGCCAGATTTTAATATTCAGACAGCATCAAAATAGTTTTATCTTGCATATTATGAAAGCTCTGGTTTGAATTCAATATCTCCTATAATTTGGCTTCAACTGTTGTGGGTTTTTAAATTTCCATTTCATTTAAGGGTTCTTAAAGTTTGCTACAAAAATGTGTTCTCAAACAAAACTTAGACATACTAGAAAAATTAAATAAATTTTATGTGCACTCAAGTAATTTTTATCACACCTCAATAAAAACACCAAAAAACAAAACGCAGTGTTACCAACCCTCTACTCCTACATGTTGTTCAGATGGAGAAATGATTTTTGTAGTAAGCATTATGCGTGCCATTTCCTGACAGTAAAATAAAAAAAAACATTTAGCCAGATAGAAACCCTGGTGTTTATGAAGAGTCTCATCTATGCTGATGTTTATTTTTTTTTATGTGTTCATAAATAATGGATCTGTAATATGCAGGTATACTGTGAAGGCACCCTACTAACATGCTTGGAAAGGTGGGTGCTTTAAAGGCTGCCCTGTGAATTCTGTTAATAGAACATATGATGTGGCTAGCTGAATAGCATTTACTTTGTAGATGGCACTTACTAGAGATACTTTATTTGTAATTTATATTTAGATTGAAAAAACTAATAGTTTACACAGAAGTAAGTAATATAACAAGTCACATTTGTTATTACTGTGGACTGAAGGAAAAATTGAAAAGAACTTTATTCTTTAAGAAACAATAATATGGGATCTATCTATCTATCTATCTATCTATCTATCTATCTATGTATCAGAGAGAGAGAGGTGATAGTTAAAGATACTTGGGTTTAGACAAATTTTGATTATATGTTTGGCTCTGATTTAATAAATAACATATACTACAGACAATTTTATTTTGTAATGTCCACTCAAGTAGATATTCTGATTAGGCAGTGTTTCATTAAAACAATGATTATTAACTTATAATGCCCTTAACTTCCTGTCCAATAGGGGTGTTATATTTTGGCAGCCTGGCAAAGATGGAGTAGTATAGGTGTTCAACAAATATATTTTTAAAACTTGAAATATTTAATTATATTATAATAGCAAGTTTCTCAAATTATATCATCTTTGTTACTGGATATGTCACTTTTTAAAAAATGCAATATAGCTTAAATGTTTTATAAATGACTGTTTATTGGGTTGATAAACATAATTGTAAAATAATTTCTACCTTTAAGACTTGTTGGTGAAGATGAATTCAGTGTGATTAATGCTATAGTTTTTATTTAATGTATGCTTTAAGTATAAGATATAAATCCATGAGATAAATATCTTTGATATTTTTTCAAAAAGGACTCTATTTTTTAGGAACATTAATACTCTGTATTTTGGCTTCCATATAATTAAATGCATAGATTAAAAAATTGCAGCAAAATGACAGCAATGTAGGGATCCTCTTCAGTTCATTTTCATTGACTTTAAATATTCACGCCTTCTTCAACTTTTATTTATTTAAACAAGTGAGTACTTACCCCTCCACAGATGAGGAGTTTGAATTTAGAATGATGTTTTTTATTTTATGTGGCTACATTATATTGTGAATAAAAATATTAACATTTTCATGTGCTTTGAAGTCTATAACCAACTTAACTAAATTTTGCAAAAATCTATTTTTAAATCCTTCAAACGAAAATAATGCTATATGTGATGTTCGAACTAAAGTAATTTATTTTATAATATATTTATAAACAGGTCTACTTAAAATATAGCCAGTATCATATTTCAAACACAATTCTCATTTTTAACTACATAAAATCTACAACCATGATATGAAATAATTGCAAAATCCAAAACAAAAATATGTTGTGGAAAAATTTTTAACTGTGATAACTCATTCAAAACTAAATATTATTAATGCTTATATACTTCTTTTTACAAATTTCATTAGAACTACTTACTTATAGAGAAACTATATAATAATTAGGAACTATATAATAATAAAAATAACATTATGGTTAATTTAGTTATATTAATGATACAATGATTTATATATAGTAAATTGATTTGATTTCAGCATTTTCTTGATATTGAATCAGGAATCTACAGGAAAAATCCATATTCAAATATCATATTGGGAGTATTAGTACATGGAGTTGCTGGGAGTCTAGGACACACTGTTAGTCATCTGGAAATATCCTGATTTTTGTGGGTGTGAACATTTGTATTGGAAACCTTTTTATTTTTTAAAATAACAATTTTATTATGGGTAAAATGTGATATTTACAAAAGTTCTTACAATATATCATAGTTGAATCCCCCCTCCTATAATTTTCCTTTGTCTTCTCCTCTCCCAATTCCTGGAATAGTTTCAACAGGTCTCATTTTTCCATTTACATATATGAGTACATAATATTTCCATAATATTCACCCTCCTACAGCCTTTCCTTATATCCTCCTCAGTCTCACCAATCCCTAGACCGGATCTGTTTCACTTTCTTGTTCTCCATGTTTGTAAAAAAAAATGACATTTATGTTTATGTAAGACAGCTATACAGGAAGTTTCCATTTTGTGTTTCAATGTATATATGTAGTAAACCTGAATTGGTTCATCCTCTCCATTTTTCTCCTTTCTGTCTTAGCCCCCTTCTTATAGGGATTTCACCAGATTTTAAAATTCTATATTCATTCTTTTGTGCTGGGAATATAACATCGTTTTCTCTTCTATATTTGGACTCACAGGTAAAAGGTACTACCTACAAAGATTTTTTTTTTTTGTATTTTTCAGGTTTGTTGAAGAACTATATTTTGGTTGAACTAAGTATGCTTCTAAAAACCAAAATAAAATGCATACTTCTCAATCAAGAAAAATGTACACTGTCTGAAAAAGATGAATTT
This sequence comes from Castor canadensis, assembly GCF_047511655.1. Classification (NCBI taxonomy): domain Eukaryota; kingdom Metazoa; phylum Chordata; class Mammalia; order Rodentia; family Castoridae; genus Castor; species Castor canadensis. The sequence continues at coordinate 101,767,804 of NC_133386.1, forward strand.
CTCTTATCCCTTTGGCCCTAAAGAACATTGCCATAACCTTAAAGATTATCTTTAAGGTTAATCTTTATGAGTGTTGTGAATCTTATAAAGAGTGCCAACTAAAGAATTCTTTAAACAATTAGCAGGCTTGACTAGAGTCAAGGTGTGTCTACACAAGTTTACTCCTAAATCAACTCAGATCATAAACAAATGTTTTCTTTCTTTGGTATGTATGTATGTATGTATGTGTGTACGTATTCATAGGTAAACAAAAGTAATTACAGAAATATTTATAACAAAAAATATAATTATATCTTAAAATACTGAAAAATCAAGTAGTTGGAAAAGATTACAGCATCTTAATGGAGTTATGATGCAACTATCCGGTAGAAATATTTTAAGTATATTATCTTGATAATTGGGAATCTGGTGAACTTGGACTTGGATTCAGCTCAATTTATGTCTGTTCGTTAATTGATTTTTGATAGTTTTGAACTATCAGACATAGAATAATGAGAAAGAGTTAATTTCTGCTTTCAAGAATTTTTATATATAGTAAGAAATGAAGTCAAGTCCAAAATGGTCATAATCAAACCTGTGCAGGGAAGGAATCACAACTTAAGTCCAAGTTCACATTGAAATTCTATTAAATTGGCAGTCGCTAAAGAATATTTTTTTATGAATGTAGTGATGTTTGAAAAGGAATGATTGCATGAGAGAGAGAGACAGAGAGTGAGAGATAAATAGAGAAAGAGAGAGAGAAAGACAGAGGAGATAGGGCAATTAGTGAAACTTGGAAAAGATCCTCTCTACGGTATTGTAACTTTTATGTAATTTAAAGTTAAATACTTTCTCAGTTTTGTGCATTATAATGAACTCCTCCACGTGTAAAGTTTTGTTCACAGATTTCAGTGATGATCCAGTCACATGTCAAGGTTTTATTTGTAGTCTATCATTGCTAATTGCAGATTCTGTTCACAAATTCACCACTCAAGAAAATTCATAAGTATTCTCAAAATCAACAGTCTTGACACTTTCATGGTCATTTGTGACATATACTGAAGAACTAAAAATTTGTCTCCTGATGTGTACTTTCCCAGCAGAGATTCTGTTTTAACTATTGTGCTATTAGTGAATGTCTTAGTGTACCATGTTTTTCACCATTTTTGTGCCTTTTTATGGTGATTTTGGCTTTTAATATGGCATCTGTGAATACAGTTGATGTGCTGTCCAATGTTCATAAATGCAAAAACACAGGAAGTATGTTATGGAGAATATACATGTCTTCAATTTGTTCAAGAATAAGGTATGTGGATGCTAGTTATGGGTTCAATGTCAATGAATGAATAATGTAAACATCAAATAATAGGACATGAATAGAAGTACAAATAAAACAAGGTTATGAATTGACCAGTTTGTGAAATGCCATGACCAGATGACAGTGTGTCAGGAGCCTGTCTCTCTATTTGTCCTGGAACAATAATTCAGCATTCACCTGAAAGCACTTATAGATCTACTATGAAAAGTGAGGTTTTCCTGTATTTGTTCTTTAGTTTTCTTCTGTTGTTTCTGTTACTATGTATTGGTCTGTATACCTATTCCTGTGCTGATCTAACACATAGTCTAATTATTATTGCTTTGAAATAGATCTATATGACTCACTGGGCATGTGTCTACATGATTTTTGGGACTATCTTCCATATTTTCAGTCTTTTGTATTTATAGATAAACTTTATATTTGTTGTAATTATCTAGTCCAGCATCCATTTGATTGACATAATATTGAATATACAGACTGATTTTGGAAAACTCAACTTCAATACATTGAAATGTTCAGTAATGATCATGTTTTACCATTTTATCTATCCTCCTTTTTTAATGCACCCTAGATAAAATCACATTTTCTAATTTTTTTGATAAATTTAAACTAAGAACACTGGAAGCTATTCAGACTGTCTTCCTGTAACTTTGGATTTGAACAATGTCTCCATTTCCTGGATAGGGTGACTGTAATTCACAACAATGTACGGTATATGTTTAAATGACCAGAGGGCAGGATTTTTAGTAATCCACAACAAAGATATGATAAATACTTGAACTGATGGATATGGTAATTACCTAGATTTGCCCATTACATAATAAACATCAAAATATCACATTTATTATATCAATTTGTAGAAATACTGCATCAAAAATAAAATAAATTCAAAATTTAAAATTAAAGATAAGATGATTTATAACTTTAGTTTTAACTTAACAATTTCTCAAGAGGATTGCAGTTCTGGCCAAGACAGGCAAAAAGTTCATTGAATCCCATTTTAATCAAAGGCTGGCACTCTACACTTGCCTCTCATCCCAGCTGTGAAGTAATCACAAACAGGAGGATCATGTTCCAGGCTACCCAGGCATAAGCCCAGATGCTTTTAAAAATAACCAACACAGAAAGGGAATGTGTGTGGCTCAAGTGGTAGTGCACCTGTGTAGCTAGAAAAAGGTCCTGAGTTCAATCCCCAGTATTGAAAAAAAACCCAAAGTTATAATTTCACAAAATCATGTTTTGGCTCTTTAATTTGTTGCTTATGTTAAGATTATGACTGTTATTTGGGTGTTGATCATATAAATTTACTAATCATACTTTTTTCCCTATTAGTTGTATCATAGATTCTTTTCTATAATTCATGGAAAGAAATCAATCATCTTTGAATGATGAGAGTTTTCTTTCTTGTTCTGATTTCTCTTGTAATTTTCCCAGTCCTTACACTTTATTTCTTTTATTTCTCATTGGTGTGTTACAAAGATGCAGTAACATTTCCTGTCTTTGTCAAATTCTTTTTTTTTAAATATTTCTAACATTTACCTTAATCATAAAGCAAGGTATACATTCCTTTTGTATACACACTTAATTAGCTTTAGAACACAACACCCAATTTGAGGCTTTTGACATGAATTCTGGTTGAGTTTTATCTAAGGTCTTTATATTTCATTTTTAGCTTTTTTGACACTTAATATTTGTATCTGTGTATGAGATACAGTGTAATGTTTTCATTTGGGTATGCAGCGGGTTATAGTTACATCTGGAATTTTCAAGCCGAAGCTATTAAATGAGAATTTGGCCTTCAGTTAAATTGATGCGGTTGGTTGAGACTATGGTTATGTTGGAAAGAGGTAAATGTGTTTTTCCTGGGGGAGGAGCATCATTCCTCACTAGTCCAAAGGAATGAATGTGGTAGGTTGAAACACCCTCCCTGAAGATTGCTATGTTTTAATGTCTGGAGCCTGAGAATTACTTAATGTGAAATTTTAATTTTTTTTCAAATGTTAAGTTGAGGGTCTTGAGATGGGAAATTTTCCAAGTCATCCATGCATATGCTAAAGATAATAGTATGTGTCTTTACAAGACAGAAGTCGAGGAAGATTTGACACACTTTGAAGAGAAGTCAGTGTGATCAAGGAAGTACACAGAGTCAATGGCCATATGCAAATGGACCCTGTCCACAAGTATCTGGAGTGAGCTTGGCTGTGTTGACACCCTGATTTCAGCACAGTAGTGTAATCTCAGGCTTCTTGTCTAAAGAATTGTAAAAGAATAAATTCCCATTACTTTTATTCACCAGCCTGTGGTAATTGTTACAGTGGACTCAGAATAGTAATACAATTTGTAGAATGTGTAGAATGTGAGCAAACTATATTTCCACTTTAGGAGGCCATGGATGACTTCTGCTTGTTAACATTGTTAAAAACCATTATTCTATTTCACCATTTTCAGGTTTTAAGCAGGAAAGAGTCTCAAATTCAAATCTCCATTAGAAAGGGCCCAGATTCAATCTTTTGATCCACTGCAAAAAAGTTACTATTCTCCAAAATTCTAAAATACTATTATGGGAATTTGTTATCGTAATACTAGGATTTAATATATCATAATTAGTCTTATTTTAGCTTTTATTTCCCCTTGAAAAATGTATATTCCTTTCATGAGAGCTCAGCAATTCAGTTAAATTACATTTGCATGAACTTATCCACTTTTATGACATTGCACTTCAGTATATCTGATCCAGAATTATGTGGAAGAAATTCATTAACATTCCATTTTCATTAAGGAGATTATGGAGATAACTTATTTTCTGTATAATAAAGTGCTGAGGTTATGGTATACCTAAAAATGAGTTTCGTTATTTCTAAGTGGCCAATTGAGAAATTATTTTAAAGAATATCTACTTGATTAATTTATCTGTTCGTTCTTTTGCTATGCAAGTAAAAGTAAAACAGAAGGACCATGTATCATTATAGAATTTAGGGATAACATCAAAACTAAGATACATCACTTTAGTCAAAATACTTGCAGTTAAATGCAACTATTTCCAATTTTCTCCTCAGATTTTATGTAGGTAGACTAGAGAATATGCCTACAAGTTATGCATGATTGGTGCAATTTCTCACTAGTACTAACTCTATCCCTTTCTTTCCCACTAAAGAAGTCCACTGAATGAAACAGTTCAAATCAGTATTAAGCACACACACTACATTTTTAAAAATAATTAATGCCAAAATTTGTAAAGAACTAAAGATATTAGATATTTTATTATCTAACGTATATGTGAAAATATGCCTACATATATATATGTTAAATTTTAGAAATAAGAAAAACCATTTAAACATGCTTGTCTGAAATTTACAGCTTTAATTCTGCAATATTACATTTCAAGCAATTTGGATTGAAATAAAGAAGGTTTTATGTCTAATTTATAGTTGACAGAAAACAGAGAAAGACATAATATGATGGATGACAAAATTAAGATTCAGAAAGTTCTTGACAGAATAGATGGATGCATAGAATTCAAAAAGATTATGTTTAACAGGGAACAATGTAAATTGTTTTCAAGTAAGTGCAAAAATTGGTAAGAACCAGTTTCACTTAAGTACTTGTCATAAGGCATTTTATCTTTTGCTGAATAGGTACTAGTAAAGTTATGTGACTTTTGAATAGTGAACATATCATGGAAATATAGTGCCCTACATGAGAAAGACTTGTCTAAAAAACACCCTCCAGAGGATCGTGTCTGAGAGTGTGCATTTTGATGCTGTGGCATACTGTTTGCCTTTCTGAGAGGGGAAACAACAAGGATGAAGGATCAGTTGACTTCAGGACATTTGGATAATTGAAGTAGTAATATATAATTAACCTTGAATGTGTGCATTGTGGAGCTAACTTGAGGAGTATAAAGGAGATTAATGTGCAAAGGACCGTTAATGACATCCCTTTTTGTTAAAAACAAAAGAAAACAGGAGAAAAAGATCAGTGAAGAATTTGGCCATAGGGTGTTGAGGTAAGATGAATTCTGATTAGAAGCTGGGTGTGGTGGCAAGTGTCTGTAATCCCATCATCCAGGAGGCTGAGGCAGGTGGATCTTTTTTTGTTGTTGTTGTTATAAAACAATGTTTATTCTGCAATACTTAATAATCAGAGATTAGATAGAAAAACAAAACATTTGTAAATTGGTTTTAATCTGAGCAAAGACTGGCATCTGAGAAGTGGTTCACTGGTCATTTCCTGGCAGTTCAACTCAGGACAGTTTTTATGCTACATCAGAAAAGAGGAAACAGTTTAATAACGAATTTCTTGAATCAGAAGCATTCTTATACTTTCACTTAAAAATAAATAATAGTTACAATGAACTGGCAATTATACATTTTATACACTATATGATGGCAACATAATACTTTAAAATTAAGCACTTTGTTTAAAAAATGTACAATTTTAAAAACAAGTTTTGACAATGGCACTGGCAGTTAGATGCAAAGAATGTACTTTAAGAAAAATGGCAGGTATAACATTAAAATACTTTTATTTTGCCTTTCAATAAATATTTTCACTACATCATTTACATTGACATAAACTTTGTTTAAATCAACGCTTACACATTTCAAACCCACAAAAAACTATAAACTATATATAAACCAGAAAGCCTCAAAGTATTTTAATTAAATGCTATAGTCTCCACAAAGGGGTGGTAAGTTATTGTAGTATTTAAGACAATAGTCTTTACAGCTTAGTGAAGTATTCACATCTGTTGCCTAAATTGCTGGGAAAGGACTCCTGATCTATCAAGACACATACATTCCCTTCTTAACACTTTCTCTAGCTTTGAATGTATACTAAGGTATATTTAACTGATTGTCTAGAATGAACCCTTTACATAATGCCTCAGAAAGTAGCAAAAGAAAAAACACATATATATGTGTATGTACAAAACCTTCCAATGTACAAGAGAATCTAAGTTAAGAGAAGTCATGCTGGCTGAGCACAGGAAAGGTTCCAAGGTGGAAACAGGGAGGCGATCCACCAACAGTTAGCTTTTCCACTAATACAGGTAATGTCTTGTTCTTTCAATTTGAAAAGTAAAACCTTAACTAATTTGGTAATATATTGCACAAATAAACTTCACAAATTTGTATTAAAGAAACACTGATTCTTTTGGGGATGCAAGAATGAAGATTAATCGTGCTGAGACAAAAAAGTTGGAATTGGTTGCAACAAAATTTGTATTATTTTCATGTAAGACAAATTGTTAAATCAGTTTTAAAATATGCTAAAAAATATGTAACCTCTGTGTCTTCCAAGTTGTTTTCATCACAGCAAAATTTGTTAATTATCAAGACTACAATCTCAGTCCATAGGACTTGGAATGACTTTCCTTAATTGGGTGGTTATGAGCCATGTTTCTATCTTAACACACCTGAGGAATGAGATCATTGTCTCTATGGAAGTCATAATAAGGGGACCACAATTAAAAAGATTCTTCCCCTTGAAATTAACTGCCTTGGTATATTAGCAAATGGAAGTGATGCATTGAATTCTATGCAAGAATTAACTATAAGATGTGTAACTTCTCCGTTAACTTTTCGTGCACGGTATTTATTGTTCTTGCTAATAATGACTGCAACTTAAACATTTATATTTGTGAGAGGAGTACAGTAAGAAAAATCAAAATATTTAAAGAGTTATTGTTGTATATATTTGACAAAAATCTTTGCAGATTCTATTAGAGCTGAGAATAACTGTACCCCCTTCCTTATCTTAGATTATTTACCTTAACTTACAAAGAGAAATTATCTGGACAAGAACCAGAAAGAACACTCATGGTACAGAATTTCAGCAAAACAAAATAAAATGGAACCAAAATATATGAATTACTGTTTCTGGGCTGGGGCTGCATGTACAAGGTTCTGGGTTCAAGCCCCAAAACTGCAAAAAAAAAAGCAGCAGCCACCAAAACCACTGTTACTAAGGTTTATACAGCAGGCCATAATAAATGCTTAAAAATATTGTTTTTGTATCAATTTTTTGTGATCTCTTTACTATTTACACTGTGGTAAAAACTTTTGGTGTTTTAAAGCTAACTATATTTAGCCACTTTCCATTTATGAGGAAGAAAAATTCCAAATACCTCACCTTGCATTACCAACAACTTAAAAATTTATTTTAGCAGAATCAATTCCATTAATGTGGCTATCCAGATTCAATTACAATCAACATGGAAACAGGGCAAAGAATATTCATGCTGTTATCCCTGGCTTAAAGTCTTATCAATTAAAAAAGATGCTTTTGTTATCATTCTTTTCATCTGACAATTTTGTCCCCACCAAAATTTAGAAGTTAAACACTTGTCTCTTTAAAAAAAAAGAAAAAGAAAATGTTTTATAGTCATAAAAATAATTGAAAGCAGAAAATTAACATCATGAGCCTGTCTGTGTGAGTTCATTTATACATAAATGTATATAAATTATGAAAAAACAATAAAGACAAAAAGAAATTGTTTATGATATAGGATGTATCATGGGAGAAGATTAAACTTTTAAAAAAGTTGTTCCCACCATTGTAAAGTATGGTATTAATCCCTTGTTCTTTCTGAGTAATATAGTTCAACAATGTAAGTGATATGAAAACTGCCTCATGCAAGCAGATTTGTTCAAATACTTAAAACATCTTAGTCAATGCACTTTTGTAATAGTAATATAAAATCTTTTAGCAAGGATTAATGGCACATATAGGTATTACATTGCCGTCTGAAAAAGTTTTGTATAAGATCTAATTTTACATGTTTTGAAATCCCTGAAGGCATTTTGTATCATTTCATTAAATCTTTTAAAATTTAATTCAGTATACATTCCAATTTTTTTGGCGGTACTGGGATACATACAATTTAATTCATATAAAGCTTGGAAAGAAGGTTTGATCTTGAGTTCAAGGCCAGTCTGGGATACAAAGCAGGATGTTATTTCACCAAAATAGAAAGAAAAAGGAGAGAGAGAGAGAGAGAGAAAGGGGGAAAGAAGAAAAGATGGTGGGAGAGAGGGAAGGGGGAAGGCCCTCAATATTTGGCTGTGACACCCTGATGAAGACACAATCTCTATCAGCATATTATGATTTTACTTAAAAACTGAGGATAGTAATAACCACCTTACTATAAGATTGATGCCTTTATAAGGAAAGATCTGTCCTCTCCTCATCTCCTCCTCTCCAACATGTGAGGACAGAAACAAGAAGATAGATATTGGCAGGCCTAACTAAAGATACTTTCACTCTGGGCTCAGATTTCACAGCCTCCAGACTGGTGAGAAATAAAGATCTATTTTTTTAATTCCTCAGTTTATAATAATTTCTTAAAGCAGACCATGCAGAGTAAGACAATAATCAATAAAAATCACTGTAAATCCATCTCGTCTTTCAAAGCCAGATTATGAATATATTTTAAAATGTACTTAATGTAAATCTCATTAGGTCAATTCTATATTTTTTGACTTTTTAATCATGAAGATTGCATTTTCATAGGAATAATATTGCATTGAGATAACCTATTCTGCATCCTAATCTGTACTCCCTCCCTCACTTCCTTCCTTCCTTCTTTCTCCTCCTCCTTCCTTTCTTCCTTCCCTCTTTCCCTCTTTCCTTCTCATCCTTCCTCCATTTCTTCTTTTGCTCTCCCTCTTTTTATCCCTTCCTCCTTTCTTTTCTTCCTTCTCCCTTTTGTATAAGAGGATTGATTCATACAACAGTGAATTTTGTGTAGGGAACTCATCCTGCAGCCACACACTTAGAATGATACAATTGGTTGCTTCTCTTGGAGCCTTTTCAGATGAGCTCATCAGGCCATTAAGAAGAGTTTATTTCATTTAATTTTTGTCTCTTTTTGAAATAATTCATATTTAACTTTATAATAAACTTATTTTAAAATCTCTCAGAATTATGTTCTCATTGTTCCAAAACAGCTTTTATAAAAAAGATAAAATAATATTTGCAAAGAAACACCATATAATAACTGATTGTGTAGCAAGTATTAATTTGAGCAATATTAATACTTTTCCCCTAGTGAATTTCCTTACTCATTTGGCTTTTTGCTCATGTAGATAGTGATACTTGTTTAACTGATGATGGCATAGGCTATTGAATGTTATGTTTTCAACTTAAAATGTGAAAAAATATGCTGGGAAAATACTTTAACAGAGTCTGCTAAAATATAATTTTAGAAATTCAGGATTTTTGAAAAATATAAATCAAATTATATTTTCTTCTTTCCTTTTTCAATGCTGGAAATTTAACCCAGGACATTGCACATGCTGACTGGCTCTCACTCTACCATTTATATTTTGATCAGAAGACAATATTTCAGTAGTATCTGGAAAATACTATTTTTGTAATACCTAAAAGATACCCCTTCCAGAAAATAGATATTAACTACTTTATATTCTCACAAGTAAGCTTACAAAGAAAACAAAACATTCTTAATTATTTGAATATCATGTATTTTTATATAAAGTATTAGAATTTATTTCTTTTCAGAATTATCTCTATTTTTCCATCTTTTTATTTTAGGGCACAGACAATATTTTTTCACTATGCTATTATGTACTTCTTAGCACTGTCTTGAAGTGAGTTTGAATCTCAATATTTTAAATTCTTAATTATAAACAGAATGTGTTTTATATTTCTATCATTCAGCAAAATTTCAATTCCACATTTCAACTTACGTGTATTGCAAAATTGATTCATTTTAATTCGCTTAAATTTTGAAAATAAACAGGTTTTCTTCTGTTTGCCAATGTTTTCAAGCATTGAGCTGCAATATCATTAATGACTTTTCCTTTTTTGAAACAACATTTACGTTTTAGAAGTCAGCATAATGAAACCCACAAAATATTATTAAAAGGATGGGAGGAGAGAGGGGATAAGAAAGAATATAGGGGATGAATTTAATCAGAGTATATTATATGCACGTGTGGAAATATGACAATGAACAGCAGTGTACAATTAATTTACACTAATAAAAGTTTTTCTTAAAGAGACACAATACATATGCTATAATCTATAAGCTTTGTGGTATGGCTCTACTTCACACAAAGAAACATTTCTTTTTTTTATTGTTTTATTATTCATATGTGCATACAACGCTTGAGTCATTTCTCCCCCCTGCTCCCACCCCCTCCCTCTCCTCCCCACCCCTCAATACCCGCCAGAAACTATTTTGCTCTCATCTCCAATTTTGTTGAAGAGAGAGTATAAGCAATAATAGGAAGGAACAAGGGTTTTTGCTAGTTGAGATAAGGATAGCTGTACAGGGAGTTGACTCACATTAATTTCCTGTGCGTGTGTTACCTTCTAGGTTAATTTTTTTGATCTAACCTTTTCTCTAGCTGCTGGTCCCCTTTTCCTATTAGCTTCAGTTGCTTTTTAGGTATCTGCTTTAGTTTCTCTGCATTAAGGGCAACAAATGCTAGCTAATTTTTTGGTGTCTTACCTATCCTCACCCCTCCCTTGTGTGCTCTTGCTAATTTTTGGGGAAAAAATACTTTGCGCAATTCACATTTAACATGTTATTTCAGTCTGGTAGTGAAATTTCATTCCTGGCTTATATCTGGCTTTATCCCCCACAATCAATACCTTCTGTAGGGATACAAAACATGACAAATTTTAAACATTTGTGCTCAATAATGTGTTTAGCTTGAAAGTTGGTATATGTAAATGATGATACAATTCATCCTTTTTATTTGTCTTACTTAATCATAATGAGTAACTGCAATAATCATTAGAGGTATAAAATAATGCTTAACATTAAAAATTTATTATAAAAAATCTGGATCTGTATATTTGGAATTGTATTTACCACCAGTCTGTATACTGGAATCTACCAGAGAGAATGGCCCAATCACTGGTTGCTACTGTTTTCTATAGGAAAATTTTTAATCAGATCTTTGTTGCACATTCACAAGCATACTCTTAAGAAAAGAGAATGATATGATTTAGAGATGTTCAGTACTATCATTATATTTCCATAAAAACATTTACCACTACCTAAAATGTATATAATGTTGAATTTGTTAGATACCTATAAAGTATAAGCATGATGAGAAGAATCAATTACACTATTCATAAACATTTATGAAAAGCTTGAATCAAATGAAATATTAGAAATTGAGGCCTACATACCTAAACATACAGGAAATTAAGAAAAGAGTCTTACTTCTAACACTGGAACTATTTCATCCCTAAAAATGCAAAATGAAATGCACAGTCCAGGAAGTCTTGTTTTTATTCTAAACACATCGAACCTCAAGCTCTGGAAATTAATATGATATATTCCTTAAAATGTGAATTAGTACTTTCTCATATTTCATGTCTACCAAGACTTGGCAAAAAAACTTGTCCATAGGAATTGTGAAGCGATGTTCAGTTCAGTTGCATTCAAAGACTTTGGGCCAGTTATGATAATATTTGCTCATTTTTCAAATTCATTTATTAAAAATCATAACTAACTTCTTGGAACCTCTGTATTTATGTGTGAATAGAAATAAGAATTAGCACACCTGTAACCTCTGAGATTGCGTGTGAATAAAGGCATGAATTAGCATACCTGCTCATTGATCTCACAAGTTTCTTTTGCATATATAATGAGTTCAGCAGCCCAATTAACCTGTCAGAAGACATTGGTGAGAAATCTTTCATTTTACATTTCTAAATTTAATTTCTTCCAACTCTTGCAATTTGAAGATTGCTGAAAACAGGCACAAATGTACTACAAAAAAAGTTCTCAATTGTTTTTATATTCAAAATTATATTTCTCTTTTATTCAGCCTAATTTATGTGTGCTTGTACAACACTAATTTTTCAGCAACTATGTAATTCTATACCTTATGACACTATTAGTTATAATGGTATAAATATTAAATGAGACTGTATTAGTATTGTGGTTATTAGTCTCGCTTAAAGAGGAAATTAATGGTCAGGGGAAGTCTTCCTACCAATGTTATGGATACCCATTGCTTATGAGAGATTCCTTCTAGAAATCAGGAAATAATTAACACATATGTCAACATGTGTTCTAAGGAGTTTTACTCCCAAATCCCCAAAACAAAACATTAAAAAACAATATTTTTTAATGTTGAGACATAAGAAACCAGATTTATTTTTCTTTTATGATTTGTGTCAGATTAAAATTCTATAATTTTTCTATTGTCATTATCCATTGCTCAAGAGGACATATGGTTTTGTAGCACAATAAAGGAAATAATTAACTTTCTAACTTTAGCAATAAGCTTAATGTGTTTTTTTATGAGATGATATTTATTTTTTAATTTTTTTTTCTGAGCTACAGATCATCTTAACATATATTTTTTCATTTATTCACACGTACATACATTGTTTGGGTCTTTTCTCCACCCTGCCCCCTCCCCCACCCTTGCCCTCATCCCCCCTCAGTTCCAGGCTGGTTCTGTCTTGCCCTTATCACTAATTTTGTTGAAGAGAAGACATAAGCTTAATAAGGAAGACAAAGCATTTTTGCTAGTTGAGTTAAGGATAGCTATATAGAAATATTCCTAGCATTACTTTCCTGTACACATGTTATGATCAATGTTGATTTATCTCTAACTCACTGATCTTTACATTGGTTCCTAATCCCCTTCTCATGATAACCTCTGTCATTTTAAGGTTTCTGTATTTGTTCCTTTAGAGTGGGGACATCAAAGGGTTTCATGTTTTGGGTTTTCTACCAATTCCTATATTTCCTGTATGTGCTCTCCCTTTGTCATGTGATCCAAGTCCAACCACATTGATGCATTAGCCCTAGATCTCATGTCCACTTATGAGCGAGAACCCACAATTTTTGGTCTTCTGAGTCTGGCTAACTTTACTCAGAATCATGATCTCCAGTTCTATCCATTTACCTGCCAAGGATGTGATTTCATTCTTCTTCATGGTTGAGTAAAATTCCACTGTGTGTAAATACCACATTTTCTTAACCATTTGTCAGTAGTGAGGTATCCTGGTTGTTTCCATAACTTGGCTATTGTGAATAGCACTGTAATAAACATGGGTGTGCAGGTGCCTCTGGAGTAACCTGTGTTGCATTTCTTTGGGTATATCCCCAGCACTGGGATTGCTGGATCATATGGCAGGTCTATGTTTAGATTTTAAGAAGTCTCAAAAATTTTTCTAGAGTGGTTGCATCAGTTTACATTCCCACCAGCAGAGGATTAGAGTTCCTTTTGCCCCACATCCTAGACAACACCTGTTGTTAGTAGTGTTTTTGATGCTGACTATTCTAACAGGGGTGATGTGGAATCTTAGTGTGGTTTTGATTTGCATTTCTTTTATGGCCAGAGATGGTGAGCATTTTTTCATGTGTTTTTTGGTCATTTGAATTTCTTCTTTAGAAAAAGTTCTATGTAGTTCAATTGCCCATTTTTTAATTGGTTCATTGATTTTAGGAGAGTTTAATTTCTTAAGTTCTCTGTATATTCTGGTTATCAGTCCCTTGTCTGATGTATCTGGCAAATATTTTCTCCCACTCTGTGGGTGGTCTTTTCAGTTTAGAGACCATTTTTGTTGTGCAGAAGTTTTTAATTTTATGAAATCCCATTTGTGCATCCTTTCTCTTAGTTGCTGAACTGCTAGTGTTCTGTTGAGGAAGTCCTTGCCTATACCTATTAGTTCCAAAGTGTTTCCTGCTCCTTCCTGTACTAATTTCAGAGTTTTGCTTCTGATATTAAGGCCCTTGGCTATTTTGATTTGATACTAGTACAGGGTGATAGACATGGATCTAGTTTCTGTTTCTTGCAGATGGATAACCACTTTCCCAGCAACATTTGTTGAAGAGACTGCCTTTTCTCCATTATATATTTTTGGCACCTTTGTCAAAAATGAGGTGAGTATACTTGTGTAGATACATTACCAGGTCCTCTATTCTGTTGCACTAGTCTTCATGTCTGTTTTTGTGCCAGTACCATGCTGCTTTTATTGCTATTGCTTTGTAATATAGTTTAAAGTCAGGTATTGTGATAACTCCAGCATTGCTCTTTTTTGCTGAGTATTGCCTTGGCTATTCACCATCTCTTATTCTTTCCAAATGAACTTTTGGGTAGATTTTTCAATCTCTATGATAAAAGTCATTGGGATTTTGATCAAAATTGCATTAAACATGTAGATTGCTTTTTGTATTATAGGCATTTTAACTATGTTGATTCTACCCATCCATGAGCATGGGAGGTCTTTCCATCTTCTGTAGTTTTCCTTGATCTCTTTCTTCAGGAGTTTGTAATTCTCTTTGTAGAGATCATTCATCTCCTTTGTTAAATTAACTCTTAGGTATTTCATTTTTTTTTTGAGGCTATTGTGAATGGAATTGTTGCCATGTATTTATTCTCAATCTGTTTGTTGTTGGTGTATAGAAAAGCTAATGATTTTTGTAAGTTGATTTTGTATCCTGCCACGTTATTCTAGTTGTTTATGGTGTCTAAGAGTTTTTAGGTAGAGTTTTTGGGGTCTTTAAGGTATAGGATCATATCGTTTGCAAATAAGGATATTTAGACAGTTTCTTTACCTATTTGTATTCCTTTTATTTCTTCTTCTTGACTAATTGCTCTGGCTAGAATTCCACTACTAAGTTGAATAGGGGTGGGGATAGTGGTTACCCTTGTCTCATTCCTGATTTTAGGGGAATGGTTTCAGTTTTTTACCATTAAGTACAATGCTGGCTGTAGGTTTGTCATATATGGCCTTTACAATGTTGAGGTATGTTCCTTCTATTCCTAGTTGTCTTAGAGCTTTTATCATGAGTTAGTGTTTGATCTTGTCGAAAGTTGTTTTCTGCATCTATTGAGATGATCAAGTGGTTTTTGTCTTTGCTTCTATTGATGTGCTGTATTACATTTATAGATTTTCACATGTTGAACCATCCCTGCATCCCTGGGATGAGGCTGACTTGGTCGTGGGGAATGATCTTTCTGATGTGTTATTGGATTCGGTTTGCCATTATATTATGGAGGATTTTTGCACAGATATACATTAAGGAAATTGGCCTGTCGTTTTCCTTTTTTGAGGTGTCTTTGTCTGGTTTTGAGATGAGAAAAATATTGGTTTAATAAAATGAGTTAGGCAGTTTTCCTTCCATTTTTTTGTCATGGAACAGTTTAAAGAGAGTTGGTATTAGTTCTTCTTTAAATGTCTGGTAGAATTTAGCAGAGAATCCATCAGGTCCTGGACTTTTCTTTTTTGGGAGGCTCTTGATGGCAGCTTCAATTTCTTTTTGTATTATAGATCTATTCAGGTGATTAATATCCTCTTGGTTCAGTTATGGGTGGTTGTAAGTTTCTAGAAATCTGTCCATTTCTTCAAGATTTTCATATTTATTAGAGCATAGGCTCTCAAAGTAGTCTTTGACGATTTTAGGATTTCTGTAGTATTTGTTGTTCTCTATCCTTGTATATTTCTGATTTTACTGATTTGGGTTTTTTCTCTCCTCATTTTAGTCAGGTTTGCCAGGTATCTGTCAAACTTATTTATTTTTTCAAAGCACCAGCCTTTTGTTTCATTGATTCTTTGTATGATTTTTTTTTTTTGTTTCTATTTCATTGATTTCAGCCCTTATTAAATTTTCCTCTTAGGACTGCCATTGCTGTGTCCCATAGATTCTGGTAGGTCATGTTTTCATTTCCATTAACTTCTAGGAAACTTTCAACTTCCACTTTTATTTCATTGATGATCCATTCATCATTGAGCAATGTGTTGTTCAGCTTCCAATTGTTTGCATGTTTTTTACTGCTGTTTCTGTTGTTGATTTCTAGTTTTAATGTGTTGTGGTCAGATAGAATGCATTGAGTTATTTCTATTTTCTTATATTTGCTGAGGCTTGTTTTGTCCTAAGATATGATCAGTTTTAGAGAAGTTTCCATGGGCTGCTGAGGAAAATGTATATTGTGCAGAGGTTGGATGAAATATTCTGTAGACATCGGCTAGGTCCATATGATCTATGGTGTGATTTAGTTCTTGGATTTCTTTATTGATTCTTTTTTTACATGACCTAAGTATTGGTGATAGGGTGGTATTAGGTCTCCCACTACCACTGTTTTGGAGCCTATATATGTTTTTAGGTCCTTCAGGGTATGTTTGATGAAATTGGGTGCATTGACTTTGGGTTCATATAGGTTGATAATTGTTACTTCCTTTTGGTGTATTTCCCCTTTTATTAGTATGGAGTGTCCTTCTTTATCTCATTTGATCAATGTAGGTTTGAAGTCTACTTTGTCCAAAATAAGTATTGCTACTCCTGCCTGTTTTGGGGGACCATTGTCTTGGTAAACTTTCTACCAGCCTTTCACTTTCAGCCAGTGCTTATTTCTGTCAATGAGCTGGGTCTCCTATAGGCAGCAGATTGCTGGATCTTCCTCTTTAATCCAGTTTACCACTCAGTGTCTTTTGATGGGGGAATTTTGTCCATTAACTTTCAGTGTTAGTATTGATAAGTACATGGTGATCCCTGTCATGTATTTGTCTTTGTTGATTAAGGGTTTGATTGTGTGTAGCTGAATCAATATTACTATTTACTTTCTTGACTTTCTTTTTTTTCCTGTGGTTTGGTATTGCTTGCCCTTTCATGGTTTTGTTTGTTTTCATTTTCTGTGTGCAGAATTCCTTGGAGAATCTTTAGTAATAGTGGCTTGGTGGTCATATATTGTTTTAGTTTCTGCTTATCATGAAAGACTTATTGTTCCGTCTATTTTGAATGATAGTTTTGCTGGGTAGAGTATCCTAGGATTGAAGTTATTTTCATTCATTGATTGGAAGACCTCAGTCTATGCTCTTCTTGTTTTTAATATTTCTGTTGAGAAGTCTGCTGTGATTTTGCTGGGTTTACTTTTGTATGTTATTTTTTTTTCTCTCTTACAGCCTTCATTATTCTTTCTCTAGTCTCTGTACTTGCTGTTTTAATGATAATATGCCGGGGGTAGTTCTATTTTGGTCAGGTCTGTTCGGTGTTCTGGAGGCTTCCTGTACCTGAATACACATAATTTTCTCTAAACTTGGAAAGTTTTCTGTTATTATTTTGTTGACTACATTACACATTCTTTTTGCTCACACCTCTTCTCCTTCTTCAATGCCCATGATTATCAGGTTTGATCTTTTGATGAAGTCCGTGAGTTCCTGCATTTTCTTTTCACAGGTCTTGAGTTGTTTAACTAATAATTCTTCAGTTTTTCCTTTAATTGCCATTTCATCTTCAAGTTCTGAGGTTTTTGTCTTCTGTTTGTTCTATTCTGCTGGAATGGCCTTCCTTTTTGTTTTATATTTCTGTTTCATTCTTTTTTTTTGGTTTTCCATATCATGGATTACTTCCCCTTTAGTATTGTCAATTTTTTTCCCTTAATTCATTTATATCTCTGTTTATGGTGGTCTCAGTTTCAGTTTGGCATTTATTTAGGGCTTCTATGAGTTCATTTATTTGTTTCTGGGTTTTCTTATATTCTTTGTTTTTTTTGTCTTAGAATTTCTTGAGTGCCTCTTGTAAGTTTTGGTTGACCATGTCTAGTAACATCTCTATGAAAGTCTCATTAATTACTTGTAGGATTTCTTTTTCCAGGTAGTTCTTGTGGGCTTCATTGGGTTCCTTGGTATAGTTTATCTTTGTTTTGTTGGAGTCTGGTTCTGGGTATCTGTTTTCTTCATTTTGCTCTACATCCCATAGTACTTTATTTTTGGGGGGAGAATGGTTCCCTTCCCTTTTTCTTCTTTTCATATTTCCACTAGTTAACATTTCTATCCCTGAATTACGTGTAATTTAGTATTAGTGGGTAACAATATTAATACTAATAAAACCAAGAAAGAAGGGTAAAAAAGAGAGAGAGATGGAAAGATAAAAGGAATACATTAGAGAGGAAAATAGTGGATGATCAAACAGCAAATCAGGCAGCAAATCCCTTAAAGAAGGGAAAAAAAAATCACCAGTTCTGAAACAGTAGAATTGCAGTCTTAGTTGTTCTGATGCTATTCTTTAGCTTCCAGATCTGTCTGTGTGTGTCTCTTAGGTGCGTTTGGAGCCTGCTTGTGGCAAGTGGTTGATGGGTGAGGGGCCATGGGCTTACGGGTGGAGGCTTTTAGCTGAGGTGAAGTAGCTGGCCTTTGTAGAGTGGGTTTGGCATGCCTGAAGGGTACAGGCTGGTGGAGTGGAGATCCTGTGTGTCTGTGAGTCCCTGGCTTGACAGGCTTGGGGGGGCCCGGTCCAGCGGAATGGAGATTGTGCATGTGTAAGTCCCCAGCTTGGCAGGGCTTAGGGGCACAGGCTTGCAGAGTGAATATTGTGCAGATCTGTGCAGGCCTGGAGGGCACGGCCCAGCGGAATGGAGATAGTGCATGTTTGTACTTCCCACACAGCAGGCTTTGGTGGGCATGGCTGGCAAAGCAGAGATTGTGCAGGGCTGTGCAGGCCTGTGGGGCAAGGCCCAGTGGAATGGAACTCATGCAGGGCTGTGCAGGCCTGGAGGACATAGCTTGGTGGAGATGGTAAATGTCTGTGGACACCTGGCCTTAAGGGCTCATCCCATGGAGATCGTGGTTCTGAGGGGTGGGAGTTTGGGGTAGCACAACCCTGGTGGGGCAAAGGAACAGGGCTGGAGGATCAGATATCCCACAGTGTGGGAGCAGTGGCTCTGTGTGCAGCACCAGCTATTTTTTTAGTATATGGTGGCCTGGAGAAGCTAGGGGTTCAGAGTGCTGATGTTTCAGCTCTCCCTGGTGCTTTCCTTCAGTCAAGAGTGTCTCCAGATTCTTATCAAAGTCCCTGGATCACAGAGGTCAGAAGGTCTGTGGCTGTGTTCCAGTCGCCATCTTGGAGCTCCTGTTTTTGTATTCGTAAAGACTGAAAAATCCCTCTTTTGTGAAAAACTAACAAAACTTTTCCAAAAAGGAAACTTATTTGTAGATAAAACTTAGAATCTTTTCACATGACTCCCCTCCAAATTCCATTGCAATTTTGATGAGCATTGTGTGAAACCTGTAAGTCACTTGGGAAAGACCCATAATCTTTATAATAATTATCTAACCCCTTCATCATCATGTCACATTTTACCATTGAAATCATTTGTATTTTTTTTGTACATGTTTATATGTCTTATGTGCTTGAAAATTTTTTTCTCTGATTTTTTTCAAATGTTCTACTTAGTATGTTTTTTCCTGGCAAGCAAAGTTAAAATCTCACATTGTTCACATTTTGTATTCCATTACACTGTGTCCAAGAGTCCAAAAAAAAATTATTAGTGATCAAGACAAAAAACAAAAAGCCAGGAAAAATGAATGTGAATTAACACTAACGTATAAGGATGAAAAGATAATGCACCACTTTTTCCTCAACACATGATATTGCTCCTCAGAGGAGAAGTATTTAAAGTACTGTACACTAAAAATAAATTCAATCAAATATAGCTATGCTTTCTGAGTGGTTATTGAAAATAAGAAGTAAAAGCAACACATTTCTGAATGTGTACAATGTTCTAATTCCTAAGCTATGTTACACATACACATAGGACTTCTGTCCTCCAATCATTAGATCTGAAATGGAACTCCCTAATGTCAAGAGTTCCATGCAAGTGAGACAAGTTACGTGGTGAGCTTGGTTTCTCCATGACTCCCATTGTCACCATCCCCATAGGAGTCGCCATTTTGGCGCATAGTTAACTAAGGTGGAAATGGGTGACTGGAACACATCTTGCACCAGCAAGAACAAACACAACCTAGATTTGAGAAAATAAAGGGGCATTTGATGGAAAGAATTGGTCACAGTTACTCATTTATTAAAATTCTGTGCCACATAATACTTTTTGTAATATCTGTATAATCATCACTACTATATGGCCTTTAAAAAATCAATTCACACTTTTATTAAAGATTATTTTTAAAAAGTCAAAACAGAGATAGACTGGTAGTAACAAGGTTCCACAAAAAGCTGGGAGTGGTGGATTAAGCCTACAATCCTAGTTGTTTGGGATGGTATTTCAAGGTCAGTCTAGGCAAAAAGTTAAGAAGATACAATCTCAATCAAAAAAAGCAGGGCATAGTAGAATGTGCCTATTATCCCAGCTGTGCAGGAAGCCTAAATAGGAAGATCATGGTCTACATTTGCATAGACATAAAAGCAAGATACTATTTGAAAAATAAAACAAAGGACTGGGGCATAGCTCAAACAGTAGAGTGCATGCCTAGCAAGTATGGAGCTTTGAGGTCAAATCACAGTACTGATACAGAAACCAAACAAAAAAAAAGATCCCAGAAAATAAGCTGAACAACTTATGAGGGCAAGAAAGAAAACAGTGCTGTGGTGAGACTGAGTGCTGTGTGTGTAGCTGATCTTTGAGTCAGGCCAGGGAATGTGAGATTTGCAAGTCCTAGAAGCTGGGTATACAAATGCTTGAATGAGGAGTAAGGAAGAGTATGCTTCTCCCATGGAGATGGCAGTACATAGTCTGACCATCCAAGAATAGAGGCTGGCTTCATAGCCCGATGAGATTTTACTTAGAAAACAAAAATTTAAAGATAAAATTATTAAGAATTTCAAACCATAGTGCATTAAACCCTGAACACAGAGCACTGTGGAAACACACTGGTCATATAGAAAGCCCTGACCGAAACAAAAATAAAAATCAAATCAAAAACAATAATATTTCTGGAAGTAACACCTCAACCATGTAACAAACAGAATATTTTGCCTTGTAGACTATTTCTTCCTCATTGTACTCTCTAATGTGCCTCCAAGCCCTTTGTGCTCTGGTTATTTTAAAGATAAGGTGTTGCATTTTACCTAGACTGGCCTGGACTGAAATCTTCCCTTTTATACCTCCCACTGTAGCTGGAATAACAGAAGGTCACCCTACGTTACAGGATTTCTGTTGAGATGGAGTTTCACAAACATTTTGCTGGGCCTGACCTCAAGTCAGGATTCTCTGAATCTCCTCTCAAGTAGCTAGGAGTACAAGTGTGAACCAATGGAGCTCAGCCAGACTATTTCTTAGTTACAGAATTCCTGCGCCATGGCATCTGTGCAAGACCACAGACTGTCTGAGCACAAGCAGTGTTCACTCCCCTCTTAGCGAAGCCAGAGGCAGTTTTCACATTGTTTCCATATATGGTCCCTTTAGACATAGATTCACACTCTAACACTGGACTAGGGCCTTAAAGGGAAGGAACAAGAGTCACTGTTCAAGTTTCTGCACGGATTCTTCCCGAGGCTGGAGAAGGATTATAGTGCCTCAGAAGCTTCCCAACAGGATTCTATTATCCCTGCTGTTTATTCCTCAACCACTTCGTTATTTTAATTTTTTGGTTACAATAGCAATAATGCTCTCTTTTATTTCAAAGTATAAAAACTATAGCAAAGAGTGAAGGATTCTGACTTGATAGACTTAAGTTTGAATTTTGTCTTCCTGATTTATTTCTCCTATTTCCATGTGACTGAGCCACTCTGCCTCATTGTCACCATTGGTGAAATAGGGATGATTATTTTTGCCTAATTGATAAGATTATTGTGAGAATGAAATGACTTTGTATAAGTAAAGCCTTAGAAAAATTCCTTGTAGCAAAAAGAAAGAAAAAAACTCTGTAAGCTTCGGGGTTATCTTATGTATGAAAGCAGATTAATCTTATTTTTTGCAGTGAAACTCATACAAAAAGTTGGCTCAGACCAGCTCACTAAAGAAACTAAATGTTCACTTAAAATTATGAAGAGCTGTCACAGCATTTAAAGCATTATTGTTTTAGGGTTTATGTGCATTTTTACTGTTGTGCAGCAGAATCCTCCCCAAACATATGAACTTCTTATGGAGAAAACTGTCTTTACCGGGCAGTGTGGACATGGACAGACTTGTCAAAATGCAGTCTCTGGTTCCACTAATATTTTCAGAAGTTTCGTAGGCAAGGAAAATCTGAGACTATTTTAGGGAATCTTGTAGGAATAATTATCAATCACAATTCTAAGATCAGTGCCAATGAATTTATTAAACTAGTGATCATGTATGGAAATGAGCATTTGAGAAAAAGTTGATTTGTTTTATAAAGGTTGCCTCTCTTTCAAGCAGTCTTTCTAATGTACATTAAAATTATTAGCAAATTAATAGTTGAAAATACACTGTTAAGTTCTATACATTTGATTTTAAGAAGACATATGACCCAAAAGTTTGAAAAACAGATTTTAGTATTAAATGACTTGTAACATAGCTGAAAAATATCATGTAACAATTTTTATTTATTTGAAATCATTGATCATGTCAGTAGTGAATCACAAAAACATGTTTACATTCAACTGGAAAGAAAATTTTAAATGTTCCATCTCAGCCATCAGACTGTCTTCCAGCTTTCATTATTCAGACAAAGTATTGCCATGAAAATGAATTCATCATTGTAACAGAAACAAATGAGCCAAGGCAGAATAGACAGAATTATCTTCTGGTTCTTAGGAGGGAAATTGTCTCATTGTCCTGTTATATCGGTGACAAAGATGTCTGGACTTTATGAGCATCTCTTTACATTTACTGTTCTTAAAATATTAATTACAAAATTATTTAACCTTAAATTAGGTTCACAAAAGTGCTTAGAAAGTACTTCCAAGGTTGAAGACTAAAGATAAATCTATTGAAATTTTCTAAAATGATGAAGATTCTTATGCAAACAAGTTCATAAAGGTATTATTAATGCTGACCTAAAAACAAGTTAAATAAGGTAATTTTGAGAGTCAAAATATTCATAATTTATACATAATGTCATCTATTAGGGAACCATCTAGTTATATAATCAAACCATATACAATTTTATATTCAAAATGCATTGTAGTGTGTATCCTAGTTTGAAGTCAAACTCTCAGTCATCCAGATTCATGTGTGGGAATAACTAAAATCTGGTAAATTGAAACTTTATTAAGTCCACTTCATTAAAGAACCAATGATTCTTATGGGAAAAAATTTAATTTAAATGAAGTTGTACACAGATTCAATTAATTTATTAGTAAAGCCTTGGTTGTGAGAGGAAAGAATAATCCTTAGTATAGCATGGCATCAGTTATGAATATATGTCACCTCTTTAGTGTGGGTACACATGTTCAGATCCCAAAGGGGTGGTATATGTGTATGTGTACATATGTATATATATATATATATATACATATATATATATATATGTG
Source organism: Castor canadensis (assembly GCF_047511655.1). NCBI lineage: Eukaryota > Metazoa > Chordata > Mammalia > Rodentia > Castoridae > Castor > Castor canadensis. The sequence continues at coordinate 101,791,272 of NC_133386.1, forward strand.
TATACATACATATATTTGTATATTCTTAAGGTATATGTTATTACACCTTAAGTGACTTGGGGTTGGTCACCAGATACCAATGCTTGTAATTAGATTACAGAGACTATCATCCTTCCAGGAAGGATTAATGCTGTTCTCACAAAGTGAGATCCTGCATTAAAAAAAAAAAATCTGTTGTTATAAAAAAAGAGCAAGGCTGACCTCTGAAATCTCTCTGGCTTCACATTTTACCACATGACCAGTCCATGTGCACTCCTGACAGTGTGCGGTCATATACCATGAGAACTTTCACCAGAGACAAACCGGAAGCTGGTACCATTCCTTTGGACCTGCAGAACAACTATGAGCTAGGTAAATTTTTCTCTCTCTTTTTCTTTTTTTAATACAAATTACCTAGTGTCTAGCATTTTGTTATAGCAACCCAACAGATTAATACAACAAGTAGTATGATAATTTTTCTGAATTTTATTTTGTTTTTATGGCATTGAGGCTTGAACGTGGGCCTGGAGCATGCTAAGCACTCTGCATACAAGTTGACGTTAACTCCTCCTACATGCCGTTTGTTTTTCTTTTTTTTGAGACAGGTTCTCACACTACCTTTGCCCGGATTGACTTCAAACTCACAGTTCTCCTCTCTCCACCTCCTGAGGAACTGGGATTACAGATATGTACCACCATGCCCAGTTTACAACCTGATTTTTAAAGAAAAAGCAACCAGGTTGTCTTAGTAAGATCTGGTTGCTATAACAAAGCACCGTGTACTTGGTTACTTATACATATGGAAATTTATGTCTCTTAGTTCTGGATACAGGGAAAAATCAAGGGGAAGCACTCCATATTCAGCATCTGGTGGGAGCTCATTTAATGGGTTGTGTATGACTGTATGTTCCCTGAGTCCTCACATGGCATAATGGATATCGGAAACATCCAGGGTCTCCTTTATCAAGTCATACTGGTGGAGTAGGTGAAGTGGTAGAGTTCCTGCATAGCAGGAATGAAACCTTGAGTTCAAACCACAGTACCACCAAAAACAAAAACCTTCAAACTCAAGTCATTAATACTGCCCATGAGAGCTCAGCCCTCAGGACCTAATCAATTGCAAAAGGCTCTACTGCCTCCTACTATATCACACTGAGTATTAGGATTTAAACAAATGCATCTTGAGAACACAGGCTTTCAATGGATTGCAAATGTATAGCAAACCATTTTAGTGTGTGTAATTCACAAGTATGAGAACTAGAGAACCCCGTGGTAGTTTACCAGTTTTAAGTTTCTAGAAAAATTTATCAATCCCAGTGGAGAATGATGGGAAACTATTATTAAAGCTTAAAAAGATGACATAGAATGGGATATGAGTATAAAAGGGGGACTCTCAGTGTGAGAGGGGAAGGAGAAGGTACTGGGGAGTGGAAAGAGTTGAAGTACGTTGCATATATATCGGTTCACATATATATTCCTATATTTAGCGTAATGAAATCCACCAAATTGTTGAGAAAAGGGAGAGAGGGGATTAAGGGAATATAAGAGAGGGGTGAATGCATTTATGGAATTATCACAATGAAATGCCCTCGTACTATTAAAGTTTGCTAATAAAAAAAAAGAAAAGGAAAAAGAAAATCTCCTCCTTGTAAATAGGAGATAATTATGGCTACAGTGCTTGAGAGAAGATTTGTGTAGCTGTCTGGACTTGTGTGTCAGGCCCTGCAGGAGAGCAAAGTTGTTTCAGGGAGACTGATCAACATTGTACTGCATGAAGAAAAGACTCAAGAGTCAGTAAAATATGAGAGGTATCAATGATATGATCAAATCATGCCCAAAGATTTTTTAGATAATCAGACATATGTTAAAATAGCATCATGCTATTAAAAACATCTTGTTGCCTGGTACATGAATAAAAAAAAAGATTGAGACTATTTGTGAGTGGATGGCAATAACACTGTTCTTACTAGATAACAGCAGACTGAAAGAAAAGAAAGTCACATGTTCACTCTTACTCTTTATAATCATACCTCCAATTCAAACTCACACACATGTAGAAGTACAGCAGTGTGAATACAGACTATGCAGATAAACCATCAACAGTGTGATTCTTAGGGTAAATGTGATCTATTATGTTTCTTCACTTCTTAGTGAACTACACTGCATGAAGTGTCAAGGTGAAAACTTTTCTAATAGCAAATAGCACATTTTTGAAAACCCAAGAATAAATATGAGAAAAATGAATATTCAGTAGTTTGGACAGGACCACAGAGAAGATATGAAAATTCACCCACAGAGTTCCACAGTTAGGATGTCAGAGGAGAGATACTGAAAAGTAAATGTCATTCTTTTTTCTTTCTTTTCTTCTTTTTCATGAATTTGGCCATTCTCCCTAGAGTTTTCCACTGGCTTGAAGCAACTAAGTAGAAAAATTTGAAGAAAATATTTCCTAAACTTATGCTTAGCTACACTGTGAGCTGTGAGAATCTTTTTTTGAAACCTAAAAAATGAGGCAATTTAAAAAATTGTTCATCCAGATTAGCAAATAATGTTAGTATGTAAGAGAAAATGTTTTGAAAAATTTAAAAATGTTCCCAACTCCTTTGTTCATTTCTTCATTCTTACCTCTGTGTTGTTCTGCAACTAGAAGGCCAAGATTAAACAACTTTCATCATATAAATGAACAGTAAAAAATGAAAAAAGAAACCATGATAATATATGCAGAGTATTGCCAAATCTGAAAGTGAATATGCAAAATATGAAGAATATTATACATCAATATGATAATCCCAGAAGAAATAAAAGTACCTAAGTAAAAAATAAGAAAACTCAAAAATGAACTATATAATGGTATCATAATTAAATTTTGTGGATTGGTAACCCAATCTTTCAAATGAAGTGATATAAAATAAGTTAAAAAGTGTTACAGATTACAGAGATGAGAAAGAGGAGCAAGTCATCACATGATTGATTTGTTACTCAAAAGAATAATAATTAGCAGAAAAATGTGCTTAAGCATAATATTGAAGAAAATTTTCTGAAGCAGAGAAAGACTACAGTCTGTAGTGTAAATGTGACTTCTGTGTCTCATTAGAAATATTCTGCAAAAAAATCAATCTTAAAAAACTCTATAATAAAATTGCTAGAAATACTGTTAGAAAAAAAATCTAATGGGAAAAAAAAGTATGGCCCTAAAAAGTGAGTGCAAAGATATCTCCATTTAAGTTTAAATGCATATTTAGCCTATAAAATGGAGAATCTCTCAGACTCTTGGAAACCTCATTTAAAAACACACCATAGATTTCAGACACCTCTGAGGTTATTCATAAAGCAAGGAAGAAGGACTGTTAATGAATTGGGAGTGAGCTCTGCCATCACATAGTTTAATAAGTGTACCAAAATGAGAGTGTTAATTACTGTAAAAGTTCATATTGAAAAATCAACTCAGTAAATGTATGAGTAAAAAAAACAGTCAACACAGATGGGTGTAAATAAGATGTTCAAGAAGCAAAAGTTGGCTGACCCCCAAAATTCAAGAAAAATCAGTATTTTATATTAAAAATTCAAAATGTGGAAGCAATGAATGCCATTCAAAATTATGTAGATAAAAACAAGTAAACACAGCATCTAATTAAATAAATAATTGACAATAAATATAGTTATCAAAAAGATAAAGCTTGAAAAGTCAGACTTTAGTAATGTTTTTGTACAATACCATGATATACAACACAAAGAAAGCCTTTTTATAATGCTTTCTTATCTCTTACCATGTTTATTTCATTCAAATTGAAACAAGTTTTTTAAACTTTTCTAAATTAAACTAAGATTTTGAGAGTTGATGTTCTTCAATCATTAGAGCTCTTCAGTAAAATAAAAGGCTGAAATATTATTAAAATTTCTTCCCATGGAAACTGATTATTCTGAGTCACATTTTAGTTTTTCAAATTCCAAGTATTTTCTATGCGGTAGCATTCTTTGTGCCACCAAGACTAGTACTGACTCAGTTTTTCTTAAAAGAGTTTCTACTAACTTTCTCTCTTCCAAGTTGACAGCATACTTCAAGCTTTGAATTCAACACTTTAATTTGCTGAATGTGGTAGACAATCTGTTCACATGAGCCTCGGCAACACAATGTAGCACAATTTCCTCTAGCTTTGGGAAACTTCTTAAACTCTATAAAGTCTTGCTTAGTGCTTTGTAGGCAATAGGAAATTAATTTATGCTTTCAATTCTGGTGTTTACATCACTTATAAAAAATTGTCACTCATTCCTTCATTATATGTTGTGATTTTCTTATATCTTATAACTGCTTCATTTCAATGCAAAATATAATGTAATCTTTTTGGAAACACAGTTATAGTAAGCTCAATATACATAGTATAAAAATTCCAAAATCACAACATAACTAATAGTTACTTGAATATTAGTCCCCCTTCTCTGAGGGGGACTCATTACAGGGGATGGCTGAAGCTATGAATAGTACTGAATTCTTTGTATTTCATATTTTTCTATAAATACATTCCTATGATAAAGATTATGAATTATTCACAGTAAGATATAACCAATAATAACATAGAATGATTACAATAAACTAGTAAAAATAGGTGAGTATGGTTTCTTTGTCTTTCAAAATTATCTTACTGTACTATGTTTAACTTCTCACCATGATGTGAGGTAATACACAAAGAAAGTAAGTACTTCATGGCTTCTCTGTGGCTTATTTGATTGTCAGCATTATTTCTCTTGTGCCTTGGGGCCATTATTAAATAAAATAAGGAGTACTTGTATCCAAGCACTGTAGTACTGCCATATTAGTTAGATAACTGTGATGGTTGAGGGATTAACGTGTAGGTAGCATACATGATATGGATTGTCAAACAAAGTAGTAATTCAGGTTTCACACTTGAATTAAGCAACATTTATCAAACTATTCAGATGCACAAGTTTATCAAACGATTCAGAATGGCATGCAATATAAAAGTTGAGAATTTTTTTCTAGAATTTTCCATAGAGTATTTTCAGACTACAGTTTTCAACAAGCAAGTCTGCCTGTATAATGCAGCAACAAGTAAATTTTCAGTCTGGCCAAAGTGATGATTGTGAGATGCACTTTGCTATGGATATACAAGTACAGAGAAAAAGTGTATCTTAGAATTGATAAACAGTGTGTGTCATAAAATTTCATAGAAAAACCACGTGACAGAACATACAGTACAATATGTAAAATATGGAGCATTAAATTTGGAAACAATTTGAAATGAGAACTTACAAAATTTACTTCTTATTTTAAAGTAAATTAGATGTGATTAATTGAAAAGCACAGATTGTATAGTCAAGTAGGTGTCTTTAATTAAGCAAACAATAGTATATAAGTAAAACACAAATGCAAGCATACCATAACTCAAGAAGGATTATATAAGCAAATTGAAATATTCATCTAAAAAATACCCAAAGTAATAAATGGAAAAGAAAATAAACAATTATAAGTTTAAATTAAATAATAGAAATAGGAATAAATAGTAAATAAGGTCAAGAATTTGTTCTTCTGAAAAGCTAAGGGAAGGCACAAGTTAAAATAGTAAGAAAAATTAATGCATATTCAAAGAAACTGAGAAATATGAATGTGGAAATATCTAAATTTACCAGAGGAAATCTAATAAAATCTTTTCCTATTCTATCTAAATAAATTTGTGAAAACATGAGATAAATGTAGAAGACAATGTGATATTGCCAATATTTACATAAAATATATTTAAAAATCAAAGAGAAGAGATAACATGGAAGTAATTAGGAAGTTGTTTTCAGAAAGTGAACCCCAATAGGTTGCTGGCATAAACAATTTTACAAATCCCTTCAAAACTTCAAAAGAAAGAAATATTGATGGCATGCTAGCCAATTAGCTAATTCACCTTGAAGTAAAAGAAACCTGTTTCTACATTTTTATCATTTCCATCAAAACTAAGGAAGAGACTATTGACCAATTACATTTGATCATTAAACAAAATTAAATTATAAATGCTAAAATTAAGAAGAAGAACTAACACTAGTTTTGTGTTGAAAGTCTAAATGAAGCAGTTTCAGAATGGGCCTCGGAAAATCTGCTCCTCTATTAAAGTGATGAAAATAATGGAATAAATGGACAGAATCAATTTGGAAACTAATTAGTTCTAGAAATTAATACAGGTTTTGAACAACCAAAGAAAGCATTCTTTCAAGAAAAATGACTTGACATCACTACCAATAACAAGGCTGTGGTGTTTACATTTAGTTTACTCCACAATCTCCAACTCCATTGAAGCCTGAAAAATCACTAATCAGCAGGGCACTGGTGGTGCATGCCTGTAATCCTATCTACTCAGGAGGCAGAGATCAGGAAGGTTGCCCTTTGAAGCCAGGTCCTGGCAAATAGTTTGTGAGACCCTATCTTGAAATACCCATCACACACACAAAGAAAGGGCTAACCTGAGTTTCTCAAGCAGTAAGAGTGCCTGCCTATCAAGTGTGAGGGCCTGAGTTCAAAGCCCAGTGTCTCCAAAAATTAAAAAAAAAAAAAAATCAGTGATCATGCAACCATATTAGCTACAGAAACCAGCAGCAACAACCACTGGTGATAGTGGGACAAGGATGAAATTCTTTTAAAGCCCCAGCTGCAGAGTATTCTCATTATGTTACCCACCAGTCAGCTCCCTATTAAGTTCTTTTCTCAGGGTTTATCTTTATGTGACCTGACTTAGAGCTTATTCAGTGGGATGTGTCCTATATTCCAGGTGATTTTGAAAAACAATGACTTAAATGTCACCTGCCAAAGGTAGTCATATAAGTTGGAGCAAATAAGAGGAAGATCAAAAAAAACATGAAAAGGGAAAACTGGAAAATGAGTTGTCTGCAGGGAACTTTGAGAAGCTGCAACACATTTTTAGGGATCTAATAGGTTCCACATACACACAGAATTCTGTGCATAGCACAGAGAGACTTCAAAAGATTCCAGTTCCATAACTTTGATTGGCTTTAAGGCTCTATGCAAATGAAATTAAGGCTAAGCAAGTTGTAATTTTCCAGAGCACCCAGGGAATCACCAATACACACAGAGAAACCTCAGCAAAGGTTGGAAGACTCAAGGTCATTAAGGAATTCCCTACGCAATCATTAACTGGTCACTAAGCTAAGTAAGTGGAGATGATCATGGTTGCAGATGAAAATAATATAGATTTGAAAAAACTATTCCAGGGAAGACACTAAACAAAGAATAATAAGAAGAGCAGCAACAACACAACTCTGGTGAGAAATGAATCTGATTTTCATGGTTACCACATTGTGTTACTTAATATATCTGGAAGGTTCAAGAGAAAATATGATATGAAGAAAATCAGGAAAATATGGTCCAAAAAAAGAAAAAAGGCAGTAAGTACCTTAAGGAAGTCTGAAAATGATACTTAGTAGCCATAGGTTTTTAATCAGCTGTCATATACATTAATATGTAAATGACAGCTTATGTACCATTGTACAAAAAAATAAGAAAAGAATGAGAAATTGTTTCCACAAAGAAAATATAAGTAAATAAATTCTCTCTCTCTCTTTTTTACCATGCACTAGTTGTTCAAAGAGGTTTCACTGTGATATTTCCATGCATGCATGGAAATAATGTAATTTGGTAAAATTCACCCTCTGTATCACTCTTTCTTATCTCTCCACTGTTTACAAATTTAACAGAATTCATAAAACTACTTTCATACATGCTGATGAAGTACTTTGATCCTATTCAGCCCCTTCTTCACCTTCTCTTGTCATACCTCCATCCCACTTGGTTCCCACTCTAAAACAGAACCCCCATTTTACACTCATGTCATTCATTATGTTTTAGGTCTAGAAATAGAATTTTTAGAAATAGATAACCAAGTGTAAATACTGAAGTTGTAAAGTACAATAAGTGAAATGAAAATTTCATCATAGATACAAAATAGATTTGAGTAGGCAAAATAACAGAACCAAGAATTGAAAGATGAGTCAATGGAGGTTACTCATTTCTGATACTGACCTGGAGGAAACTCAAGCATGCAAACAAATAATCTGGGGATGCCAGAAGGAAGATAGATAGAAAGTGGTAGAAAGAAGATTTGAAGAGATAGTCTTCAAATATTTGGAAGGTTAAATTGTACCAATTATGTAGGGAAACAATATTCATAGCCAAAGGGATCCTAAAATTCCTATAGAATAAATTTAGAGTTTAAACTAAAATATTTAGGAACATCATATTCAAACTGTTGAAAGACAATGAAGAGTTTAAGCTTTTAATTATCATAAATTATTTGTTCAAAGAAGTTTCATTGTAATATTTACAACACACATGTAATGTACTATGTTTAAATTCACCCCCCCATCTAGATTGCTCTCTCTTTACCACACTCCCCTGTCCCCTCACTTTAACAGTTTTTGTAGGTTTCATTGTGTTATGTTCATAAATATATATAATGTACTTCTGCAATATTCATCCCTGTTCCCTCCCTATCTCCCTCACTTCATCCCCCAAAAGTCCCCCTCTTACAATCATGTCATATTACTAATTTTTTGAGGTCTAGATTCTGTATATTAGCAAAAAACATGGTATTTATCTTTCTGAGCTAGGCTTGTATCACTTAACATGATGATGTCTAGTTCCATCCATTTGACAATACAGAATTTTTTCAATAGGAAGAAAAAATGACTCACCATATTTTGGGATCTTCAATCAATTTACCAGCTTACTCTCCACCAGAAACACTAGAGGTATAAGCCAGTGGGATGACATATTAAAAGTGTTGGGAATATGATGATTGTCAACCATGAATTTTCCATCCAGCAGTACCGTGCTTCATAAATGAAGTATATTTTTATTCTTAGATCAACAAAAAATAAAGAGCTGTTTAAAAGTGACTATCTAGGTAAATATGAAAAACTGCAAAAACTTTTATCTTTGTTTGCATTATTTTTCTTCTTATGATTTTACAGGTTTCATTAAAATCCCCAGGGCAAACACTAGGAAAATTACTTATACAAAAGAAGCCAGGGAATTAAAACAACCACTAGAACTGCATACAATAGAAGATAGGAATGGAGCAAGTGAGGGACAAAATGACATAAAGCATATAAAAATGGCAGAAGGAAAATAGCAACTTAAGAGATGTGAATCCTATTTTATTAACGTTTACATTTAAGCAAATGCATTAAACTTTTAATCCAAAAATGGAGATTAAAGAACAAACTCCCCAAACCTCAGCATGATCCACCTATATGCCATCTGAAGAGATGCATTTTAGGATCAACTTTCATTGCCAAAGGTCTAATCTCTTTACACCTTAGGGTTGCTGCATTTATATCCTCAAATTTACATTAAAGCAATGGAGTACTGGCACCAAAGTGGATCAATTCAGTTCTTCTTGAGGAAAAGCAATCCTATGGCCAACTTCTGACAGAGACAATGGACTCAGAATGACTAACATTCCTCTTCCCTCATAAAGCTACCTGCACACACAAGTTCAAAGTATCTTGGTGGCAATCATAAATTTTAACATGAATACTTGCTGTCTCTAGGACAGTATGTTCCCACTTTGGGGACAAGGATTTCCAATCTGAGGAACCTGATCTACCAGGACAGAAAGCACAAATCTACTCCTGTAATAGATGTGATAGTGTGTGCAGATCATCCTTCTTCCTTTCTCTCCCCCATCTCCTCTGGTTTTTGGATTCATTTAACTATGTTTTTGGGAACCAGCACCTTGTACAGGTTTTGGCTTAATGTATATACAGCATCTGAAGGTATTCTTTCTCAACTTTCAAATATTTCTCCCATTCTTGTCCAGTGATTTCCTCCATACTCTCTAGTTGTACTATAACTCCTCTAAGGGGTGTGCTGGGTAGAGATGTATATGGGCTTCCTGTCAACGATATAAGAAAACACCACAAATATGGTAGCTTAAAAGAACAGAAACTTATTCTTCCATAGCAACGGAGACCAGAAATCCAAAATCAATATCACTAGGTTGAAATTAAGTTGTTAGCATGTCCATGCTCCCACAGGAAGCTTTAGGGAAGAATCCATTCTGTATTTCTGTCGACTTCTGATGGTTGCCTTTATTCATTGGCTAGTAACCACATCATTCCAGTCTGCACCTCCATGGTCTAAGTTCATTCTCCTCCTTGCAAATCTGTCAGCCTCTCAATGAAAAGAACAATATGTATGAAACATAACATTGTATTTCAAGCTCTTCTTTTTTTAATAATTGGAATACACATTAATAAAACCTATTTGTTTAAAGAAACAGAACATTTTCAAAACGAATGTACTTTTTATTACATGTTGATTTCCATATATGTTTGCAAATTTAAGGCAATCACTGGCCTTGTTGTTAATGTGAAATGACATAGAAAATAAGAGAAAAAAGCATAGGAAGCAAAAGGTGAAAAATGCAAACATTAAGATCCTTTTCTAGAACAGTGTGATGTGTGCCTTATTTAATAGTTTCTTATTAAGAGTTTGCTACTTTGAAAAGGGAATAATTCTATACACAAGGACCCATGAAAGTGAATAATACATATCAGCTACCTTTTAAAAATTTACCACAATTGATCATACACAAGGAAGTAATGAGCAATAAATAATGCCTCCTGATGTTTTGATGATCCTGGCTTGATAATTTTAAGACAGACACCTGTGCCATCACAGCAGACTACAAATTAAGCAACAAATTCCTTGTAAGCCTACTGAACACTGTATTAGCCATACATGTATTCAACTTACTTATCACCAGAAACAAATTGATACTTTGAAGAAGACTATTTATCAATAGTAATTTTGTATTCAGTGAAAGAAATGATGTGTGTGTGTTTCCATTATGTGTACTGTGTCTGTGTTCAAGATATGTGTGATGTGTATGAAAAAAGTAAAAAAGAATGAAAACAGTATTAGACTGAACATTAAAAAATCTACTGTTTAAGCAAATCAATCAACTGATATATACATATATATATGCATATATATATGTCTATAATCTACACTCAAACGTATTTGTGGTACTGGAGTTTGAACTCAGGGCCTTTCACATGTTAAGTTACAGTTCCACCACTGAGCTATCTCAGTGGTAGAGATACTAATTGGTATACTCTTAATTTGCTTTCTAATTTGAGAGAGCAAGTCATTTAATTCCTGCTTATACTGCCATCATTTTGGCATAAGCTGAACATGAACAATATTTCATATTATTAAGAAAAAGAATTGGAAAAATATGTAAATCTGTTTAATTATTAACAGTACATTATTATAGAATGCAACATGTCAATATGTCAGAAAAATTTGTTTAGGGTTTTGTTTCAAAAATACAAATCTTTTGTCTTTTTTGGTTTGACTATACTTGAAACACATGAAATGACATAGGTAATAAAAATGACTGTATGTTTAATACATTCTTTATATTGCTAGTCATTTTCCACAAAGAATAATGGGAAAAATTATGAGGAATTATTTTAATTTTTAATTATTTTGACAGATATATTGTGTTACCTGCTGGTTTGAAGTGTTGAGGGCTGGTATGGAGGGTCCTTGCCTTTACAGGCCAGAGACCTGGCTTGTAAGGCAGTTGACTGATGAGCTAAAGACAGTACACAAAGTAGGATTTATTAGAGAGAAAGGAAAGGCTACAGCTGGAGCAGTGCAGCAGAGCCCAAAAGTGGTAGCTCCCTGCTCAGGTGAAGGCTGGAGCTACTGAGAACACTTTAACTCTGGGTAGGTGGTTCTTTTCATTAGCCATGTATTCGTAGACTTTCTCAGGTGATCTGGTTCATTTTGGCCCTTATTGGGGGAAGGGAAACAATCTTGGACCATTTTGCTCTCAGCTCTGTGGCAGATCTATGAGACTCAGTATCTACTCTTCAGGATGCAGAAATGCAGATTTACAACTCCTCAGAATACAGAATGCAGATTTCAGGATGCAGGAATAATAGTGCTCTCCAAGGGAGATGAGATACTCACTCATTTGCCTTAAGTCTCCAGACTCAACAAGTCCCCGCTCTGAGACAAGTACTCAACTGATGTTGGGGAGAGGGGCAATGACAGCAATGTCAGCTGCTTTGTGCTGACAATGGGGCTATGGTGGGGGATAGGGAAAGTGGTAATTATCTCAGGGGTTCACCCATGTAGTCTCCAGGGGCCCCAATAGAACAGGATGGATGGTTTATGCATAGTCAGAAGTGAGTATGCTTTGACTAAGAGCTGGAGTTTGGTCTCCTGGACCTGTTGAGATATGAATCTGGAGAGATCATTTATTATTCATGGCCCAAATAGGAGTATTAGAAGGAGCATAAAAAGGGGGCCAGCCAGAGGCAGTGCCCAAAGAATCCAGCTCCATATGTTGTTCCAGAAGGACCATGAACTGGCTAGCTCTTGTCTCCATTTTGTAACACATTCTTTTAATTGTTGGGCCATGTCTCTGACCACGCCAGATTTGATAGTATGAAAGCAACACTCCTTGCTTAGGAAAAGGCACTTTCCACCCTTTTCAGCAGTTAATAGGTCAAGTGCATGCCTATTTTTGAGCACTACTGATATGAGTGAATTTACTGGTCCTGTAAAGCTTCTATGGCCTGTGTGACCTGTTCTATGTCATTATTAAATTCTGTTGACAGCTTTTGACAGGTGTAGCCTGACAAGGAGATGCCCCCAATGCCAGTACCTACTCCAGCTGTGATCCACACAGCTATCAATAGGGGAATGACTTGGATTGCTCTCTTTGATTGAGTTTAGGCCTCTAGAGGAATAGGAAGGGATTAGTTACCAGGGATGACATCAATTTGTGGAGTTAGGAGTTAGGTTCCCTTTCAGCTAGGAAGTAAGCAAGTGTAAGTGGCAGTTCTACAAACAAAACAAACACTGAGTGCCATTTGTTGACTCGGTGATATTGATCCAAAGGTTTTTGGAAATTTAGCCCAGTGGAATTGACTCCTGTAAACTTTGGAGGCACTGGGATGCAGGAAGGGCTATTTCTATCTTGGTAATATTAGGTTTTGTGAAGGGAAAGTTAATCACTTGGTGACAACTCAAGTGAGTCCATGATGGTTGCCAAAATTGGTGGAAGGCTTAGGAAGAGACAAAGCCATGAATCTTCAGCTAAAGTGGGGTTTATAGAGTTGAGAAGATTATGGGCAGAGCTGAGTAACCTGTACAGAAGGAGATTGAGATCTATGGGTGGCTGAGGCTGTGGGGCTTGTAATTTTGTTCTGGGTGGGGGGAGTGGACAGTGGGAGTCTCTGCTGTACATAGTTTGCATGATCCTCCTGTGGCATGTCAGCCAGTATTTCAAGTTTTGTTTTTATAGTCACTTCTGTTTTTTATTTTCTCCTTTTGTCCCCTTCTGTGGCCAACAGACCCACTGGCCTGCTCTCCCAAGGTATTGGGTGAGACCACACATGCCGACAAAGCCTAGGCCTAAGGCTTTTCCATATAGTTGTCCATTTTTTAAACAGTGAAGGTTGCTGTAGGAACAACCAGATGCAGCAATGGAGTAAATGCAGTATGAGGGTAGGGAGGAGGACCTGCAGCCAAGGTGCACACTATAATAGGAAGGAAAGCATAAAGAGTCAGGTACACAGGACAAGATGTCTACCACTCAAGGTTACTCGTTGTGGCCATATCCATTCAGGGGGGGAAGTTGCCCACAAACTGACTCTCAGAATAAAGGAGACCAAAATAATAACAGCCCATAAAAAGGGAGGAAGTGAAGGCATAAGTTACATGTTTGAGGAGCTCCTTTTGAAAAGATATTTGAGGTCTTCCACTGGCTCAAAGGAGTAGGTTGGTGAAGCAGGGTGTGACTCCAGGGTGGGTGTGTCAGGCTCAGGTATCCAACATTTGGCTCAGGGGAAATGAATCTAGAAGTCTATCCCAATTACATTAATCCCTGTGGGGATAGATAAGAAGACTGGGTATGGTCCTTCTCAAGGACTTCAGAGAGACCCCAGAAGTTATGGGAAAGTTTGATTGAACACTAAATTTCCAGGACAAGAGGAAGCCAGCAGAGGCCTTGGGCTCCTCCCTCAGAGAGGACCTGCTAGAACTTGGCTAGTTTAGTGATATGGGAGACTAGGTTAGTTACTTTGGGGTCTAAAATTAAGTCTTTTTGGAGAAAGGGTCTCCCATACAAGGCTTCAAAGTAAATAAGGCCCATTTTATTTGGGGTATTTCTAAGTCAGATTAAGGCTGGAGGTAGTAATTTTGCCAGGCAAGATGAGTTTCTTGAGCCAACTTAAACGGTTGTCTTTTGAGTAGTCCATTGCCTCTCTCAACCTTGCCTGACGATTATGGTCTCCAGGCACAATGGATATGATATTTGATACCCAAAGCCTTACAGACTTCCTGCATGACTTGAGCTCAGAAGGCTGGTCCATTGTCACATTGGAGAGTCAAGGGGAATCTCACTAATTAGCACCTTAATTACTTCCTAGGTCTTTTCAGAGGAGAAGAGGAATGCCTAAACCCACCTAGTAATGGTATACACCAGAACCAGGGACAATCTAGAGGCTGGGCCCCCTTGCAGGTGAGTGAAGTCAAGCTGCCATTCCTCCCCTGGATATGTCCCCCACCTTTGAGTTCCAAGGATAGGCAGGACAGTTTTGTGGCGGTTATTACGCTGACAGATTTCACATCTTCCAATAATATCCTGGAGAGTATCTCTGAGTTTTGTCCCCTTAAATAGCTGCCCTCCCAAGGAGAGTGTCCTATGAACCTCTAGGTGAAAGGTCTGATGTAGAGTTTTCAGGAACTTCCACTGGCTACTCTGTGGGAGAAATAATTAGCCCTCAATAGTTATCCACCAACCTGCATGATCTAAGCAGTAACCTCTCTGAAGCCTGTGAATGTTTGGTAGGCAAGTATTGAGGGTGCTCAGAAGAAAAGAGGAATTTTCCCACAGGACAGGGGCTTGCACATAAGGCTTCCTAGCAACATTCTTCGCTGCCCTGTCAGCTCTCTGATGTCCCTTAGCAACCTGATCTTCTGACCTTTGATGCCCAGGGCAGTGAACTACTGCTATTTGTTTTGGAAGTAAAACGGCTTTTAAGAGGTTTAAGATTTCCCTGGAATGTTTCATAAGAGATCATTCAATAGTTAACAATCCTTGCTCTTTCTAAAGAGCCACATGGGCATGCAGGACAAGGAAAACATACATAGGGTCTGTATCGATGGTGGCAGTTTTTCCCTCAGATAGTTGTAATGCCTTAGTGACAGCTATCAGTTCAGCCAATTGGGCACTAGTGGAAGGAAGCAGAGGTTCAGCCCACAGGGTCTCAGTGAGAGAGACCAGAGCTGCCCTGCTCATCTAATTCTGTCCTGGACAAATTAGCTTCTGTCCATGGAAAGAGTGAGGTCTGGATCCAGGAGTGGCTGGTAAGGAGGTCAGGCCTAGCTGAATACCATTTGGCTAGCACCTCCTCACAGGAATAAATGAGTGGGTTCCCCTCAGTGAGAAGGAGTGATGCTGGATTTAGGACAGAACACACCCAAAGGTTCACATCTGGACATTCTAATAATTGGGCCTGTTACATAAGAAGCCTGTTGTCTGATAACCACAGTCCTCCTTTAGCTGTTAGAAGCCCTCACAGATCATGTGGAGTATATATGGTTAAGTGCCATCCAAGAATTAATTTTTGGTCCACTGGGATCAAAAGGTAGGTTGTCTCTAGGGCAATTAGGCACCCAGGCCACCCTTTAGCCACATTGTCCAGTTCTTTACACAAATATCCTACTGGTTGTGGAGCAGGCCCTCAGAGCTGGGTTAATACTCCTAGGACTGCCCCCTCTTTTTCAAAGACATATAGCTGGAAGCAGTCTTGGGTGGGCAAACTCAATGCTGGGGCAGTTTGGAGTGACAGTTTGAGGGCCTGAAAATCTTTTCAGAGTCCCATTCTAAAGAGGATTGAGAGCCTCACTGAGCATATTTTAGGAGGAGGTATAGAAGCCTGGCAAGGGCTGCAAATCTAGGGATTCAGATTCTACAAAATCCTGTAACTCCCAAGAAAGTTCTAAGCTGCTTTATGGTTTGGGGGAGTGGGAATTGGAGGATTGGGTTGATCTACTCATAACTCAGGGAGCAGATCTGTCCCTTAAAGATAAAGCCTAGGAAGGTGACCTGAGGGAGGCATAATTGAGCCTTTTCCTTAGAATCTTTGTATCCCCTGGAGGCCAGAAAGTTTAAAAGGGACTCAGTCGCCCTGGAGATGAGGGGTCCTGTGGGTCTACACAGAAGTAAGTCATCAACATATTGAAGAAGGATGGCCTCTGGGTAGTGTCAATCTAATAAACCTCTGGTTAGTGCCTGTCTGAAAAAAAATGAGGGCTGTCTCTAAACCCTTGTGGCAAAACTGTCCAAGTTAGTTGTGAAAAGTTTGTGGAGTCTTCAAAGGCAAACAGAGGCTGACTATCAGGATGCAGAGGAATGCAAAAGAAAGCATCCTTTAAATCTAGTACAGAGTAATATTGGGCTTTTGAGAGTATTTAAGCCAACAGAGTATAAGGACTGGGAACAATTGGGTGGAGAGGAATGACTGCTTCATTTATGAGCCAGAGGTCTTGAACTAATCTCCATTTGTTTGGACCTTGGCAGACAGCTAGAATAGAAGTATTGTAGGGGCTGAAGCAACTAATTAGCAGCCCTTGTTTTTAAAAAGAATTTATGATAGGTAAGAGGCTTCCTTGTCCCTCAGGCTTGAGGGGATACTGTTTTTGACATGGAAACTGTGAGAGATCTTTGAGTTTTATTTGAATTGGGGGTGCTGTTCTGGCTCATACTACAGTCAATCCATCAGTGTACACTGTGGGATCTACTTGCTCCTGAAAAAGAGTGCAGCAGAGATAGTCACCTAGGTGTAGTAGAACTTGAGCTTTTAGTTGAAATAGTAAATCCCATCCCAGCAGGGGTACTGGAGTCTCAGGGACTAAGAGAAAAGAGTAAAAGAAGTGGAGGTCTCCCCAAGAGCAGGCCAGAGGCCAGGTAAAATAGCACTCTAGGGGTTGGCCAGATATGCCTCAAATGATAACCTTGTCAATATACTAGGGACCAGGAGAGAATGGTAAGACAAAGAAATGGGCTCCACAATCTAGTAGGAAAATGACCTTTCGCTTCTCTACTATTATTGCTATCTGGGGCTCCTCAACGTTGCTGCTAAGAAGTGGAGCCTGGGCAGGAGCCCCCAGGACCTATCAACCCATAGGAAGTGGCATCCCACCTTTTCCATCTGGAGATGGGGGCACTTAGACCGCCAGTGGTTACCTTTGCAAAGAGGGCAGGGTCTCAGTAGAGTCTGACGCTGTCTCCCGGGCTGTCCCCCTTTAGGCATTCTCTGCAGAAGTGCCCCTCCTGTCCACAATCATAGCAAGCTTGGGATGGAGGCCCCAGTCAGATGGGGTACTTCCTGAGAGCTGTGATGAGGTCATGGTGTCTTTTATCCTTTTCTTTCCTTTTAGTAATGTCCCATTATGGTATATAGATATGGCTAGTTTCATTAGTTGGCCCATTGATTTTTCTTCTTCAGCCACAGTCTTTTGGAGTCTTCTATGGATATCTGAGGCTGATTAAGTTGGAAATTTATCTTTGAGGAAAAACTCTCCCATCTGTGACTCTGGGTTCACTGTGGTATGCTTTCTGATAGAGTCCTTAAGACACTGCAGAAAGGTAAGGTGGTTTTCTTCAGAGCCTTCTGATACTACAGTCACCTGGGAATAGTTTAGAGGTTTGACTTTGGCCCTCTTTAGTGCTTCCACTATAAGATGGATGAAGTGGCATCATCACCATTCACCCACCCTCCACACCATTTTGATTCCAATGTGGATCTGCCAAAGGTGCTGCCTGTGACACTGTGAGCATAGGCACATTTATTCTCTCATTTTTCAGGTGCCATGAGTATTGGGGCTCATTGTAGATGGAAACGTTCCATAACCTTGATGGCTTGGGCCAGGACACATTGCTTTTCTAATGAGGGAAGAGTCTGGTCTAGTAGAAGCATAATATCCTTCCATGCCAATTTAAAAGTTTCAATTGAGAGGGCTGAAGATGACGGCTAGAGGGAGGAAGCAGAAAGCGAGCCTCCTATAGTGAAAACTTGGAGAGACGCTGGAGACACACTTTGCAGGGAAAACCAATGAGAAGAGGCAAAACTTTGACCCCTCCACACCTCCAGCCAGTGCAAAGAATCTCCACTTCACGTTAAATGGAGAAACAAGGAGGGCCATTGGGCTGCCAGCCACCTGCGCCCAGATGGCTTGGGAAGATGCGGACAAGGTGAGCTTCGTGGTACCACAGTACTCCCACAGACAACCAGGGGACCAGATCAGCATAGCCCCCTGGATAGACCAACCTCCACCCAGGGAAAAAAAAGAGAAACTGAGTAATAAGCAATAAGAACACTAAAGACACACAGGAAAGAGGGTGGGGTGCACTGAGCGCCAAAGATTGGGGGAAGGGAATCCTTCCTGGAACTGTAAATAAACAAGCTGGGCGGGTCAGAGAGGCTCCAGCAGGAGTGGGGGCACATGCCCAGCAACCAGGAGTGGGAAGGCTTCTGAGAGTGGCAGAGGGAGGAAAACTCCATGGGGTGGGGGGAAGACCCACTTCCAAAGTGAACTGTAAATAAACATGGCGGCTGGCAGGAGCAGCAGCACCGCCCAGTTATCAGGAGCAGGAAAGCTTGTAAAAGCATTGGTGGGAGGAAAACTCCAGAGTAGAAGGGGGAAGACCCACTTCCCACATGAACTGCAAATAAACACGCAGGCCTGAGAAAGCGGGTGCAGTGTTACCTTCCTTAGTGTGCTTGGAAAGGGGAAAGCTTGTAGCAGAGGCGCACAGCAAAACTCTGAGTAAACAAAGCCTGCAGGTCCAGGTGGGTGGTAAGCTCACCCCAGAGATCTGCATAAATAACGCCTCCAGCAACAGCAGGCTGACAGCAGTGGGCAGGCAAGCCACAGTGGCAGAAACCATTCACAGGACTGTATCCAGACTCTTTTTTTTTTTCTTTTTCTCACTACCTTTGATGAGAGAGCAACCGAATTGCACCTGCATGCTGAAAATCTTACTGAAACTGTATTGCATTTGAACTTGGGACACTTGGTGGGGTTTTTTTGTGTGTGTGCGTGTAGTTTTGTTCTACTTTATGTGTTCCCATTGATAAGACAACTACAGAACAACATCTGAGGCACCATCTCCAGGATTGGAGACTGAGATGGACACCAAAATTATTAAGACTGAAACTTCATTGCATTTGAACTTGGAGGTTTTTTGGTTTTTTTTTTTTTAATTTTCTATTTTTCATTTTATTTTATTTTATTTATATATATATTTCTTTCATTTACTTATTTTTTATTTTTATTCTTATCTTTATTTTTTAATTTTTATTTTCAATCCTCTCTCTGTCTCTCTAATGCCTGTTCAGCTTACCGTTGATTAGTACACTAACACTCCCTATTTATACCTTTGAAACTTTCTTGTCTGATTCCTTGTTCAGTTTTCTCCTTCTTATCTGTTTATTTGTTTTTCCCTTTTCTTTAACTTCTTGCTTTCCATCTCAGCTCACCCTTCCATTCTAAATATTACCATTGTTATTATTACAAGCTAGAGAATACTTAATTGCACATAGTACAGGGACAGTAACAACACCAAAGACAATGAAAGGAAGATAGAAAAAACAGGGAAACCAGTTTCCCCACAGCAAAAAATTAGTACAAGAACCAGAGGGTAATGAAGAAAACAGATACTCAGATCCAGACTCCAAAAAAATGAAGATAAACTATGCCAAAGGACCCAATGAAGCCCACAAGAATAATTTAAAAGAAGACATACTACAGGTACTCAATGAGAATTTTATAGAACTGATACTGGATATGGTCAACCAAAATGTAAAGGAGACACTCAAGAAATTCCAAGACAACAAAAATAGAGAATTTGAAAAAGCAAAAGAAGAAATAAAGGAAACCATAGAAGCACTGTATAAACACCAAAGTGAAACAGAGAACATGATGAATAAACAGATAAATGAACTCAGGAAAAAATAGACAACATTAAAGAGGAAACCACCCAGGATATGGAAAACCTCAGAAAAAAGAACAAAACAGAACTGCAAAGCAAAATGGAAGGCCAATCCAGCAGAATAGAACAAAGAGAAGACAGAATCTCAGAACTTGAAGATGAAATGGTAATTAAAGGAAAAACTGAAGAACTATTAATTAAACAACTCAAGACATGTGAAAAGAAAATACAAGAACTCACCGACTCCATCAAAAGACCAAACTTGAGAATCATGGGCATCAAAGAAGGAGAAGAGGTGCAAGCAAAAGGAATGCGTAATATATTCAACAAAATAATAATGGAAAATTTCCCAAATCTAGAGAAAGATATTCCCATACAGATGCAAGAGGCCTCCAGGATACCAAACAGACCAGATCAAAATAGAACTACCCCACAACATATCATCATTAAAACAACAAGTTCAGAAACTAAGGAAAGATTATTGAAGGCTGTAAGAGAAAAAACAAGTAACATACAAAGATAAACCCATCAAAATCACAGCAGACTTCTCAACAGAAACATTAAAAGCAAGAAGAGCGTGGGGTGAGATCTTCTGGGCACTGAATGAAAATAACTTCAACCCCAGGATACTCTACCCAGCAAAACTATCATTCAAAATAAATGGAGCAATAAAAGTCTTCCATGATAAGCAGAAAGGAAAACAATATGTGACCACAAAGCAATCACTACAAAAGATTCCTCAAGGGATTCTGTACACAAAAAGTGAAACTCAACTTAACCATGAAAAGACAGGCAGCACTAAACCACAGTAAAAGAAAAAGCAAGACAGTAGAGAGTAACCTACACACAATCAAACCTTCAAACAACTGAGACAACTAAATGACAGGAATCACAACATACCTATCAGTACTAACACTTAATGTTAATGGACTTAATTCACCCATCAAAAGGCACCTCTTGATGAAATGGATTAAAAAGGAAGATCCAACAATTTGTTGCTTACAGGAGACCAATCTCACCAACAGAAATAAGCATAGGCTTAGGATGAAAGACTGGAAGAAGATTTACCAAGCCAATGGTCCCTGAAAACAGGCAGGAGTAGCAATACTTATCTCTGACAAAATAGACTTCAAACCTACATTGATCAAAATAGATAAAGAAGGGGAAATAGACTACAAGCAAATAATAATCATCAACCTGTATGCACCCAATGTCAACCCATCAAACTTCATCAAACATACCCCAAAAGACCTAAAAACATATATTAACACAGACACAATGGTGGTGGGAGACTTTAACACCCCATTATCATCAATAGATAGGTCATCCAAACAAAAAGTCAACAAGGAAATCCAAGATCTAAAATATAGAGTAGATCAAATGGACCTAGTTGATGTCTACAGAACATTTCATCCAACTTCTACACAATATACATTCTTCTCAGCAGCCCATGGAACATTCTCCAAAATAGATCATATCCTAGGGCACAAATCAAGCCTCAGCAAACATAAGAAAATAGAAATTATACTGTGCATACTATCTAATCACAATGCAGTAAAAGTAGAACTAAACAACAAAAGTGAAGACAAAAAACATGCAAACAGCTGGAAACTAAATAACTCATTACTTAATGAACAATGGATCATCGATGAAATAAAAAGAAATTAAAAAGTTCCTGGAAGTCAATAAAAATGAAAACACAACCTACTGGAACCTATGGGACACAACTAAGGCAGTCCTGAGAAGAAAGTTTATAGACAGAAGTGCATATATTAAAAAGACTGAAAGATCCCAAATCAATGACCTAATGATACATTCAAACTCCTGGAAAAACAAGAACAAGCAAATCCCAAAACAAATAGGAGAGAAATAATAAAAATAAGAGCTGAAATCAACAAAATAGAAACCAAAAAAATCATGCAAAGAATTAATGAAACAAAAAGTTGGTTCTTTGAAAAAATAAACAAGATCTATAGACCCCCTGGCAAACCTGACAAAAATGAGGAGAGAAAAAACCCAAATTAGTACAATTAGGAATGCAAAAGGGGAGATAACAACAAACACTATGGAAGTCCAGGAAATCATCAGAGACAACTTTGAGAACCTATATTCAAATAAATTTGAAAATCTTAAAGAAATGAACACATTTCTAGATACATATGATCATCCAAAACTGAACCAATAGGAAATTAATAACCTGAATAGATCTATAACACAGAATGAAATTGAAGCAGCAATCAAGAGTCTCCCCAAAAAGAAAAGTCCAGGATCTGATGGATTCTCTGCTAAATTCTATTAGACCTTTAAAGAAGAACTGATACCAACCCTCCTTAAACTGTTCCATGAAATAGAAAAGGAAGGAAAACTGCCAAACACCTTTTATGAAGCCAGTATTACACTTACCCCAAAACCATGCAAAGACACCTCCAAAAAGGGGAATAGGCCAATCTCCTTAATGCACATTGATGCAAAAATCCTCAATAAAATCATGGCAAACCAAATTCAACAACACATAAAAAAGAATATTCACCACGACCAAGTAGGCTTCATTCCAGGGATGCAGGGGTGGTTCAACATATGAAAAATCAATAAATGTAATAAACCACATTAACAGAAGCAAAGACAAAAACCACATGATCATCTCAATGATACAGAAAAAGCCTTTGATAAGATCCAACACCATTTCATTATAAAAGCTCTAAGAAAACTAGGAATAGAAGGAAAATACCTCAACATTATAAAAGCTATACATGACAAACCTACAGCCAGCATTATACTTAACGGAGAAAAACTGAAACCATTCCCTCTAAAATCAGGAACCAGACAAGGATGTCCACTATCTCCACTCCTATTCATCATAGTACTGGAATTCCTAGCCAGAGCAATTAGGCAAGAAGAAGGAATAAAAGGAATACAAATAGGTAAAGAAACTGTCAAAATATCCCTATTTACAGATGAAACGATCCTATACCTTAAAGACCCAAAAAACTCTGCTCAGAAGCTTCTAGACATCACCAATAGCTATAGCAAGGTAGCAGGATATAAAATCAACATAGAAAAATCATTAGCATTTCTATACACTAATAATGAGCAAACTGAAAAAGAATGTATGAAAACAATTCCATTGACAATAGCCTCAAAAAAAATCAAATACCTATGTGTAAACCTCACAAAAGATGTGAAAGACCTCTACAAGGAAAACTATAAACTTCTGAAGAAAGAGATTGAGGAATACTATAGAAAGTGGAGAGATCTCCCATGCTCATGGATTGGTAGAATCAACATAGTAAAAATTTCTATACTCCCAAAAGTAATCTACATGTTTAATGCAATTCCCATCAAAATTCCAATGACATTCATTAAAGAGATTGAAAAATCTACCATTAAATTTATATGGAAACACAAGAGGCCACGAATAGGCAAGGCAATACTCATTCAAAAGAACAATGCTGGAGGTTTCAGGATATCTGACTTCAAACTATATTACAAAGCAACAACAATAAAAACAGCATGGTACTGCCACAAAAACAGACATGAAGACCAGTGGAACAGAATAGAGGACCCTGATATGAAGCCACACAACTATAACCAACTTGTCTTTGACAAAGGAGCTAAAAATGTATGATGGAGAAATAGTAGCCTCTTCAATAAAAACTGCTGTGAAAACTGCTTAGCAGTGTGCAAAAACTGAAAGTAGATCCCTGTATATCACCCTACACCAATATTAACTCAAAATCGATCAAGGATCTTAATATCAGACCACAAACTCTAAAGATGATACAGGAAAGAGTAGGAAATACTATGGAGTTAGTAGGTAGAAGTAAGAACTCTCTCAACAAAACCCCAGCAGCACAGCAACTAAGAGATAGCATAGATAAATGGGACCTCATAAAACTAAAAAGCCTCTGTTCATCTAAAGAAATGGTCTCTAAACTGAAGAGAACACCCACAGAGTGGGAGAAAATACTTGCCAGCTACATGTCAGACAAAGGACTGATAACCAGAATATATAGGGAACTTAAAAAACTAAATTCTCCCAAAACTAATGAACCAATAAAGAAATGGGCAAGTGAACTCAACAGAACTTTCTCAAAAGAAGAAATTTAAATGGCCAGAAAACACATGAAAAAATTCTCACCATCTCTAGCAATAAATGAAATGCAAATTAAAACCACACTAAGATTCCACCACACCCCTGTTAGAATAGCCATAATTAGCAACACCACCACCAACAGGTGTTGGCAAGGACGTGGGGAAAAAGAAGCCCTCTTACACTGTTGGTGGGAATGTAAACTAGTACAACCACTCTGGAAAAAAATTTGGAGGCTTCTTAAATAGCTAAACATTGATCTACCATATGGTCCAGCAATACCACTCTTGGGGATATACCCAAAAGACTGTGACACAGGTTACTCCAGAGGCACCTGCACACCCATGTTTATTGCGGCACTATTCACAATAGCCAAGTTATGGAAACAGCCAAGATGCCCCACCACTGATGAGTGGATTAAGAAAATGTGGTATCTATACACAATGGAATTTTATGCAGCCATGAAGAACGAAATGTTATCATTCGCTGGTAAATGGATGGAATTGGAGAACATCATTCTGAGTGAGGTTAGCCTGGCCCAAAAGACCAAAAATCATATGTTCTCCCTCATATGTGGACATTAGATCAAGGGTAAACACAACAAGGGGATTGGACTATGAGCACATGATAAAAGCGAGAGCACACAAGGGAGGGGTGAGGATAGGTAAGACACCTAAAAAATTAGTTAGCATTTGTTGCCCTTAATGCAGAGAAACTAAAGCAGATACCTTAAAAGCAACTGAGGCCAATAGGAAAAGGGGACCAGGAACTAGAGAAAAGGTTAGATCAAAAAGAATTAACCTAGAAGGTAACACACACGCACAGGAAATTAATGTGAGTCAACTACCTGTGTAGCTATCCTTATCTCAACCAGCAAAAACCCTTGTTCCTTCCTATTATTGCTTAATAATAGGGCAAAATAGTTTCTGCTGGGTATTGAGGGCGTGGGGGGAAAGGGAGGGGGCGGAGTGGGTGGTAAGGGAGGGGCTGGGGGCAGGGGTTAGTAGTGACCGAAGCCTTGTATGCAGATATGAATAATAAAATTAAAAAAAAAAAGAGATGTCCAATGGCTACACCTTTCTCTCCTTTCCTTGCTGCAATGCAAACATTCCCAATGGCACAGAAGGGGGCATTCTACCCAGGCACCATAAAGGGCAGGTTGAGAGTGAAGAAACTTATCCCAAGTCTTCCCTGAATGCTTCCCCAGTGGTCAGCTTGACAAAGAGGTGTGTTGGCAGGGTACTTGAAGGTCACCTAGGTCAGTCTTCCACCCATGACAGGAATTTCCTATGTTTATTTAATCACATTTCATTGTGCCAAAATTTTCTTATTGCTTTTAAAAATAAACTTATGTAGCCTCAACCTTAAAAAAAAAAAAAGGTTTCAATCACAGAGATAAAGGCTTGGATGTATTAGTCTAGGGCATCAGCATGGCTACCCAGGTCTGGACAGAGAGTCACCATCTTCCTACCATTGTCTGTTGAAGGGGGAAACATCTATTAGGCGGTTCTGAATATTGGGGTGTCTTAGAATGTTGGGCTGAAGGTGGAGCAGTAGGGGCAGGGGCCTTGTCATTGGTAAGGGGTTTTTGTTGGTCCTCCTTCCACTTGTTTATCCTGTGGCTTACAAAGAATCATCATTGTTTTACTATCTAGATAGCAATTGTGGAGCCATTCTGAGTGGTCTCCAAGATAAAAGAAAAGCTGTATATAGGGAACCTCAGTTCACTTTTCCTATCTTTTATAGAAAAGGTCAAAGGTCTAACTGGAGTATAGTATTATAATTTAAGGAACCACGTGAAAGCCACTTCTCTTGGTCACCCAATGGTTACTGAGGCCAGGCCTCAGTACAAAAAAAGATGAGGGTCCTTTTCTTGAGATTAATAGGATCAAGGTCCTTCCAATGCTATAGTAGACAGAACATTGGAGAACGCTTAGGTACTGAGGCTGGAGGGGGCAGGTTGCATCTAAAACAACAGCAACAACAAAAAAACTGGGTCAGCTCCCCTCTTGTCAGTGTCTTGACTGGAGAATGATCTAACTAACAAGAGCAGGTATCCCTGTCTTATGACTTCCTTCTCACCATCTGTGACCAGGCCCAAAGGAACTGACTGGTTAGAATAGGTCACCTGACTGACCCAGTGAGAGGAAAAAAACCCTTGGATCCTGCCTTTTAGCTAACAGCAGGGAGCCTCTTTAACACAGGGTGGCAGCACCTGTAGGTTAGAGAAGGGCATTCAGAGGGCATCCTGGGACAATCACAGTGCCACGAGTGATGGCTAGTGTAAGTATTTGGAGAAAAAAAAATTTTTATGCTGAGGCAAAAATTATAGGAAATTTTAAATGAGAAGCATAGCAGCACCCATTTTTTGTTGTTCCTGAAAGGTTATATTAGTGTCTTTTTTTGGAGGGGGGGACCACAACCATAAGATAAGAATTGGCTCCAAGGGCTCAGTCAGTCAGAGACAAGGTGGGAGGTGGAGCTCAGAACAGGGCTTGCACAAAGCACTGCTCTCCTCCCCCATGCCCAGTACAGGTGACCCTGTCTGCCCAGGCCCAACCCTGCAGCCCACTGTGTATGGCTGGCCGCTTTGGATGTGCACTGGGCCCTCTCTATGGATTACTTTAGCTATGGCAGGCATTACTTCTGTGTCCAGGGGATGCATCCCTATGCATGAGTTTGCTTGCTTGCTTTCCCTCCTCCCCTTGTGGGAGTGGAGTTAGGGTATGTATATGGCATGGCTGCAGTTTTTCTGAAGTCACCTTTGTCTCCACCGGTGACTAGCAGCTGATATAAAGCTGCTTTGCACCAAGGAGCCTGACAAACTAGGTGTGGGAATAATTTAAGAAAGTTAAAAGGTACCATGGTATGAGTTTTCCATGGGAGGCCAGAATCCCAGTAAACCCAAGGAGGGGAAAGCAGACAGAGATGAAGGGGCAGGGGAGGGAACATAACAGGTGTCCTGACATCTTAGATAATGGAGGGGAAGGCAGAACCTGGAGGCAGGACACACACCTGAGGGATTAATGATTAGGTGTGCTTCTAGGTAGCTCCCACTAGGTGGTACTGGAACACTGTCAGTGACACAAAATCTCCACTCTTGGGTCACTGCCTCAGGCAGAAAGGGTATTTGACAGATGAAAAAAAACAAAAAGTCATCAGATGTCACAACCAATCAGGTCACCTCCAATGTAGCATAAGGCGTAACTGAATAAACCCTGGGCTCAGTCTTGCCCACAGGGAGGGAGCAAAAGCACCCCATTGCTGGAATCGCCATGATGCCAAAGTTAGCTAGTGAAAGGAATAGGAGGTCTCAGCGGGCCCCAACCCCCTTGTTGGAGAAACCAGTACCAAACATCCCATGTAGATAAGATAAGCAATGCGGCAGGGCTCAGTTAGGGCATATAGAATGTGGGGAATGTGAGCGGGGGGTACATGCAAGATGTGAAGTACGTGCAAGATGTGAGGTACGCGCAAGACGTGCTCTGCCTGCTTGCCCAATGTTGATAACGAAAATATGCATGCCACCGCGGTCTATATAAGATTTCCCCTAAAGAGGCTCAGGGTCGTGTTTTCCTAACCGGTCCTGCGTGTCCGTGTGGGAGCTCGACCCTGGCTAGCCAGCCCAATAAACTCTGCTTTGTTGATTGCATTCACGCCTGGCTCTCTGTCTCTCGGGGGAATAGGATTCCGGGTCCTAACATTTGGAGGTCCCACCGAGATTTCATTTTCTCGAGAGACAGAACCTGCCTGCGAGAAAGCAGGGGCGATCCCAAGTCCTAGGCATTGGGAGGGGATCCCAGACCCTCATTTGGAGGAACTTGAGTGTTCCATTTGGGCCGCGGCAGGGATTCGGCCAATCCCCAGGGAGATTCATTCTGGGAATCTCGCAAGGAGGACCACAGGGTCCTATTGGGAGAGGCTTTCCTCTCATTTGGGCTCGAGCATTTTAGGAACCCTGGCGCCAGGTGAAGAACTAATTGAGCTAGTCGACCGACCACCCGTCAAGTGGACGCCTTTCGGCCTGATATCCCAGTTGGACGGTGAGGAGGTTGAATGGGGTGCGCACCAGTGTGAGAGAAGGACCGGTCCGAGCGAGTGCTGGAGAGTGTTGTGTGTGTGTGGAATTATTGTTGCCTTTACCCTTTTTGTTCTATCTCTCTTGGTGTTTGAGTCTCCTTCCACAATGGGACAGGGACAAACAACCCCAAAGTCTCTGATCCTTTCTCACTTTCCAGAAGTTAAAGAAAGGGCCTTAAATGTGGGTCTGGTCATCAAGAAAGGTAAGTTCGACACCTTTTGTTCTGCAGAGTGGCCCACCTTTGGAGTCGGGTGGCCCATTCAAGGTTCCCTCTCCCTAGACCTGATCACTAAGGTTAAAGCAGTCATTTTTCAGCCAGACAATCGAGGCCATCCAGACCAAGTTCCTTACATTTTGGTTTGGGAGGATCTGGTGAGGAACCCTCCCCCTTGGTTAACAGTTTTTCTGACCCACCCCTCCAGTTCGGCACCCGGGGCTAAAACCCCAGTCACGCCCGCCTTGGTCATAAAGGAGGAGGAAAAACTTCCTCTTCCCACCTTGACCGGTCCTCAAATTAGGGCATCTCCTTCACCATCTCCGGTCTTACCAGAGAGTTCCCCCCTTTACCCATCCCTCGCAGGGGCAGAGGAAGATCAGCCACCTCCATACGTGACTCCCCCTGGCCAAGCCAGTGCCCCGGAGGAGGAAATTTCCTCATCCTCCTCAACAGGACTGGCAGCAGGAGGAGGAATGGGTCGAAGACTTCGCCCCCGAGGGATCCGGGAAAGGGAGGGGGAAGACGGGCCCCCCTCATCAACACAGGGGGAGGAAACTGTCCCTACACTTCCAGTCCGGATGGTGGGCCAAGGGGGACCGGGAGGAGGGCAACAGTTTCAGTACTGGCCCTTCTCCTCCAGTGATCTATATAACTGGAGGACGCAGAAACCGCCCTTTTCTGAAGACCCCAAGTGTCTCATAGATCTCCTGGAGTCCATCATGCATACACACCGTCCCACTTGGGATGACTGTCATCAGCTGCTCAATACTCTTTTTACGACGGAGGAACGAGAGCGCATCCTCAACGAAGCGAGGAAGAACGTCTTGGGGGATAATGGGAGACCCACAACTCTCCAACCGGCCATAGACGAGGCTTTTCCCCTACGCCGCCCTAATTGGGATTTCGGGACCGCAGAAGGTAGGGAGCGTCTTCGGATCTACCGCCAGACTCTTATGGCCGGTCTCCGAGCGGCCGCCAGAAGGCCCACCAATTTTGCAAAAGTGAAAGCAGTCGTTCAAAGGGAAAATGAAAGCCCAGCCGGTTTCTTAGAGCGCCTCTATGAGGCATACCGTCAGTACACCCCTATTGACCCTGAGGCGGACCTCCACCGGTCTGCTGTGGTACTCTCATTCATTAATCAGGCAGCTCCAGACATTAGGAGAAAACTCAATAAACAGGAAAACTTAGGGGAGATGACTATAAGGGAAATGCTGCAGGTAGCGGAAAAGGTCTTTACCGCTAGGGAAACTCCAGAAGAAAGGGAGGAAAGACAGAGAAAGGAAGACAGGGAGGCCCAGGAGAAATTGAGAAAGGAGGACCGGGAGTTCCAGGCTAAGGAAAACCGAAAGCAACAGAGAGAAATGGCTCGTATTTTCCTAGCGGGTGTCCGGGACCAACCCAGGGTAGGGGGCCACGCCAGGACCCCGGATAAGGAACACTGTTTTTACTGTAAGGAAACGGGGCATTGGAAGAGAGAATGTCCTAAGTTAAAGGGAAGAAGAGGGTTTGGAAGGAGACCGGGGGAAAACAGGGAAAGGGAACGAGCAGTAGAGCAGGCCAGAGTCCTCCTAGCCGGAGAAGAGGACTGAAGGAGACGGGGCTCAGACCCCCTCCCCGAGTCCTGGGTAACAATGCATGTGGAGGGGAAGCCAATGGGGTTCATGGTGGATACCGGCGCCCAATATTCGGTTTTAAACAAGGCACATGGACCTTTGAACAAGGCACGAACAAGTGTTGTTCAGGGGGCCACCGGTACGCAGTTATGTACATGGACTACCAAAAGAAAGGTGAACTTAGGAAAACACCAGGTCACACACTCCTTCTTGGTCGTCCCTGAGAGCCCCGCTCCCCTGCTCGGACGGGACCTACTCACCAAAATAGGGGCCCATATCCATTTTGAACCAGATGGAATAATTGTGACTGATCGAGAAGGGAGCCCGATTCATGTCTTGTCCCTATCATTGGCTGACGAGCATCGTCTGTTTGAGAGTCAACAGGAACCAGGAGGGGACATGACTCATTGGGTAAAAAGATTTCCCACGGCCTGGGCGGAGACTGCGGGAACCGGCCTCGCCAAACACCTCCCGCCCGTAGTTATACAATTGAAGGCTTCTGCTCTCCCCATTCGGGTGAAACAGTATCCTATGCCTGAGGAGGCCCGAAGAGGCATAGCCCCTCATATCCACAGGCTAATAAAGGAAGGAGTACTGCGACCTTGTCAGTCTGCCTGGAATACTCCTCTGCTCCCCGTCCGAAAGCCGGGAAGCGGGGACTATAGGCCTGTGCAAGACCTACGAAAGGTAAACGAGTGGACGGAGGACATTCATCCCACCGTTCTGAATCCCTATACCTTGCTCAGCCACCTACCCCCCTCGCAAGTATGGTATACAACCCTTGATTTGAAAGATGCTTTCTTCAGCATTCCATTGTCAGAAATTAGTCAGCCGCTATTTGCTTTTGAATGGCAAGAAGATGGGGGCCAATCTGGACAGTTCACTTGGACCAGACTGCCGCAAGGATTTAAAAACTCTCCCACCCTGTTTAATGAGGCCCTGAGCCAGGACCTGGAACCTTTTCGCTGGAGCCACCCACGAGTCACTCTATTACAGTATGTTGATGACTTACTGTTAGCGGCAGAAACCCGAGAGGAGTGCATCAAGGCTACTGAACACCTGCTAACGGAATTAGGTGAGCTGGGGTATCGGGCAAGTGCCAAGAAAACTCACATCTGTAAAAGGTCAGTGACATATTTGGGTTATCGGATTGCAGATGGGGCAAGATGGCTGACTGATGCCATGAAACAGACTATTCTGGCTATCCCATCCCCGACATCCACTAGGGGGGTGAGAGAATTCCTGGGCTCCGCGGGGTTCTGTAGACTCTGGATTCCAGGATTTGCGGAAATAGCCAGACCCCTATATGAGGCCACCAAAGAAGCTCCAGATTGGAGTTGGGGAGAGAGAGAACAACAGGCCTTTGATCAGCTAAAAGATGCTCTTTTGCAGGCCCCTGCCTTAGCCTTGCCAGATCCTACAAGACCATTCACTCTGTTTGTAGATGAGAAAAAGGGGGTAGCCAAAGGAGTCTTGACCCAACAGCTAGGTCCCTGGAAGAGACCAGTGGCATACTTTTCCAAGAAATTAGACGCAGTAGCGGCAGGATGGCCCCCCTGCCTCCGCATCATAGCGGCCATTGCCGTGCTGGTGAGAGAAGCCGATAAACTAACCTTTGGACAGGCCCTCTGGGTAACGGCCCCTCACCCGGTGGAGGGAATCCTTAAACAACCCCCTGGGAAATGGATGACGAATGCCAGGCTCACCCACTACCAGGGGCTCTTGTTGGATTCCCCTCGGATCACATTCACAGATCCCGTAATCCTGAACCCTGCCACCTTGTTGCCTAACCCGGAACTGCAGACACCTGTCCATAACTGCAAAGAATTCCTCTCCGAAGTTACACAGGTACGGGCTGACCTAAAGGATACCCCCCTGTCCGGCTGCAAATTAAACTGGTACACGGATGGAAGCAGTTTTTTCCAAGATGGAGCCCGAAGGGCAGGGGCAGCTGTAGTCGACCAAGAAGGAAATACGGTATGGAGCAGCGCCCTCCCACCCGGAACATCAGCCCAAAAAGCGGAATTAATTGCCTTGGCAGAGGCCCTGGAGAGGGCAAAAGGAAAGCGAGTCAATATCTACACCGATAGCCGCTATGCTTTCGGTACCATCCATGTCCACGGGGCCATCTATCGCGAAAGAGAATTCCGCACAGCAGAAGGAAAACATCTAAAGAACCTAGCCGAAGTCCAGCGTCTATTAATGGCAGTGGAAAAACCGAAGGCAGTGGCAGTGATGTATGTCCCAGGCCACCAGTCTGCCAAGACGCCGGAAGCTGTCGGTAACAACAGAGCAGATCAAGAAGCAAAGAGAGTAGCAATGGTGAGTCCTCCCATGGAGACAGGGCAACCTTCCACGGTTGCGGCGATAGACGTGCCGGGCCCAGAGCTCCCTCCGCTACCCCCCCGACCAGAATACTCCACAGAGGATTTCACTTGGATGAGAGCCCACTCCCCCTTTAGAGAAGGGGAAGACGGATGGAAAAGCGACTTGGAAGGCAAGTTAATTCTGCCTGAAAAACTCGGACGATTCCTGTTGGCTAACTTACATAAGTCCACCCATTTGGGGTGGAGAAAATTACTAGACTTGTTGACATCTGCGCAGCTCCGATTTCCGAACCAGACCATAGCAGTCCGCCAAATTGTGGAAGATTGTGCCAGCTGCACAATCATGAAACCAGGACGAAGGGAGGGGCACCATACAGGTACTCGGGAACGGGGGAGGGCTCCGGGAAGAAGTTGGGAAGTGGATTTTACTGAGGTAAAACCGGGAAAGTTTGGGTACAAATATTTGCTGGTATTCATAGATACCTTTTCAGGCTGGGTGGAGGCTTTTCCTACAAAGAAGGAGACGAGTCAGGTAGTGGCAAAGCTTTGCTAGAGGAAATCATACCCAGATATGGGGTGCCCGAGGCAATTGGGTCAGATAACGGTCCGGCTTTTGTTAGTAAAGTCCTGCAGGGACTAGCCCAGACTATGGGGGCCAATTGGAAGCTACATTGTGAATATAATCCCCAGAGCTCAGGGCAAGTAGAAAGGATGAATAGGACACTAAAGGAGACTTTAGCCAAATTGGCCCTGGAGACTGGCGGTGATTGGGTGACGCTCCTTCCCTTGGCCATCTTCCGAGTCCGGAACTCCCCCTATGTCCATGGGCTAACTCCCTTTGAGATCCTGTATGGGGCTCCACCCCCCATCATTCAGAGGACCTTAAGCCCAGAACTAGGTGATCTGGCCCCAAATTACCTGACCATGTTGCAGGCTCTAGCTAAAGTGCAACAACGGATTTGGCCCTTAATTCAAGCATACCACGCTGTTAAGAGGGACCCGGCTCCGGAACATGGCATAGTCCCGGGTGACATGGTATGGGTTAAAAGGCATCAGTCCAAAACCCTAGAGCCTAGATGGAAAGGACCTTATGTTGTACTGTTTACTACCCCTACCGCCCTCAAGGTCGACGGGATTGCAGCATGGGTACACCATTCCCATGTAAGACGGGCTCACCCTCCGGAGAAAAAACAGGAAAATTGGTCCGCACGGAAGCATCCAACAAACCCACTCAAGCTCCGGCTGATACGGGATGCTCCGAAAAACGAGAACACTCCAGATGCTCCGCAGCCCTCCTAGAATGGGATTATCACCTGGGTCCACTACACCCACATCAGACCGGCAGATCCGGTAGCTATGAAGAAAGGCTTCCTGCCAACAAGAAGGGTGTCCCACCACAAGGAAAATTTTTTCAAACTCAAACTTCATACTGGACCTCGGTAACTTTATTCCTTTTTCTAACCCTGTCCACCACTTGCTGGGGGCATACAAATCCACATCAACCTTTTAACCTGACCTGGATGATTGTAGATGTGTCCACAGGAGACATTCTTAACCAGACCTCCAAGGTGACCCCTCCCAGCACCTGGTTCCCAGAATTATACTTTGACTTAAGGGCCTTATTCACTGGCAGGGGACAATGGGATTTGCGCCAAAGTTACTTCTATGTCTGCCCCGCTCCCCAACCCAACCACAGAAAAAAATGTGGAGGAATCGCAGACTATTATTGTAAGTCATGGGGTTGTGAGAGCTCAGGGGATATATGGTGGCCACCCCCCAAACAGGGGGACCTTATTCAATTAAGTAGAGTCTCTCAATCTGGCATTACATACCACCTAGACCTATAAATAAGGGATGCCCAACTCCCCCCAATTGTAATCCCATTATGATAAATTTCACTGATTTAGGAAAAAAGGCAACGAATTGGGAATTGGGTAAATCCTGGGGAGTCAGACTCTACAAAACAAATCATCCAGGAGCCCTTTTTACTTTGCGGCGTGTGCAACAACCAGTCTCTACTCTAACAATAGGCCCTAATAAGGTACTTAGGCCACCCTATGTAAAGCCACCTCCCCGACCTTCCACAGCTCATCACCTTCCCTCAACCATAGCCCGGGCTAATGTTACAACTCCAAGACCATCAGAAACCAGCCCTCCCCTGGTGAGGCCCAGTCTCATGACCGGATCTAAAGACCCCCTCTGGGAGCTAGTGGGTGCTGCCTTCCTGACGTTAAACCACACCAACCCTAACATGACTAACTCCTGTTGGTTATGTTATGATGTGAGGCCCCCATTCTATAAGGCAATAGGGCTAAACACCACTCACGATACCTCATCTGAGGAAAACCCTACTCAATGTTCCTGGGGAGACCGTAAGAGAGGTCTGACCATACAGCAGGTAAGCGGCCAAGGAACCTGCTTAGGAAAAGTGCCAAAGAACAGACGGGACTTATGTACTGTTATTAACGCCAGTTCTACCTGGGAAAATGCTATTAAATGGGTAATTCCAAAGGACAATGGGTGGTGGCTATGCTCGTGGTCTGGACTCACCCCGTGCCTATCAACTAAGGTGTTTAACAGCTCTAAAGAATTCTGTGTTATAGTGACTGTGCTGCCCCGCATCCTCTATCATTCGGAAGAGAGTCTATATTCATACTGGAATACAAAAATGGTTGAAAAAAGGAAAAAGAGAGAACCTATTTCCACAGTAACTATTGCTACCCTACTCAGCCTAGGGTTAGCGGGAGCAGGAACCGGCATAGCTTCTTTGGCCACCCAGCAGAAAGGGATGTCTTCGCTGCGTGCAGCCATAGACGAAGATATAGAGAGAATAGAAACCTCCATTAGCCACCTAGAAAAATCCCTCACTTCCCTGTCTGAGGTAGTACTTCAAAACCGACGAGGTCTGGACTTGTTGTTCCTCCAAAAGGGGGGACTATGTGTTGCTCTAGGGGAAGAATGTTGTTTTTACACTGACCATACCGGAGTTGTTCGTGACTCCATGTCTAAACTTCGAAAGAGCCTGGAACAAAGAAAACGAGAAAGAGAGGCCAGGGAAAGCTGGTTCGAGTCTTGGTTTAACCAGTCCCCATGGTTGGCTACCCTTTTATCTGCATTGGCAGGGCCAATAATAATCATCCTATTACTTGTTACCATAGGACCCTGGATTCTAAACCGACTTATGACTTTTGTCAAAAGTCGAATTAATACTATCCAACTTCTGGTCCTCCGCCAACAATATCAGGCTCTTCATCCCCTTGAGAATGATTCCTCAATTTAGGCCGTAAGAAAAGGGGGGAATGAAAGGAATAGGAGGTCTCAGCGGGCCCCAACCCCCTTGTTGGAGAAACCAGTACCAAACATCCCATGTAGATAAGATAAGCAATGCGGCAGGGCTCAGTTAGGGCATATAGAATGTGGGGAATGTGAGCGGGGGGGTACATGCAAGATGTGAAGTACGTGCAAGATGTGAGGTACGCGCAAGATGTGCTCTGCCTGCTTGCCCAATGTTGATAACGAAAATATGCATGCCACCGCGGTCTATATAAGATTTCCCCTAAAGAGGCTCAGGGTCGTGTTTTCCTAACCGGTCCTGCGTGTCCGTGTGGGAGCTCGACCCTGGCTAGCCAGCCCAATAAACTCTGCTTTGTTGATTGCATTCACGCCTGGCTCTCTGTCTCTCGGTGGAATAGGATTCCGGGTCCTAACAGCTAGGAGCTGTTGGCTAGGGCCATGACAGTTAAGTCCCTCAGGAAGACAGGAACAGAGAGAGAGATAGGGTGAGCAGCACAAGGAAGTCTGCTTTTGGCTAGTCCTCAACAGGGGATTTCCCCCAGCAGGAGCATCCAGGATCATGCCAGTCACTCATGGTCACACATTAGTCATGACCCTGTTGGTTTGGCGCTCAAGTCATATCGACCTTGGCTCTAAAGAAAAGTCCCTTTGTAATCACAAAAAAATGTTATGTGCTGGTTTGAAGTGTTGAGGGCTTGTGTGGAGGGTCCTTGCCATTACAGTCCAGAGAACTGGCTTGTAAGACAGCTGATTGATAAGCTAAAGCTGGTACACAAAGTAGGATTTATTCGAAAGAAAGGAAAGGCTACAGCTACAGCAGTGGAACAGAGCCTGAAAACTGGTAGCTCCTGCTCAGGTAAAAGCTGGAGTTTCATGGACATTTTAACTCTGAATTAGGTGGGTTCTTTTCATTGGCCACAGATTCACAGGCTTTCTTAGGTGAACTGGTTCATTTTGGCCTTAACTGGGGGAGAGAAACAATCTTAAAAGCATTTTGCTCATCCGCCCTGTGGCAGATCTCACAGAATTGGTACCTACTCTTCAGGATGCAGAAATGCACATTTACAACTCCCTCTCAAGATGCAGGAATGCAAATTTCAGGATGCAGGAGTGATAGTGCTCTCTGGGGTGGGGGACAGAATACTTGCTCATCTGCCTTAAGTTTCCAGACCAGCAATTTTAAGTTTATCATTTACATCAATTTGTAAAATAGAGATATTTGACATCAATCTCAGGTAAAGTCACTCAAATTTGTTATTGGTATTTGAATTTATTTATTTATTTTTGCTTATTGACCAGTTCCTAACACAATAGTGCTGGAGAATTCACTCAAACATGGAATCAGAGAAAATGCTATGATCCTTATAATTTAATATTAGATGATAAGAAAGCTAAGAATCTTCTAAATTATCTTCTGTATAATTGGCAAGAACATGGCAAAATTTATTTCCAACCCATGCAGCAATACCCACCTAATTTTTGACAAAGACTCCAAAAACATGATGAAAAAAAAAAAAAGCAGCCTCTTCAATAAATGTTGCTGGGAAATTTGGATACCTACCTGAAGAAAATTGAAATTAGATCCATGTTTACCACCCTGTAAAAGTATCACCTCAAAGTGTATTAAGTTCCTTCATGCTAGACTTGAAACCTTGAAGCTAGTACAAGGAAAAGCAGGGAATAGACAGAAGCAATAGGTATAGGCAATGACTTCCTCAGTAAAACTTAGTTGGCTCAGAACTAAGAAAATGGATTGACAAATGGAAGTACCTGAAATTTAAAAACTTCTGCCTAACAAAAGAAATGGTCTCTAAATTGAAGATACCACCCACAGAATGGGAGAAAAATCTTTGCCAGTTTTATGTCAGACAAGGAACTGCAGCCAGAATATACAGGGAACTCAAAAAATTAAGCTCCCCAAAAATGAATGTTCCAGTGAATAAATTTGCAAATGAACTGAACAGAGTATTTTCCAAGGAAGAACTTCAGATGGTTAAAAACACATGAAAAAGTGCTCACCATCCCTGGCCATAAAGGAAATGCAAATCAAAACCACATTAACATTCCACATCACCCTTGTTAGAATTGGCAGGGATGCCCAGGGGGTGGGGTGGGGGACTGGAACCCTCATACACTGCTGGTGGAAATGGAAGCTAGTACAACCACTATGAAAAACAGTATGGAAGCTCCTTAAAAAACTAAAACTAGATCTCCCATACAACTCATCAATATCACTTCCAGGGACTTACCCAAAGGAATGTTAGTGAGCTTACAACAAAGACACCTGCACATCCATGTTTATTGAAGCACTATTCACAATAGCTAAGCTATGGAAACACCCAAGGAGTCCCAAAACTAATGAATGGATTAAGAAAATGTAGTATGTTAATGCAATGGAATTTTTACTTAGTCACAAAGAAGAATGAAATTTTGTCATTTTTAGGTAAATGGTTGGAACTAGAGAACATCATCTTAAGTGAAGGTAGCCACTCAGAAGACCAAAAACTGCATGTTCTCCCTCATATATGTAATACAGACAAATGCAGCAATATTATGAAACATTGGTCACACTAAAGGGAGGTCATGCATGGGAATGTTACAGTAAAAGAAGGAAACTAAGAAGTTGAATATAGGTGATATACTTTCTATACGAGGATAAAGATAGAAATCTTAACTGGCTTGAACCACCATAATAAAAAGGGAATAAGGAAGAATGTATATAATTAGAGGAGATGAACCAATTGGAGGTGTAATACATGTATGCATGGAAACATCACAAGGAAACTCCCTGTGTAGCTCTCTTTATCTCAAACTAGCAAAAATGTCCTGTTATTCTTTTTTATCTTTTCTGCTTTCTGCAAAATCAGAGAACAGGAGGGCAGAACAAGTCCTCACAGGGCAGAGGGTTGGCACCAGTGGGAGGGTGGCAGGTGAAAGGAAAAAAGGGTAGGAGAATGAATATGGTGTAAAAAATGCATATACATGCATATAAGTGCAAAAACAATACCTGCTGAAACTGTTCCATGAATTAAGGGAGGTGCGGAGAAAGGGGAGCTGTGGAGGGGTGAATTCAACTATGGTGCAGTTGATACAGTATAAGAACCTTTTTAAATGGCACAATGTACCCCCACAAGCACAACAATAAAAAAAAAACATCAAATAACAATATTAGACTCTTAGGGAACATAAAAAGAACAACAACAAAAAGAAAACCAAGAATCCTCCAAATTGTATTCTTTACAATTGGCAAGAAAATGGCGGAATTTATTTCTAAAAAATGTCAGATGATGTGTCTCTAAGGATTTTGATTACACTGGGTTTGTGTGTGTGTGTGTGTGTGTGTGTGTGTGTGTGTGTGTAAGTCCTTGAAGTGATGCTTGTGACTTGTTTCTCTAACATGACAAGTAGACAATGGAAATTATACCATGCGTTCCATATATGCTTAATACTTTATAAGTGTTATCAGTAATATCTGCATCATTTTTGTATGATAAGTATTGTCATGAATATTTAATATTTCATTTTTTCATATGGTAGAATTAAGCAAATTCCTGGACTACAAATATATTTCACTGCTGGAGACAGGATTTAAATATAGAACTCACAAACTGCTGTTCTTCCATTCTTCTGTGCAGCTCTACCATGATAAGGTTCGCTTTGTGCATATGTACATAGAAACAAATAACTAACATGTTTTTATTAAATCCTTCACATTGAGAATCTGAAAGAGTATTTAAAGAAAGCAAAATAAAGATCTGTGGATACTTTATTTTAAATATGCATTATAAATTCAGAGTTTAGTGCTATGACATTAAATGAAATAGCAAGGTATATTATTGAAATTATTCAGCATTTATTTGTTCAAATTCTTTGCATTTATTATAAAGTGGAAATTTCCCTACTTAATACATAAGATTTTTTGATGATTTTAAATAATTTCCATTTTATAACTGATAGTATAGCATGCACAGTTCTAAGTATGTGCTAAGTACACTGCTTTCAAAGATATGGCATTGAGTCTGCATTTACATTTCTTCTCCCAATATTGTTTATATGCATATACTTCTTTCTTTTACTCCTTTAAAATTATTTTTGTTAATTGTATTTTTCCACTGGAGTCATTTTGTAAAATTTTGCTAAATCTAGGGCTGTGAGGTGGCTCAAGTGGTAGAGCACCAGCCTAGCAAGTGTGAGGCCTTGAGTTCAAACCCAAGTACTGCCAAAAAAAACCAAAAAAGAGTTCAAAAAATGTTGCTAAATCTATTTTATCACCTTTAAAACAAAATGTGAAATTCAAATTAATGTTTTAATCTTTCAGGATAACTGATAGTATACTGACAGGCTAGCTGCTCCCAATAAAAACATTCATCCTGAGAAAGCAAAAATCAGCACAGACAGCATGTTAAAAATATCTTGTTCATCAACATTAAGGCAGGAACACCGCCACTAGTGTCCAGCATGGTGTTTTTCTTCTTGATTAACGTGAAGAGCTCATAATGGCCTCTGATGTTTATTGCACTCTCCAGAGTTAGAACTTATGAATTTGCTGCCCGTTCTGATTGAAATTTTTCAGACCTCAGTGTCCCCAGAGTGTTTCCTTGACTATTTCACTTTCCTATTGTTGTTACACTTTCTATTAACATAAAATAGCAACTCTG
This sequence comes from Castor canadensis, assembly GCF_047511655.1. NCBI lineage: Eukaryota > Metazoa > Chordata > Mammalia > Rodentia > Castoridae > Castor > Castor canadensis. The sequence goes on from NC_133386.1 coordinate 101,831,570, forward strand.
TTTCAAAGGTTCTATATTCTTCTCAGTGCGCTCTATTTTATCCATAACATTTTTGTTTTGAATTTTCAAAACCTAGTTCTTTCTGTCTTAAAGCAAGCTTACAAGTGAGCATTCTACCATTGTTTGATTGCCATCCATGCACTGTCCAGAATGGGGTCTGGTTCATAGTGCAAACATGCCATGTATTTTTGAATGAATGAGTATATTACCTAAATATACTCTAATTTCACCATTTGTTCATGGGAAGAAATATTTTTCAAAAGCTCCAAATTAGGTATTTTAACATAATACCTAATGATTATATACGAAGAATTTTCACAGTTTAATATTTGTAAGTATAATACCTTAATTTCCAAACCAGTGATATGTTTCAAATTAACTTTATTTTCCTAATTTTTCAAAATTTGATGTAAAACTAGTCAACAAAAGCTACGATTTTCCATAACAGAAAAGCAAATTATGTTCTGAATAAATTTCTCTCAAATTACCTTAAAAGAAATTGATCTTTTATTCTCTTTTAAAATATGTAGAATCTCCACCTAATTGGAACATTATTTTATTTGGCATACTAATGGAGTATTTATTTATGAGTAACATAAGTACTTATTAACATGAAGTTAATAAATAACATGAAGTCATAACATGAAGTATTTATTTATGAGTATTTTTTCATGAGTGAGAATAACATGGTAATGATTTTTGTTAATTTTCTTTTAAAACCTATTAATTTTTATAATTTGTACATAAATTGGACAGGAATATACCAATGATTTATACATGTGACACATGATTTAGGGGGTAAATTATGAATCATTTTGACTTTAAGGATATAAATTTTCAATTTGTTGTCATAATTGTTATATAATTACTTTTATATTTTAGAAAAATTTCTGCATTACATTAGTAATAACATATCCAAGCATTTTAATCTTTTAGGTTTATAATGATGTCATTTGTTTGAGGTATTATTCTATGATACCAGAATACTTGAACAAAGACAGGAATTTCATACAAGTGGAACTGAGATGGCAGGGTTTGTGAGACACAAGGAACACAGCATCCAACGAAGGTCTTGGGATAACAACCTCTGTAAAGTTTCTACCCTTGCTGTCAGGACTTTTCTTCCTCTACCAAATCCTGGCAGTAAAGACATTCAGTTTTAATTTGATGGAACCATAGTTCCAACACTTAAATATTAGTTGAAATTTAACCTAAAGAAATAAGTCATAATCATAATAAGGAATCTTAATAATTTCAGCTAAATTTCAGTTCTGACCTGCATTACCAAATGCCAGAACAGGTTACAAAAATAGATTTAATTGTATCTACATATTAGTAAGTGTGTATCTTTTCTTTTGCACAAATTTTTACATGTGAATATTATGTGGTTTTTATATAACAGCATCTTAAAGAACTTTGGATAACTCTCTGTAATGATGATGTTAGTAAAATGAATATGTTAATTTAACATAATCAGCAACCATATCGGTGAGGAAAAGCAAATTTCCTACAGGAGGGAATATCCTGATTAGGAAGGTTGTGGTATTCATTAGAAGATGGATTGAAGGTTTTGCAAACAACACAACAAAAAATATATGGTTCTAAAGAAAGAATTCAACAATACATGACAAAAAATGCTTGTCAAATATAGCAACCTTTAATACTTGTCCTTTCTTATAATGATTTTTGTCATGATGACCCTATTAACTAAGATAAACAAAATGATATAATTGTCATTTATTTCATAGCTCTGAAGAGTTTCATATATCTTAATATCTAGCTTAAATTAGGAGAATCATCAAAATCATTGTGCAACTGAGCTATGACTAGAAGTGGTTGTTACTTTAAAAAGACACAATGGCATTTTGCAAATTTACTCTAAGCCTATGATTATCAAGGTGTTTGATAGGAACTTGAGTTCAGATAGCTTTCTCAATACTAATTGTAGTCATGCCCTCCATTGTGAAATGAAAATAAATTGCTTCAAGTCAGATTTTATGTTATCAGAGAAAAGAAATGCATTTTTTTCTTAATGTTGGTAAGGAACATGACTTTAGAATTTGCAAAGAAAAACACAAAAAAAATCACATTTCCAAATGATAATAGAATTATCTGAAAATTTGAAGTGAGGAACCAATTTTATTCTATTCAGTGAATATTGTGTTCAAGTTATTAACATATACAGTGTTCACTTATCAATCCATATATGAGCTTATTACAGTGCAATATCTCCCAGAAGAAATATGTTCACTGCAGTCTGTGTCTTAGAAGCTATCTACTAAGGTGCTTTCCAAATCAAGTTACCCAGCCTGTCAATATATACCTTATATAGGTGCACAGAAGTGGTAGAAAGATAAAAGATTGGAAAGGATGTAAGTTTGATCACTAAATGATTGATTGGAGGTATGATCAATTCCTGATCACAAATAATTTGTGCTTGTTTTAAACTGAACTTAAAAGGTTGCCTGACAAATGCAGCAATGTGGTTGGACTTGGATCACATGACAAGGGGAAAGCAGATACGGAAGATATGGGAATAAATAGAAAACCCAAAACATGAAAGCGTTTGATATCCCCACTCCAGAGGAACTAATACAGAAACCTTAAAATGACAGAGGTCAACATGAGAAGGGGATCAGGAACCATTGTAAAGATTAGTTAGATATGAATCAATATGGGTTGTAACACATGTGTACATTTAAACAATGTTAGGAATATCTCTGTATAGCTATCCTTACCTCAACTAGCAAAAATACTTTGTCTTCCTTATTATGCTTATGTCTTGTCTTCAACAAAATTAGAGATAAGGGCAGAACAGGCTCTGTCTGGAAGCAAGCAGAGAGGGAAAGAAGGGGGCAGGGAGGAGAAATGACCCAAACAATGTGTGCACATGTGTGATAAGAACTGCCCCTTACCACCATTCTGCAGCCTGAGCTGCAGCTGGTTTCATCCCTTGCAGAACAAAGCCCACTGTTCCTTATCTCCTGCTACCTCTCTTTGCCCACCCCTAGACCTTGGTTAGGCAACTGGTCTCATCCCTTCCAGAACAAAGACCCACTGTCCCTTATCTCCTGCCACTTCTCTTTGCCTGTCCCTACCCCTTGCTTTCTCCCAAATGCTACTTAAGGCCAGACCCGCTGAGAGAAGCTGCTGTGCCATTTTTTCTTCTTGGCCAGCAAGCCTACTTATTAAACTTTGGACATGAGAAACCTCTCATGAGCCATCTTTTTGTGCGATGTGTAGTGTTTTCCTTACAATGTGAATAAATGAATAATAATCTTAAAAAAAGCTTGCCTGATTCAAAGCATACTTTTTTCTTGGAAAACCATGAAAACTGCAAAGCTTATGTTAGCTTTATTATTAAAAGTAATCATATTCTATTTTTGTTTGGATGTTTTCAATGTGCATGATATCATGATCAAAATACATATTATTTAATCAATGTAATTAGTGAATACACAAAGTGTTTCTGCTGACTATATGGAATATAGAAGGTACCTCAAACAAATAATAGGTAGAGAGTTACAATCTAAACAAAACAGTCACACAACTCAGAAATTAACAGGACAATCACCTTCCCCGCTAGCAAGTGCACCAAGGGGAAGACCTACTAGAATTACAGCTCAATGGCTATAGTTACCCAGTGAGCATCCTATGATTTGGAAGGACAATGACAGCTGGCTTCGCAGCACTCTGATTCAGCCACTGTCAGAGATGATGTCCCACACAGAGACTGTCCTCAGATTTCCTTCCTTCCTTCTTTCCTTCTTCCTTCCTTCCCTCTTTTTTTTGTGACTCCGGAGATGGAACTTAAAGCCTATGCATGCTAGGCAAGCACTTTACCACTTAACTTTATTCCTAATTCTGACCTCCATTCTTCTTCTCATGGGTAAAAGTAATCTGGAGGTCAGCTGCCAAGGGCATGTGAGACATAGCCCTCTTATCACACAATCTGTATAAATGCCTTCTTGCTTTCCACTCTTTAAAAGTAACAACTTTGAGCTTGGGGTGTGGCTCAAGTGATAGTATACCTGCCTAGCTAGCCTAAGGCCCTGAGTTCAAACACTAGTACCTCAAAAAAATAAATAAATAAAAACACAAAGAAAACAAAAACAACTATTGAGAAACTATTCACAGAACTTACCATTTTAAAACATATAACTCAGTGGTTTTGTGTATGTTTATGAAATTAACTGATCTTAAACACAACCTAATTTTAGAACATTTTTCTCATTCCCTAAGTACCCTCAGACCCACTAACAGTCACTCCCCATTTCCTCTCATCAGACAACCACTAACTTTCTGTCTCCTTACTTTTTCCCTTTGGACATTTCCTAAGCAATATATATGCAGGCTTGTGTGACAGGCTCCTGCACTTACCGTAACATATCCAAGTTCCACCTGTGTTTTAGACATTAGGTTGATTTTTACATTTTTGTTATTAGCAATAATTTTTCCATGAACATTCATACACACATTTTTGTGGGGATAAATGTTTTCATTTATCTTGGTTATATGTATAGAAATGGAAATGATAGACCCAGCAGAATTGTTTTCCAAAACACATACATCATTTTACAATTCCACCAGCAAAGACTGAGGATTTCAATTTCTTTACATTCTTGTTGAGAATACTTAGTGTTTGTTCTTTTTACTTTAACTATCCTAAAGAGTGCCAAACATTGTGATTTGATTTGCATTTCTGTAAAAAATTAATGATACTAGAGAACTTTCCACATACTTAATGAATATTTGCATATTTTCATTAGAGAAGTGTATGTACAAATCCCATATTTAAATTCTTAAAAGTTGGATAGGTTTTATTAGTTTGAAGGGTATTTGCACATGTAGAATACAAGACTCTTATCAGATATATGATTTCAAAACATTTCATCCCAACTCACTATGTTGTTGCACTTTCTTGATGGTATCCTTGAAGGACAAAAGTTTAAATTTTAATAAAGTTCTAACTTATCTATTTTTCTTTTATTGCTTGTATGTTTGAAGCCACCTGAAATAAGTCATTGCTTAATCCAATATCATGATGAATTAGTCCTTGGTTTTACTATAAACTTTTATATTTTTGATCTTAACTTTATTAACATCATTATTACTTGTGAGATGTAGACCATATCTTTGAAAGCAGTGTACTTAGCACATACTTAGAACTGTGCATACTATACTATCAGTTATAAAATGCTTCCATAAGAAATTTTCACTAATTCATCCTCTCATTATAGGGCTATCCAACTTTCTATTTCTTATTGGGGCAAGTACAGAGGAGTGAATCTGCCTAGCATTTGTACATTTCATCCAGTTTTCCTTTTACTTTGATTTTGTAAGTTCTGTACTGATGGAACAATTTTTTATATGTAAATGTAATAACTTGGTTTTTGGGCTGCCTAAATAAAAGTTTGTTGATTTTGGTGATATCAATAAAGAGGAAACTTTTGGGTTTGTTAAGTTGCTGTGTATTTCTTTTCACTTACACTTGCTGTATGCTTCAAATTTAGATATGTCTATTTCTCTAGTCTCTTGGAACTAAATGTTAAATTTTCAAAATCTTTCTTTTCTATTGTTAATTCATATAGTTATTCATTTTAAGTACTTCCTCAGGAATATGTTGTATTTGCTGATTTTTCCTTTATATGATCTATATCTTCTAGTTTCTTTCCATGATTCATAATTGTTCATAGGTAAGTGGACATTTAACTAACATAATGTAGCCTACATCAAAATTAGATTTCCTTCATTCTTAGATTTTAGTGATGGTGGTGTTTGTTGTTGACTTAGTGTTCTTCCTAAAATTATTTCCTGGAATAAATTATTTGTCATGTTCAATAACTAAATTATTGCTTGGTTTATTGTATCTTAGTGGACCAGTCATGATTAGCCAAAGATTGCTTTAATGTTTTTACCAGTAAGTCCCCATACCTTCCAGAGCAGCTCTGTGTGAGTTTGTCAGATCATGCTTCCCTGCTTCTGTACCTACATCTCGTCCTTGACCTTCACTTACTGCTGCTTCAGACACTGCTGGCCACATTTGAAAGACTGTGGTTGTCACATGTACTGACTGATCATGCAAAGGCTCTGCTAATGTGAATGGCTTTCTAGTCCCCCAAATTACATGGGAGCTTTTCAAAATCCTCATGAACATCTTGTCCCTGAGCTTGTTATCTTTTCTTTTTCTCCTGTCTCTTGTTTCTGCCAACTTGTAGTGCCTCAACAAACATCTGTAATGTTAAATAGTTCCCAATAATAGTTTTCAATGATTGATAAAGGGTCTTCTGAGTGAGAGTGGCAGCTAGTCATGTAAATACTTAAATCTCGTAAATGAAACTTTTTTAGATGCTCTGCAGAGGTAAGACTATGACAGCACTCTGTGGATTTTGTTTTGTTTTGTTTTGTTTTTGGAGGAGCTCCATGCTGGCTGTTTCCCTACAATAGGCGCTAAGCTGCAGGTATTCCCAACTGCTGTGACTCTTCACCTGGTAACTCTCAAAGCTGTGGTGGACCTGGAGAAGTGGGATGGAAATAGGACTATGAAGGTATCTGCTCTTAACAAGGACTCAGCCACTTTGGTCCTTTCTTTCTTTTTACCTGCCAAATTAATTTAAATTAATTTTAAGATGATTTGTCATGTCACTCATCTTTTGTACAACAAGAAAAGAAGAATCTATATTTGTTAGTATAGAAGATTAATTTTTAAAAAAGAACTTCCAACATGTCATATTGTAAAACTTAATATTTTTCATCACTTTATATCAAATATGCATTTAAAAAAATTATAGTTATTTAAAACTTAAATTAGTTTACATTATTTCAGCAAATGTTAAAACTTACCAATATGGAAACATCCTACTTCTTTATTTAAAATTTCACTTTTTTTAAAGTTGGCATTGATAGAAAAACCATATTAAATAACAAACAGCACTGGTTAGTGTACTAAAAGCTGTTTACTCTGAAAATATGCATGTGTTCATCAAATTAGTTTTTATCAAGTGAGCCATTTTCTTTGCACTTTTTAGAGCCAGTATGATAAATGTACAAATCATTGTAAATTGTGGCAAATTTACAATCATATCTTGGCCTATTCCTAATAATTCCTATTGCTGCATGCTATAACTCTTGTAATATTTGTAAATCAACAGTCGAATAGCTGGACATGGTGGCACATGCCTGTGGTTCAGATATTCAAAGGGAAGGTAAAAAAATGGCAGTCTGGTACTGGCCCAGGGAAAACTTCATGAGACCCTATCTCAGAAGAACAAATGAAGGCCGATATGGCTTGGGAACATGGCTCAATTATTAGAGCACATGCATAGCAATTGTAAGACCCTGAGTTCAACCTCCAGCATCATCAAGAAGAAGAAGAAGAAGAAACACAGCAGTTTAGCAAAATTGAACTAGTGATGTAAACCACTACCCTTAATCAAATAGAAATGTGCAAAAATGTTTTAAATAATTCTCTATAATACACTATAATTAAAATCATAATAACAAGGTTAGATTTGAAATAATATTTACTAAATTTTTAGGCAAATGTCTTCTATTTTTTTTTTTGTTTCATTTTGTTTTGTTTTGTGTTGTTTTTTGAAACAGGGCCTCACTATGCTGTCCAGTCTAGTCTGGTGTTTCTCTGGCCTCAGCTTCTAGAGTGGCTGGGACTATGGGCACATGCCACCATGCTGATCTTCTTTTTTTAAATTATGATTGATCAAACTGTGCTTTCTTTTCAATAATTTGTATTATTATTAATGGATTAAGTTCTTCTTTTAAAACATGTTTTTCTGAACTTCAACCAGTATTGTCTTCTTCGCATAGAATATAATTATAGCATTCAAAAGTACCCATGACATACAACCTTCAGCTTATCCTTTGAGATATGTTATTATTAAAATTATGTTTAGCATTTATAAGTCTAACTTTATGTCTATAAAAAGAACTAATGTCTTTCAAATTGTCATTTTGGAGTATAAAACTTTCAAACAAGATATATGTATTGAGATGTGAAGAGAAAAGGCATAAATATGGAGAGGAGAGGGAGAGGAATTTGACATATTCATGATCTTCAATGCCATGGTTCCAGTCATGAACACATGGCATGGTCATCAGCTCAGAGTGTGTAGCATACCCATCACCTCAAATGCTTATCATTTCTTCATCCAGACAACATTCCTCTTCTCAAACTACTTACAGATATACGTTGAATGCTGCTAGTCATATTTACACTGATTAGCCTTGGAATTCCAGAATGTATTCCCCCTATCTTGCTAGCCTATTGCCATTGACTCAATTCTCCCCTCCCCTTTCTTCTTATTCTCCCCAGGCTGTAGTGATTGCTATTCTGTTTTCAATTTCAATGAGGTCATCTTTTTTAGATTCCTCATGTGAGTGAGTTCATGCTGTGTTTGTTTGTCTGTGCCTGACTTATTTCATTTAACATAATTCTGTCAGGTCCATATTGTCACACCTGACAGGTTCTCATGGTTATGGCTGATTAGAGTTCTAATGTGTATATGTACAATATTTTTTTATCTATCCCTCCATTGATGGGCACTTCATTTGATTCTGTATCTTTGTTATTGTGAATAATTATGCAGTAAACCTGGAAGTATATGTGTGTCTTCCAAATATTGATTTGACTTCCATTGAGAATATACTCAGTAGTGGTATTGATAGTGAGCTGTATTGTCATGAGTTATAGTAGTTAGTCTTTTGTATTATTGAGCAGTATTCAACTGGTGAATATAACTGCTTTGTCTGTTTTGTAGTTGATGAGAGCTTGGATTGTTTGGGGTGTTATCTATGGTAAATAAGAGTGAAATGAGCATTGTTTGTTTTCTTTTTTGTCAGTACTGGGTCTGAACTCAGGAACACATGTTTGCTAGGCAGGCCTTCTACCACTTAATTCAGGTCCCCAGTCACTAAACATTCTGATACAACTCTTTACTGTTTTAAATAACTTTTTATGTCTCTTGAGAAGTTAACTAAGACTGCAACTTGGAAAAATATGTGTATATCTAGTGTTAAAATGAAATGTCTGTTACTTCTCCAGTCATATATAACTTTATAAGCACCCCTAGAGATGAATGAAACTTTCAGAGTTTCCACATCTAACCAAAATTTGTTTTGCTAATAAATTTTCTATCGTCTATCACAATTCTTATGATGCCCATTGTATTGCATAGTTTTAATTTTGATGATGTCTAAAGTACTCTTTTTGCTTTTATGGTTACTGGATTTCTTTGTTTTTTAAATCTGCTAAACAATCTTTGCTTAATCAGTATTGTGAATATATTTTTGTTTGTTTCCACACTATTAGGAGTTAATTTCTGTCTTTGATGTGAATGTTGACATCCTCCCTTTTTATTTCAGGTATCTATCCAGTTATTTTTCACCATTTGTTCGAAAGGCATTCTTTTTCCTACTGAATTCCTTTGGTTTTAAAGGAATTCAGCTTTTAAAAAATAATTACCTCATAATTACACATAGTTTAATTTCTTGGCTTCTTATTTTGTTTCCATGATCTTTTACTACAGCTTTATGTAGCAAATTTCAAAATCAGATGATAGTCGTAAACACTCTCCAACTTTTATTCTTATTTTCTCCTTCTCCCTTATCTCTAATTACATATATACATATATATATGTATGTTTATGTATCTATGCATATGTATACATATGTGTATGTTAGTGCATGTGACTCTTATAATTTGGATAATCTATTACATTGTATTTTCACAATAATTTTGCAATCAACTAAATTGATTTTCTATCTCAAATGCAAAAATTGTTAACTTTTTTAGTTCATTCAATCTATAACTTGATTAGGGAAGAACTGACATCTACCCAATAATACTTATATCAAGACTTCCAAACCATCACATGACATATTTACTCAGGATATGACATATTTACTTCTTTCAAACTTTTATTTTTAGTTTTAAATTTACTAAATTTGTATGCCCTCCATTATTAATAAGTGTTTTTCAAAATACATGCTTATGCTGTTTTATCTACTAAAATAAGTAAATATTTTGAGTCCAAAACAATTTGGTCTGTAGAAGAGGAAAAACAACGAAAACTATAGAAACCTCATTAAAGATTTCAGTCATAGTGTAAAATAAGATATAAAGTTCATTATTCATATGATGTTGAATATTCTTTACAATCTGTGACATTGTCAAAAATCACTTAAGATGAAAATCTCTTCATTAAATTATACTACTTAATGTCATATAATCTTAAAGTCATACTGTACAAGACCAAGCGTTAAGCTTTACATGATCAAGGATGAAACAGTAATCTTCAAATTATGAAATTAACTCTTTGTGTAGTGTGTGTGTAGACATATGCACATTAATTATTCTAACTCTGGTTATCATAGATGAGACATGTCTAGGAAAGATGAATTATATTTATGGAAATCTGTCTGTGAGCACAGAGAATAATATTTCCAAATACAGACCAAATACAAGTGCAATACACATTTTACTTTGTTATAGTAAAAGAGTGATCACTGATAACATGCTTCCTGATCTTAATTTAGTTTTCATTATGACAGTGAAATTGTGACTTTGGTACAACCTGTGTCTGCCTTTTCAGAGTGCTAACCTAATGTTTAATGAAAACCTTTCATTTTAATATGGCTTTTCTATACTAAAATTAGTTAATTGTTAAAGACATAACAATTCAAGTGAAATTTGACTGTTCTGATTGTTCAATGTATCTTATTTTTTGCTTTATAGATTGCTGACTACATATGATTAAATTTTGTGGCATTGAAAAAGGTCAATAAAGCAGAAATTTAAAATCTCACTCAGAGTAGAAAACTAAAATATTTCCCTATATTCTGTATTTTAAAAAAATATCTTTTTTGTATTACCTAAATAGCCTTGACTTAAATACTAAGAATGATGTTTCAAAATTCTATGGAAGAGTAAACTGGTAGTGATGACACAATCACTGAAAATGTGGCACTAAGATTAAATTATGGTTATCAAATAAAATATATAAAATGTCATCTGACACAGTTAACCCTATATCCATAAAATAAAATAAATATTTTCATAGTTTCATTTAATCAAATGTAGGCATTGAATTGCTACACTCAAAACATTCAGTCTTTTAGATTTGAAGACAACCAAACATCTTCTAGAACTTTGAATATGTTCTTCAGTGTGGAAGAATAGATATCAGAAGCCTTAAATAATTTGAATCAGATCTATAACATTGTATTGGAGACCATTGACCAAAAGTTTCATTATCTGTAACATACCCTGAGCATATGAAATTACATGAGTTTTTAATATAAATTATCTATTTTAACTAAGGTGTCATGGAGATCTAAAATACTAGTATAATTCAGATTAGTAAATCTTATTTTAATTTAGACCTACATTTATAATTTTTGATTTTATAATTACTGACATCAGGCCAGATTATTTGCAAAAATCCCTCCATTTACATTCTTGCCTATAACTCAAGAATGCTTATTTAATTCTTGGTATTCCAAACCTTGCTTATGTGAATATTTGTAATAAGCATACTTATTTGATTACTATGAATATTTGTACAATATTCTGTCTATTAAATATGATGATTAAAAACTATATATGAAAATATGAATTTAATTAGACTCTCTCACTTTTATGTAAACAGCTTGATTTCAATATTAGAAAAAGCAACATTTTTTGTTACTATAAAGTTATCTTAAATGACTTTCTGGGAATATGAATTTTGTGACAGATTAATTTCCAGGAAGTATTGCAATGTAAGTTTTCTTTGACAAGTGAGAAATCATTTCATAATTTTGGAGTCCACATTCAATCTAACATCTTAAATTGCATGACAAAATTGTCAAACACTTCTTACCATTCCATATAAATGATAATTGTGCTAGGAACATTTTTTATACATAATGAGTAAGCAAAGAAACCTACTAAAGGTTAAGCTAGATGAGTATTTTAACTCCTTCGTCAACAATTTGGATCGTTGAAAAACCTCAGAAAAGATTACAAACAATAGTGAATTCCTCATCCATCAGTTAAAACCATTCATAGTTGTTTTCACTTTTGATTATTATGCTTCATTTTTCACTTAAAATACTGTTATGGTATTTTAAATTTATATAACTTTGTTTTCTGCTTTTGTGTGAAATCCCTGGTATACTTTGAAGTTCACAGAAATTTTGAAAAATACCAGACTGGAGGATAATTTCAAGTCAAGAATGATTATAAGATGAAGGTGAAGTAGACACAATCATATTTTCACTTTGAAGGTGGCCAAGAGAGGGTATGATGAAAATAAAGGTAATATAGATTAGATTTCAGAGAATACCATGAAGAACTTTGAGTTGTTATGGACCAAAGGGACCTCATCTCTTGATATTAGAATGAATTACAGTGAGAAGAAAGATGCATTGGTTGTTGAAAGAGTTCTCTGTTGATTTAATATTTTATCAGGTTCTGCTCTGAGATAAGGGTAAGTGTTAGATAAGAGCAAGACAAAAGAGCTGATGGATATTTGGGGACATATACACATGCACACACACACATAGAGATATGACTGAGACTGAAACTTAAAATAGGCTGTGGTGTAGCTCAGTGACAGTTTGGTTAGCCTGCACAATTCCCTAGGAGCAAAAAATTATAAGAACAAGGTAGGGTGGTACATATCTGTGATTCCAGTACTCTAGAGACTGAGGCAGGAGGATTGTGAGTCTGGATTGTGCAGCCAAGGCTACACAGAGAGACCCTGTCTCAAAAAATTTTAAAAGTATAAGTAAAAACAAAGAAACATTATAGGCAATGCTGAAGACACAATGATGTTAGGTATGACTATGAAATTTTTCTCTAACAGCCATCTGTTGAAAGTGCATAAAAGAAATAGTGTAGAAGGGGAGCCCTTTCCAAGATTTACGAAAGTCTAAAAAGTCCAAACAAATTGTGAGTTATCTATCAATACATTTTTGCGTACTTTCTCATTTTTTGTAGGTTTTAAGATAAAGCATTTTAGATTAGTATTAAATATGATTACTCAGAAAAATGAATTTTTCACATGGACTATTTAGATTTTTTTCTGTTCTTATCACTAACCTATATTAAGAGCACAACAAGGTTTCATTGTGATAATTGCATAGATGCATATGGGGTACTTTGAACAATTTCACCCTTCCGTTACATTCCGTTAACCTACTTTCCTCCTCCTTATTTTTTAAACAGTGTTTGTCAGGTTTCATTGCACATTTACATGTTTATATATATGAAAGAATAAATTTATATATATGTGTATACATATGTGTATGTATAATATAATTCAATCCAAACAGCCTCCAGTACCATCTCCTTTCCCCCACCTGACCATTTAATTTCTGTTACTATTCCACTGGAAAAAACATATAATAAAAGTAACTCATTAAAATAAAATCTAACAAGCATAATACCATGTGTTTGTCAGTCACCAGCATTGCTCTTTCGTAGATAATAAAATATTATTTGTGTTCTGTAACTAAGAGTAAAACCTGAATGTGAGTGACTGTGGCATAAAGCATAAAATTAGTTTGAAATAACTTTTATGTAGTAAACATTGAAAATATTTCTATTGATCAAAATCAGGAGAAATTTGTTTGACATAATAATGGATTCAAAATAGAGCCATTCAGTTGGTAATATTTTTCTTTATATCAAAAAGTTAATAACATTGAATGATGGCTAGGTATAGGACTAGGACTTTTGTGTAACAGGTTTCTTTTTAAAAATTGGAAAAACTAACTACAAGTAAGCTGTGGGGCAGACAGATCATCAAGAGAGGTGATTTTATTATAAATATAATTTAATTATAAATTTTTTAAAAACTTTGTGGTTATCAGCAAACAGTTCTTATAGTTTAGCAAAATGAATACAGACATTCTGGTTGTAGGACACACACAACTCTCTTTGGAATCCTTCCCATGCCTTATTTTAACTATAAAATAACCAGGTACAAGATTCCCAATTTGCCATTTTTACTTAATTTGAATGGCAAAAATGTGTATCAAGTGTGAAAGAGAACTATCATGTAGGTTTCCATCCCTTTATTTTTTTAGCACCTTTTATATGCTGACCATTATAATGCTGGTTTCCAGGGTATGCAAGGATATAAGTGCCTAATCCCTGTTCTCAAGGTATCCATAATTAGGTAGGGCATATTTTGGTTATGAAATATAAAAAGAAAAATGTGAATTATCTTTTTAATGTAACCTCTGACAACTACTCAGGCCATATGGTCACCTTTGATAAATTAAGACCTCTTAGGGCCTCCTCATTTCTACTGAATATGAGTAATACTTTAGCTGCTGCTTCTGCTGCTGGAAACCCATCAAGTGGGAAATATTGCAGAGGAGTAAAAATAATGTATTACCTTTCTATTCAAAATGAGGAGATCAAGACTAGGGCAAAATGTGCCACAGAAGGAAAAATGCATGCTGTTAGGTTATATCAAAGGCTGATGCAAAATGTCCACTGCAAAGGACATTTTGGAAAGCAGAGATCAGAGTAGGGACTAGACAATTAAGTTTCTATGAACGTCTTGGAAAATCACTACCAACAATGCAAGCAGTGATGATGCTTGGGAGAACAAACAGGAAAATCCTATTTATTTCCTCTGGCATCACAAAATTGAGAGAATTCTATTGAAGTCACATTTCAATTGAATTCAGTGTCCAGTATCTAGCTGACATTTTCTGACCTATAGTAAGCTTTTGCCCAATATTTGCTGCAGAGTTATGTGTCTTAATCAGCTCGGTACCAGTGCCTGGTGTATGCTAGCATTATTCATAATACTAAACATAAAATATCAATAAAATAAAATTTACTTTGACAAGTACACAATTGCCTAAACCTCAAAAATGACATACAGTTTCACAGATTCATAGATGATATGGAGTTCTTATAATCATGGAACTATTAGACCATATTGTTGGCAATAATGGCGCCGATAGGTTTCAGTTCTTACTGCACCCTTAAGCTTCTGTCTCCCAGGGTCACAGTCCAGACTCAAGTCTAGCTTGAATCCTCCCTCTGCCCCAACCTCCAATCAGCATGAACCATAAGATCCTAACCAATCAGATTGGTTAGGATCTGAGGGGTATTTAAGCCCCTGCCCCTCTCTCCCTCTCTCTCGGCTCTCTCTGCTCTCTCCCTCTCCCACCCAGCAATAAAGAATCTCTTGGCCAGATCACTCCTCTCCACATGGTCATTTTGGGGCCTATATTTCCTTACATTTGGTGCCATGACTTGGACGGGTTTCCCCACTAATCCTGGTGGGACCCCGATTCCAACTCACCCCACGACCACCCTGAGGATGTGACTGGCCAGGACTCATCCTCCTGATCGCCCTCGCTTGCATCCAACACCGACATTCTTTGGTGAGTCCACCTACCCTTCTTGGGCTCCCTTTACGGTCTCTCCCTTTGGTGTCTCTGAGTTTTAGAACACTTCCCATGCTTTGGGCTATTTCTGGGCGGCTCAGACGGTAGATGGATCCCCTTCTCCGCAGGGTTTGGATTTTACAGGGTCCAGGACCCTAAAAAACCTAGGCCTAGGTAATCCAAGCCGCCGGCCTCTGGCCTGCAAACAACCTGAAGCGATGGCTGAGTCACGTGCGCTTTGCGTTTTTTTTTTCGGATATTTGTGCTGTGCAAGGACGCTTCTCAGTACATAATATCCTCCTCTCCCATTCTGGGACTGGATCCCTCATAATGGGTGCCTCTATGTCTTCTCTGCCGTCTGACTCCCCATTGAGATGCCTCCTCAATAATTTGGACACCTTGGGTTTGACCCCAAACATAAAACCAAAAAACTTGATCCGCTTTTGCACCCAAATTTGATCCGCTTTTGCACCCAAATTTGGCCCACTTATCCTTTAGACAACCAAAGTCACTGGCCCCTTTTTGGGTCTTTAAATCCCAACCTTTTATGGGACATATAACTACTGTGAGCAATCGGGACGATGGGGAGAGATTTCATTATGTCCAAGCCTTTTCATACCTCTGTCTAAATCTGTCTCTCTGACTTCAAATCCTCCCTCTGTACTTTCTGTTCCCCTGCACAGATTCTATCAGCCTGTAAACCAGTTTCTAAATCAGCCAATTCCTCTCCAAACCTCCTCCTTCCCCATGTAAACAGACCATAGCTATCTCCTCCTATCTTCCTGAAAAACTTTCCCCATCATGGAGTTAAGCAAGCCACTCCTTGACAATTCTGACCTGAAGGCAGTTCCAGCTCTGAGAGAGCTCATGCTTTATTTGATGACCAGAGAATGGAGGTTTTGTTTCCTGAAAGCCTGCCAGTACCAATCAATGGGAAGCAACCTAGAGACACAGGTGATGGCTAATCCCTTAAGCGTGTATCATGCCTCCAGGCTCTGCCTTCCCCTCCCTTACCTAAGATGTCAGTGCACCTTTCTGCCTCCTCCATGGTCTCACCACGTGTCCTTTCTCTCTGTCTGCCTTCCCCTCCCTGGGCTTACTGGGACCCTGCCTCCCATGAAAAACCTGTAGCATGGAACCTTATGACTTAAGTTATTCCAACTAGTTCGCCAGGCCTCTCAGTCTAAAGTAACTTTAAATCAGCTGCTTTACAAAAGCACTTGCAAAAACCTGCAGCTGCCATGCTTACGCTCTAACTCCGCCCCCACAAGGGGAGGAGGGAAAGCAAACAGGCGCACCTGTGAACAGGACGCCGGCTCCTGGCCACAGCAAAAATGCCTGCCATAGCTAAGAAAATCCATAGAGAGGACCCAGCAAATCCTGGCCTCCAGCCTCACGTGGCGATGCCTGCAGCCCACCAGCACTTCCCCTAGAATAAACGCACACAGACTACACAGGAAGGGGGGAGGGGCGACAGGCCGCAGGATCAAGCCTAGGCAGTCAGGGTCATTTGTCCCAGGTGTGTGTGGAGGAGTGGTGCCTTACACAAGTCCTGCTCCTAGCCCCACCTCACACCTCAAGGCATCAGACCCAGCCCTTGTAAGCCAATTGTTAGCTCAAGGTTATAGTTCCAGAAATAACTAAATAGACATTACTGTGGTCTTTAAATTTCTCATTTAGAATCTTCTATACCTTTGGCCTCAGCATAAATTTTCCCCTCCAGATATTAACACTAGTTGTCCCGTATGGCACTGTTATTGGCCTAAAATGCCCTCTGAATGCCCTTCTCTAACTTTACAAATGATTTCTTTGTTAAAAAGGTAGCCTTTATTAAAGAGGTAGCCTGCTGTTAGCTAAAAGACAGGATCCTAACATTTTGTTCTTTCTAGATGGGACCTGCATCTTCCAGTCTTCTGGCTGGTAGATGTTGGAAGCTTTGTACTGAGGCCTGGCCTCAGTATGCCTTGGGTGACCAAGAGAAGTGGCCTTCACAGGGTTCCTTAAATTACAATACCACTCCAATTAGACCTTTTGTATAAAAGTAAAAAAGTAAACTGAGGTCCCCTATACAAATTTCTACCTTCTAAGCCACCCCAGTACTCAGAACCTCTTAATGAGTGCTTCCCTCTTCAACAGGCAATGGTAGGAAGAGGACAAATCATATGTCCCCTTCCAGTTATCAGATCTAAGGGAAATTTAAAAACATCTAAACAGCTGTACTGATGCCCAGACAAATACATTCAAGCCTTTATCTCTGTGATCCAAACCTTTCAACTGACATGAAAGGATATTTTGCTTCTACTAGACCAGACTCTTATCTCATTAGAAAAGCAACAGGTTCAGACCCAGGCCAGTAGGTTGGAAATGATTATGTGGCTCAAGCAGTAGAGTGCCGCTTTACAAGCAGAAAGTCTTGAGTTCAAGCCCAGTACAGCCAAAGTAAGAAATAATAATATTTGGGGCTATGGAAGTAGCTCAATGGGAGAATGTCTGCCCAGCATGTGCAAAGCCCTGGGTTCAATTCCCCAGCATTACTAAAAAAAAAAAAAAAAAAAAAAAGTAAAGAAGACAAGTGGCATTAATGTCACTTCAGCCATCTCATAGTGGAAAAACGTAGTTTAACTTAGACCAGATCCCTCATTCTTCAAGCAAGGAAACTGAGGCCCAGAACATTTCAGAGATTTCCTCTCCAGAGTGTCAGGTGTCAATGTAAAATAACAACTTTACTTTGCAGCAACACCCTATCAGAAAGCATACCACGGTGGACTCAGAGTCACAGGTGAGAGAGGTTCTCCTCAAAAATAAATTTCTAACAGTCAGTCCCAGATATTCGTAAAAAACTCAGACTGTGGCTGAAGGGAAAAGTCATTGAACCAAGTAATACAGCTAGCCATGTCTGTATTTATGGCTATGTCTGTATGTCTGGGACCTTACTAACAGGAGAGAAAAAGGTAAGAGACACCATGGCCTCATTGCTGCTCTCAGAGAGGGCCCCACCCGACTGGGGCCTGTATCCTGAACTTGATACCATGATGGACAGGAGGGGCACTTCTGCAGAGAATGCTTAAAGGGGGACAGCCCAGGAGACAGCCCTGACCCCAACCAGGATCCTGCCCTCTGTAAGGATAACCATTGGAGGTCTAAGTGCCCCCTCACCAGATGGAAGACGAGGTGCCACCTTCTATAGATTGATGGGTCCTAGCCCCCTGTCCACTTCTTGGCATCAGTGTTGAGGAGCCATAATGGCAGGAAAAAAAAGGCCATTTTCCTCCTAGACAGTGGAGCCTGTTTCTCTGTTTTACCTTTTTCTCCTGGTCCCCGGTCCAATGACAAAATTTATCATTCGTGGCAAATCTGGCCAGCCCCTAGAGCACTAGTTTACCTGGCCTCTGGCCACCTCTGTCACTCTTTCCCCATAGTACCTGAAACTCCAGTGTCCCTGTTGGGACTCTGTCACTCTTTCCCCATAGTACCTGAAACTCCCAACGTCCTGTTGGGACGGGATTTACCATCTCAATTAAAAGCTCAAATTCTCCTCCCCCCAGACAGCTATCTCTGCTGCCCCCTCCTTCAGGAACAAGAAGATTCCACAGTGTGGACTGATGAGATGAGTGTAGGGTGAGCCAGGATGGCCCTCCCTAGTCAAATAAAACTCAAAAATCCCTCACCGTTTCCACACCTAAAACAATATCCCCTCAAGCCTGAAGGACAATGAGGCCTTATGCCTATCATAAATTCCTTAAAACAACAAGGGCTACTAATGAGTTGTTCCAGCCCATATAATAAATTTAAAATTCTTATAAAAGTTAATTTTAAAATACAAGTTACAAAGTGAACAACTGGAAAGGATATAGGTAGGTAATAAATGTATTTTTTGAGAAGTTAAAGAAAAAGGAATGGTTTTTGGATGAGAAAGGATTTTGTAAAGAAGGGTTTGTCCTAAAGATTGTTTCAAATTGGAAAGATGAGAACAAGCCATCAAAGGGTTTAGTATGTTGTATGAAGGTCTGAGTAAGTTTAAAAGTGTATAATAAAAAACTTTGATGTGTGATAAAGTTAAAGTTAAATGTAATCTAAGAGTTGCCTAAAAGATTTTTAGGGTCATGTCAAACTAAATCAAATCCTCTGTCTATGAAATAACAAGGTTATCTTAATATTGTTCTGCTTTGAGTAACATCTACAAAAAACCATTACAGAGAAAGATGTTAATCAAAGAAATTATTTGTGTTTTCTGCTGATCTTGTCAAGCTTTAAGTACTACTAAATCAGAGTTCATTTACATATTTGCTTATGTGTCTTAAATGACCACCTTGTAACAGTGTTATGTTATACTTTATCTAAATATGCTATAAACATTTAAAGGGTTAAAAGTGTCAATTTATATAAAATAATGAGCTAAAGCTCTCTTTTATCCAAGAGTGTTACATTTAAATCCTGACAGTCCCTGCCTCCCACAGGTCATCTACCTAGGTGTGGCCTTAAAGGGACAGACTCACTCACTGAGTCATAAATGCATCAGCCTAATCTTCCATTTCCCAACCTCCATACCATAAGACAGCTTACAGTTTTCCTGGCAGTTATAGGATTTTGCAGAATTTAGATCCCTAGGTAGGTAGTCCCTGAACAGACACCTTTTTATGCTCCTCCTAATATTCCTATTTGGGTCTTAGATAATGTGTGGCCACCCCTTTCTCTTAGAAAAACTTGCCTCCAACAGACTCTGCTCCTCTGGCTGACTACCTGCCTTCTCAGTGAACTTCTCAGAGAGCATGCAGAACAGATCCTGCCCTATCCTATAACAATTTCTGTTAAACCAAGGCATCTTGTTCTTCAAAAGGATCTTCTACCCTCTCCATTGGGACTTCGATGGACCAGCTGTCATCTGGTCATTCTCATGACACCCACTTCTGTCAAGCTCAATTGGTTCCCCCAATGGCGGCACCTCTCAAGAAACAATTAGAAAATGGAGAATGGAGTTGGAGAACTCTTAAAATTGTCTAGGGAACAACATTTCACAGTGGTTCTCCTGGCCAATGCCCACCCTAATGCCTATGTTCTTGCTCTCCTATTCTTAAGCTTCCTCCCTTGTACCATACTACATGTCTGCTGTTGCTGATCAAAAATTTAACCAGTTGTACCTCCAGGGGATACCAACCTCTCCAAAACGCCTGGATAGTTGGCTGATACCCACCATGCAGAGGTCGGAGGATTGGCTTGAGACTCTTTATGACCTGTGGCTACAAGAGACCTTCATCAACTTCAGGGAAGAGGAAATCTTCATTTTTGGAGCCTGGGTGTACGCCATCATGAGGCTCAGCACCCCAACATTGTTTGCCAACTGACCCTCCCTTCCCCTATGCTGTCCCTTGCCAGCTCGAAGAAGCCAGAGTGAACACAGCGCCCCTCTTCCTTAACAAACAAAAAAGGGAGGAATGTTGGCAATAATGGCACCGATAGGTTTCAGTTCTTACTGCACCCTTAAGCTCCTGTCTCCCAGGGTCACAGTCCAGCCTCAAGTCTAGCTTGAATCCTCCCTCTGCCCCAACCTCCAATCAGCATGAACCATAAGATCCTAACCAACCAGATCATGCTGAGTCCCACTGAGGGGTATTTAAGCCCCTGCCCCTCTCTCCCTCTCTCTCTTGGCTTTCTCTGCTCTCTCCCTCTCCCACCCAGCAATAAAGAATCTCTTGGCCAGATCACTCCTCTCCACGTGGTCACTTTGGGGCCTATATTTCCTTACAATATGACCTATTTCTGTAATTAAAAATTCTAAGTAATTTCAGCTAAGAACATTTAATTACTCCCAGTAGTCTGTTCTAATTTTGACTCTAAAAATGGATTAGAACTCCCATGATCTACTCATCTCTGGAAGTACAAATATACCCAGAGCTGTGCTTTACTAATCTTCTAAGAGTTTCTCACTATAATGAAGTTGAAAATCAAGATTAACTATCATGATGGTGACTCCAAAATTCTATATCTTGTTCCTTCTTTTGACTGCCTTATGTAGAGATCCAACATCCAGAGGCCTCTCAGTTAGCATGGCAAAAACAGTTCCTGACTTGTTTCTCCACATATTCTTCTCTCTCCTTTACCTCATTTCCCTAAGGAGAAATTGACCTTTTTAGTTCCACAAGTCATAAGCCCTAAAATTACAATTGAATCTTTCTCTCTTTGAAACTTTTATCTAATTCTTTAGCAAATTTGTTATCTTTTCTTTCAAAATATATCCAAAATGAAACAATTCCTCTCCACAACTGCAGCATGTACCATGGTCCAAGGTTTTTCACTTCATGCCTAGTCATTATAATCACTCCGAAATTTTCTCATTGTCCATTCTTTTTTTACTTTTAGTCTGTTCTCAGAATACCAGCCATTTTGAAATGCAAGTTTGATCAGGTTATTCTTCATTCAAAATCCTCCAATAGCTCCCATCCACTCAGGTTAATTTCTGTTCTCTGCCTATCTTTATGACTTCTCACATCCCCTCACTCTCTGTTCACTACTTACAGTGACTTCCTGGTTCATCCTCAAAATTCTAATCACTTTTCCTTTAAAGGGATTTGCAACTGCTCTTCTCTCTACATTTAAAATTCTGACTGGCTTCATTTACATCTTGATCCAGTTGTCACCTCATTATAATGCCTTTCCTGATCACCTTACTTAAAATATCAGTACCTGTATTATTCTCACACTTCTTACTTGACTGAGATTTTCTCTGTATCCAGTATTGTCATTCAACCTATTATCAAAGCTTCTTTTCTATTGTCTTCCCAATAAAAATATAAGCTGTAAGCAAACAAGCGAATAAGCTTTGGTTTTAATTATCTATTATCAGCTAGCATAGACCTTATTATATTGCAGAAACTCAATGAATATTTGTTGACTGAATTCATCTTGAATAATTATTTTTTAAAAAATACATTTCCTGGACTGGAGGTATGGCTCAAGCAGTAGAGCTCCTGCTTTGCAAGTTTAAAGCCCTGAGTTCAAATCCAAGTAACAATAAAACAAAAAATTTCCTGCTCAGCCTGGTGGTGCACACCTATAATGCCAGCAGTTGGGACACAGAGGCAGGAATATAGAGAGTTCAAGGCCAACCTAGGCTATATAGTGAGACCCTGTTTTAGGAACAAAGAAAAACTCTAGAATTAGAAAGAAAAGTGGCTGTTGGTTTATTTTTTTATAAAATGCCTTAACTTACACTTCATATTCTACTTATTTTATAAAAATGTATTTTTTCTTCTAGTAGTCACTCTGTTGGTTTCAATGGAATTAATAATAAAACCATTGTCTTTGTTATACAAGTTAAATATATTTTAATTACTCTTGACCCAAAATTCTTGAATCAGTTGGGTTTTCAGTATTAAAATCTTGGCATATAATTACTTTGATTTAAACTGATATGTTAAGATACCATCACAACTTCAAGAATAATATGTTTGTTTATATACATTCTACCTCCTATAAAGTTGCAATGAATGATAATGGAGTTTTATTTAGCCATAAAGAAAGACAAAATTATGTTTTTCACATGTAAAGCGAAGTAAGTCAGGCTCAAAAAGTCATAGGTTTCATGTTTTCTCTCACATGTGGAAACTAAACACAGAAGTTAAGTGTATATGTCAATATATATATATGATCATATGTTTCCATCCATTTATATAATGTAAGAGAGAACAATATTGCATTAGAGGATCTGTCTGAGGGGACTACAGGTGGAGAGGGAAAGAAAAGTTTAGAAAATAGAAAAGATTGTAACAATCCATATGATAGTACATTACAGCATACTGTACCACAAGGTGTTGAGTATTAGAGAAGTATGGTAACAGAATGAGTGAGTAATGGAGGGGACTAATTTGATTGCATCAAGATATACAGGCCTGAAGTGCCAAGGTGAAACCCCCTTGAACTATCAACAAACTCTTTAAAAAAAAATGAATGGTAGGAGGGAAAAAAACATGTCTTTTCCAGTGACGAGTACCAGTGGAAAATGGTGGGCATAAGGAAAGTGTGACTATGATGGCTGTATTTTGTATTCCTATATAAATATAGAAGAACAAAGTCTATTAAAATTGTTCTAAGAAGGAGAAAGGAGGAAGGAGGAAAATGATTTTGGTGGTGAATTTAACTAAGATATACTGTAAACACATATATAAATATCACAATTTATCTCCTTGTATAACTATTATAGGTTAATAAAAAAAGTTTAAAAATGCTCTAAAACAAAAATTAACAATAAAAACAAAAAAATTACAGTGAATGAAGCATGAGTCTATACATCAATAATAATGAAGGTAAACATGAACTAAACTTTCTTAAACATAGTAGCTTTTCCATGGAAATGAAAGACTGCTTTATGCTCACAGAGCTGTATTAACATATTTCTGAGTGAACTCTTAAGAGTGAAAACATCAAAATATTGGTAGTTTTGTCCATTAATTACTTTATCAGTGAGCAACATGGAATCCACGAATGAACAATATGGTCGAGAGTAAAATCTTCTTCATTCCATTTAGAAAAGTATGCTGATTGTTATAATTACTTATATGTATGTATACCCAATTTATTTTAATTAAAATTTAATTTGGGAAGGTTCTGAGTAGTTGACATATTTTCTAAAACCCTTTAGTAGTTTTGAATGGAGGAGCAAAAATTATTTTGAGTTTGTCACCTTAAAAAAATAGATACACCAAGATAAAGTTTTAATTGAGAATACTGCATTGATTATTTTGTATGCATAGCTCATGGCATTTAAAAATTTTTTGAGTATGAATTGAATGGCTGTTTTCTATTTTTTTCCCTTCTTCCTCTTTCCCTTTTTCCCTTTCTTCCTTCTTTTCTCCTTTCCATCATTCTGATATATATTTTAATTTTTACTTAAACATTTGAAGAAAATATAATTTTTCATGTAAATTAAGTATTTGGGAGACTAAACTAAAACAACACCTTAGTAAATAATTATATTAAGAAATTATCTTTTTTGACAGTAACAGCACAGTTTCTATTAGAGAAGAAATTTATTAAATTTAAGATTTTATTTTTTCTATAAACTAAAAGATACAAGATTTTTTATTCCCTGTAGTGAACCACATAATAATGTGATGTGTAGCTATTACAGTAGGGAAGAAAAAAGAACAGTTGCTATTTGACCACTACGTGTAATAATACTGCCTCACAAGTTGTTTATATCCCCATAAGTCTTCTTTACAGTATTCAAACTATTAGCTGGCTTTACAATGCTGACTGTAACTTTCAAAAAATAATACAATATGTAAATAAAATAAACTTTTAGCAAATAAAAACAATAAATTTTTAGCAAATAAAAATTTAATAAATTTAGCAAATAAAAATATGGATGGAAAACTAAAATGCCTTGTAATGAATTAAAAATTACCACATAGCAATGACAATTTCAAGTACTCTGGGACACAAATTGATGAAAATCAAGTGCCAAGCTGAGTTGATATCAAAAGTTTCCCAAGGGAAATAATGACTTGAAACTTCACATCATCATGTTAGGAAACACAGAAATAGTTTATTTCTCCATTTAGAATTAAGAAGTAATGTGGGATCCAAGATGGCAATGGAGACAGAGCCGCAGACCTTGTGGGCTGACCCAGAGATCCTGCGGAGAAGCTGGAGACACGCCTGACGGAGGTAAAGCTCCAGGGACAGCCTAAAGCACTCTAAAGAACTAGATCATGGAAGGTTTCTCCACACCACGATCTAATAAAAGAACAGCCGGCCTGCTAAATCTCTGCCCCATAGGTCTGCAGAGCCACTGCTCAGTTCTGCCGGGCTCTCCATCCCTTGGGCTGTGCCAGGCCACAGCTCTGTTCCAGTCCCACACATGGCAGGATACCCATCCCTCAGCCATGCCGAACACACCACGCCAGAATATCCGCCCCTTGGCCATGCCGCTGGACCCACGACCACCAGGATCCCTGCAACCAGTCTGCGCCAGACCCCAGCCTGGAGTTGGTCCCACAGCTCGCCGGGATACCTGTCCCTCCCTCGGACCCCACTGCCCTTCAGGCCCTGCTGAGCCCCAGCCATGCATGGGATGACCAGAACCCACCCTGCCCATCAGGCCCTGCCTAGCTCCAGGTCCATATGAAACAGCTGGAGCCCCACCCTTCTGTGACAGGCACCATCCTGGTGTGAGACAACTGCAGCCACCAGCCTGCCGGGAACTCACTCCCTGTGTGGAGCCAGCCCCAGCTGGCTGTACAGGCTTCCCAGATATCTGCTCCACCAAGCTCCTGATCAGCTGCCACTAGAGGGCTCCAAGCGTGCCTAAGAGATACTCACAGACTGGACTGGACACTAAAGAACTAAAAACAACTAAGCCTGCAATCCTACTGTTCCAGAACAGGTAATTTTCTTTTTCTCGCTTCTTTAAGGGCTTGCCAGCCTGGTTTGCTGTTTGATCACTCATCATCTCCCCCATTTCTTTTTCCTTTATTTCTGTCCTTTTTTTCCTCTCTTCTCTCTTCCTTTTATCTTCCCTTCTCTTTCTCTTTTTTAACTTTCTCTAACCATTTTGTTATTATTAATATTATAACCCAGCTAATACCAAATTACACATAGTCCAGGGACAGAAATGGTACCTAGTGGAAATATGGGAAGAAGAAAAAGAGATGGAAACAATTCTTCCCCCAAAAATAAAGTAGTACAGGATTTATAGCAAAATGAAGAAAATGGATGCCCAGACCCAGACTCCAACAAAACAAAGATAAACTATATCAAGGAACCCAACGAAGAACACAAGACCATCCTGAAAGAAGAAAGTCTAAAAGTAATTAAGGAGAATTTCACAGAGATGCTACTACACATGGTCAACCAAAATGTACAGGAGGCACTCAAGAAATTCCAAGATGACTAAACTCAAGAATACCAGAAAACACAGAAACAAATAAATGAAATCATAGAAGCCCTAAACAAACACAAAACTGAAACAAAGATCACCATAAGCAGAGAGATAAATGAATTAAGGAGAAAAATTGACAATATTAAAGAAGTATCCCATGATATGGAAAACCTCAAAAAAAAGAATGAAACAGAAATACAAAGAAAATGGAATGCCCATTCCAGCAGAATAGAACAAACAGAAGACAGAATCTCAGAACTTGAAGATGAAATGGCAATTAAAGGAAAAACTAAAGAGCTATGCATTAAACAATTCAAGACCTGTGAAAATAAAATGCAAGAACTCAATGACTCCTTCAAAAGACCAAATCTGAGAATCATGGGCATTGAGGAAGGAGAAAAGGTGCAAGCAAAAGGAATGCATAATATATTCAACAAAATAATAACAGAAAATTTCCCAAATCTGGAAAAAACTATGCCCATTCAGGTACAAGGGGCCTCCAGAATACTGAACAGAACAGACCAAAATAGAACTACCACATGACATATCATCATTAAAACAACAAATACAGAGACTAGAGAAAGAATATTGAAGGTTGTAAGAGAGAAAAAACAAATAACATACAAAGGTAAACCCATCAAAATCACAGGAGACTTCTCAACAGAAACATTAAAAGCAAGAAGAGCATGGGGTGAGATCTTCCAAGTGCTAAATGAAAATAAGTTCAATCCTAGGCTACTTTGCCAAGCAAAACTATCATTCAAAATAGATGGAACAATAAAAGTCTTCCATGATAAGCAGAAATTAAAACAATATATGACCACCGAGCCACCATTACAAAAGATTCTCCAAGGAATTCTGCCCACAGGTAATGAAAGCAAATAAAACCATGAAAGTGCAGGCAATACCAAACCACAGGAGAAAAAAAGGCAAGAAAGTATAGAGTAACATTGTTTCAGCTGCACATAATCAAACTTTTAATCAACAAAGACAGCTACATGACAGGGATCACCACGTACTTATCAATAATAACACTGAATGCTAATGGACTAAATTCCCCCATTAAAAGACACCAATTGGCAAACTGGATTAAAAAGGCAGATCCAACAATCTGGTGCCCACAGGAGACCCACCTCATTGACAGAAATAACCAGTGACAGAGAGTGAAAGGCTAGAGGAAGATTTACCAAGACAATGGTCCCGGCAAACAGGCAGGAGTAGGCATACTTATCTCTGACAAAGTAGACTTCAAACCTACATTGATCAAATGAGATAAAGAAGGATACTCCATACTAATAAAAGGGGAAATACACCAAAAGGAAATAATAATTATCAACTTATATGCACCCAACGTCAATGCACCCAATTTCATCAAACATACTCTAAAGGACCTAAAAATATGTATGAACTCCAACACAGTGATAGTGGGAGACCTTAATATGCCCCTATTGCAAATAGATAGGTTATCCAAACAAAAAATCAATAAAGAAATTCTGGAACTAAACCACACCATGGATCAAATCAACCTAGCTGATGGCTACAGAATATTTCATCCAACTTCTCCACAATATGTATGCTTCTCAGCAGCCTATGCAACCTTCTCAAAAGTTGATCATATCTTAGGGCACAAAGCAAGCCTCAAAAACATAAGAAAATAGAAATAATTCCATGCATTCTATCTGACCACAACATATTAAAGCTAGAAATCAACAACAAAAATAGCAGTAAAAAACATGTAAAGAATTGGAAGCTGAACAACACATTGCTCAATGATGAATGGGTCATCAATGAAATAAAAGAGGAAATTAAAAGTTTCCTGGAAGTTAATGAAAATGAAAACACAACCTACTAGCACCTATGGGACATAGCAAAGGCATTCCTAAGAGGAAAGTTTATAGTCATGAGTGCATATATTAAAAGGACAGAAAGATCTCAAATTAATGAACTAATACTACAGCTCAAGCACCTAGAAAAACAAGAACAAGCAAATCCCAAAACAAGCAGAAGGAAAGAAATAATTAAAATAAAGGCTGTAATCAATGAAATAGAGACTAAAAATCCACACAAAGAAACAATGAAACAAAAAGCTGGTTATTTGAAAAAATCAATAAGATTGACAGACCCCTGGCAAAGAAAAAATGAGGAGAGAAAAAACACAAAATAGTAAAATCAGAAGCACAAGAGGGGAGATAACAACAAATACCATGGAAATCCAGGAAACCATCAGAGATTACTTTGAGAACCTATACTCTAATAAATTTGAAAATCTTGAAGAAATTCTAGATTGCTAGAAATTTACAACCACCCAAAAATGAACCAAAAAGATATTAATCACCTGAATAGATCTATAACACAAAAAGAAACAGTGAACAAGAGTGTCCCAAAAAAGAAAAGTCCAGGACCCAATGTATTCATTGCTGAATTCTATCAGATGTTTAAAGAAGAATTAATACCAACTCTCCTTAAACTGTTCCATGAAATAGAAAGGGAAGTAACACTGCCTAACTCATCCTATGAAGCCAATATTACTCTCATCCCAAAACCAGAAAAAGACACCTCCAAAAAGGAGAATTACAGGCCAATTTCCTTAATGCATATTGATGCAAAAATCCTTAATAAGATAATGGCAAACTGAATCCAACAACACATCAGAAAGATCATACACCATGACCAAGTCGGCTTCATCCCAGGGATGCAGGGATGCTTCAACACACACAAATCTATAAATGTAATACAGCACATCAATAGAAACAAAGACAAAAACCACTTGATCATCTCAATAGACTCAGAAAAAGCCTTTGACAAGATCCAACACAACTTCATGATAAAAGCTCTAAGACAACTAGGAATAGAAGGAATGTACCTCAACATTGTAATGGCCATATATGACAAACCTACAGCCAACACCATACTTAATGGTGAAAAACTGAAACCATTTCCCCTAAAATCAGGAATGAGTGAAGGGTGCCCACTCTCTCCACTCCTATTCAACACAGTACTGGAATTTCTAGCCAGAGTAATTAGGCAACAAGAAGAAATAAAAGGAATACAAATAGGTAAAGAAACTGTCTAAATATCCTTATTTGTAAATGATATGATCCTATACCTTAGAGACCCAAAAACCTCCACCCAAAACCTCTTAGACACCATAAACAGCTACAGTAAGGTGGCCTCTACAAAATCAACCTACAAAAATCATTAGCTTTTCTATACACCAACAACAAACAAATTGAGAAGGAATACATGGAAACAATTCCATTCACAATAGCCCCCCCCAAAAATCAACTACCTAGGAGTAAATTTAACAAAAGATGTGAATGAACACTGCAAGGAGAATTACAAACTCCTGAAGAGAGAGATCAAGAAAGATTACAGAAGATGGAAAGATCTCCCATGCTCATGGATTGGTAGAATCAACATAGTAAAAATGGCTATACTACCAAAAGCAATCTACATGTTTAATGCAATTCCCATCAAAATCCCAATGACATTCACCACAGAGATAGAAAAATCTACTCTAAAGTTCATCTAGAAACACAAGAGACAGCGAATAGCCAAGGCAATACTCAGCAAAATAAGCAATGCTGGAGGTATCACAATACCCGACTTCAAACTATATTACAAAGCAATAGCAATAAAAACAGCATGATACTGGCATAAAAACAGATATGAAGACCAGTGGAACAGAACAGAGGATCCAGATATGAATCCACACAACTTTACCCACTTCATTTTTGACAAAGGTGCCAAAAATATACAATGGAGAAAAGAAATATTTGTTGCCTCTTCAACAAATATTCCTGGGAAAAGTGGTTATCCATCTGCAAGAAACTGAAACTAGATCCATGTCTATCACCTTGTAGTAGTATCAACTCAAAATGAATCAAGGACCTAAATATCAGACTGAAACTCTAAAGTTTCTAAAGGAACGAGCAGGAAACCCTCTGGAACTAATACGTGTAGGCAGGGACATCCTCAATACAACCCCAGCAGCCCAGCAACTAAGAGAAAGGATGGACAAATGGACTTCATAAAATTAAAAAGCTTCTGACAACAAAAGAAATGGTCTCTAAACTGAAGAGACCACCCACAGAGTGGGAGAAAATATTTGCAAGCTATATATCAGACAAGGAACTGATAACCAGAATATACAGGAAAAGTAAGAAACTAAACTCTCCTAAAATCAGTGAACCAATTAAAAAATGGGCAATGCACTCAATAGAACTTTCTCAAAAGAAGAAATTCAAATGGGCAAAAAGCACATGAAAAAATGCTCACCATCTCTGGCCATAAAAGAAATGCAAATCAAAACCACACTAAGATTCCATCTCACCCCTGTTAAAATAGCCATCACCAAAAACACTACCAACAACATGTGTTGCTGAGGATGTGAGGAAAAAGGAACCCTAATCCACTGCTGATGGAAATGCAAGCTGGTACAAACACACTGGAAAAATTTTGGAGACTCCTTAAAAATGTAAACATAGATCTGCAGCATAATCCAGCAATCCCATTCTTGGGGATATACCCAAAGGAATACAACACAGGTTACTCCAGAGGCATCTGCACATCCATGTTTATTGCAGCACTATTCACAATAGCCAAGTTATGGAAACAATCCTGATGCCCCACCATTGATGAATGGATCAAGAAAATTTGATACTTGTACACAATGGTATTTTACTCAGCCATGAAGAAGAATGAAGTCTTATCATTTGCAGATAAATGGATGGAACTAGAGAACATCATTCTAAGTGAGGTCAGCCAAACTCAGAAGACCAAAAATCACATGTTCTCCCTCACATGTGGACTTTAGATCTAGGGCAAATGAAGCAATGTGGTTGGACTTGAATCACATGATAAGGGGAGAGCACATTTGGGTGATATGGAAATAGGCCGAAAACCCAAAACCTGAAAGCGTTTGATGTCCTCACTCCAGAGGAGCTAATAAAGAAACCTTAAAGCAGCAGAGGCTATCATGAGAAGGGGATCAGTAACCAGGGTAAAGATCAGTTAGAGATGAATCAACATGGGTCATAACATGTGTACATGAAACTAATGCTAGGAATATTTCTGTATAGCTATTCTCAACTCAACTAGCAAAAATCCTTTGTCTTACTTATTAGGCTTGTCTCTTTTCTTCAACAAAACTAGTGATAAAAGCAGAACAGGACCTGCCTGGAACTGAGGGGGGAAGTGTGATGAGGGGAGGGGTCAGGAGGCAGAAATAACCCAAACAATGTATGCACATGTGAATAAGAGAATTTAAAAAAAAGCAGTAATATGAGGTGTTAAAATATTTTGCTTTTGAAGTCATTCTGTTTTTTAAAATAATTGTGTTTTCTGATATATTCTTATGTAGTTGGCTTCATTTCATACTGTCTGTAACACATAAAACAAAAATTGAAAAATTCAAATGGTAACATTTGAGTTATTTAGGGAACTATCTGTCCATTGTAGTTACTTATTAATCCACATTGCATTCTTTTTCTACTTTCATTTGGTTTTTTGCCCATTGCAAGTATGAGATGTGAATCAATTAGAACAGTTGTAATATAACCAGCTCTTCAGCTGTGCTTCCACCTGGTATGTAACTTTGTATCATTTCTTGCATGGGTCTTTATCTCTACATATGAGCAGAAGTGAGGTATCACACTTTTGGACCAAAGGTTTGAAGAAAGACTATTACTTCAGATAGGACCACATTTGCTTTCTGCAGAGTAGATGGAAGTCAACTTGTTCAAAGGAATGGTGAAGCTGAATATGGAAAAATATGCTGCATGTTGAATCACTACATGGAAGAGAACTCAGCCCCATCTACTACTATTTATATGGATCATTTTAAAGACTTTTTATTAGCATAGATCTATCAATTATAAAAGTATAATTAGTTTAATTTTCATATAGGTGTACAATACAAAAATGCTATTTTATATTTGTGGATCTCTTTAATTCTATACATATAATATTAACTGAGTTGATTTTGAACAATTTAGCAATTGTCAAAAAGTTTATAGGTGAGATAATTCAATTAAAACTTTGAACAATTTCTTGATTCAATCTCCTGTGTTCTCCCTGTATGGACACCATTAAAAATAGAGCAATTTTAAATTTTATTGTACTCAAAGTGTGAGTTTTTATGGTATATATTTTCTAAAATAGTTTTAGACATTTGAGAAACTGAAAAGAAAACATAGAAATACACTTTATTACTTTCCCCCATTTGAGAAATTGTTTTTACCACTCTACATATAAGTTTATGATTTGTAAATAATGAAGCTAAGAGCCCTAATGAAACACAGGAAAATAAACTCATTCATTTAAATGAATAATTTTGTTTAGAAGAAATACATTATCAATGATGCATTATCACTGTTCACATTGGTTAGCTAAGGTTCAGTTAACTGAAATAAATTTTGTTATCAGAAGAAAAGTGAATGATATTAGTTGTAGACAGGGAGATATTGATTTAGCAGGGCCTGGAGCTTTTTTGAAGATTTGTGCAGTTATGAATAGCACTTCAAAGCAGAGTAAGAACTGAACTGTTTCCACTGTGTTCAGAACCCTAGAGGAATAGAGAAGCAAAATAACAGAGGAGAAAGGAAAATGTTTTAAAAAATCCATAGAAAAATATATATTTTAAATCACAGTCTTCATAAAAACAGTCTATATTTAATATTCAATTAATTTGATAAAGAAAGCAATATAAAAATTTATCTGGAATAAAACATTTTATTGGCAGGAAGTCATTTAAGTTTAACATTTTAATTACAAAGAAACTATAAACTACAATTATGATTAACACAAAACTTCTGCTATACATTTTCACACATTACTGTGTTTCCACTAAGTATGATAGTTAATATTTTTAAATGCCCCAATAATAATATTTCCTGTTAACTATTCATTTTTCTCTACAAAATTTGATATTCAGTTGAATTTACTTTAATGGCTGTAATAAATGCATTGAATTTTGCTTGTGGGGGCAGTAGACTTAACCACAGAATCAATGCAAAATCAAACTGATTCCAACTTTAAAATATATTTACTTTTAAACATCTTCATTGACAGATTCTGATACATGAAATATGACCAGGAAAGCATGTCTTCTATATGATTTTATTTGATGAAGTGAAATACAGAGATTTTCAGTGAAAATCTGCAGTTCTTATGAACCAGAAACTCTGTCAGTTATTATCTAGAGGAATTTTTTTACCTCATTCTGTGCTTAGCACAAAATCCAAGCAAATTATTTCAAGACTCTAGGCATATGTATAAGCAAGGAGAATAACACAAAATATACTCTTTCATTTTTATATAATTTTAAGGATCAGATAAGACATCATCTTGTGTCTGTTTCTTGATATGGAATCCAGTGGAATAGAACAAATAAGAAAAAGAAAGGAAAAAGTGAGTAAACAAATATGCCATAATTAAAATTGAGGAAATTAATTTTCAATTTGACCAAAGTACATGAGTATGGTTTGGTAGTAAGCATGGAAGTGCAATTCAGAGTAGATTACAGTACTATGCTATAAATAATCTGAAATTTCAAACCACACTCCCATGCTAGTTGACATCCCCTGTATTTCTAGAGTTAGGAAAGTATTGTGTGCTTTGCAATTGGAGCTGAGAGGCACAATATAGTTTAACATGGTTTGAATAATTAAATATATAATAAGGACAAAATCCCACATTTCTACCATTCTTATATTTGAAGTTTTAATCTTAGTATTAAAACTATCAAAATGTTAGATTACAGAATTATCTAAATTAATATATATTTATATATACATAGTTTTATTTAATTAGTATATGCATGTACATATATGTACATGGGTATGTATATATGTGCATAAATAAATACTATATAAAAATATATTTATATGTAATATATATAATATACATAGTAACATATATGATATTTTTTTCAGACCATAACAAAGTATATAGAACATATTAGCTTTATACAGGTTTAGTTCTCTCACAGTGGTGGAGGATGAAAGTTCAAGGAACATAATGCCAGATCTGGACAAAGTCCCCCAACAAATGGGAAGAGTACATTATGGGAAGAAGAGGTTAAACCAACAAAAAGGAAAGCCAGACAGCAATTCAGCGGTTGAACTCACTCATAAGAATTTACTGTCAGGAAGACTTATGAGCTCCATGACAGCCACATTAATCTCTAAGGGCAACTTCCCTGGAAATCTAAGGACCTCCCATTAGACCCCATCTCTTAAATGTCCTTACCACCTGTCAACATTGTCAATATCATGACCGAGTCTATAAATACATGAACACTTGAGGTACAATCTCAAACCATATCCAAACTGTCCCTCTCCCTCTGCCTTTCCATCTCCTTCATCCTTTCTCCTTCTCTATCTTTCTCTGTCTCTTTCTCTGTCTGTCTCTCCTTCTCTCTCCTTTTCTCCCTATCTCTCTATCACTCTTCAAGGACTTTGAGTCTTATCTTAATTAGAATCAGGAAAATGCTCAGAAGAAGGCTATAGAAATCAATTACCTTGTTTTAAATCATCAGTCAGTGGACTAGAAATAAAAAGCATTTATTATTTTTTTCTTCACTTTGCCAGTCAAATGTGTGCACATGGGTATGTGTATATACAAATATGCACACATACACACACACACAATACCAACCTGTAGAATATTTTTGAGCAAAGTTGAAAAACTTGACCCTCTCAGTGGATAAAACTCTGCAGAAGCATACTTTTGTGCATAGATGAGGGCTTTTTTTAAGGGAAAAAAAAGTGTCTACATTCACTTAGCCCTAGAACCACAGTGCATTTCAGCTCTCAATCTTTCTCTCAGCTGGATACCTTTATAAAGTGTGTAAATTGCACAGTCATTGACAGACACACAGATACAATAGTATGAAGTTCAGACAGTTTCTTATAAAGGTCAGTGATACAATGCAAACCGTAAAGTCAGAAGGTAGCAAGGTGGAAAACTGTAAGAAGTCAGAAGATCGACCTAGTCCAGCTAACTTGAACTTGCACAAGAGCAAATTACTTCTCTATGCAGTCATTAGCAGTATTCCTGTACATATGATCCTGCAGGTGGTAGGTCTTAGTAGTTCCACTTCCATGTGTACAATGGAACAGTTGGGCTCTTGTCTTGACAATTGTACTCTTTGATAATTCTCTTTGTGTTGCTTTCTATTCATTATGCCTCCCACAAGTTGCTCATCCATTTAATCTGATCTTTGACAAAGGAGCTAAGAATACAGGATGGAAAATGGACAATCTCTTCAATAGATGATGTTTAGAAAAGTGTATACACAAATGGAAGAAATAAATTGGATCATTAACTCTTATAACATATAGACAAATTGACTCAAAGTAAAACTTTAAAATATGACCTAAATCTATAAAAGCTAGAAAAAGAACATGGAGGAAAATCTTGATATTCGTCTTGGTAATGATTTTTCTTTGATTTGCAAGCTAAATCACAAGATTCAAAGTAAAATTCACAATCAAATAAAAAAATAAGTAGGCTATATATTAAAAGGCTTTTGCACAACAGAGGAAATAATTTTAAAAAGACAGCATAAAGGAAGGAAGAACATGTTTCATGTTTGCAAGATATATATATATTTATATCTGATAAGGGGCTTATGTCCAAAATATGAAAGAACTCATAAAATTCAACACCAAAATAAATAGTTAAATTAAAAATAGTTAAAAATGAGCAATGGACAAAATATACATTTTTTTCTTAAAAAATATACAAATAGCAGGTATGTAAAACAAGTGCTCAACATTATGAAACACAGAAAAATGCAAATCTATAAATATTATAAATATCATCTCACATCTTTTAGTATTGTTACAAAAAAGACAAGAGATAAGTGTGGGTGAGAAGGTGGGGAAAAGTAAACACTTGCACACTACAGGAATGTAAATTTGTACATCCATTATGAGAAACAGTGCATGGAATCCTTAAAATAAAATAAAAGTGCACTTGTGGGCATATAACCAACAAGGAAATTTCACATAGAAAGCCTTCCTTTTGTAACAATATTGATGAACAAAAAGACATTAGGCTAAGTGGAATAAGCTACAAACAGTGAGATAAATATTTCATGATGTCACTTATGTGTGGAATCTAAAAATCTGTGACTTACAGAAACTGAAAATTCAAGAATGGTTGCAAGGAGCTGGAACAAGGAAAATGTGGCAATGTTGGTTCAAAGCATACAGACTTTAACTTAAAAGATAAATAAGCTCTAAAGGGCTCATATGCAGCATAATGACTACAATTAGAAATAATGCTAGGACTGGAGAGTAGAAGTTAATGGTTCATACCATACATACACACAAACAAAACATGGAACACTATATGAAATTGGACATGTCATGTATTTTGTTTGTGAAATCATTACAGAAGGTACACATGTCTGAACACCACATTTTATGCCTTAAATATAGATGTACATTTTTATCTTTGGGTTATGCATCAGTAAAATTGAAAAATCATAAAGAAATAAGATAAAATTATAGGAAAACACAAATTGCAGAAGAAGTAAAAGTGCACTATTAAATGATGCAAAAGACTGGAATTATGACCTTTTATAGATGACAGTTATAGATCTCTAGATAATTGACATTAATTTAATACTGTTATAGAAAAATCTTTAGCCTTGACCAGAGTAGGAACAGGACATATTAAATAAATGTCTTCAATGAAGATCTGACATTGGGAGACACAAGAGAATGCCATTAGTCATTCGTATAGCCTGAAATGCAGGGGAGGGGATAAGGTAGTGAGGAGCAGCATAATACAAGTAGAATGACAGAATATGTTGCATATGATGACATCTTGGCCTCTGACAACCTCTAAAACATTTCTCTGTTCATTGATTGAGGGTTATGATATTTCATAGGCTAAAATATTGCTTCAAAGTATAATTTAGATAACAATAGAAAATTTTCAGAAAATTCTGCCCACTCTGTATCATCAAATTTCCATCCTAGTGCATGTAATCATTAATTCATGAACAACATAAACTTGCTATCCAAATGAAAAATAAAAATATTTTGAGGTTTAAAGGTTATAGCAAAAATAATGAAAGAAAAAGACAAAGATAATATTCAGATTTGAGGACATCTCCAAAACACTGAAAAAATATATGTATTGCCCACTATTTCAAAAGGAAGCTACTGTTATATTATTTAAATTTATCACCTATGGATTAAATAATATTTATCTTATCAATCAACTCTTATGAAGTATAATGTGGTTAATAACTATTACTCTCCTAAAACGCATGAATTAACAAAAAGGATCTGTGACTCTGAAGCATATTTGGTGACATCTTAAGAATCTATTGTTTGATACTACAGTCAAAACTCCTGGAATAACAAGAACAAGCAAATCCCAAAACAAACAGGAGAGAAATAATAAAGTAAGGGCTGAAAACAATGAAATAGAAACAAACAAACAAAAAAATACAAAGAATCAATGAAACAAAAGCTGGTTCTTTGAAAAAATAAATAAGATTGACAGACTCATGGCAAACCTGACTAAAATGAGGACAGAAAAAACCCAAATCAGTAAAATCAGAAATGCAAAAAGAGAGATAACAAAAAATACCACGGAAATCCAGGAAATCATCAGAGACTACCTTGAGATCCTATATAATAAAAATTTTGAAAAATTTGAAGAAATGGGCAGATTTCTAAAAACTTATGACCATCTAAAACTGAACCAAGAGGATATTAATCATCTGAATATATCTATAACACAAAAAGAAATTGAAGCAGCAATCAAGAGTCTCCTAAAAAAGAAAAGTCCATGATCTGATGGATTCACTGCTGAATCCATCCTCAGTTTAAAGAAGAATTAATACCAACCCTTCTTAAACTGTTCCAAGAAAAAGAAAGGGAAGGAACACTAACTACTTTATTTTATGAAGCCAATATTACACTTATCCCAAAACTAGACAAAAACACCTCCAAAAAGGAGAACTATAGGCCAATTTCCTTAGTAAATATCAATGCAAAAATCTTCCCTAAAATAATGACAACCGGAATCCAAAAACATATCAGAAAGATCATACACCATAACCAAGTCAGCTTCATCCCAGGATGCAGGGGTGGTTCAACATATGCAAAATTATAAATGTAATACAGCACATGAATAGAAGCAAAGACCAAAACCACTTGATCATTTCAATAGATACAGAAAAAGCCTTCAACAAGATCCAACACCATTTCATGATAAAAGCTGTAAGAAAACTAGGAATAGAATGAATGTACCTCAACATTCTAAAGGTTATTTATGACAAACCTACACCCAACATCATACTTAATGGTGAAAAACTAAAACCACTTAATCTAAAATCAGGAATGAGACAAGGGTGCCCACTATCCCCACTTCTATTCACCATAGTACTGGAATTTCTAGCCAGAGCAATTAGGCAAGATGAAGAAATAAAATGAACACAAATAGGTAAAGAAACTGTTAAAAAATCCCTGTTAGCAGAAGGTATGCTCCTATACCTTAAAAACCCCAAAACTCTTAGACATCATAAACAGCTACAGCAAGGTAGCAGGATACAAAATCAACTTACAAAAATCATTAGCTTTTCTACACAACAAAAACTAACAAAATGAGAAGGAATATATGGAACCAATTTCATTTACAATAACCTCAAAAAAAAATCAAATACCCAGTAGTAAATTTAACAAAGGATGTGAATGACCTCTACAAGGAGAATTACAAACCACTGAAGAAAGAGATCGAGGAAGACTATAGAAGATGGAAAGATCTCCTGTGCTTGTGGATTGATAAAATCAACATAGTAAAAATGGCTATACTACTGAAAGCAGTCTATATGTTTAATGCAATTCCCATCAAAATCCTAATGACTTTCATCACAGAGATGGAAAAATCTACCTTAAAGTTCATTTGGAAACACAAGAGACCACGAATAGCCAAGACAATATTCAGCAAAAAGAGCAAGGCTGGAGGTATAACAATACATGACTTCATATTATATTACAAAGCAATAGCAATAAAATCAGCATGGCACTGGCACAAAAACAGACATAAAGACCAGTGGGACAGGATAAAGGATTCGGATATGAATCCCCACAACTATACCCACCTCATTTTTGACAATGGTGCCAAAAATACATAATGGGGAAAAGTCGGCCTCTTCAACAAATGTTGCTGGGGAAAGTGGTTATCTCTTTGCAAGGAATTGAAACTAGTTCCATGTCTATCACCCTGTTCTCACAATGGATCAAGGAATTTACTATCAGACCCAAAACTCTGAAATTAGTATAGGAAGGAGCAGGAAGCACTTTAGAACTAATAGGTATTGGCAAGGACTTCCTCAATAGAACACTAGCAGCTCAGCAACTAAGAGAAATGTTGGACAAAATGGGAATTCATAAAATTAAAAAGCTTCTGCACAACAAAAGAAATGATCTCTAAACTGAAGAGACCACCCACAGAATGGGAGAAAATATTTGCCAGCTATACATCAGACAAGGGACTGATAACCAGAATATACAGGGAACTTTAGAAACTAAACTCTCCTAAAATCAATGAACCAATTAAGAAATGGGCAACTGAACTAAACAGAACTTTCTCAAAAGTAGAAATTCAAATGGCCAAAACACACATGAAAAAATGCTCACCAACTCTAGCAATAAAGGAAATGCAAATCAAAACCACATTAAGATTCCACTTCATCCCTTTTAGAATAGCCATCATCAAAACACCACGAACAACATGAGATTGTGAGGATGTGGGAAAAAATGAACCCTAATCCACTGCTGGTGGGAATGCAAGCTGGTGCAACCACTCTGGAAAAAAGTTTGGAGGCTTTTTAAAAATCTAAACATAGACCTGCCATATGATCCAGCAATCCCACTCCTGAGGATATACCCAAAGGAATGCAATACAGGTTACTCCACAGGCACCTGCACACCCATGTTTATTGCAGTGCTATTCACAATAGCCAAGTTATGGAAACAACCAAGATGCCCCACTACTGATGAATGGATCAAGAAAATGTAGTATTTATACACAATGGAATTTTTCTCAGCCATGAAGAAGAATGAACTCTTACAATTTGTAAGTAAATGGATGGAACTGGAGAACATCATTCTGAGCAAA
This sequence comes from Castor canadensis, assembly GCF_047511655.1. Classification (NCBI taxonomy): domain Eukaryota; kingdom Metazoa; phylum Chordata; class Mammalia; order Rodentia; family Castoridae; genus Castor; species Castor canadensis. The sequence goes on from NC_133386.1 coordinate 101,872,005, forward strand.
GTTAGCCAGGCTAAAATTGCATGTTCTCCCTCATATGTGGATCCTGTATCTAGGGCAAATGCAGCAATGTCATTGGACTTAGATCAAATGACAAGGGGAGAGCACATACAGGAGATATGGGAATAAGCAGAAAACCCAAACATGAACGCCTTTGATGTCCCTACTCCAGAGGAACTAATAAAGAACCTTAAAGTGACAGAGGTTAACATGAGAAGGGGATCAGGAACCAGGGTAAAGATCAGTTAGAGATGAGTCAACTTGGGTTGTAACACATTTGTACATGAAAACAATGCTAGGAATCTTTCTGTATAGCTGTCTTAAACTCAACTAGCAAAAGTGTTTTGTCTTCCTTATTATGCTTATGTCTTTTCTTCAACAAAATTAGAGATAAGGGCAGAACAGGTACTTCCTGGAAGCATGGTGAGAGGGAGGAAGAAGGGGTTCCGGGGGGGGGAGAAATGACCCAAACAATGTAGGCACATGTGAATAAATGAATAATAAAAATTTTTTTTAAATGAATCTGTTCTATGTAAAGATATTCTGAAATGCCACAATGAATTTCCACTACAAAATTAATATATGCTAATAAAGACGAACAAACAAAATTTAAGTACTAAAACAAAAAACAACTTTATGACACAAAATTATTACAATTTGTAATTAAATTGTTTAAAGTTAATGCTCATTTTTATACCTTCTTTAAATTGTCTTTATACACTTTTGGCCAACTCATAAATGTTCACACTGTCTTTTCACTTACTTATGAGTACTGAGACCTAAATACATTTCTGGAGAATTATGAATCAGAGAGGACTCTGTCCTTTGATATTTGTTGAAATGTTTTTTATGCAAATAAAAAGCATAAATGACATATGCTTTCAAGAATAGAATCTAAATATCTAAAAGTATTGCAGAGCATCCAACAAAAGGAATATTTGCTATCATTTCAAAAGTATATTTCCCAGACTCTTAATTAACATTGCTGTACTTCAATATAAGATTTAATTTTAAAACTGAGCAAATATTCTATGCATTGTACTTATTTAATTATGACAATTGCATTTAAAATATTGTAGAGCCAGATTTCACTTTGGCTCAACTATTTATGAGCTCTGAGCCGATTACTGAAGCTTTCTGTTTCTGTGTTCTCATCTGTAAAATTCAGATAATAAAAGCATTGATTTGAAGAATGTGCTGTGGGGCCAAATGAGCTATTATAACTAAATTATTATCTTGGAGATGCTGGCATAGGAATTGATCAATGACACATATGTGATGCTTTATAATATTTTCATAGGTTTGGTCATTATTTCTGAATAGCATATTTATCTTCATGCAATTATTCATTTACACATTCCAAAGATTTCTGAAGTGAGCTTAGATTTTTTACCATGTGCTATAATTACCGAGTGTCTAATCATGTTTTAGATATAATTGAATAAACATATCATGTTTTAGATATAATTAAAGTATTTATCATGATGCCATTATTTTGTTGATTCATTTTACAGTGAAGAAACAATGAGTACATTTTTTTCAAATTATTTCTCCAAGGTTTTATGTTTAAGGAAGCACTGAATGAAGAGGTGACACTTAAAATATTCCCATCTAGATCCAGTTTTTCTTACTATACAATTCTGGTTTATTCAACTTGAGCAGAATAAGAAAAAAATAAAATAAATATGTGACTAAAAGTAGATATGAAAACAGTACCACCTTAGAAATATAAAATTGGTATACTTTATAGTCAGTCATAAGACATATTTTTCAGTCAACTTGTTACAATTTTTCTGTTTTTAAAGTCTTATAAGTTTGTGATGCCTCTACATTTTCAAGCTCTCCCACAACAGTGCTACTCTTCTTTCCCTATTTTTTCAACTTAGATTACTTGGAAAATTATTATAGTTGCTTCATATAAAATGCCAATAACCAGTGGCCCATGCCTGTAATCCTAGCCACTCAGGAGGCAGGGATCAGGAGGATCACAGTTTGAAGCCAGCCTGGACAAATACTTCACAAGACCCTATCTCAAAAAAATCCCACTGGTGGAGTGGTCCAAGATGTAGGTCCTGAGTTCAAACCCTAATACCTCAAAAAAAAAATGCCATAAGATAAAATTAGAAAAAGCTATGACCTTCCTCAACCCTCTTGTGGTTCATGGCCAAACTATAGTCCAGAATAAAAATCTCTTTTCTTCTCTGGGCCTGAGAAGTTTCAGAGGTTATTATCGTTGCTAATAATTATGCACTCAGCCTAAGTAGCTTTGTTTCCCAATTTGTGGTAAATTTAAATGGGCATATCACTTTGTGAGCAGCTTCTCTTCATATTCTCTTTTGTATCTTCCTTCTGCAAACATTCTCTCCACATTGTCCCTTCCTCTGTCATGGCTCTGCTTCTGGTCATCACAGCTCTTGATATTTTATTTCTCACTACACTGACATCTGTCCTCTGGACCTGAGTGTCAAGAGGCTAGAGACAGTGGTGAGGGTGAATCTGAAGGTCTGAGAAGCAGGAGATTTTCAAGGGCAAGATACAATGGGTGCCGTGACTCAAGAAGAGAGAGTTGTCCTTCATGTGCCTTTTTGTCTTTCTGTTATTTTGAGGCCCTGGACAACCTAGATGGTGTCTATCCTCCAGCAGTGAAGGCAGATCTTTCCTCAATGCAATGATTTAAGGTTGATTTTCCACAAACACCTTCACAGACACACTCAGAAACAACTTTTTGCCAGCTTCTGGGCATCCCTCCATCCAGTTAAGTTGACTCCTAAAATAAACCAACCTGGGGGTAATTATGTTTAGAACTTACAGAATAAAGTTTGTTTCATGGACTATAGGAAAAACTCATCCAGGAGGCAGTAATATTTCATTGTACATTTTTCATTCACTGAATTAAGCTATAAAATCAATTAAATTTCACACAAACTCAATTTAGAATTTTTAAAATATTTTACCTGACTTTTGGGTTTATTTGTTTATTATTTGTTGATTTTTCATTTCTCCTGAAATCAAACAGTTAGGCTTCAAGTTTTTTTTTCTAGATTTGCTTCCTTATGTCAATATATTATGAATAAATATTGGTCAGTAAAAAGAAAAGAAAGAAAAAAAAAGTTAGGTAGAGAATTATGTAAGGTTGTTTCTATTGCATTATTTTCTTAATTCACCCATTTAACATAATTAGAAAACAGTAAGCATTTCAATCTGAAGCAATGAATAACTTTTAAGTAAATGTCCTACCCAAACAATCACAATCATTTCATTTCTATCTTCTTTGGTCAATCTGGTTATTGATTTCTCTTGCTTAGTAACCCTTTCCCAGTGGAAAGCCAGGGTTGCAGAGCTAAGGTATTAGGTGACAGCATATGTCATAATTCTCCTTCCCATGTTAAGTTTCAAGAACAAATTACAACAAACCCTACAGAATATGTAACAAACTACAGAAATAGATAAGATGGATTTTAAAGATATAATAATTTCTCTCTACCATTGTGTTTATGTATTATAATGTATTTTATAACAGCTGAAAAGATAAATCATTGACATTTTTGTTTTCTTCATTGGTCTGGGTTTTTTTTTTTTGTTTCAAATTCTTTCATTCATTTACAGACTTGCATGGAAAAAATATTTTAGCACTGAAAGTCACTGTAAGTGCTCTCATTGTTTACAGCTAAATTTCCTACATTTTGATAATGAATCAACCAAAATTTAGTCTACTGGGAGTTAGAAACATGAAATGGTGGAGGCTGTCATAGAAGCAAAGAAAACAGAAAGAAACACCATCAAGAATGATGCTTTAGAATTGGGTGAAAGAAAGGATCCGAGAAAATGCCTATTTTCAGAAGATGGGATAACTACATCATACTTTACTAAGATAGAATGGAGACTTGAGAAATAAGAGGAAAACATTGAAATGTTTTGATATATTCTCAATTTTTCTAGCAAGTCATTGATATAATTTGACAAATGCCAAAGCTGTTAGCATTCTGTCACATTTCTTTTACTTCAATCCCACAAATATATGCTGGGCCACTTTACCATCTGCTATGTAAACTTCTAAAAAGAGAAGGCCAAGGGAGACTTCTGCACATCCGTGTCAGAATGCATTTCCAGGGGCTATACTGTGTCAAAGAGAGGGAGACCAGAATAAATAGAATGGCAAGAAGGTTATGGGTCAGAGCAAGATAGAACAAAAAAGAAAGTTGAAACTTATTATGACATCTACTCTGCAATGTGTTTGGATATGCAGAAAAATGTTTGTTACAGATACCTTGTATATTAAATCTCCATCAAACTATTTGAGGAAGTGATTAATACATTAAGAAACATGGTTGAGCCACATTCATTAAGTATAATTTAATTAATATAATGTGTGAATATAATTCACATTGTGACAAAAAACTGATAAAAAGTATTTTGTGTTAATTTAAATATTTGTAGAAAACAAACCACTTGTACGTATCAAACTGATATTTTATAAAACATATGCTCCATTCTCTAAACACAGACATTTCATTGTTGAAATGTCTCCAAAAATGACTTACATAACTGTGCAGTGATAATATTCATGATTATCTCCCTGAGGAACAAGTCATTTTCTTGGACAGCAAATCTCCTTTCTCTCCCTCTCTCTCTCTCTCTCTCTCTCTCTCTAACACACACACACACACACTCTCTCTCTCTCTCTCTCTCTCTCTCTCTCTCTCTCTCTCTTCTGGTTTTCTCACTTCCAGGAAGAAGCTCCTCAATTCAACCACAGAACTCGATAGTAAAACTCTTTTTCTGTATGGGTTTAGAGCTATAAAATATCTAGCAGAGCCCATCAACTTTTATCCTGGAATTATGAATTCCTCTGTTCCTTCTTGAAAACTGGAAATCAATTTCATCAATAGCTTACTGACATTATTATTAATATAATAAAACAAAATAAGCAAAAATTTATTTGTTATATGAACATAAAAGGCATGGCAGTATTATCATAGTTTGGTTAAAGTAATCTTGCTTTTACCAAGTATCATTGAAATATTTTTTCTAATTATCTTTAAAGTACTTCAGACTTTTATTTGTTTTAAGTCTAAATATTTGTACACAGAAATCTATATTATTAATGTGTGTAATAGCTACTCGTAAAAGATATTTCTCTATCATAATCCTGAGAATCTGTGAATATAACATTATATAAATAACATCTGAAAAAGGGTTTTGAGAGGAGAAGGTGGTTTTGTAGATTTACACGGAAGATGAAATAATGTGACCACATCAGTAGAAATTGAAGGATGTGGCCATAAGCCACATAATGCTAGCAATCACCAGACATAAAGAATGGATTCTTCCTTATGTACCCACCCTGATGGAGTGTGACTCTGTCTGATTTTATAATTTTAGTCTCCAAAACTATGAAACAATACATTTCTATTGTTTTGGACCACCAAGTTCATGGTAATTTGTTTTGGCTGCTTCAACAATATCACATGGTTCATACTCCTGGTATTCATACCCTAACATTGAATATGATCTGTCTGCTGTCTTGATTTCCCTGGAAAATGGAGTCAAAGCAAAAGTCTGACTTCAAACCCCAGTATCACCAAAATAAAAAAACAAACAAGAAGAAGAAGAAAGAAAATTGTGTAGTCAAGAGTAAATTTAAGGGTACATAATAACTTGGAAAATTCTAGCCAATCCAGTTGAAACAAAAAGTTAATAGATGTTTCCATTGAGCCTCACAATATTGCCAAATTGAACCAGTACAGTGCAAGCAGCTAAGAAGCTCAAATGGTGTCAATATAATGTTCAGTGAGTTTAGTAATCTCACGGAAGTTATGAGCTAGCACAATGTGTGCTATGTACAAACATTAATTTGCATAATTAGCTTTTATAGAGTGGTAGACAAAAAAATTCACCAAAGGTTACTTTTCACAATGTCACCAATCAGTACTTGAAACAGCCCTCCTGCAGCACTGGCTCTAATATTTCCTATTTTGTATTACCATTCATACTGATTAAGTATTTGCCATAGTTGATGTTTGAAAGGCAAGGAAGTTCAGTGGAGGGAGCTTAGATTGACTTAAGCAGGATACATCTACAGGTAAAATACTAAGACAAAAACAATCCCACTGAACAATGAACAGACACCTAAACAATGAAGAACAAGAATGTAAAACAGGCCATGCTAAGAGGAAGGCACTAAAGGGAGGGGACAGTAAATGAAAAAGGTAAATATGGGTGAGATAGTTTGTACACAAGTATGAATATGGAAAACTTACCCTGTTGAAATCACCATAAGAAGAGGACTGAGGTAGAAAGAAGATTAATCAAGGGGATAAACCAATTTGGGGGATAATATCTATATATATAAAATATACATATATTATATATGTATATAATATACATATATATATGGAAATGTCACAGTGAAACTCCTTATATAACCATCATAAACAAACAAAAGTGTTTTTTTTTTAAAAATGAAGGACAGGAAGGTAAAACATGCCCTGTTCAGAGATTGGTACCAGTGGAAGGGACACAGGAATAAGGAAAGAATGAGGGAGGGCCAATATGGTAGAAGTACTATGTATTCATTTATGAAAATAAACAATGAGACCTGTTGAAACTGTTTTAAGAAAGGGGGAAGGGAAAAGAAAGGAGAAAGTTGGAAGGGATAAATCTAACTAAGAGATATTATAAGCACTTTTGGATATGCTACAATGTACCCCCCCCAGTACAATTATAATATGCCAATGGATAAATTTTTTTAAAGACAAAAATTTTGTATTATGTATTAATGTTTTTTCAAAACGTGTTATTGGGCTGGTAGAGTGGCTTAAGTGGTAAAGTACCTGCTAAAAATACAAAAACATATTAGTTAAAACATGATGAAAATAGTCTAGCTTGTTGTTGAGGGGCCTGAAGAGACCTGAGTTATGAGCAGATATAGGGGAAGGTTTTTTGCCCCTGTTGAAATATCTGATTCAGAACTTTGGGACTATTCAAGAGCCAAAGAAGTTGTTATCTTATCTATCTTCCTTTCTGGTAGGAAGACAGTTACCAGGTCCAATAGGAAGCAGATACCACACCATTTTTCTATCCTTATCATTTTTTCCCTTCCAGATCTTCCATCCATCAAAAGTTCTCTATTCTTCAAAGGTAACAAAAGGAAACCTCTTAAGCATTACAGAAAAATGAAATGACATGAGTACATAATTATGACTACACAATGTTCCCCAAGTATGTGAGTGTCCTAATTTCTGACATCTATTAATGTTACCTCATACAGTGAATGAATTTGCACCTGTGATTAAACCAAGGATCTAGCAGTAGGAGATAATCACAGTGGGCCTGACTTAATCACACAGTCTTTATAAAGAGATGTGGGAGGAATCAGTGTCAGAGGAGGTGGTTTGATAGTGGATTAGAGAGGCATGCTCTGAATGTGGAGAAAGGGACCACAAGTCAAAGAATGTAGTCACCCTTTAGAAGCTGAAAAAGCCTTTATATTCTCTGAGTCTTCAGGGAGATCCAGCTCTGTGGACATTTAGAATTCTGCTCAGTAAAACGGATTTGGGACCTGCCCATCTCATGCAAAGGAGAGACTTCAGTTCATTTTTCTTAATATATTAATTGAACTTTATCTTAAAATTGTATTTAAAATGATACTTAAATACAGTTCAGTTAGTATTATTACACCCTTTATGTCACTGGATTTTACTTGGAAACATACTATGCAAAGGTTTGTAGAATATCACAGTACAGAAGCTAGACTACAAATATATTTATATCCTTGAAAGTCAAGGCAACAATAGTGTGCTCTGCATAGGATTATTATAAGAATTAGAGTAACTCATGCTTTTAACATGCTTAACATACTGCTTTAAAACACACTAAGAAGTGCTAACATGTATATTAAAAATAAAACTAAAAAAAGATCAAGAATGATAAGGTGAAAATTAAGAAAAATGATCAGAATTACCGAAGTTGTTATTGAAACAAAAAACATAATTTTGGCAGTTAATCAGGGGTCATTTGGTTGCAAACAATGCAATTATAGGACCAGTTCAGGCAAGAAGGCTGAACTAATCAGACTGTCGCAAAACGAAATGGAAAGAAATATAGTCATCAGGGCTGAAACAAGAACAGAGGATCAGAACATGGTTTCATGGGCTGTTTTCACTTGAATTGTATTTTTCCTTTAACAAACTAGCTATACTGTGGTGTGTCCCTTACAGAAAATTACAACTCAATTTCCAGCTCTGCATGACTCTCAAACACCCAAAACAGAATAACTAAAGTGACTCTTGCAGAAAAAAACTTGTACAGCCACAGCTTTGGTCAAAGTTTCACTTCATTTTCATTAGTGTCTATGTGCAATGGGAGACAAGGAGGAAAGTGTGTAGAATAAGTGACTGTTCAGTTTCACAGGTGTTGGTTTTAGGATGAAATTCTCACTATTGTGAGGAAAATTTTCCACTTCACTCTGTCAACTAAAGGGGAATTAAGAAACATGAAGTTTCCCACGGAGTTATTAAGGTGAACAGTATTTGACATGTATACAGCAATGCAGATATTTTAAGTGACAGAATAGGGGGATTGGGGTTTAGTCAGTGGTATACATTAATAAAAATATGACATTATTTCAAAAAAGTGATATTTATGAAATCACAATGTTATTTACATAGACTAATAAAACATAATTAGGTAAATTGGAAAAATGGATTTTACAAAAGTACTAAATATGGCTTTGAAGTCCATATCATGTATGAGAGCATTTGATGCTCCTGGAACACTCACTATTTTCTAACAAAAAAGGCTTTATGAACTCACTGCACCTCTATTCCTGTGATTTTGCTAATTTTTTCTTTCCCCAGTTGCAGTTGCTTGAAAGAAAATATCTTACATTCTGCTTTTAGTCTTAACAGAGATCTTGTCCTATGGTTCCTGATACACCTGAGTTGAGGGAAGGGAGTAGGTTTTTAGTATTATATTCAAGATATGCTTTTATGAATAATCTGGCAAACATATTCACCTACCAGCAAATAGTTATTTAATACTATTGCTTGCCAAACAATAGACCATAAAATTTAGTATGTCTTTAATTTTGTCTTCAAACAATTCAACACGCCAATAAGTAGGCAGATGAATGAACAGACTTCTAGGATACTAAGAGCACTTGCTGGTGGAGGTAACTAAGGGCTGCAGGTGATGAAACATATAGAAGATAACTGAACTCCAAATGGCTTTTCCAAGAGATAGTCCAGTTGGGAGGAGCAGGGCTGGATAGGGACTGTTGACAAAACATATTACAAGCCAGAAAACATTCAATTGATAGTTTCACGTGGCTGAAATATTGAATGCAAGAAATAAGAAGTGACATGAATGTGATTAGGAAATAAGTGATCAAGGTAGGTCTAGTCAACTTATTAAGGGTTCAGGCTACAGACTGCAGAAAATACAGCTTGGGATATACTTTAAAAACTTGCAAAATGAGATTCATTTTACAAATGACTTTCTGGGACATTCTAACTCAGTAACATCAACAGGATTGCTTTAATCTGGCCACTGACTAGAATTCCATGGTAGGATACAGAGGAGTATAGTATTAGGAAACATTTTTCTGGGTCAATGGATCGACTAAGGGGTGGGCTTTATGGACTCACTCATCAAGGTGAGTGGTACAGAATGGGAAGCAGTTTTGAGAGAAGAGATGGGTTTTTTTTTTCCCTAATTTGGACCTGTTCAGTTTGATGGAAGACATGGAATTGGAGAACATCATTCTGAGTGAGGTTAGCCTGGCTCAAAAGACCAAAAACCGTATGTTCTCCCTCATATGTGGACATTAGATCAAGGGCAAACACAACAATGGGATTGGTCTATGAGCACATGATAAAAGCGAGAGCACACAAGGGAGGGGTGAGGATAGGTAAGACACCTAAAAAACTAGCTAGCATTCGTTGCCCTTAATGCAGAGAAACTAAAGCAGATACCTTAAAGCAACTGAGGCCAATAGGAAAAGGGGACCAGGAACTAGAGAAAAGGTTAGATCAAAAAGAATTAACCTAGAAGGTAACACCCACGTACAGGAAATCAATGTGAGTCAATGCCCTGTATAGCTATCCTTATCTCAACCAGCAAAACCCCTTGTTCCTTCCTATTATTGCTTATACTCTCTCTACAACAAAATTAGAGATAAGGGCAAAATAGTTTCTGCTGGGTATTGAGGGGGGGAGCGGGAGGGGGTGGAGTGGGTGGTAAGGGAGGGGGTGGGGGCAGGGGGTAGAAATGAACCAAGCTTTGTATGCACATATGAATAATAAAAGAAAAATGAAAAAAAAAAAAAAAAAAAGAAGATAGGTAAACACAGTGGAACTCCAGCTGGAGCCATATTTTCTCAGAGAACAAAATATGGTCTCTCTGTACACCTCCTATGAAAAGGCACTGAACTTCTTCATCAGAATGAATGGCAAGTTCAAATGTGAACAAACTTGCATGCACAGGTGTAGCATTTTCTTTTTGCAAATATTATTTTTTAAAAATATATTATTTTCCTATGCAGAAAATGCATTAAAGTTGAACTTGTCTATTTCCTATGAAGTTTTTAAAAATATTTATATGTGGCCCAGACTGTTCTTTGTACATAAATTACACAAGATAAAAGTGTATTTTGTAGATTTCATTAATTAATATGGCTGATGGGAAAAGAGTTCATGAGACCCAATCTCCAAAATAACCAGAATAAAATAGACTGGATGCATATTTCTAGCAATAGATGGCCTTCTTTGCTATTGCAAAGTCCTGAATTCAAATCCCAGCCACATGAACCAGTTATACCAATCTTGGGTACACACCTGAAGGAATCAATATTATAATAAGAATACTTGCACACCAATATTTATCGCAGAACTATTCACAATAGCCAAGTTAAAGTTAGATGAATGGGCAAAGAAAATATGATAAGAGTAGATGTGATGGAGTATTATTGAGACAGAAAGAAGAATAAAATTATTTCCTTTGCAGGAAAATGGGTAAAACTGATTGTCATCATGTTAATCAAAATAAGCCAGATTCAGGTAGATAAATACCACATTTTTTTTCTAATTTGTGAAATATAGACTTAAAAGAAAAAGACTAGAAGGAGGAATATTTGGGGCATCTGGAGGAAGAGAGTGGACAAGAGGGTGATGAGGTGAATCAAATTGTGGTACATTTATGAAAATATCATAACAAACCCATTCTTTTATGAAATTATTTCAAAATATATGCAACTCAACTTCTTGGGAGTCCTATTAATTTCAACAAACTCCTTGCCAAGAGGTTATCAATTAAGGCAAAATAGTTGGGGGAAGATAAAGAAGAGGCATAGGCATATGTAAATGTTTGCAAAAATTAAATAATCTAAATTTAGATTCAGTGGATGTTACGGGTGACATAAATTTTTTCATTACTTGAATTATTCAATTATTTCATTTTCAATATGTTGAAACTTTAAGTTGTATTTCTCTGAATTATCTAATGATTTAAAAATTACAGTAAAGTAATTGTCATCAGCATCAGTAGTGCTGAAGACTTTTCACTAACTGCTCATGAATTAAAAACTATTGGTTGCTTGCTGTAATCCTACCTACTCAGGAGGCAGAGATAAGGAGGATTGTGGTTGGAGGCCAGCCTGGGAAAATAGTTCAAAAGATCATACCTCAAAAACATCCATCAAAAAAAGCTAATGATTTTTGTAAGTTGATTTTGTATCCTGTCACCTTGTTATGGCTGTTCATGGTGTCTATGAGTTTTGGAGTAGAATTTTTTTGGGGTCTTTAAGGTATAGGATAATATGTTCTCCAAATAGGGATATTTTGACAGTTTCTTTACCTATTTGTATTCCTTTTATTTCTTCTTCTTGCCTAATTTCTCTGGCTAGAAATGTCAGTTATATGTTGAATAGGAGTGGGGATAGTGGGCACCCTTGTCTCATTCCTAATTTTAGGTGAAATGGTTTCAGTTTTTCACCATTAAGTATGATGTTGGCTATAACATTGTCATATATAGCCATTACAATGTTGAGGTACATTCCTTCTATTTCTAGTTTTCTTAGAGCTTTTGTGCTTTTGTCTTGAAGTCATGTTGGATCTTGTCAAAGGCTTTTTCTGCATCTATCGAGATGATCAAGTGGTTTTTGTCTTTCTTTCTTTTAATGTACTTTATTATATTTATGGATTTACGTATGTTGAACCACCCCTGCATCCCTGGGATGAAGCTGACTTGGTCATGGTATATGATCTCTCTGATCTGTTGTTGGATTCAGTTTGCCATTATTTTATGGAGGATTTTTGCATCGATATTCATTAAGTAAATTGGCCTGTAGTTCTCCTTTTTTGGAGGTGTCTTTGTCTGGTTTTGGGATAAGAGTAATATTGGTTTCATGAAATGAGTTTGTCCATGTTCCTACCCTTTGTATTTTGTGGAACAGTATAGTGAGGGTTGGTATTAGATCTTCTTTAAACATCTGATAGAATTCACCAGTGAATCCATAGGTCCTGGACTTTTCTTTTTTGGGAGACTCTTGACTGATGCTTCATTTTCTTTTTGTGTTATAGATTTATTCAGGTGATTAATATCCTCCTGGTTGTTTTGGATGGTGATAAGTTTCAAGAAATATGCTCATTTCTTCAAAACTTTCAAATTTACAATGAACATACTGAGAAGGACTATATGGAGACATTTCCATTTATAAATGCCTCAAAAAAATCAAATATCTAGGAGTAAACCTAACAAAGGATGTGAATGATCTCTACAAGGAGAATTACAAACTCCTGAAGAAAGAGATTGAGGAAGACTACAGAAGATGGAAAGATCTCCTGTGCTCATGGATTGGTAGAATCAACATAGTAAAAATGGATATACTACCAAAAGAAATCTACATGTTTAATGCAACTTCCATCAAAATCCCAATGACATTCATTACAGAGATTGAAAAATGTACCCTAAAGTTCATCTGGAAACACAAGAGACCATAAATAGCCAACATAATACTCAGCAAAAAGGACAATGTTGGAGGTATCACAATACCTGAATTCAAAATATAATAGAAAGCAATAGCAATAAAAACAGCATGGTACTGGCACAAAACCAACATGAGGACCAGTGTAACAGAATAGAGGACCCGGGTATGAATCCACACAACTATATCCACCTTATTTTTGACAAGGTGCCAAAAATATACAATGGAGAAAAGACGGCCTGTACAACAAATGTTGCTGGGAAAAGTGGTTATCCATGTGCAAGAAATTGAAACTAGATCCATGTCTATCACCCTGTACTAGTATCAACTCAAAATGGATCAAGGACCTTAACATCAGATCCAAAACTCTGAAATTAGTACAGGAAGGAGCAGGAAGCACTATAGAACTAATAGGTATAGGCAAGGGCTTCCTCAATAGAACCCCAGCAGCTCAGAAACTAAGAGAAAGGATGGACAAATTGGACCTCATAAAATTTAAAAGCTTCTGCACAACAAATAAATGGTCTCTAAACTGAAGAAACCATTCACAGAATGGGAGAAAATATTTGCCAGCTGTACATCAGACAAAGGACTGATAACCAGAATATACAGGGAACTTTAGAAACTGAACTCTCTTAAAATCAATGAACCAATTAAGAAATGGGCAACTGAACTAAACAGAACTTTCTCAAAAGAATAAATTCAAATGGCCAAAAAAAACACTTGAAAAAATGCTCAACATCTTTAGCCTTAAAGGAAATATAAATCAAAACCCCACTAAGATTCAACCTCACCCCTGTTAGAATAGCCATCATCAAACACACCACCATCAACATGTGTTGGCAAGGTAGTGGGAAAAAAGGAACCCTTGTACACTGCTGGTGGGAATGCAACCTGGTGTAATCACTCTGGAAAAAAATTTGGAGGCTTCTTAAAAATGGAAACATAGATCTGCCATATGATCCAGCAATCCCATTCCTGGGGATATACCCAAACAAATGCAACACAGGTTACTCCAGAGGCACCTGCACATCCATGTTTATTGCAGTGTTCTTCACAATAGCCAAGTTATGGAAACAACTAAGATGCCCACTACTGATGAATGGATCAAGAAAATGTGGTGTTTATACACAGTGGAATTCTACTCAGCCATGAAGAGGAATGAAATCTTATCATTTGCAGGTAAATGGATGGAACTGGAGAACATCATTCTGAGCGAGGTTAGCCAAGCTAAAAATTGTATGTTCTCCCCCATATGTGGACTTTAGATCTAGGGCAAATGCAGCAATGTCCTTGGACTTTGATCTCATGACAAGGGGAGAGCACATACAGGAGACATGGGAATAGGTAGAAAACCCAAAACATGAAAGCGTTTGATGTCTCCACTCCAGAGGAACTAATACAGAAACCTTAAAGTGATAGAGGTCAACATGAGAAGGGGATCAGGAACTAGTTAAAAGGTCAACCCAAGATGAATCAACTTGGGTTGTAACACATTTGTACGTGAAAGCAATGCTAGGACTCTTTCTGTATTATTATCCTTAACTCAACTAGCAAAAATGCTTTGTCTTCCTTATCATGCTTATGTCTTCTCTTCAACAAAATTAGAGATAATGGCAGAACATGACCTGCCTGGAACTGAGCGGGGAAGGTGGAAGAGAGTGGGGAAGGGGGCAGAGGGGAGAAATGACCCAAACAATGTATGCACATGTGAATAAATGAATAATATGAAATTTTTAAAAAAATTCATCAGAGAAAAGGGCTGATGGAGTGGTTCAAGGTGTGGGCCCTTAGTTCAAGCCCCAGTACTGAAAAAGAATGTCTTGTTTGATTTTTAAAAATTGTTGCTATGATTGGTTGAGTCATCACAATTTTGTTATAAGTGACTAAATGATAAAGCAGTCTAACAGTTTAACATGGGAAATATCTCAAATTTCCCAATGGCTTCCCATGGAATTGATCCAATCCAGGGATAATTGCACTTAAAGTCAATACTGTTCTTCTTGGTGAACTATCTTTACATTTATGATAACTTAATTTTAATTTATCTCTTTTCTTATTTCATTATAATAACCCCTTTCACTAATAAATTATGAAATTCATGTATTAGATGGTCATTTTTAATTAGCTGGTTTTGACTGTAATATTTTTGTTCATCTTCATTGTTAAATGTTTGTGAATAAATTAAGAAATTTAAATATATCTTAATATTAACTGTTGTTATTGAACAAATGCATATCATTTTTTATTATTTTGTCACAAATTGCATAATAAATTTTACAATATTATGTTGCTTCTTTTCTATGTCTTTGTGAGGTAGGCAGAATAACACTTTCCCTTTCAGAAGATATCTACTTTCAAATCTCCCAAACCTGTGACTGCTATCCTCATGTCAAAAGGGACTTTGCTGATATAATAAAATAAAGGACATGTAGATAAGATTATCCTGGATTATCTGCGTGTACTCATTGGAATCACAGGGTAATATACACTTAGCAATAATGTATGCACATGTGGCATCAAGGAGATACAATAAAGATTATTCTTGTTAGCATTATTTGTACCAGGCAATTTGGAAAAATATTTTAAGATTATTTATTAACAATTAAGTTAATAAAAATATTATGCAATAATTAAACATTTGTATTATCTTTAATAACAAATGCCAACTACAAATATCAACAACAGTGACTCCCTGGTTTAAAAAAAATCAGTGGGGTTAAAATTAGAAAGGTAGATAGACAAAACATTGGTGGTGCTAAAAAATATTTTTTACTTAACCCTTATGATGTGGTATCTGTTCAGTTTCTCACTATTTCTAACGTGTTACTTTATGATGACATATGCATAATGCTCATGCATCATGTGTGTTGTTTTTAATCATGTTCTGAATCCAGCAATAAGAAAAGACCAAGTTCTGATTTCCTCAGACAAAAATTGTTCATATGATCACAGGGTAAATACCAGTTTTGCTAGGAAATAGAATTTCTTTTTTTGTTTTTTTGGTGGGACTGCAATTTGAACTCAAACTTCAAAGCAGGTGCTCTATTGCTGGATGCACACTTCCAATCTATTTTGCTCTGATAATTTTTGAGATGGGAGTGTCACAAACTATTTGCCTAGGCTGACCTCAGTCCACGGTCCTCCCAATCTCAGCCATCCAAGTGTCTAGGATTATAGACATGAGTCATCCATGCCTAAGTGAAATAGAGTTTCTGTCTAGTAAATGGACTCTTTGACTTGGAGATCACTTTCCAAAACAATATTAAATTCAGGAAGAAGAAATTCAAATTTTGTTTTAGCAGTAGTTTTTTATTTCAAACTATTCTATGTTTAACTCCTTCTTCCAACATACTGGTATTCACACTTGAGATTTTTTTTTTTTCAGATAGCTAGTTCATTAGTTCTAGGTTTCACATAACTTCTCCATTCCAGCAAACACCACATAATCTTTCATTGGCTCAAATATTTATTGACTATTGACCTATTGAGCATGTAATAAGCTAAGTATATCAAAGTGAATTATTCATGAATCATCATATACAATAAATTACAATCTACTCTAGGCAGTGGCAAACTTTCCATGTATGGCCACATAGTAAAGATTTTTGTCATCTACTTGTGCCTTTTGTTGAATGTTCTTATTTATTTTTTGTTTGTTTTCTTTGTTTGTTGTTTTATAGCCTTTAAAGAGGGCTGAAGATAAAGCTCAGTTGGTATAGCAGTTACCTTATGTGTACAAGGCCCTGGTTTCCCCTCTCTGGGTTTGAGGACCATGAAAAAATATATGTGAGGAATCTGGACAAAATACACAGATATTACTTCTTCAAAACAAACCACAAATAAATTTAGAGTCCATTGTTTACATTTGGTAACTTTTTAGACTAGTTTACTTTATATCAATTCATGTCATTAATAAAATATAATGTAAATGAATATGCTAACAGTATACTTTTATTTGATTTCTCTATCATCCAAATATGATGGTATCAAGTGGAACTACCTAGAATTTTAATACTTTAAAGAAGAAAATACACAAATTCAACTCTATTCTAAATCACTGTTAATGAAACCCAAAGTCTAAATATGTCATTATCATTTCATTAGTTTTAAATGCATCAAAGAATTTTAGTGTTGAATCAATTTAACTTTATCTTTTATGATCACTAATTGGCATTAAATGAATGTAAAGAATGTAAGATAGAGCTTGGGTTTCATTTCTTGTAGTAGAGTTTCACAAAGTGCCCTCACATACCATGTTAGGTATATCACTTTGATCATAGTTGGATTATTATTTTCTTTTATAAAACTAAGTCACTTTTCTCTGGAAAAATGCATTTCATGTTTGTAAGAACATGTAAGATTATCCCTACAAACAAATTTTTAGTAATGTCATGATTTACACATGAACTACATAAGAATTATCTTGGAAAGATATGAAAAGCTTATCAGGAAGAATACATCAAAATAGATATAAAGGTCTCAAATCCTAATTGCTTAGAAATGCACTGCTGAATTGCAATTATTGATATAATAATAATAATGAAAATTTGGAGAATATTATACTTGATATTGGTACACTATTAGAATTATTCCTCACAAATGGACACTTCATGGTTTATTTCACAGTATATAGAGGCTCTTACAATAATTTATTTTTGAAATCCCATAGACATTTGTGTGTTCTTTTTGTCATTACTGGGCATGTGTACAGAGTTGATGACATAAATTGACCCTGAGGATCTAATTCCATATTTCTGGATTATCACAGATTATAGGAAACACATTGTGTCTTTCTTCCTCACAGACTGTGATGCTGTTCAAGCAGAGCATCCACCACAGAAGAAACAGCTGTTCAACGGTACACTTATATAATCAAAATTGTGTAAGTTCAAACCTTTTGTGTAAATTCCACAATCTATCATTCCTAGTGGTTCTCTTTCTATAATTTAAACTACATATTATATTCACTATTTTGAAAATTAATTTCTGTTGTATCAGTTCTTATTTAGCAATATTAAATTTGCCTTAAAATTTTGCAAAACATAATTTTGCTTAAATTTGTTTATTTAGCTTTATATTTAAAACTGAATAACAAATTAACAAATTACTCCATAGTCAATGGGTGAGCTTTTCACAGTATGATCATGTTTTAAAAAAATTCAATGGGTTCATCTTTCAAAATGCAGAACAGGAAATGGAAACCCAAGAGCTCTTTTCAATATTCTATGTTTCCCTGAGAAATTAAAAATATGACTACCAGATGATCCAACATTCCCACTGTTGAGCATTTATTCAAATGTAATGAAATCAGCATATTGAAGACATCTGGACTCCCATGTTTATTGCACCACTAGTCATAATACCAACAAATAGAAACAATGTTAGTATTCATCAGCTGTGAACAGAGAAAGGAACTGTACTACATATGTATTAGGTTTAAGTCATGTGGCAGGTACATAGGATGTGAAAGATTTCAGAAAGTTCAGAATTAAAATAGAGACAAAGTTTTCTTCCCTAAGAGTGGAAAGGGTTCAGATACCATAGTCAGTATTGGCCCTGTGGAGTAATTGGTGTGAGTTTTTAAGGGTTTTTGTTGGGAGGGTTGTAGGAACTTCAGTGAGTGAATGGAAAGGGCAGTTGTTGGTACCTTTGACGGATGGCTGGTGGGTATACTGAGGAGACCCATACACTGACCACAGTGAAGTTTGACATGAAGACATATATTCAAAGTTTTCAAGTGCTGTGATTTCACAGAACAGAACAGAGAAATTACTGTCTGGATCTTGTTTGAAAAAGATAAGCAAAGTTAGGCATGAGCTTATACAAAATGGAATCCAGATACAAAATGGTCCTACCCATTTTTTAGTTTTACAATATGTACAATAGAATATTATTCATCCATAAAAGATCAAAATACTGTTATATGTGACAACATGGATGGAACATTGATCATTATGTTTAATAAAATAACGGGCACAGAAAGATACAAGTACTACTTGATCTCAATCATGTGTGAAATCTAAAAAGTTGATATCATAAGCTCAGAGTAGAATGGTGGTTATCACAGGCTGAGGATAATGGGGTGGGGATGGGTGTAGGTTCTCATTGAGAGCCAAGGTATAGTTAGATAGGAGCAAGAAGCCATGGGGTGCCATTGCGCAATAATGACTATAGGTAACAGTTACATACTGTACTTTTCAAATGGCTAGAAGAAAAGACTTGGAATGTTCTCACCATGAAATTAAAAATATTTGAAGAGCTATATATGTTTAACCTTATTTAAGTATTATGCTGTGCTTATATGTATTATGCATTGCCTAGTATCCCATTAATGTGTACAACTTTTATGTTTTCATCTATCATTAAAAATTTTTTAAACAAATTTTTTCCATGAAATATATTACAAAAAAGTCAAGCATGTAACTGTCAAAAAGCAATGTGAAAATAGTAGCTTCTAGAGTGATGCAACCTAAGTATGGATCACTTATTCTTTCCCATTCCATGTCCTGTCCTTGAAAAAACAGTGCAAAACATATAGTCATGATCAACTAGCCTAAATAGTGTACCTAAAGCCTCTTTATTCTGGCAAATTCTATGAGATGGGCTGCTTTAACCACAGCACAATGAAAAAACTGAGAGGCCATCAGTCAAAAAGGTTTATTTCATCTAAATCATGCTGAGAGAGTTGATATTTCATAACAAATTAAGGGGGTTGACCTGTTCTTTTTGCTTTAGTGGTTTTGTGAATTAAATCATGAATTTCACTGTAATTAGTTGCCAAATGAACTTAGCGTAATAGGCTGTATTATTCAGTCCATGAGGGCTGTACAAAAGCCTCATGTTTTCTCTCATATAATAGACCAAATACAAATGTAGCAATATTATTAAAAAAACATGTCACGGTGAGGAGAGGTCATATACTGGAGGGAAAGGGTTAAAGAAAGAAACGAGGAAGTTGAATATGGTTGGTACACTCTCCATACAAGAATGAATATAGAAATCTTAAACTGGCTAAAACCACCATAAGAAAAGGACGAAGGTAGAATGAAGAAAATTAGAGGAGATGAACCAATTGGGGTAACAATACATATATACATGGAAATATCACAAGGAAACTCCCTGTGTAGTGTACTTTATCTCAAATAAGCAAAAAATGTCTTTTTTCTTTTTCTTTTATCTTCTATAGAGTCAGAGAACAGGAAGGCAGAACAGGTCTTGCCCAGGGTGGCAGTGGATACCATTAGGAGTGGGGAGGAGGTTTTGGGGAAAGGGAGTAGGATGGTGAATGTAGTACAAAAAATGTGTACACATGTATATAAATGCAAAAATTATACATGCTGAAACTATTCCAGGAATAGGGAAGGAGTACATAAAGGAGAGAGATTCAGGGGGTGAATTCAAGTATTATGTATTTGAAACATTGTAAGAATTTTGTAAATGGCACAATGTAACCTCACCCAGCATAACAATAAAGGGGAAGAAAAAACTCATGAGAAAAAGGAAATTAAAAAAAAACAAAAAACAAAGAGAGCTGTTAACTATCCAAGATTTCTAAGAATCATAGCTCAGAGTCAACCACTCCCCTTCCTTGTCAATGTGACACTCCCAAAATAGACCTCTTCTGTTTGCTTGCTTATATTTGTCTTATTCACTCAATGTAGAACTAGGAGAACTAAAACAATTAAGTTATAACTCCTTCAAAATAAGTGAATAAAAGAGCAAGAGCATGCTGAACAGCATTAAAGTTTTCCTACAGAAAGATGAGAATTTGAATTCAAAATAATGAGAAACTTCAAAGAGCTGCTACTGGAAAATAGGAAAAACAATTTTAGAGCTAATATCCAATTTCCAAATTTTAAAAATTAAAACATTTAATGGGTCACGATTGCTATGAAATAACAAGTTGAAATTTTACAAAGCAAACCAGAGATGAGAACAGTAAAAATCAGGAGATAAACACCATGGAGAAAAGTAACCTGGAAAAAACATACCTCAGATGAAGAAAAATGAGTTATTAAGGAGCAAAACACAAACAATCTAGCCTTAGAGAGGAAATAAACAGAGACATTGTGAATAAAGACTGGGAGTTTCCTCTATACTTGTTATGTAAACTTTGATACATATCTCAGTTGCTTTAACTCTAAAATCAGGAGAATTCTCTCAATAGAACCTATGTTATGGTTTAGTCTCTTTAATCCTGAGTCTTAAGTATACCATTGTTTGTGAAAGAGATAAAATGGTACCTGTCACTGAATTTGTATAATAGAAAAGTAGGTAATTACTATTGCTGTAGAGCCAGCTTTAAAAGGCAATGAAATTTTTATTAATGCATTTTATTAAACTTAAAATCATTTTTTAAAATTTTATCATTTTTACATTGACTCACAGGTGTATACATTATTGGAGCCACCTCCCCCCCTTCCAGGTGGAACCTATTCTCCTCTCTTGTTCTCCAATTTTGTTGAAGAGAAAAAAAATAGGAGATAATAAGAAAGATGTAGAAGTTTTCCTAGTTTGAGATAAAGATAGCTAAACAGAGATTTCTAGCTTTGCTTTCATGCACATGTGTATTGCAACCCACATTGGTTCATCTCTACCAGACCCCTTTGCTACTTACTGTTCCCCTTCCCATTGTGACCTCTGCAAGTTTAAGATTACTATATTCACTCCTGTGAGGTGAGCACACCATCCACATTCAAGTTTTAGGTTTCTTTCCCTTTCCCTATTCCTCCAATGTTCATTCTCCCTATACTGTGTGACCCATGTCCAATAATATTACTGCATTTGTTTTATGTCTATAATCTCTAACAGGAGTGAGGTGAAATCTAGTGTGTGGTTTTGATTTGTATTTCCTTTAAGGCCAGGGATGGTGAGCATTTTTTCATGTGATTTTTGGCCATTTGGACTTCTTCCTTTGAAAATTTATATAAAACTTACAAATTTTCTTAGAGGATCTCCCACATTCCAGCCACCCAGCAGCCTCTGAGTCATGTTAGCAAGTGTTCAGTGCAATAGGGCTTTGCAGAAGACAAAGCCCTATGGTTCTGTAGCATAATTTATAAACAAATTTTAAAATCATGTGTATAAAGTTAGGCATGCTTTTGATATGTCAAAGAAATGAATTTGAAGACAAGACATAATCTGAATAAGAGGAATTTGTAAATGATAAACATACACAAAAAGGGAATATAGCAAAACCTCTTGAAATATAACAAAGAACCATCAATGGATTCCAAGGAGAGGTGAAAGATTCCAATGATAGTTAAAAAAGGATGTCTGGAAACTTCCCAAATTCAAGAAAAAAACCTAAATCTACCAATTCAGGGGAGCTTTGGATATTAGAAAATAACCTTAGAAGCAACCAGAGAAAATTAAAGCGTTACTGTAGGGTAAAAATGCTTCAAATGACTTTATAGATTTCATCTGAGTTCACATAGGCTGCAAGAAATGGAAAATAATCATTGAAGGAATAGAAGGAAAAATCATCAAAGTGGAATTATTTATCTAGTAGAAATCTTCTACAGAGAAGAATATGAATTACAGAAATTCTCAGGTGAAAGGATGCTGAAAGGAGTTGTTGCCAATAGAGTTTTTCAAGAATTATTTCTAAAGAAAAATTTTCAGACAGAATGTAAAGGATACCAGAACCATCATGACATCAGAATGAAGGCAATAGTAATGGCAACTATCTAAGTGGGTAAATATGAAAGACTATTTTACAGAGTTTGTAAAATATATATTTGAAGATTACAAGAAAAATTAATATTGTCATATGTTTTTATATATGTAATATAATAAATAAGATAACTATAGTACAAAGAGAGATTAATGAGATTGACATTGTGTTAAGGTTTCTAAATTCCACTTTAAGTGTTCAAATATTTATTCTGAAGAAAGTCTATAAAATTCTGTATAATATAATATCTAAAGAAATCAATAATCTAGGAATGGTGGTTCCCCCAGCACTCAGGAAGCAGAAATAGGCAAATTGTGAGTTCAAAGCCAGCCTAGCCTACATAGTGAGCTCTGTCTCAAAAAGATTTAAAAAATAAATTCAGTAACCTATACAAATCCTAAAAGAAATATGATAAAAATATTTAATACAGAATGCTAAATATGTAAAATCCCTGGGAAAATGCAAGAAGGAATAAATAGAAGAAAAAAATAAGAACAAAATGAAGACAAATAGTCAGAGTAAACCTAATTTCTACCACATCACTAAATACAGTGAATTTATTAAATGTATGTAGCATGAAGATATTAATTAAAAAAATCAAAGATTTTAAGAAAATATTTTAAAAAGCCTGGCTAGGATGTAGCTCAGTGGTAGATCTCTTGCCTAGTATGGGGGTGGTCCTGGGTTCAATCCCCAGCACTGTAAAGTGAAATAATGATAATAATAATAACCTAAAACATCACAAAACCCCAGAAAGCATTTCCCCTCAATCTTGTCTTCTAGAAACTAACTGTAAGAATGGTACAGATAAGTATAATACAAGTGAAAATAAAAG
The DNA here is from genome assembly GCF_047511655.1 of Castor canadensis. Lineage (NCBI taxonomy): Eukaryota > Metazoa > Chordata > Mammalia > Rodentia > Castoridae > Castor > Castor canadensis. Next base: position 101,895,498 of record NC_133386.1, read on the forward strand.
ATATCTTCCATAAGCATTAATCAAAGATAACCACAATGGTAATATTAAGATCAGACAAAATGGTAAACAGAGAAATAAAAGTGGCAGTGATTAAAAGGCACATTACATACTAACCCAGAAGGCACAACAATCTTATGTGGGTGTGTCCTAAGAATTGAGCTTCAAAACATGTGAGGCAAAAATTGACAGAATTGAAAGGAAAAAAAGGTATCTTCTTTACCCAGTAATAGACATAACCATTAGACAAAAAAATGAGTAGAATGTAAAACAGCTCCACTTACAATTCAAATTTGCAGTCTGACAACTGTGGAACGTGCTTTCTTTTCAAGGCCATATAGAATATTTGCCAAGAGAGAGACCATATTATGTCTCATAATAGAAAACATAAGAAAGAAAAAGTATCAAACAATGTAAGTTCCAAAACCATGGTAGAATAAAGCTAAAAATCACTAACATGCTCATAAATAAAGAACAGAAACAGGAAATTGGAGAAGAAAAGCAAAAACAAGTGTGAATTTACTAATTGTTTTGGCTGTAATAAGGATGTATTAAAGTGTATCACTACATTGATATGTTAAATATAGACACTCAGCTAAAGAAAAAAGGGGACTAAATTCATTCACACAAAAATCAGAAATATTCCCATATAAATAGCACAAGCAAGATGTTTTCACAGGAGTTTATCAAAGTTTCAGTAACAGATAATTCTTTTTAAAAACATGCAATTTATTCACCAAACCTCACACAATCTAAAATTAATCATTTTGAAATAAACAACTTTGTGGCATTATTATATTCACGATTTTATACTATCTCTATTTCTACCAATTACCAAAACATTTCCATCACTTCAAAGTAAAGCCTATTGATCTCGGTATGTCCATATCATAGAACACATTAAATCTGCATTTTTTGGCTCAATAACTCCATCCTATATGGAACTGATCCAAAATATATGCAAATATTTTTCATTCATTCATCTGTTCATGGGTTTGGCTTTAGTGAGTAGAACTGCTACAGACATGTGATACCTTTCTTCAGTTCTTTCCACTGAATACTTAGGACAGTAATATAACAATTCTATATTTAACTTTTTGAACAACTGAAAACCTGTTTTCCACAGCAGCTAAATGATTGTATTTCCTATAAGTAATGTTTAAGAGTTTTAATTTTTCCAAATCTTCACCAATATTCATTATATTTGAAGTTTTTACTTTTGTTATCCTAATGAACATAAATACTACTCCATTTTATTTGTAATTTGTATTTCTCTAATGTCTAAATATTTTAACAACTTTAAAATTGCTTTTTACTTACTCATATATATTGAGAAAAGATCAGTCCAAGCCCTTTGCCCCTGATTATTGGCTTTGTATTATCAAATTTAAAGGAAAACATTTAAAGATAATAGGAGAAACAGAAAAATGGCCTTAATTTAATGTAAAAGGTGAATTTACAAAACTCCATAATACACAGAAAGACAGTAAATGAGAGGCAAACAAAAACTGAAAGAAAGGAAAGAAAGAAAGAAAACAGAGGGAAAGAAAAAAAAAGAAATCTCACTAGCCCCATTAGGAATCGATTGTTATACCAATACCTTGCTATGAAAGAAAATACCATTAATAGGAAGAGATATAACATTAATCATTTTTAAAAGCGTGAACTATATTCATCTCCAATTTTAAAAATGTAATTTTCTTCAAGAAAATGTTAGCTAGGTAAGAAATGAATTGTGTATGAATGATATAATTAAAAAATAACTTCCGACACATATATAAATCTGTTTTGAAAAATTGTAAAATATCACATTACCAAAAAGTAATAGAAGTTAGAGCTTCCTTCCTTACAAGTCACTTCATACTTACCACCCAGAACACAGAATACTATAGTCTAGCAGCAAGGTCAAAGTTTGTGTGTGTGTTGAGAGAGATCAAGTACTTACAAAGCATTTATAATTTTTTTTACATAAAACTTTGAAAATAAGCACAGACAAAAATAACCACATAATTCTGCTATTTTATTCATTTATCCAAATCTTGTGCAGTTAATGTATAGTATGTCCATTTAGTTATTGATGTCTACTCTAATTTTTAATTAGCAAAGTTGTCTTAGAAACTCCTAATAATTTAGTATGTACAAATATACATGCAGGGCACTAAAGTCTCCAATCCTGTACTGCTCTTTATACAATGGACAGAAGGAATTTTCTTGTACAAATGTTTTTACTGCAGATTTGCCAGACAATTGGAGTTTTAGAGGACATAATTGTTAAAACACACACACAAGTGATTGTATTCACTTATGTTTATAGCAACTCTTCAAATATGCTGTACTTCCATTTTCTCATATTTTACATTTGTATTGTACACATTGCTTTTTGAAAAATCAAAGAATTTGAGTAATAAGTGCATGAGTAGTTTTAAAATGCATTACCTCGTTTCCTTTCATCAACAAAGCTATGATTTTTGCTTTTGTGTTCTATCATTTGAATCCTCTCTTATCCATCTTGATATCTTCTCTTATTCTCAGTGTTAAAATGGCCATGTGAATGCTGCCTAAACAGTAAACTCAGAGCCAGTGTGTTTGGAAGTACCAACTTTGAATATTGGCACAAGCTCCTGTGAAAAGAGATATTTTCAAGGTGACTTCCACTGTAATTAATAGGTGAATTTTTTCCTTCAGTCTTTTATTCAATATACTAAAGCTCTGAGTTTCACTTCCTCGTATAAACAGTACCTCTTTCAGGTATCGTTATACTTGGTGCACACCTGTAATACCAGGTTGAGCCAGAAGAGATGCAGGTCAAGGCCAGCCTGGGCTACATAACAAGGCCCCTTCAAGAAAAGAAAAAAAAAATTAATTTTTCTGATAGTACGTCTTAGCATCGGTCTTTAGGTATTTGGCTAATGAAATTTTATTTCTTTAGTTTAAATTTCCCAAATATAAATTATAAATATAATAACACAACTTTATTGTTTTAAGAAAAAATTACCTACTAAGAGTTGTTCAGGGCACTGTGAAATATTTCAGTTCACAGAACACAAGGCACATATATAAAGGACATATATTTTTTCTTTTAAAATGTCTTTTTTTGGCAGCACTGGGGTTTGAACTCAGGGCTTTAAACTTGCTAGACAAGCATTGTACTGCTTTATGTACTCCTCTAGCCATTTTTGCTCTGCTTATATTTGAGACAGACTCTCACTCTTTGTCTGGCCCAGTCTGGACCACAGTTTTCCTACTTATGTAGTAGCAGGAATGACAGATGTGTACGACCACATCCAGGTATTGGTTAAAATGGGTCTCGAGACTTTCCTGTGAGGTTGGCCTCAAACTGCAATCCTCCTGATTAGGCCTCCCAAGAAGCTAGGATTACAAGCTTGAGCCACCAGCATCCAGCTATACATCTGATGAGCAATACATCAGATCTATTTGTTAACTTAAAATTAATTTAGGAATTTAAGTGTGCAAAATTACTTACAAGCAATGCGATGCACTAAAACAGAATTGGAAAAAGAAAAACTAAAGTGAGTATTTAAAGCATCTAGTTAATTGTGTTTTGTAATTTTATAATTTTTTAATTAATTTAAAATTATCTTTATTAAATTACATTTAATAAATCTTAAATTTGTGTTTTTGTAATTTTGAATTTAATTAGAATTAATCACATGTTTTAACACCACACATATGAGGCCTATGTACATGGGCAAACATGTTTGTCATCTAGGTCTATGCTGGCAATCTGTGTTGTGACAGTAGCTTCATGATCCATTTTATTCTATGCCATCATGTCTGTTCTCCTCTAAGAGCTACTTCTAATCTATCTGAGCCTCAGTTCTTTTCACTTTAAGGAAGATATTTCAACAGCTACTCTAAAAGATTTGTTTTGTTTGTGTGATTCTCTAGAAATATTAGCCATTATTAAAAGTCATAAGCAAATAATTGTCAACCCTTTGTAAAGGAATGTTTCAGTATCTAAAACTAATTCTGGACCCCCTCACTTTGTTGACAGGGAGACCCCTTACAGAAGTGTTTAAGCAGCCTGAGTGATGGCTATTAGCAATAACTTCACTTGTCAACTGACACATTAGCCATCAGCATGCTTTCTCATACCCTAAATGATAGTTCCTAAACCCCAGCAGACTAAAGTCCCTTGTCTGATGAGTAGTGAAATCACCTTTCTCTCAGACTCAGAAGTAAATTCTTTTTTATTACTTTGACACAGGAATCAGTGTCAACAATTGTACTAAACCTCAAAGTTGTGTTTTCAAATATCTACACACCTGCCCCACAACTGATGAATGGATTAAGAAAATTTGGTATTTATATTCAATGGAATTTTACTGAGTCACAAAGAAGAATGAAATTTTATCATTTGCAGGTAAACTGTAAGGGGTGAATTTAAGTATTATATATTTGATATATTATAAGAACGTTTGTAGATGCCACAATGTACCCCCACCCAGCACAATAAAAAAAAAAGAAATCATTATCCTATGCCTGAATGTGTTTTATTACTAGAGATACAAAACCTCTCTTTTTAAAGAAAAATAATATAAATTTTAAAGACTTTATTAGAAATTAAAAAATTGATTCAATCATTAATGTAACATATTCTATTGAACACACATGAATTTTTATTTTTGAAAAGGTCAATAAGAACTGAAAATTGTAAAAAATGCTATAGTTTAGGAGAAAAAAAGGTGAGCAAAGTATAAGGCAAAATTTGAATAGGGTAAGAGTTTTATTTTGTAGGGAACCAATGAAGTATAGTCATTTTTAAGGGAGAGAAGATGAGGTATTTTTCAATGGACACAGATGGTGACTTTCATTTTATAAAGGCATTCTAGGTATGTGCCTTTTTACTACTGATCTAGAATTTGATCTTCTGGGTGTCATAGTATTTATCTCTATTTTGATTCTCATGAATTACTTTCAAATTATATCACCAACTAGAATTGAAAGAAAATTTGGAATAATTAATAATAAACAATAATAATAAAAAGAAGATATTACTGGTGACTTTAGAGAAAGCTCATATGCATTGTTGAGAACTTAACATTGCCAGGTTATCTGACTTTCACCTTTGTTACTTTTCAGCTAATATTTAATTGTGTAAGTTGTAGATAATTAAGCGCTGTGCCTAAGTCTTTTTGTAGATTTATACATAAAACTAGTTTAGTGAAGTTTCCCTTGAATTCATCCCATAAAAAAAATTCAGTTTCATACTAATTTCAGCTTTCATATTCATTAAATTATTTCAACAGTATTTTATTGCATGTTAATTTTTTGTGGTACTGGGACTTGAACTCAGGGCCTACCCCTTGAGCCATTGCACCAGTCCTTTTTGTGGGAAGTGTTTTTTCAAGATAGGGTCTTGCAGAACTATTTACCTGGGCTGGCTTCAAACCGCAATCTTCCTGCTCTCTGCCTCCTGAGTAGTAAGGATTACAGGCATTTGTCACTTCCAACCTACTATTAAATATTAATTTAAAAAGTAAAAAAAAAAAATGCTAATAAATGCTCTGCCATTAGACTAATCCCCAGCCCTTAATTTTTATTTGACTTTTCTTTGAAAATTTTGAAATACTGTGACAGTTTCCTCATTAACAATGTGTTAACCTGTCTATTATGTGTTTGAGTGAATGACAATTTTTATCTTATCTAAAAAATTATCTCCTAAAATATAAAGAGAATCTACTTAAAGAATGGAAGGTTTTAGAATATCTAGTGAAATGTTACCTAAATCTTGAGATTCCTACTCATAAGTAAAAATAGATGGGGTGATGATTCACTTTAGCTTCAACAGCAGAACTGGGCTGTTCAAATTTTTGTTTGTTTTACTGTACAGGAGAGCAAGTGCTCTACCACTTGAGCTGCACTCCTAGTCTTCAATGGCAGAGCTTGAGCACATAAAACAATTCATGAATTACCAAGTTATCCACATACTAGATGAAACACACAAGTAACATACAAATAATTCCATGATTACTCTGCTAGGCAGTGAATTGAAAATTTCTTAATGTTGAGCCATGAAAGTATAGACCAAGGTCCTGTCTTATTATTTTATAATACCTTAATAATTTTACGATGATATATTTTAGTAAATTCTTTTCCACAAAATTCAATGAATTTGGGACTATAAATATTTACTCCATTATAGAGCATAGTTTTATGGACTTTAGAAATGGCATAAATTCTCTGAATTTTTTCTGTACCACATACATTGTCTTTCAAATCAAGACATTCCTTCCCAGTATCTTTTGATAATTTCACTTCATCAATGTGACACATAAATGTTGGAAGGTTTTAGGTTTCAACCTTTCACATTTGCTGTCTCTTTTCTAGATATATAGATCATTTATGATCTTATTTTCTACAGATAGTTATAAATTTTTAGAGTGTAGAACAGTTAATGTAATTCAGTTAGGTAATATCAATGGAGAATGCCCTGACTCTCAAGAGGAAAAAAACTGAGAACCAGAAGTAGACCTAGTGGGTTAGTGAGCTAGTTGTAGTGATGAAAGAAGTGTGCAAGATCCATAGTGACAGTCCCCATCCCAGAAACTTGGATGTCACTTCTTACAGTTCTTCAGGACAAAAAATCTTGGTGGAATCCTCAACTGTTTTTTCTCACCCTCCATATCCAATCCATCAATAAAACCATACAATGTAACTTCATCCTATAAACTTTCACCTGATGAGATTTTACCACCACTTCTACTAGTACTCTGGTTCAAGTCATCATTATCTTTTGACAACATACAGCAGGGTCTAACATGTGCTAGGCAAGTGCTTTACCACTGCTCAGTTTTTTACTCACTTGTTTTATCCTCTGGTTTGTGCTCATCCCTACCACTACTCTGAAGCATCTACGGGAAAAACTTCTCATCTACTTCCTCTCATTGTTTCTGTATTACATTATTTCTGAGGACCTGTCAACAATCTGTTTAGTTCCTAAGTCTCCTCCCTCAAGCATTCTAAATTCTTACTCCTTGGTTTACTTACAGGTCTACAATTTTTATTTTTTTGGTGGGATAGAAACTCATTTATTTTCATCAATTTTTCAATTGATCCTTTAATTATAACATTGGCTAAGACATTATGATACAAGAGATTTATTTTTGTTCTGTTATCTCTTATTGTCAATTATCCCTAACATCCAGGGAATATTTTTTTTCTTTGAGTGCTTATTTTTTTTGTTGTTGTATTCTACTTACCTCCTATCAACTGTTCGGTAGACAGTCTTAACAATGGCAAATCAAGATGCCTATATTGAGGTGATCTGACAAATATTGCAGATCTATTCAGAGAATCTTGGATGGTCTTCTTTACTTCCTGTATTTTATTCCATGCCATCCCTTTGAAATGTAATTATTAAGGAAATTAGAGCTTCTGTTTTCCATTGTGGGTGGAAGTCTGGTAAGAGACAAACACTGATGAAGTCTTTGTTCCAGCTATAAAACTACTTCCATCATCAAAATGAGAAATGTGTGCTTTTTCTGTGGATAAGGCCAATTAGCCAGTACAGACAGCTAAGGATTCTCATGTTCCTCCAGCTCTGGACAGATGTGAAAACTTGCTGACCCTTTGTTTTAATTCAGTTCAGTTCATACATCATTCTGGTCTCTTTCCCTCCTGTCCTGAACAAATTCTTTCTTATCTGCTTAACCTTGGTATGATTATTGCTTTCCAAGACAGAAGGGACATTTGATTCTTTTCTTTTTTTTTAACCCAGGTATATATACCATGCATATGAGATTATACAATTATTGTTTCTGTCCTTTATATGTTTTAGGAGCAAGTTCACAGATGAATATACTTCATTGACTTGACCAGAAGTTCCTAATTTTTCCTGAGGAGGAGAGAAAATTCCTTGTAACATATGCTAAAAATCCAGATAAGTAACATAAATTTTCTTTATTTATAAGGAATACATAACAAATTCAAATTCCTTTACAAATTTTTCTTTAGGCGTGCAACATAAATCATCAACTAAAATATAGCTCTGAATAAAATAAGTTATTACTAGATCTCTTAATGGAAATGAGCTTTGATACCTGGATAAGAGTTTATCAGTTTACTTTCAGAGAATAAAAGGTGGTACTAAAATGAAGTTCATTACTCATCCTTTCTCACAGAAAGATAAGTCCTTGGGTACATTCTCACTGGGATAGGAAAAGAGACTAATCAATTAATCAGAGATGCTTACTCCACAGTATAAAATTAGTGAGCTATCTTTGCCAAGAGTATGCATTTTGCCAACAGAATCCTGAAATTTTTACTAATGAGAGGATTGAAAGAGATCTCCTCAGATTGTGTTGATACAGCCTATAAAGCAGTGATGGAGACCATGCTTTCTTTTTGTAACATTATCTTTGTTGGAGCCTCTTGCCTCAAATATTGTAATCTGAAGATGTTGAAGACACAACCTTTACTTTGAAATGTGTTTAAACATGTTTTTGGATCACTTCAACTTATCATGATTTTAAAAATGCATAGATTCCAACAGAGTTTTCTCTTTAAATAGTATAAAATATTTTGCATTAAAATTATCATGGATAAGATTTTTAAAATCACAGGAAGTTTAGAGTTGAGCTACTATTATTGATGTAGTAAGCTTTGATGTTGAAATATGTGTGCTTAGTGTTGGGACTTGGTGACTTAGGATCTCAAACAACAGAACTTGGTACAGGCCCCAGTAGGGAGGGCAGCACTGTTGGTCCACTTCCTATAACCAGTTAAGCTGTTTTATTAGTTGAACTGCTTCACAAGTGGGCCCCAGAAAGGAGCACCAGGATAAAAAACACCAGGGTGGAAAAAAGGATATTGCTAACATAGGTTGCTGATGGGTGCTGACCTGTTGCCACCAATAGGCTGCTGATAGGTGCTGACCATGTAGCTGGGAGGAGAAGAAAACCTCCACCCCTTTCTTCAAACAGAAGATGAAAGAGCCCCTCTGCTGTTACTGCAGGGAGCTAACATTTTCTGGACCCTGCTGCTTTACTTTAGCTGTGGCCTTTTCTATCCCTAAAAAATCTACCTGTGTGTGCACTCTTTGTTTCATGAGTTTATTCCTAAACCCAGAGGAGACAAGAACCCCTGGAGTGTTCCTACCAGCATTTGTGGCAACCATGCAGGGACACTTCCTCAATTGAGGTCAGTACAAATTGTGCCAAACTGGAGAGGACTGACTAGAAAGTGGCCATGACCATCCAGCATTCTGATGGAGTCTGTCCTCCAGGAGAGCCCGCTCACCATGGCTTAGCTATGGTGGATCTCTCTCTCCCTCTTGCTAAGGAAGGTTTCTCTCTTGGGAGCCTAAGGAAGAAGCTCTGACCACTCTGCAGTTATTAAGGCAGGCAACCCAAGAAATTGGGGGCCAGGCAGGAGCTTATACTGGACTGCCAAAGCTACATGCGTGGAGCTAAAACCACAGTGCACCAAGGCTTTCTTTCCTCTCAACCATTGTCTCCCTCCCTCCTTAAACTCTCTCCCTTTCAAATTCCCTCATACATTGAGCCTGGAAACTCTTTTCCCCAGTCCTCAGCTTCTTCTTCTTTCCCAAGTAGATCAGGATGAGTGGCCTCACCCTTTGTCCTAAGCAACAGTAGGCTTCCTTCTTTAGCCAAGTCTGGGAGAAATCCCTACGCTCCCTGTTCAAAACCTAATCCTTAGACTATGTACTCAAGAGCTCCCATGTCTCTTCTAAAGCCCCCATTTCAATTGAGTACACCAAAAGGTGCTACTGCTTAAATTGATCTTAACTATTTCTGTTAGGCATCTGACTGATCTGGTTAAGCAGTTTTCTTACTGCAACAAAACATAAAACAAAAACAAAACAACAATAACAAACAACAATGTGTTCAGATGCTCCCAATCTTCTTATAAAATTTATGTCTCACAGGATATGTAGGGGGACAAAATTCTACCTTATCAAGAGTTCCCGTTCACACCTCCACAGAGGTCCTGCCTCTGGCCATACAAGCCCTCATGGTTACTTTTCAGCCCCTCACTGATAGAGTTGCTTTTCAGTTACAAGCCTTCAGTTGGTAGAGGAGAACCAGGCACTTCTCCAAAAGGTAGCCTTGCATTTGTCTGCCTGCTTCTGGAGACACCTTAAATACCTGAGATATAGGACCAACAGGCAGGATCCCAAAGGTCCTCACTACTTGGTAGAGTGGATGCAATCTGACCTGTTAGTCCATTTCCTTCTGTCCTGGCCACAGACAGCAGAAGGAAACCATAAGACAGGGATGCCTACTCCATCAGGTCAATTCGCTGTCAGCACACTGACAAGAATGAAACTGATCCAATCTTTTCTGTTGTTCTTCCAGATAATACCTGCCCCTTACAGTCTTCTGGCCTCAATACCCAAGCAGTCTCCACTGGCTTACACTGAAACATTGGAAAGATCTTAACCCTGATAATCTTAAGAAAAAACCCCTTCTGTGTACTAAGGCCTGCCTCAAATATCCCTTGGGTAATCAGGAAAAGTAGCCTTCAGAAGGTTGGGGATGATTTCTACCTACAATGAGTCCCAATGCCTGCAGCACCCAGGAATGAATGAATAGATATGCCTATGCCCATAGGGACACAGGCAACTCCCTTGGCAGATCCACATTGGGATCAAAATAATGACAAGGATGAATGACATCAACACCACTTCATCCATCTAATAGTGGAAGGACTAAAAAGGAGCAACATTAAGCCTCTAAATTACTCCTGGGTAACTACAGTACTACAAGGCCTTAATAAAACCCCCCTTACCTTTCTACAGCATCTTAAGGACGCTATCCAAAAGCATATCACAGAAGATCCAGAATCACAGGTGGGAGAGGTTCTTTTCAAGAATAAATCTCTAATTCAGTCAGCCCCAGATATCCATAAAAAAACTCTTTTCTCTTAGTCTCTGAGACCCCAATGCCTCTGCTGGATCAGGATTTACTATCTCAATGTCTCAAATTTTACTCTCCCAGGGGGCCTATTTCTATTGCCCCCTTCTTCAGGAACAAGTAGATCCCAGTGTGGACTGATGTAGTGAATGTAAGGTGACTGAAAATGGCCCTTCCATTTCAAATAAGACTCAAAGATCCCTCATAGTTTCCACATCAAAACCAGTATCTCCTGAAGACTGAGGGATGACAAGGCCTCTTACCTATCATTGGTTCCCTAAAAAAACAAGAGCTACTAATCAGTTGCTCTAGTCCCTTTAACACTCCTTTCTGTCTGTAAAGGACCAGATAAACAAAGATTTGTTGAAGATCTCCACCTCATTAATGAAATAGTCATTCCCCTCCACCCAATTGTTCCCAACCCCTATACTCTATTGGCTCAAACACCCTCAAAAGCCCAATATTGCTCTGTATTAGATTTACAGGATGCTTTCTTCAGCATTCTGCTGCATTGTGACAGTCGGTCTCTGTTTGCCTTTAAAGACCACACTAACCCTTCACAACAACTAACCTGGGCAGTTTCACTGCAGGGGTTTAGAGACAGCCCTCATATTTTTGGACAGGCCTTAAGCAGAGATTTGTTAGATTGGTACTACCTGGAGGCCACCCTTCTTCAATACCTGTGATCATCTTCCGGTCTTTCTACATCCTACTGACACTCCTACTGGACCTCAGAGTGATTTCCACGCCCCCAATCATGGAGTGCTCTCCAAAAAGGTTGCTATGAGTTGTTATTTGTGTCTCTGTTCTGCTGTGTTGACTCTTCTGCACTGCCTGTGGTAAGTCATGACCTGAAATACTAAACACCACAGCTCTAACCTAGGGGACTTCTACAACTGTGTTGGAGCAGGTTAAGGACTGGCTACCCTCTATGTCATGGTTCATGCCCTTTTTTGGACTTACTCCAGTTCCTCATTAGGGATTACTTCCCAACACCAACACAGGATTCCTCAGCCTGTTTTTACTGTGGCCCACTGGATACCATGCAAGGCTGTCCATGAGATGGACACCCCTGCTTCCATTCCCCTCTCCTTGCATCACCCCCTTTAGCAGGAATTAGCTAGATGAGTTGTCACCCTTACCGCAACAGCAGTTGGGTGTCCCTCTCAGAGTGGGGACTTGTTGGGCATTCATGACTTAATGGGTCTCAAACAATAGAACTTGGTATAGGTCCCAGGGGGGAGCATGGCCCTGTTGGTCCACTTCCTGTAACCAGTTCAGATGTTTTATTAGTTGAGCTGTTTCATAAGTGGGCACCAGAAAGGAGCACCAGAATGAAAACACCAGGGTGGAAAACAGGATATTGCCAGCATAGACTGCTGATGGATGTTGACCACATACATGGAGGAAGAAGAAAACCTCCTCCACCTCCTCCTTCAGACAGAAGGTAAAAGAGCCCCTCTGCTGTTCCTGCAAGGAGCTACTAGTTTCCAGTTTCAGCTGCAGTCTTGTCTATCCCTAATAAATCTATCTGTGCCTGCTTTCTTTGTGTCCCATAAACTTATTCCTAGGCCTAGCAAAGACAAGGACTCCTGGAGTGGCCCCCCAACATTTGGGAAAACCTGGAGATTTTCCTTATTGAATAGTTGAATTTTCTCTGCCTATAGAAATGTTGCCAAATAAATAGGTAAACAGCAATGGGGCATGTAGGGTTATTCTAGTTACTTAGTTAGGACTAAAATAAGACAGATGACATTTAATTGTTTTTCTCTTTATATTTGTTTGCCTTTTATCAAGGCAAAATTTCCTTGATAATTATATTTCAAAGGACTGGTTCCCACTTCAGAAGCCATTTCAGAAATATTTACATTTCAAAGCAAAAATTACACCAAGGGTAATCAGGTAAGAAAGATTTGGAAAGATTGCAAATCTATTCAGAAAATCTTGGATGGTCTTCTTCACTTGCTGAATTTAATTCCATGCCTACACCTTTAGTCTTTCCAAGGCTCAAATTAAATGATTACCAACAACTGTCTTATTTTATTTTGTCTCAAATCACATGAAAGGTAGCTATAGTGCAATACTGGCATAAGGTAGTGTGGGAGACCAACTCCACATCCCATAAAGATCACTTGTAGCCCAGTTTCCAAATATTCAAATATTTGCATCCCAAAGCAAAAAATTTGTTTGCCTTTTTGTCAAAAACCAACATACAGATATTAAAAAAATGCACAATTGATAAACAGTAAATGTCCTCATTCTCATAAGGCATTAAAGGAGTACTTATTGTTAACTGGAAATGTATTATGGAATTTAATTATTTGATAATATAAGTTAAACAACTTTCATTTACCTAATGAAGCCAATCACTCATTTATTTTTGTAATTTCTTGGTTAACTGCTCTATATCACAAATAAAATAGCATGCATTTTTATATGTCCATAGAGATGTAGAAAGCATTATGTTGTGAGAACATGAACTTGATGTCCACAACTAGTTGAAACAAAGCCAAAGACTGTCCACTTATTAGGAAAGAAACTCTCAAGACCCCTATTCCCATTGATCCTTGATGTCCGAAGTCAGGAAAATAGGACTAATACTTCCTTGCAACATTGTATGTGAAAGATGTGATCTAATGAGTGCAATTACTGTAGTGCATTACCTGACTCATGATAGAATGTTAATGAGTTATTCTGATTTCATATTCATTCATATATGGAAGAATTACAAATGGTCTGTGAGGGAAAGACAAATACTGCAGATTTTAGATCATTCACCATACGCTTTCACATAATGACCATAGACAGTTGGAATCAGTATTACCTAAATTCACATCAGTGTCACAAAAGCTACTCATGGGTATTCTTACAGACTTACTCCATCAGACCATTTCAGGAAATTGCAATATATTTTATATTGCTCACTGTTTTAGACATCATTACTCATACTAATGGTTTATAGGCTTTATAATGTACTCTGATTAGAAATGATTTTGAATTATTCAACTTTGCATGATTATGTATAGTATTTTGGAAGGCTTATTTTACTATTATTTCTAGTTCTTTTCCCCATGTCGGGATAAAAACTGGAGACATGCTGTCTGTGAGTTAAGCTTCAATTTGAATTGCAAATGAGTATTCAATTCTGAAGCGTAAAGAAGACTCATATTATAAGAAATAAAATTGAAAAAGGCCAACAAGTTTCCAACTGGAAATTACTACTGTGAAATATTTATTGCATTAGTTTTCTTTATTGTGTAATCAATCACCACAGATTTAATAATTTAAACTATGCACATTTACTATGCTACAGGTTCTGTAAGTGAAGTGTGTGTGTGTGTGTGTGTGTGTGTGTGTGTTTATATGTTGTTTATCTAGATCCCCTTCTTAGAGAGTCACCAGGAACAATAAAGGTGTTAGCTGGTTTCTGGGACCTAATCCAAGGCTCAGCCAGAAAGCATCTTCATCTTCCATCTCCCCAGGTGCTGGCTGGATTCACTGCTTCCCAGATGTAGCATTCATGGCAGCCTGCTTCTTCAAAGCTAAAAATGGAGAAAGAGATTCCAGCAAGATGCATGCTCCAGTTTGATCTAATTATGTTTATGTACTGATGTATGTCCCATGACCTCATTGCATTCCATTGGTTAGCTAACTCAAGTAGATGGTGTCACACAAAATCACAAATAATAGGAAGTGAGGTTCATAGGGACACCTTAAAATTGCCAGCCACATTTATTTATTTACTTTGTCTTCTTGAAGAAGCAATTTTATTTTATAAATTAGAAGAATAATACATTTAATAAAAACACAACAGTTTTACAGATTTTCAGGGCCCTATTGAAAGCTTCTATAGATGATACATTGGCAAAATTATTTCTTCATAAATGCTAGTCACATTAATTTGATTTCTTTTCTTAAATTGTATTTAATTGTACAAATTTATGTGGAAGGAGTTGATGATTTATAGCCCAGTTTTTAATAATTACTGATACACAACCAAGTTTTTGCTTTGTTTTATTTTATTTTTGAAACTAACCACCTCCACTCTGTTGATTCCAGTAAAGACTTGAAGTCTCAAGACCTACATACAGTGTAGTGCTCTTTTCTGAGTACTTTTTAATCCTATTTGGAGGGTGTACTCTGGTTTTGTTTTTATTTTGCTTTACATAAGTAAATTTGTCCCAATCTATGTGTCAGTGCTTCGGCACTCCCTGTTTTTAGCTTCCTATCACCTCTGTGTCCTAATAAGCTTTTGTTTTCCTACTTCACCAATTATTTTGGTGAATTCTTTGAGCCCCCAAAATCCCTTTCAGTTATCACAATAAAACAAAACTTCTTCTTTAAGATAGTTTTTTTTTAAATAAATCTTATCAAAAACAGTATTTTAAAGACAGTCTTATTGTTATGAGCTTAGAGAATTTAGTTTTAATTTAACATCAGTACATTAAATTTTGATCTTATACAACCATTAATGCAACTCTTAGACTTTAGTCAATGTAATCACTTGCATGAGCATTTATAAACTCTGTCATTTTATGACAACTTATTCTATATGATTATGACAACTGATTCTGTACCCCCTGGGGGAACTTGTCCTTATGCTTTCTTTTCCCATTTTGAGACAATTTTGAGGATAGAACTTTTTTACAGAATCCTTTTTACTATCTAAAAGCCATTTTTCTTTAACCTTTTATTTTTAAATACCATATCCATAATAACTCCTCAAACATTTTAACTTACAGCCTTACATTTGCATGAAAAAAAAACAAAAACAGAAAGAAAGCAACCATCAAATTTTTTGTGCAAAAACAATTTATAGAAAGCCCAGTTGTTGGTAGATCCATGTATTATAAAAGAGAGAATTTAATCCTAGATTTATTTACAACAGAATGAAACAAGCTAAGTTCATTTTATTTAAACTCCCCAAATTCCAAGATTCCTGTTGCAGGCTTGTGGCCATGGTATAAAATGGCACTTTTTTTTCCTCTGAGCTGGAGTGTTAACTCCTTATTGGGTCTGGAGACCTAAGGCAGATGAGTGAGCATCCCATCCCCCTAGAGAGCCATATCACTCCTGCATCCTGAGGAGTTGGAGTCCTGCATTCCTGCATACTTGAGAGGGGGTTGTAAACTGCATTTCTGCATCCTAAAGAATGATACAGGATCTGATAGATCTGCCACAGGGCTGATGAGCAAAATGCTCTCAAGATTGTTTCCCCACCTCCAATAAAGGTGCAAACCAAACCAGTTCACCTAAGAAAGGCTGCAAATCCATGGTCAATGAGAAAAACCCACCTAACCCAGAGTTGGGATACTCATAAAAACCCCAGCCTTCACCTGAGCAGTGAGCTACCAGTTTCTGGACTCTGTTGCACTTCTCTAGCTGTAGTCTTTACTTTCTCTCTAATAAATCCAATTTCCATACCGACTTTAGCTCATCATTCAGCTGCCTCCTGAGTCAGTTCTGTGGCATGTGAAGGCAAGGACACTTGACCCCAAACCACAACACCTTGACACACGCATATAACGACCTGAATGCCTGCATCCTACTGAGACATGATTGCAATAATTTTGAAAACTGGCTCTCTTAAAAGTACCAGTAGAACAGAGTAGAAGTAACTTTTTTTTCACACCAACTTTACAGTAATAACCATCTCAAGATGTTTATAGATTTATATGTGGGGAAAAAAAAAAAAAGCTTATGCTGTTTACCATAGAGATCTCTAACATAATCACTTTGGGTTTTTTTTTTTTTTTAATTACCTTATGTTTTTGTTCTCAATTGCTAGCACAAAGTTTTTTAATGACCCCAAATATTCACAGAAGCCTTAAAACAAAGAATTTAAACCCAAAGTCCAGATGCTTATTGTTGCAAATGTAGGCCCCAAAAGTGACCACGTGGAGAGGAGTGATCTGGCCAAGAGATTCTTTATTGCCGGTGCCATTATTGCCAACATTCCTCCCTTTTTTGTTTGTTAAGGAAGGGGGGCATTGTGTTTGATCTGGCTTCTTCAAGCTGGCAAGGGGAGGTGTAGTAGAAGGGAGGGTTAGTTGGCAAGCAATGTTGGGGTGGTGAGCCTCATGATGATGTACACCCAGGCTCTGAAAATGAAAATTTCCTCTTCCCTGAAGTTGATGAAGGTCCTTATAGCCATAGGTCGTAAAGAGTCTTGAGCCAATCCTCTGACCTCTGCATGGTGGGTATCAGCCAACTATCCTGGTGTTTTGGAGAGGTTGGTATCCCTGGAGGTCCAACTGGTTAAATTTTTGATTAGCAATAGCAGACATGTAGTATGATACAAGGGAGAACCACTGTGAAATGTTCCCAAGACAATTTCAAGAGTCCTCCAACTACAGAGAGAGAAATGGGTGGCCATACATTATCTAAGACCCAAATAGGAATATTAGGAGGAGCATAAAAAGGTGTCTGTTCAGGGACTACATACCTAGGGATCTAAATTCTGCAAAATCCTGTAACTGCCAGGAAAGCTGTAAGCTATCTTATGGTATGGGGGTTGGGAAGCTGAAGATTGGGTTGATGCATTTATGATTCAGGGAGTGAGTCTGTCCCTTTAAGGCCACACCTAGGTAGGTGACATGTGGCAGACAGGGACTGTCAGGATTTAAATGTAGAACTCTTGGATAAAAGAGAGCTTTAACTCATTATTTCATATAAATTGACACTTTTAACCTTTTAAATGTTTGTACCATAGTCAGATAACACTGTTACAAGTTGGTCATTTAAGACACATAAGCAAATATGTAAATGAACTCTGATTTAATAGTACTTAAAGCTTAACAAGATCAACAGAAAACAAAAATAATTTCTTTGATAAAATCTTTCATTGTAAGGGTTTTTTGTAGATGTTACTCAGAGCAGAACAATATTAAGATAACTTTGTTATTTCATAGACATAGACAATTTGATTTTAGTTTGACATGACCCTAAAAATCTTTTAGGCAACTCTTAGATTACATTCAACTTTAACTTTATCACACACCAAGGCTTTTATTATACACTTTTCAAACTTACTCAGACCTTCATATAGCATACTAAACCCTTTGATGTTTTGTCCTTATCCTTCTTATTTGAAACAATCTTTAGGATAAATCCTTCTTTCCAAAATCCCTTCTCATCCAAAAAACATTTCCTTTTTCCTTTAATTTCCAAAAAAATACATTTATTACCTATCTATATCCTTTCCAGTTGTTTACTTTGTAACTTGTATTTTAAAATTAACTTTTATAAGAATTTTATTATAGGGGCTGGAGCAAAAATTAGTAGCCCTTATTGTTTTTAGGAATTTATGATGGGCATAAAGCCTCATCATCCCTCAGGCTTGAGGGATATTGTTTTAGGTGTGGAAACTGTGAGGGATTTTTGAGTTTTATTTGAATAGGGAGGGCCATCCTGGCTCACCCTACACTCATCTCATCAGTCCACACTGTGGAATCTTCTTTGTTCCTGAAGGAGGGGGCAGCAGAGATAGCTGCCTGGGGGGAGGAGAATTTGAGCTTTTAATTGAGATAGTAAATCCTGTCTCAGCAGGGACACTGGAGTTTTAAGTACTATGGGGAAAGAGTGACAGAAGAGGAGGTCTCTCAAGAGCAGGCCAGAGGCCAGGTAAACTAGCATTCTAGGAGCTGGCCAGATTTGCCCCAAACAATAACTTTTGTCATTGGACCAGGGACAAGGAGAAAAAGGTAAAACAGAGAAATGGGCTCCATTGTCTAGGAGGAAAATGACCTTTTGTTTTTCTGCCATTATGGATCCTCAACATTGATGCCAAGATGTGCAGTGTGGACAGGAGGCTGAGACCCATCAATCTATAGTAGGTGGCACCTCGCCTTCCATCTGGTGACGGGGACACATAGAACTCCATTGGTTACCCTTGCAGAGAGGGCAGGGTCCCGGTTGGGGGCGGAACTGTCTCCCAGGCTGTCCGCACTTAAGCATTCTCTGCAGAAGTGCCCCTCCTGTCCACCATGGTAGCAAGTTCAGGATACAGGCCCCAGTCAAGTGGGGCCCTCTCTGAGAGCAGCAATGAGGCCATGGTGTCCCTTATCTTTTTCTCTCCTGTTAGTAAGGTCCTAGACATACAGACCTAGCTATAAATACAGACATAGTTAGCTGTATTACTTGGCTCAATGACTTTTCCCTTTAGCCACAGACCAAATTTTTTTACAAATATCTGGGGCTGACTGTTAGAAATTTATCTTTCAGGAGAACCTCTCTCACCTTTGACTCTGAGGCCACTGTGGTATGCTTTCTGATAGTGTCCTTAAGATGCTGTAAGAAGATTTTTTTTTTTAAGTTGTTGCTGTAAAGTAAAGTTGTTATTTTACATTGACACCTGACACTCTGGAGAGCAAGTCTCTGAACTGTTCTGGGCCTCAGTTTCCTCACTTGAAGAATGAGGGATCTGGTCTAGGTTAAACTACATTTTTCCACTATGAGATGACTGAAGTGACATTAATGTTATTTATCTACTTTACCATTTTTTTTAAATTTTTTTTTAGTAATACTGGGGAATTGAACCCAGGACTTTGCACATGCTGGGCAGACATTCTCTCATTGAGCTACTTCCTCAGCCCCAAATATTATTTTTTTTTTTTTTTTTTTTTTTTTTTTTTTTTTTTTACTTTGGCTGTACTGGGCTTTAACTCAGGACTTTATGCTTGTAGCAGCAGTACTCTATTGCTTGAGCCATATAATCATTTCCAACCTGAGTGGCCTGGGCCAGAACCCATTGCTTTTCTAATGAGATAAGAGTCTGGTCTAGTAGAAGCATAATATTCTTTCATATCAGTTGAAAGGTTTGGATCACAGAGATAAAAACTTGGATGTATTTGGGCATCAGTACAGCTGTTTAGATGTTTTTAAATTTCTCTTACATCTGATAACTGGAAGGGGGCATAGGACTTGCCCTCTTCCTACCATTGCCTGTTGAAGAGGGAAGCACTCATTAAGAGGTTCTGAGTATTGGAGTGGCTTAGAAGGTAGAAATTGATATAGGGGACCTCAGTTTACTTTTTTACTTTTATACAAAAGGTCTAATTGGAATATGGCATTGTAATTTAAGGAACCCTGTGAAGGCCACTTCTCTTGGTCACCCAAGGCTTACTGATGCCGACATCAGTACAAAGCTTCCAACATCTACTAGCCAGAAGACTGGAAGGTTCAGGTCCCATCTAAAAGAACAAAACGTTAGTATCCTGTCTTTTAGCTAAAAGTAGGCAGCCTCTTTTATAAAGGCTATCTTTTTACAATGAAATAATTTGTAAAGTTAGAGAAGGGCATTCAGAGGGCATTTCAGGCCAATAACAGTGGCATATGGGACAGCTAGTGTTAATATTTGGAGGGAAAAATTTATGCTGAGGCCAAAGGTATAGAAAATTCTAAATGAGAAGTTTAGAGACCACAGTAATGTCTACTTTGTTATTTCTGGAACTATAACCTTGAACTAATAATTGGCTTACAAGGGCCTGGTCTGATACCCTGAGGTCTGAGGTGGGGCTAGGACTTGTGCAAGATGCCACTTCCTCCACACACACCTGGGACAAGTGACCCTGACTGCCTAGGCGTGATCCTGTGGCCTGTCACACCTTCCCCCTTCCTGTGTATTCTGCATGCATTTATTTTAGTGGAAGTGGCAGCAGGCCACAGTCATCACCACGTGTGGCTGGTGGCCCAGGATATGCTAGGTCCTCTCTATTGATTTTCTTAGCTATGGCAAGCATTCTTGATGTGTCCAGAAGCCAGCATCCTGTGCACAGGTGTGCCTGTTTGATTTCCCTCCTCCCCTTATGGGGGCAGAGTTACAGCATGAGCATGGCAGCTGCAGGTTTTTATAAGCACTTTTTGTAAAGCAGCTGACTTAAAGTTACTTTAGACTGAGAGGCCTGGCAAACTAGTTGGAATAACTTAAGTCATAAGGTGCTATGCTACAGGTTTTTCATGGGAGGCAGGGTCCCAGTAAGCCCAGGGAGGGTTAAGGCAGACAGAGACAAAGGACATGTGGTGAGACCATGGAGGAGGCAGAAAGGTGTGCTGACATCTTAGGTAAGGGAGGGGAAGGCAGAGCCTGGAGGCATGACACATCTGTGTTTCTAGGTTGTTCCCATTGACTGGTATTGGCAGGCTTTCAGCAAAGTGAAACCTCTACTCTCTGGTTGCCGAATAAATCCGGGCTTTGTCTCAGCCCACAGGAAGGGAGCATAAACTCTCCCATATCTGGAATCACCTTGAGGCCAGAGTTGGCAAGGAGTAGCTTGCTTAACTCCATGACGGGGAAAGTTTTTCAGGAAGATAGGAGGAGATAGGAATGGTAAGGAGTGCATGAAGTCTGTTTACATGAGGAATTGGCTGATTTAGAAAGTGGCTTACAGGCTGATAGAATCTGCATAGGGGAACAGAAAGTACAGAGGGAGGGTTTGAAGTCAGAGAGCTGGATTTAGATGGAGGTATTAAATGGCTTGGACATAATGGAATCTCACCCCATCATCCCGATCACTCACAGTAGTTATATGTCCTGTAAAAGTTTGGGAGCTAAAGACCTGAAAAGAGGCCAGTGATTTTGGTTGTCTAAAGGATAAGTGGGCCAGATTTGAGTTCAAAAGCAGATTAAATTTTTTTTGGTTTTATGTCTGGGGTCAAACAGAAGGTGTCCAAATTATTGAGGAGGCATCTCAATGGGGAGTCAGATGGCAAAGAGGATGTAGAAAACCCATTGTGAGGGACCTGGTCCCGTAATGGAGGAGGAGAATATTATGAATCATGGGGCATCCCTGTGCAACTCAAATACCCAACAACAGCACAAGGAACACAAGAATCAGTCATCACTGAGTTCTAGTGGCATGCTGGGCTGAATGGCCAAGGGCTCTGGGTCACCTGGGTCCAGGCTTTTTGACTATGGGTCTCTGAGACCCACAGCAAAATGGATCCAAGCCTGACAAGGAAGGGAATCCCTCAGCCGTCTGAGCCACCCAGAGATAGCCAAACAGGGGGAGTGTTGAAAACCCCAGAGACACCAAAGGGACAGACTGCAAAGGGAGCCTGAGAAAGGTATGTGGACTCACCAAAGAATGTCTGGTGTTGGATGCAAGTAGGGCAATCGGGAGGATGAGTCCTGGCCAGTCATGTCCTCAGGGTAGTCGTGGGGTGAGTTGGAATGGAAGTCCCACCAAGATTAGTGGGGAGCCCCAATCCGAGTCATGGCACCAAAATGTTGGACATGTAGGCTCCAAAAGTGACCACGTGGAGAGGACTGATCTGGCCAAGAGATTCTTTATTGCTGGGAGAGGGAGAGAGCCGAGAGAGAAGAGAGAGAGAGAGAGAGAGAGAGAGAGGCAGGTGCTTAAATACCTCTCAGTGAGACTCGGCATGATCTGATTGGTTAGGATCTTATGGTTCATGCTGATTGAAGGTTGGGGCAGTAGGAGAATTCAAGCTGGACTTGAGGCAGGATCATGACCCTGGAAAACAGAAGCAAAAGGGTGCAGTAAGAACCGAAACCTATCGGCGACATTATGGCTGACACTTATTACTCTGTTTTACCAGATGATGGTAAAACAGCTAATTCTGGCTGGAGTGAAAAGACAAAAAAAGGAGATCCTTAGAATAGAAGCAATTTTAGCAGGTGCAGGGAGCCAAGTTTGTCTTCTCTCTCTGTTTAGGATCAACCAGGTGTGAGTGACAAGAACCTAAAGGGCCCATTTTCTCCAAAGTTAAAACTGAATTTTAGGACCAAGGCACAAACTGCTGAGATTTTATATGCCTGGTCTAGTCATTTACCTCTATACCACATAAAGAGGTGTGGTGAACACAGAGAAGAGAGATTTATTGCGCAACCTGGGACATGCCGTGGGGAAAGCAGAGTAAGCCATCTTTAGAAATACTTGGAGTACAGTTATAGGTATGGTTACACTTTTTTTTCAGGCTAAGAGTCAAATTTTGGTAAGCTTGATTGAGGTGAGATACCCAGTTTTTAAAGCAACAACAGTTTTTACTTATTAGTTTTATACACACATACACACACATGCACACAAATGTAAAAAGGTTTAAGCATGCCAAAGCTGAAGTGCACATAAAAATAAAAACCCCTGAAAATCAGCCTTAATAATTAATCATTGAGTTCCTTGAATTCCTTTAGATGGGGGTCAAAACTAACCCACCCTCAGTAAGGAATTCCAGGCCCAATGCTTGATAAACCAATGCACATATTTATCTAATTACATTACCTTAGGGTATTCTTAAGCAATTTAGCCATACATTAGTTGTAACCTTCCCTGGAAAGGGTTGGTGACAAAATAATGAGATATTCTGCTTTTGGCAAGCTGCCGCTTGGGTATTTTACTAAGACACAGAATGCTATATTCCAACAAAGGCTGGTAAGATAAGAAGACGTTAAAATGACCTTGGACAGCAAAACTTTCAGGGCAGGCAAGAAAGAGAAAAAAACAAAACCTGCAGACAGGAGGAAGAATGTGTCAAGAGTCAAAAATCTTTGTTAACCTTATAACTGCCATTTCCCTCTTTTCCATTTTTTTTCCTCAAGTTTTCTTCATGAGCCTGCAAGGTAGCTAACAACTCCACATCTACTTAACATTTTCTGCAAAGTTTAGTTTTCCCACCCCCCCTTCCTGCAGAATAAGTCTAATTGTGGGATGGTGTTCCAGTTAGTGCTTGCCTGTTCTGGCCAGCACTCCTGGTCTCCTAAAGGGTGTTTAGGTCAAGCCTGGTTGCAGTAGAAAACAGGGATCTTTTTCCTTAGGCTTTCAGGGTCAAGGTTCCTTCAATGCCTTAATAAGCAAGTGATGGGGGATCCCAGAAGAATTTAGGAATGTTGCATTCCCAACTAAAAGAGGGATAAGGGAAACTGATCATTTTAAGGAGGGTCTTATGTACTTAGGCTTCACCAGTGCCAGAAACCTGGTTCCCCCACTCGCAACCATACTCCTTTTGGAGAGAAGGCATCACTTTCTCCCATCTCCTCTGCCACCAGCACCCATGGCCATGGTGGGGTGGTAGGGAAGCCATCTGGGTCTCCGGGTTGGGAACAGCCTGCCAGACTGACCTTGACCTTGACCATTTCCTTTGTTCATTGCATTACCTGTATATCTAGCCATTCTCTAAGTATTAAGAGCCTCTAGTTCAACAAGATTCTATTGAAAATGGTCCTGGGATAGCCAAGAGGGCTAGCACAGATAAGGGGGGAATTCTTTCCCTAAGAGGGAGACTCCAGGAACATGTTCTGCCAATTGCTGTATATAATGCCCACTATGTCACTATGTCTTTTTTACATTTTTTATCAAGTCTTGAAAATTTCTCCTTCCTCCTATCCGGAAGGCTGGAATTTCAATGTGAAGGAAGAGAAATCCTGCTCCCATTAGTAAGGGTCATTAGTTATGTGCCTGAAGATCCTAAAACAACTGTGTCTGCCTGAAAAGTCAAGCTGTGGGTCAGCCAGAAATATTCTTTCTCCTGGAGTAAGGTACTTAATCAATAGGAAATGGCTGGCATTTATTTTTTATTTTTTATTTTTGTCAGGGCAAGTAAATGAGCACCTTGCACCAAGAAATAAAACTGATAAAAGTAATAACAGCAGGGTCTGTCCCAGATGGCAGGGATCCCCCTTTGGGTTACAAATGCCCAGAGACTGAGTCAGAAGTCTTGGCATTCCTCCAGAAGTTTGTGCCACTGGGACATATAAACATCTTAGAGGTCCAATTTATTAATTTCCAAGCTACATGGAGGGACACAAGTTCAGGCCACATCACCACGAGGGAGAATTTTTTGTAGTCCCTATATTTAAAAAGAGTACCTGGTAACTTTTGCCAATTATGAAATCCTTTTTTATTTCCCTCCCTTTGCAATGACATGTAAACAGGAGTAAGAAGATGGAGGGTTTTGAGGGATCCTTAGAAAGAGTATGGGAAGGTTTCCATGGATCAGTCACTCTGAACCCTGTTCTATGAGGATGGTGTGGTCCCACTCAAGTAGCTGTAGGTGGCCCAGTATAAACACCTGGGTAGCATAGGCTAGCTGCTGCCTAAATAACCAAAATGAGTTCAGGAGAAGTTCTATTGCTCCCCGGGAGGAAAGCCGGGAGAAAGAGGTGCAGGATCAGCCAAACAGGGAATTCGGCCATACCTAAGCCATGGCTGGGGGGATCCCCTGGGAGAAGAAGTCCATTGGAGTGCCGGATGATCATGGTCGAGTCCTAGACATTTTCTCCTGATTTGGCAGTATTCATACAGACCTTGGAAAGGTGAGGGAAACATTGCAAAGTAGAGGAATCTCCATACGGGCCACCAAGAAATGATGCACAGGTGTGTTGTGCTCAGCCAACACAAGTTCTTGTCTTCCGTGGTGTTAAAAGAATTTAACAATAGAAATCTCCAGCAAGGTAAAAGCAGGAAGTGTTTATTTGCCAAGAAGTGAAAGTGACATGCTGCCCTTAAGCTGAGAAGTGTTTCCAACTGTAGAGTCTGGAAACCAGATGCCCCGCACCCCCCCTCCAGGGGTGTGGGGTGGCTCTTTTCATTCTTGTTGTCATGGTTCTTTATCTCCCCAGGTCAGCTTTCTCTGGGCTGTCTCTCCAGGGAAGCTGTTTCTGGGCTGAGGCTTGCCACTTTCAGTCATTCTCAGAGCAGGTCTTCCAAGATTCTCTCAAGTCTGCCATCCTAGCTCTCCTTTCACCATCATGGCATAGAAAAGTCAGGTGGAATTTCATCCTCATTTTAAAATTTAAAAAGGCTCAGAAAATGCAAATGACTTGTGCCAAAGCATATAGCATTTAAATAAAAAGGTCAGGTTTCCTAGAAAGTCAGGGGCCCTGAGTTCAAAGAAAGAAAAGGTCAGAATGCCAGCAACATCTCCATATTGTCTTGCCTAACTCACATCCCTGATCCCTGACCTGAGAACATTTTTACCAAATATAAATATCACTCTCTTTATTTTCAAGCATGTCAATTTAACTGAATTAAAATTGCTAAGGAACTACCATTTTTATGGAATATCTTAACTAAAATTAAGTAGTAATTGTACTAATATTAATTGTATTAACTATATTTATAATATGTTGCTTAAGTAAAATAATGTAAATTAGAAGATTGTCTTTATTTGAGCAATTCATTAGTTTTCCCTTCAGAATAGATTTTATATGACAATTGTCTTACAGGATGTTTTTGATGAGGGCATACTTACTGTTTTTGGAAGATAAGATGGAAGATTAGGAATAGAAACAAAGATATTTTAGTTTCCTGTACGGATTAATTACATAATACTTTTCTTTGGTGCATTTTATTTGTTTGAGGGCTATTAATGTTGCTAACTTGTTTACATTATTTACCTCTTCCAGGTGAAATAGACATGTACTTCAGAAAAAATAATTTAAACACTCATGGAAAGTTTGACAAGGAACATATCTTCATAAGATAAGATGATTTCTATATAGGTTCATTGGTAATTTGTGTGAGTTTCAATAAAGTTTTCTTAAACTTCATTCTTTTTCCACATATTTTAGTATTCCTTGCTTATTTGGCAATTCAGAGGCAATTGAATAAAAACATTTAGATTGTTTTTTCTATTTAAAATGTGAAATTGAAACCTCTGTGCTTAACATTTAGTGTTTAAGAAGAAAGTATCTTGAAATCAGGCTGACTATACCTGACAACCTTCTGAACAAAGCAGCAGTGCTGATCTCACAGGAACAGGCTTGAAGCACCCTGGGGACTTAGTCTATACATAATATAATTTTCCTCTGCCCATCCACACCTGCTTCTGTCAGGACAATCAATGTACCAAACAACTATATATGGAAAAACTACAACCACATTTTAAAATATTACATGAATACACACACATTAAACTTTGACTAGTGATGTTTCCCACCAGATATTTTTTGCTGGGCTGTTTTGTATATGACAGGGTACATGACAAGATCTAAGACCTGTACTCACTGGTGGTATCATGCTGCTCAGTGATGACATCAAAACAGTTTCCAGTCATTGCCAAATGCCCCTGTAGAAAAGCCCACCTAAAACTGAAAAACCTGTGCTTTTTAGTACTGTTAGGGTTTAGTTTGATCTTAGGCAGTTAGGGCTGGGACCATAGAGGAGCAATTCAGCAATTACGTTACTGAAAAAAATAGCACTGATAAATAACCTTGTTCTTGCGTGCTGCAAAGATTATAATAAAAATAATAATAAAACTTACTAGAAAAGGAATTGAGGCTGAGGGTGGGTCTCCTCAAGGGAGAGGAAAAAGTGTAAGGCTTTAAAGTTGGAATGTGCCTCAAAGAAGTTGTAGCTTTGGCTTTATTTGTCCCCTGGGATGATTTCCGGGTTTGGGTCCTTGTCTTGTTAAATGAGAGAGAGATTCACCTATGTAAATGCTCAGCACCAGACATAACTGATTTTTAAGATGCGAATTACTCTTAAGTAAAGAGTGGATTAAGATTCCAGTAGCTAACCTCAAAGCAGGACCAGGATAAGGAGAGACATAAAAACAGTTAAAATTTAAAGACAAGAGGGAAGGGAAGAAAAAGCAAACCAAGACTCTAAAAGAAAAAATAATCAGGGCCCCATCTATCAGAAAGCTGTATCCAGGGACTTGAGAAATCTGCTCCAAAAGTGTGTCAAAAACCAGATATAAATTTTTATACACACAGCTGCCATGTCTCAGTCTTTCTGGGATTCTCCCTTGTGGCAGGAGATTCAGCCTTTCTTTACTTCTATAAAATTTTTTTCCACTTGCCACTAGTCTAGGCTTGTCATTCTTGGCTGGACCCTGGAGAAGGACTCAAGGAACTCAAAACCAATATCAGTATGTGGTATTAAATGTGTAAAATATAGATATGTGTAAAAAAAATAAAACTAATGGGAGCAAGGTAAGTGGTAGGAGAATGATTTTAAGCATTGAAATAGTTGAGACAAATTGGATAATGTATGTGAAAAAATCTAACATGTTCTTGCTCAAGGAATAAAAAGTCTTTATTACATCACTTGTATAAATAATGACTATTATAATGATGAATACTCTTGGAAGTGGTAAAGTAGTCACTGGTTAAAATCATAAAATGCAAATAGAGATGTAGAAAAGATCATGAGATCTGTGTTACAGACTCCGGGGTTACCAACAACAGATGTTAATGGCTCATATTTCAACATGAGATGAATAAACATCAATAGAAAGTCCTTTTGTTTTTGTTTTCAGTGACCTAATTTCTAAGAAAGGTGAATAGTTTTGCCTATACTTATGATCTACCAGGGGCAAGTTCCCATGATTTGTTTCTGTTTAAGTCAAATGCATGACACTCTGCCTCAGGGCAAATTCTAGTTCAGCAGGAAAGAATTCTCTGTTAATATTTTTTTCTCTGAAAACTGATGTGAATTTGCAAATACTTAACTTGTCTTTCACTGTTTGTTTAATAGATGATTAACATAATATGAAAAATGTTTACATATATTTATGTAAATATACCAGTCACTAAAATAATGTATACATATCAACAAATACATATAGTTTATATTTATATTAAGACAGTGTTAATGAGATTTAAGCTTTCACTTTAACAAGAACCAAAAAGTAAAGCCAAAAGTCAGGTTAAAGATGAACTCTTAAAGCTGTATGTAGTACCCCACATCTGTAATCTCAGCACTTGGGAGGCTGAGGGAGAAGAATCATTAATGAGGCTAGCCTGTGCTACAAAGTAAGTATGGGGTTAGTCTGGAATACAGAGTTACATTATATAATGCCAGACTTCCAGAGTTCCATGTAAAGCTGATTTCATGATTTCCTTCTTGCAGAAGTGAGTTTTCACCATTTGCCATTCAGATAGGAAAGTTAATTCACTTGATTTTCTTTGAAAGTCTTTTGTTCTCTCAATCCTCTTGTCTCCTTTCTTACTTTGTTTAATGCCCCTAAGTTCCTACATGCTTTAATTTTTTTTTGTCACTTAACAGTGTTCATGAGAACAGGATTCTCATTATGCTTTTTGATCACATTTCTTCCAACATGAGGACAAATGTTTTTTTAATTGTATCTCACTCACTAATGGTCAGCAGACACTGATGTTCATTAATAATAGACATTTCTTATCAATCCAATACATAGATATTTTAAGTTGGATACTGATTGAATAAAATATCACAGTCTAAACTGTAGCATTAATTTTCATCTTCACCTGGGACTAAGTTTTCAAATACATGATGATAATAAATCAATATATAAAAACATAGCATTACTTTTATAATATATATACTTTTGGTACACACTGCAGATATTTTCATGGAAATGCTAAAAAGACCTCTGTCTGTTCCTTGTATAAAAGGTGTCAAGAGTATCTTCTTACCATCCTGCTGAATGAAAATATAGAAATCTTCTACTTCAGAGATAATTCCTCACATATTCTTTAGGAATTAATGCAGTATGTAAAAGAACTTCTAAAATATATAACCCAAACCAACAAACATTTTGATGGCTGAAATATTGGAGAATGATATGTAAGAGTGATTCGTTAGAAGAAATTATTTGAATGAATAAGTATCTCCAAAGGTGTATATTAAATAACGTAAAATATTTTATAACAGAGATTTCTTTGGGGATTTCTCCTCTTATCTGCATAATAATTAACATAATATTTTAGTTATAAATACAATGAGTTTGAAAGGCAAGTTAGATACATGGTTATTTATTGTTTATATTTGTACCAATATTCACTTTGAAGTTGTTTCTATGTGCTGCTGCCTCATATGGGGTATAATACATATTTTAAGAAATGGACTACTGGCCACCAGAAATAGAGACACAGTCCTGGGATCCCAGCACTTGGGTAGCAGAGGCAGGAGGATCGCACATTAAAGACAGCATGGGCTACACAGAGAGACCCTGTCTCAAAACAAAACAATAGAAAATAGGCAATGTGAACTCCCGTTAAGTGCCGTAAACATGCTCCTCTGTACACACTAAAAGTCTTCCTTCCTCATGAGACAAGCCACATGTTTTCATTGCATCCACACTGATAATTTGCATAGATCCATCTCTATGAGCATGTAGAGCCATCATGTTTGTTCATGGTAAATGTATTACACATTCACTGCGAACATGTTGCTTATGCTTTCAGAACTGTATAGTTGAGTGCCAGACAGGATACTTGAATCCTAAAATTGGAATAAATATAGGAAAAAAGGAAGGCTTCATGGCTGTGTGGAGGGGACTCAATCCTGACCTCAACCTGTGGCCTTCTTCCTATAATACACCAATAGCTTAAAACACCTCCTTTTCTATTCCCCCATAGAAGAGTTAGCACATATGAGTCCTGGGATTCATAGTTCTAACTAATATGACATTGTTAAACACAGAATAGAAAGACCATGTACAAGATGTGTTTTTACTTTTTAAATGCTTGAATCCTTAAGAAGTACAGAAAGAGAGACAGGAAAGACAATAGGTAGTGATATGTACTATACTTATCAAAAATAATATGGATTCTAACAAGGATGATTCCACGGAAGATGTAAAAGAAATAATAGAAATAATGGACATTATAAAGATAGTATTAATACATTTCACTAATCACTTAAAGCAAAAATAGTTATAAAGAAGGTTTTCTTGGATGGGTGTGTTGGCTCATGTCTATAATACCAGCTACTGAGGAGAGAGAGATTCAAAGCTAGCGGGCATTTTAAGTGGAAGAGCATCTGCTTAGCAAGCCTGAGGCCTTGAGTTTAAACTCCAGACCACCAAAAAGAAAAAGAAACAAATTTTTCTAAATTTCATTTGGAAAAGTATAGAAAACCTAAAATACTTGTGAATAAGTGTAACCAAGGAGATGAAATATATGTACACTGAAGTCTATAAAACACTTTTGAAGAAAGTCAAGAATTCACAAATAAATGAACATTGGTGAGTCATATTTATTAAACTGTTAAAATCTCTGTTCTACCAGCTGGTGGAGTTGCTTAAGTGTTAGAGAACTTGCTTAGGAAGCATGAGGACCTGAGTTTAAACCCCAGTAACACACAAACACACACCTAAAAAAAGTCTATTCTTCCTAAAATGATGCATAGATTCAAATGGAATGGCTATCAAATTTTCAGTGACATTATATCACAGAAATAAAACCAAAAACATAAAATTTGTATGCAACCACAAAAGATCCAGAATAGTTAAAACAATATTTAGCAAAAGAACAAATCTGCAAACATCACAGTACTTTATATTGATACTCCAAAGCATAGTGCTGGCACATCAGCACCCATATAGATCCCTGGAGCAGAATAGAGGCTGGAAACCAATCCATACATTACAGTGAACTGCCTTTTGATAAGAGTACTAAGAGCACACAGTGAAAAATGGAGTTTCTTCAATAAATAGTTCTGAGAAAACTGAATGCATGAAATTGGACCTTGATTTTACCCCATGTGTAAAATCAACTCAAAATGGATAAGAGTCTTAAAACATTAAAACTTGAAATTGTAAAATCACTATAAAACATTTGTAGAAAGTGCTACGGACAATGGTCTTTGGGGAGGTTTTTATACAAAACTTTAAAGCACAGAAAACAAAAGCAAAAATGGACAGAATTACATCAAATAAAGAGCTTCAAGACACCAGATGAAAAAAACAATCAAGGGAAGAGAGTCTATAGAATGGTAGAAAATCTTTGCAAACCATAAGGGATTAATATTCAAAACATAGGAGGACCTCAAATAATTCAATACAAATAAAACAAAGAAACCAATTTAAAAATGGTGATGGGTGTAAATAAACATTTCTCCAAAGAAGGTGTGCAAATGTCCCACAGATCATCAAAAAAATGCCCACAAAGGGCATAGTGACACATTTCTTTAATCCCACCACTCAAAAGATAAAGTGGGAAGATTATGAGTTTAAAACAAGCCTTTGATACATAGAGAGACCTCATCTTAAAAACCAAGGCAAACAAAACACAATGGAACAACAACAAAATAAACAAACAAAACAAAACAAAAACCCACCCACAATGCAATACCACTTCACACTTGACTGCCATCAAAAAGACAAGAGAAACTAAGAGCTTGTAAGGGTATGGAGCTATGAGAACCCTCATAAGCTGTTGATGGAAATGTAGCTTATTACAGCATTAAAGAAAACAATATGTACATTTCCAAAAAATTTAAAATGGCTCTACTTTATGATCAGCATCTGCGTGATTTAGAGGTGGTCATTTTAAACCCCACAAACTTAGTTTTCCCCTTCAAATTGGAATGTGATAATCTACTTCTAGGGATCATTCCATGTGTTATATTATATTATGTCTTTAAAGTATTCAAAATATCACCTTAACACATAGCAAATGTTAGTTAACTACATGAATGGTTATTGCCACTGGTGCTTCTTGACTTAGGATGTGTTTATGTCTTGACAACTGCATCATAAGTTGAAACTATCAAAAATGGAAAATGTACTTATTATACCCAAACTACCAAACAGCATAGCTTAACCTAGGCTTCATTAAACATGCTCAGAAGAATTAAATTTGCCTATCCTAGAGCAATATCATCTAATACAGACTTTTTCTTATTATAGTGAAGTGTTGAGTATCTCATGAAGTGTATTGAATACTAAAAAAACAGAATGATTGCACAGTTACACTTTTAAACCATCATAAAGTTGATAAATCACAAATCAAACCATTATAAGCTGGGAACCATCTGTACAATTGCACTCATAGAAACATTTGCTCATTTAATAATGCCAAAGGAGGGATAGCACATTAGAGGAATTGCATTCTTGCATTCTCTGGATTTATTGTTAGAAAATGCTAGGCTGGCAGAGTGACTCAAAGGGTAGAGCACCTGCATAGCAACAAGCATGAAGCCATGAGTTCAAACCCCATTGCCTATATATATATATATATATATATATATATAGGCAATATATATATATGAGACAATGCTTCTTGTTGGTCACTGTCTTCACCTTGAGTCCTAACTATATTTCCAAATACAATTTTAATTGAACTTGGATTTTGGATTTTGAATTTCTTCAACATACGATGCCTTAGGGTACACCAATTCATCACACAGCAGTCCTATGTACAGAATATTGAGTCATTTGGCCCAGTTCTATGAAAACTAGAATCCTTATTTATATCCATCAAAGAATTTAATGCACAGCTATTTTTTAACATTTTAACAAGTAAGCAATCTTTCAAGATAGCTGAAATAGCACCAACCTAACATTACATATTATACAATAAATTCAGATTCCCAAATAGAATGTCATTGAAAATTATTTTTGTAGAGTACAAGCTTGTAGAGAGGAGATTATTCACTTTAAGAAATACATTTATTTACTAAATATTTTACTTGACCAGAGGAACTCTTGAACCTTACTTTTCAAAGCTTAAAGCTGTTCATCTTTTATTGAGCATGGAGAGAACTGCAATGAAATCACACTGTTAAAAATTGAGAACCAATAATAAATTCTGCAGTGCTTATGTGGTCAAATAAAAGGAGCCATCAACCCAATAAAGACATCAGTAAACAAAGATGAATTCACTTAGGTGTGAAGAAGTTTCTTGGAGGCAGGAAAGTGATTATGATGCTAAATCAGCATCAAAATTATAAATGTTATGGGAATATTCCAGAAATAATAAAATAAAAATCCATCCTTAAGAAAAATGTACAATAAAAAAAAAAAAAGAAAACATGTTATTTGACCATGTCGGGTGCCTTTTGCTTTAATTCCAGTTACAGAGGGAGCAGAGATCAGGAAGATTATGGTTTAAGGCCATCCTTAAGAAAAATGTACAAATAAAAAAAAAAGAAAACATGTTATTTGACCATGTTGGGTGCCTTTTGCTTTAATTCCAGTTACAGAGGGGGCAGAGATCAGGAAGATTATCGTTTGAGGCCAGTCAGGGCAAAAAGCTCAGGAGACTCCATCTCAACCAACAAGCCAAGTATGGTGGCTGTGTCATCCCATCCTGCTCAGGAGGATTGTGGTGCAAGGCCAACCTCTGAGCAAAAGTGAGAGTCTCTCTGAAAAGCAACTAAAGCACAAAAAGGTGGGGTGTGGTTCGTGTGGCTTCCAGGTTCAAGGCCCTGAGTTCAAACCCCATAGTACCTCCAAATAAATAAGTAAATAAATATAAATAAATAAATAAATAACACTTTCTTCAGATCTCATGCTCTGTTTATAAACAAATTTGAAAATATTTAGAAAAAGAAAATACATTTAAAGGTGAAGAATACATACATTTTTACTTTTTATTTGAGTTTTTCCTATACTAAATAACTAGATTCAATTTTAACTTAAATTGCTTCTAAGATACTGCATTTTAAGAACTGCTTTTTCTGAAATGGATATTAAAATGTTTTCCACTGCAGTCTTTCATACTTGCACACTTTAATAAAAGAGAAATAAATGTCATGCATACTGGGTATTTGTATGTATATCTGAAACACAGGAGAGAATTTAGGTTCTTTTAATTTTGTATTTATTGTAGTACAGAGGAGAAAAACACAAAACTTTCCTTCTACCAATCATTGGCTGGGGATCCTTTAAAAAAAAAAGCAGAATAATGAGAAAAAAGCATGCACATTTATTACTGCGAGTTTCATATGGCAAAGAATATGTCATAAAGGTATGAAGACCCACAGAAACAGTTAAGCTGAGTTTTACACTAGGTTGATGAAGAGTGTGAAGAATGTGAACTAGGCAAAGAAAAGAGGGAAATTTTGCCAGATCTATTTCTCACATTCCTCTGTGTCCCTTTATCTTTAGAGATATGATAACTTCTCTTCTCTGAGAATAGAGTAGGGGAACTCACACCTGAGAGTCATATGACCTGCTTCTGGGAAGGCCAAACAGTCTTTTTTGCACATGCTATCTCACAAATTTCTTCAACTGAAAATATTCATAATGCCAAGACACTGTATACAGTACACACACAGTGTGTCCTGAGCTCATCAAGAATGAAAATGACCCTACTGGAAGAGCAATCATATACCACAGCTTTTATAACAGGGTGTCAATGAAGGACTAAAGAACTGACTGCAGAGGTCCCAAAAAGTAATAAGTGATCAAGGCAACCTCTGTCTGCACCTGAGAGACATCTCTGCCCCCAGCCAATACACAAAAAGCCTATAAAACCCCACTCCCTACCCTGACCCACGGGATCACCAGTTTCCGGGTTCTGCTGCATTCTCCAATATGCAGTCTTTCTCTTCTCCTCTCTACAAATAAAATCCTTCTGACCTCTGATGTTGGAGTCCACCTGTGCTTTCATCCTCAGAGTGGGCTCAAGAACCCTCAGCACCTGAAATTCCTGCACATGTCTTCCATGCATCATATTTGGTGCACACGAAGGGACCAGTCATCACCTGAGGTTGGTGTAGGTTGTGCCAAACTGGGAAAGACTGCCTAGGAATGTGACCGTGAGCATCTGGCACTCCAGTGGAGTCTATTTTCCAGAAGAGACTCCCCCACCACGGCCTAGCTACAGTGTAACTCTCAGGTTACACTCTCAGGTTGACCTTTTTCTCTGTCTTGTTAAGGAGGGTTTCTTCCTTGGGAAACTGAGGAAAAGCTCTGAGCCCACTACAGCTGTACAGCAGGCAATCTGAGGAAACTCAGAGGCCAGGCAAGGGTTTATACTGCACTGCCAATGTTACGTGGGTGGAACTCGACTTCAGTGCACCAAGGCTTTTTCTTTTTACCTCTCCTTAAATGCTAACTCTCTCTTTTAAGATCTGACCCCGCTTAAGGAGAGGCCTGAAAACAGCTGGTGGAAAGGAAAGTTTGTCTTCAAGCCACAAAATGTGTTCTGGCCAGGGCACTCCCCAGTGTCACTCAAAGGCTGGAGATGCAACTTCCAGCCTGCCCTGAGGCCCAAAAGTTGGCTAAGTCTTGGGCCCCTCCAGCCATGTCCATGGCAAACAGACAATCAGATCTCTTATACTTCCTTCATGGTTTCCATGGCCCAAGAGTGGAGGTCACCTCTTGCTTCCAGTGCTCCAGTACTGCCTTGGGCAGCAGGATCTACCTGGACAGCAGTGGTGATCAATAATCCCTCATGTGTTGAGCCTGGAAACTCTCTTTTCCCCTAACCCTCAGCCTCTCCTTCCCCTTTCCCAGGCAGTTCAGGATGAGTGTCCCCCTCCCCACCTTTGCTGTAAATAACAGTGAGCTTCTTTCTTCAGGAGTTTGGGAAAAGTCCTTACAGGCACCAGAAAGTGCTAGTCTCCAATTTAGGATTAACTGTCTTTGTCAAGAATCAGGGTAACTGGTTAAACAGGTTCTGCAGCCTGCCCTCAGGGGGAAAAAAAAAAGAACAGTTAAAAGACCTCAGGTCTCCCAGTTTTTGCCCCTTACCAGAGCAAAAGCCTCCAGATGCTCTCTCTCTCTTTTCATAAAAAGCATATATGCCTCACAGGATATATAGGGGGTCAAAAGTCTACTTCATCAGGAGTGTCCACTCATGCCTCTACAGGGGTCCTCCTTCTGGCCATGCAAGCCCTCTTGGTTACTTTGATAGAGTTTTTTTTTTTTTTAATTATAAGTATTCAGCTGGTAGAGGAGAACTAGCCCTACCTTAGTCACAGGGCAAACAGGCAAGTCAAAACAGATGAGAGATTGGTCAAAGATCATCTCAGGGGATGGATGCAACTGAGATATCTGTAAATCTTCCATGGCTTTACCCACAAGCGGCAGTGGAAGGAGCAAGGGAGAGCGGGAACCGAGGCCAGAGCCTCTCACCCAATGACGGGTCCCTGGGCCTCCCATCCAGGTTCTGACCACCATAAAAGCAGAGGATCCCCATAAAAGCACAAGGTCAGCCTCCTTATCAATGCTGGAGCCATCATCTCAGCTATTCCTTTCTCTCCCGGACCCAGGTACTCCAAGAAAATTACTGTTTGAGGCATAGCAAGCCACCCTCTAGAGCATTATTTCACTCAGCCGTTAGCCTGCTCCTGGGGAGATTTCCATTTCTGTCACTCCTTTTTAATTGTCCCAGAAACCCCTACCCCTCTGCTAGAGTGAGACCTTCTATCTAAATTGTGAATACAGCTACTTTTACCCCCAGGAGAGTACTTTTGCTTGCCCCTAATAGAGGAACAAGTAGACCCCACAGTGTGGACAGATGGACACACTGTGGGATGGGCACAAACACCTGCCACAGTCCTAATTCATCTCAAGGTCTCCTCCTGGTTTCCCAACCAAAACCAACAGCCTTTAAAGCCAGAAGTTAAGGAGGCGCTAATTCCCATAATCAAAGACTTAAAGAGACAGGGATTGCTAATTGAATGTTCCAGCCCATATAATACTCCTATTCTCGGTGTCAGGAAGGGACCTAAACAATGAAGGCTAGTCCAGGATCTCTGTCTGATCAACCAAGCAGTAGTGCCCCTCCACCCATTTATTACTCTGTCCTAGATTTAAAAGATGCCTTCTTTTGCATTCCCTTACACACTAAAAGTCAACCTATCTTTGCCTTTGAGGACCCCACAAGAAAGTCTGGACAGGTTACTTGAACTGTCCTCCCCCAGGGATTCAGAGACAGCCCCCACCTCTTTGGGTTAGCTCTAACCCAAGACTTGGCAGAATGGCAATATCCACAAGCTACTCTGCTACAATATGTTGATGACTTCCTGCTCTGTAGACCAAATGAGCCTGTCATTTCAGGAGCCACTGAGTCTTTACTAAACTTCTTAGCAGATAGAGGTTATAAAGTCTCTAAAGAAAAAGCCCAATTGTGTCAGTCTAGGGTTACATATTTAGGTCTTGTCCTGGAAAAAGAAATAAGGTCCCTAGGAGAAGATAGAATTCGTCCAATCCTGATGTTTCCTCTTCCTAAATCTCTAAAGCAATTGAGGGCCTTTTGGGGGGTCACAGGATACTGTAGAATTTGGACCCTGGGACATGCAGACCTAGCCAGGCCCTTGTATCAAATCCTTAAGGAAGCACAGAAGGAGAACCAACCCTTTATTGAATGGGATGACAAGTCAGAAAATACATTCCACCGGTTAAAAAAGGGCTCTTGTAACAGTTCCCACCCTGGGTCTCCCAGTACAAGACAAGCTTCAATTATATGTCTATGAAAAGAGTGGACTGGCCTTGGGTGTAGTAACACAGCTCTGGGGCATCACTCCCCAGACAGTAGGTTACTCAAGCAAAGAGATAGACCAAGTAGCCAAGTGATGGCCAGGATGCTTCAGAGCAATCGCTGCAGGAAGCATTCTAGACCTGAAGCTCAGAAACTTATCCTAAATTGCCTCCTAATGGTTTATATCTCACACAACCTAGGAGGAATTTTAAACTCAAAAGGAGAACTTTGGCTATCTGACAGCCGTCTACTTAAATATCAGGCCCAGATTCAGGGAGGGACAGAAATAACTTTAAGGACCTGTCAGAGCCTGAACCCTGCATTCTTTCTACCAGAGGCAGAAGGAAATCCTGAGCACTCGTGTGAAGAGGTACTTATGGAAAATTATGCTGCCCGACCTTACTTAACTGATGGGCCCTTAAAAAACCCAGATCTAGAATTATACACTGATGGCAGTTCCTTTGTCAAGAATGGTGTCAGACATGCAGGGTTTGCAGATGTGACAGAATTTGCCATCCTCAAATCAGGTCCTCTTCCTCCTAATACAAGTGCTTAATTGGCAGAATTAGTGGCCCTAAGACTGTCAAAAGAGCAGAGAGTAAACATCTATACAGCCTTCCTGATCCTGCATGCTCATGCAGTCATTTGGAAGAAAAGAGGAACGCTAATGAATAGGAACAGCTTCCCATAGAAATAAGAGAGGTTACTTTAATACTTTTAGGGATAACAGCATTAGTTGCAGCCCTTGCTACAATCAGTTATGGGGTAATTGCTAATCAAGTAACTGCAAAAACCTAACCAAAGTGGGAGAAGACACCTCAGACCAGGTAGGCCTTGCTATCAAGGACATGCAAAGGTCTTTGTCATTCCTTGCCTGTATGGTAATGGACCACCACCTGGCCCTAGATTTTCTTTTGGCTAAACAAGGAGGGGCATGTGCCGTGGCAAATACTTCCTGTTGCATATATATAAACACTTCAGGCATGATAGAGAAACATGCAGACTATATTCTCCAACAGGCTTAATGGCTCCGGGAGCAATCTCTTGAGACTCAGGTTTCTACATGGGTGTGGGACCAAATAAAATCCTGGCTTCCCTTTAGGAATTGGTTCCTACCCTTTCTGGAGCCTATAGTTGCCATTATTCTCTTGCTTGTGTTTGGGCCTTGCATTTTATACTTACTTGTCAAGTTTGTTTCTTCTCGCCTAGAATCCATCAAACTACAAATGCCACTGGTGGACATGAAAATGACCTACAACCGCGGTCACCTTGATAACCCCTCTCATGGTCAGCCCTGATGCTGCGGGCCCCTTCATCGCCCCCTGTCAGCAGGAAGCAGTTACTGAATAGACCTTGTCGTCCCTATACCTAACAGCAGTTAGGGCTACCATTGAGAGGGGGGAATGAAGGACTAAAGGACGGACTGCAGAGGTCCCAAAAGGTGATAAGTGATCAGGGAGACACATCTCCTTCCCAGGAAACCTCTGTCTTCACCTGAGAGACATCTCTGCCCCCAGGCAATGCAAAAGAATCCTATAAAACCCACTCCCTATCCTGACCCATGGGATCACCAGTTTCTGG
Organism: Castor canadensis; assembly: GCF_047511655.1. Taxonomy (NCBI): domain Eukaryota; kingdom Metazoa; phylum Chordata; class Mammalia; order Rodentia; family Castoridae; genus Castor; species Castor canadensis. Next base: position 101,935,071 of record NC_133386.1, read on the forward strand.
GTGCCCCTGCATTCTCCAATATGCAGTCTTTCTCTTCTCTTCTCTACAAATAATATCTTTCCACCCTCTGCTGTTGGAGTCCACCTGTGCTTTCATCCTCAGAGCAGGTTCAAGAACCCTGAGCACCTGAAATTCTTGTACATGTCATCTGTGCATCAGTCTCTGAAGCCACACTTTATCTCAGGGGAAACTAGGGTAAGTTAGTTGCAATGCCTGATCTCTTTCCTGCAATTATAAAATACTGTGGTCCAAAACTGAATGTAGCTAGAGGCCTGGCTCAAGTGGCAGAGTGCTTTCTTACCAAGAACAAGGCTCTGAGTTCAAATTTCAATACCACCAACAACTACCCAAAGAAAAGATTTTCAAGATCAGACTCATGGCAGCATTTGATACTGCCATGTTTGAGAATGAAACAAGTTTTACTACTTCCTAAAGAATTAAAATTTTAGTAGAATTTCCATTTTCTGAAATACTCATTTTTAAATTTGTATTTCTAAATTCACTCATCTAAACCTCAATCACATCTGTGACTCAGAATTATACATATGCAAATTATATGTATGCATATATATAAGATTATATATTTAAAATATACAATTAGTAATATATATCATATATATGTATATATCATATATCTATGCATGTGAAGATCAAGTCCACTATTTGTCCTTAAATCAGTGTTATTCCTTCAATAGCCATAGGTAAATGAAACAAAACAACATAACAAAATAAAAAAATGTCTTTAGATCATGAAAACTCAGTGAATGAGTGAGACATTTGCCAGGATGAGGAGATGGATAGAAATACAGAGTCGGCTTCACTAAAATTCTTTCACCTTGAAAAATCCATCTAACCTACTGTCATTATACACGTTCCAGTTTAAATTTTCTCATACTTAGAAAGATCACATCAGTTAAAATTCCAGCCCTCTAAGAAGCCTTAGGTTTTCTGTGCTCCTGTGCTCCCAAGACTTTAAAAGACATCGATTCATGTTTCTGAATGGTGAATGAGTTTGTGTGTGCTTGAATGCAACTCTCTTTTCTATTCCTGTCATTACTCCTCTTCTGCAGTTTGCTTTCTCTTTCTGGGAAGCTCTGAGTTATCTTTTGTAAGTCATCTCTTTTTTTTTTTTGAGTACTGTGGTTTGAACTCAGGGCCTCATGTTTGTTCAGCAGGCCCTCTACCAACTGAGCCATTCCACCAGCCTTGCAATTCATCTCAATCATCACTTCATCTGGAAATCTCATCCCACCTTCCTGATGGATGTTTACTGTGGAAGTGCTTTCTTTAACATTTTGTCAATGTTTACTGTATCACTTAGCCATGACTAGTAATGACCTGTTGTAGGTCTTTTTCCCACTTATGCTTCCTAATTATGCTGTCATGGAAAGAACAGTTTGCACTTTATATATATATAAAGTATGTGTAATCACATGACAGAGTGTCTCACATATAATTGGTACTCTCATTATTTACTGCATAAGAAATCAAGTGATCATATGCTCAGATTGCACTGTGTTTGTTTTAAGTGAATTACATAAAAGGATATTTTTAAAAACAGTTTGAGGACATTCTCCACATTTTTTTCTACATGACCTACAGAAAAGATCAAATGCAACATAAATTGAGCCTTGCTCCTGACAGCATCAGGGATCAAACTCTTACTTTCTTACACTACAAGAGGGAGGAGGAACTTCAACTAATGTCCAAGCCAAAGGAAACAAAGAAGAAAAGCATCAAATATTTGTACAAAATAAGTTTTTTATAAAATCCTCTTTTATGACACTTTATTCAAACCAGACTTAATCACTGCTTAATTCTCTGTTAGGTTCTGCAGTCTCACAGAGCAAAAAGCTTTTCGTGACATTCCTACAGTAATAGTCCAACCAGGGCATCAAATATTATGATGGAATGTGAATCTAAGGTAGAATTATTTGATAACAGTTGTCCAACTGGTTATCAGCTTTCTTTTAGAGTTTTTAACTTGTTTTTAAAAATTTTCTCTTTGTTTTTTGTTGTATTTCTGGACACAAAATGTTCTGAGGAGCTCTTATACAAATGATATTTTTGTTATTTTTAAATTTTTCAGTCAACTCAGTCAAATCTATGATAATAATCAAAAGAGAAGCTTAATTTTTGTAATTAGATTGTTGTAGTCATACATAGGCACATAATCATTATATGTATTTTCACATGCACCTTGCTAATTTGTCTATCTTTATTCATTTCTGATACATCAGGTTTGATTTTGGAAGTATGAGATAGACAGGGAAATTTGGACTGTGTGATGAATCTTAAATCTTACATCCTTGAGACAGTTAGAAATAAGCCTGTATAGATGTGTAGCTGTGTATAAAAAAATAATCAGTTGAGATTTTATTTGCTCTCCAGTTCAAAAACCTCTTTTCCTTCTAGTTCTGCTAAAATGATAAATTGCTTTCTTTAGATTATGCTCATTTCTAGCTAGAGCTGAGATAAATGCCACGTCCCTTGAAAGCTGACTAATTCTTCCAGAATTACATCAGTTCCCATTAATGGCCTGTTGCTCTCCTAGTCTGTATGACAGTGCCAACCTCAAGAAGTGACATTTTGAAATGGCTATATCACAGAAACTGATCGAGCAATTTGGACATTATTTTAATTATTTGCTCACAAGTTCAGGGCAAATAGCTCATATTGTATATAAATAAAGTATATTAATTGAAATAGCAGCAAAAGTCTCTTAAATTCATCTATTTTTGAAACATTCTTGTAAATCTGATATGGATAATGAGAAGACGACAATATGGCAGATGGTTAATTTAACCAGAATATATTTCTGTTCTAGTAGACTCACTGATTAGTTCAGAACCATGGGAAATCTATTTTTACTAAGCCTTGATTTATCTTATTAACATTTATGAATGATTGGCCAAACTGTGGTTATCAAAAAATGTAAACAAATGTGAAGGTGTTTATATTTTCACTTTTGATTCTTCTATGTAGGAACCAAAAGCAATGCCCATTTTCAGATCTCAGAATATTTTATTTCTTTAGATCTGCTCTTGGTTATTTATTATGGGGAAATCATGAATGTCCATAGGAATTCATTGCCCCAGGATCTTCCTATTGCTGAGTTTTTGCCTCTTTTGTATTCTTTCTTTATTCAAATGCTTACATATGCAAATTTGATACTTGCAAGGATACAATCTCTTTGGGTCACCAACTCAATCATCTAAACGCATTTGAATTGTTAAATCTTTACTAATTCTACATATTAAAAATAAGAAAACCTCTTAGGCTCAAGTGACCTTGGTATCTGTTTTTATCCTTAAATGCTCATTTGTGTAAAGGACTCTATATAGTTTCTTATGTTCATTGTTTTGATCCTTCACCCTTCTGTGAATGGCCTAGGGCTAAGATATATTAGCTAAGATACATCTGCAAATTCTGGGCTGAGAAGAACTGTTCATATTGAGTATATTGTGGTTTCATTCTTCAGAATACTTCAGAATGGGAACTAAAAGTGGTGAGACTAAGAGGTAAGATGCACTATTAAAAATGAAAGAATTAGTAATCAGAGTTCAAAACAAAGCAGTAATAATTCCAATAACATGTTAGACAGTTACGAAAAGATTCTGATAAAGAAAATTAAAGGAATCAACAATTATTTCTTTAAAAAATGAAGGTGTCTTGATTGAAAGAGATTAAGTACAGTTTTCTGATTTATAAAGATGATGACAAAATTCAGAAAGATGTTGTGATACCTCACTAAGATTCTTGACACCTGGCTCATGACCAAGCCTAGGCAAAAGGACAAGTATTGTTACATATGGAGCCCCTGGCCCTGGAAAGCATCAGTGATTTAAGATGCTTTATAGGGCAAACAGTTGATGCACAGATAACAGACACAGGAATTTCAGGTGCTCAGGGTTCTTGACCTACTCTGAGAATGAAAGCACAGACTGTAAACAGCAGAGTTCAGAAAGATTTTACTTGTAGAGAATTTATTTGTAGAGGAGAGAAGAGAAAGACTGCATATTTGGTAATGCAGGGAAACCCAGAAAACTGATCCCATGGGATAATGTGGGGAGTGGGTTTTATAGCCTTTTTGCATTGCCTGATGGGGAAGATGCCTTTCAGATGCAAACAGGCATTTCCTAGGGAGAAGAAGTTTATCCTTGACTCCTGTGGTCTGTCCTTCACAATGATATATGCTCCTATTTACTCTACTGCTTGTGATGTGATTAATGCTAGAAGAATGTTTTGAAGAAGAATGGAAGCTATATCAGTCCCAATTCTTTCTTTTCTTTTTTTTACAGTAAGGGGATTTGAACTCAGGGTCAGATACTTGGTACAAGCTCTTTTTAACTCCACAGATTCATCTCCTCTGCTTCTTACTTGGTAAAGCTTTTTTTTTTAAATGACATCTACACAATATCTACATTTATCTACAAATAATAAAATAACATCTTTGTGTTTCTACAAATTTCTGTTCACATATATTCATCATATGTTGCTTTAATATTTAATTGTGATATTTTTATTCAATTTAAATTTTAACTTACTAGAATATTTAGAATGTTCAAAAACCTTAAATGGTCAAAGCAACAAAGAGCCACATGGGATGTGTTACAATACATGACTATAAGCTGCAGTAAGCGACATAGTAATAAAAACAGCATGGTACTGGCACAAAAACAGACATGAAGAGCAGTGGAGCAGAATAGAAGACCCAGATAAAAATCCATCACATAAGATCACTTGATTTTTGACAAAACAGTCTTAAACATGGAAAAATTTGTCTTTAACAAATAATGTTGAGAACACTCAACATCTTCCTACAGAAGTTTGAAACTGTTAGGAAAAATGCCGCTCTCAAAGAAAGCTCACGAGAAAAGTCTCACGTCCGTAGGGCAAAGTTTAATGGCAGGACTGAACTGCCAGGCTGGCTGGGGAAAAAACGGTGCAGCCCCAAGTTTGGGCAAGCAGTGGCTTTTATAGAAGGGGGAGGGTAAGGAAGTTAGTACATGCACAGTAGTCTCTGGTAGGGGTGGAGCTGTCTTAGAGTGCAAGAATTTAAGGGCGGGGCTGCCATTTTGGCTGATTCACAAAATGGCAACATTATTGTTCTATCATTCCCTCATTTTTTCTTTATGATGAGGGTAGGGGCTGACGATCAGGAATTGGAGCAAAGCATTGGTCTCTTTAGCTGCTTCCTGCTGGTAGGGGGCATTGTACGGGGCAGGATCCTCAGGCTCCTGTGTCCTGGTGGGGGCCCTCAGAGTAGTCCTCTGGATGGTTTTGGAGAGGTTGGTATCCCTGGAGGTACAACTAGTTAAATTTTTGATTAGCAATAGCAGACAAGTACTGTGATACAAGGGAGGAAACTTAAAAATAGGACAGCAAGAAGAAACATAGGCATTAGGATGGGCATTGGCCAGGAGAACCACTGTGAAAATTTGTTCCCTTGACAATTTTAAGAGTCCTCCAATTCCCTTCTCCATTTTTTAATTGTTTCCTGAGAGGTGCCCCAATTGGGGGAACCCATTGAGCTTGACAGCAGTGGGTGTCATGAGAATGACCAGATGAGGGCTGATCCATCGAAATAGACAATCCTTTTTGGAGAACAAGATGCCCTGGTTTAACAGATATTGTTATAGAGTGGGGCAGGATCTGGTTTGCATGCTCTCTGAGAAATTCCCTGAGAAGGCAGGTAGTCAGCCAGAGGACCAGAGTCTGTTGAAGGCAAGTTTTCTAAGAGAAATGGGTGGCCATACATTATCTAAGACCCAAATAGGAATATTAGGAGGAGCATAAAAAGGTGTCTGTTCAGGGACTATATACCTAAGGGTCTAAATTCTGCAAAATCCTATAACTGCCAGGAAAGCTGTAAGCTGTTTTATGGTATGGGGGTTGGGAAATGGAAGATTGGGTTGATGCATTTATGACTCAGGGAATGAGTCTGTCCCTTTAAGGTCACACTTAGATAGGTGACCTGTGGGAGGCAGGGGCTGTCAGGATTTAAATGTAACACTCTTGGGAGAGAGCTTTAGCTCATTATTTTATATAAACTGACACTTTTAAACTTTTAAATGTTTGTACCATATTTAAAGTATAACATAACACTGTTACAAGGTGGTCATTTAAGACACATAAGCAAATATGTAAATGAACTCTGATTTAGTAGTACTTAAAGCTTGACAAGGTCAGCAGAAAACGCAAATAACTTATTTGATAAAATCTTTCTCTGTAATGTTTTTTTATAGATGTTACTCAGAGCAGAACAATATTAAGATAACCTTATTATTTTATAGACATAGAGGATTTGATTTCAGTTTGACAGGACCCTAAAAATCTTTTAGGCAACTCTTAGATTATATTCAACTTTAACTTTATCACACACCTAAATTTTTTATTATGCACTTTTAAAATTTACTTAAACCTTTATATAACATATTAAACCCTTTGATGGCTTGTTTTTATCCCTTCTATTTGAAACAATATTTAGGATAAACCCTTTTTTACAAAATCCTTTATCATCCAAAAACATTTATTTTTCCTTTAACTTTTCAAAAAATACATTTATTAACTATCTATATCCTTTCTAGTTGTTTACTTTGTAACTTGTGTTTTAAAATTAATTTTTATAAGAATTTTAAATTTATTATAGGGGCTGGAGCAACTAATTAGTAGCCCTTGTTGTTTTAAGGAATAGGCATAAGGCCTAATCATCCCTCAGGCTTGAGGGCATATTGTTTTGGGTGTGGAAAATGTGAGGGGTCTTTGAGTTTTATTTGAATAGGGAGGATCATCCTGGCTCACCCTGCACTCATCTCATCAGTAAACACTGTGGAATCTATTTGTTCCTGAAGGAGGGGGCAGCAGAGATAGGTGCCTGGGGAGAGGAGAATTTGAGCTTTTAATTGAGATAGTAAATCCCATCCCTGCAGGGACACTGGAGTTTCAGGTACTATGGGGAAAGAGTGACAGAAGAGGAGGTCTCCCCAAGAGCAAGCTAGAGTCCAGGTAAACTAGCGCTCTAGGGGCTGACCAGATTTGCCCTGAATGATAACTTTTGTCATTGGACCAGGAACTAGGAGGAAAAGGTAAAACAGAGAAACGGGCTCCACTGTCTAGGAGGAAAATGACCTTTTGTTTTTCTGCCATTATGGCTCCTCAACATTGATGCCAAGAAGTGCAGTGTGGACAAGAGGCTGAGATCCATTAATCTATAGGAGGTGGCACCTTGTCTTCCATCTGCAGGTGGGGGCACAAAGATCTCCACTGGTTACACTTGCAGAGAGGGCAGGGTCCCAGCTGGGGGCAGGGCTGTCTCCATGCTGTCCCCCATTAAGCATTCTCTGCAGAAGTGCTCCTCCTGTCCACCATGGTATCAAGTTCAGAATTCAGGCCCCAGTCAGGTGGGGCCCTCTCTGAGAGCAGCAATGAGGCCATGGTTTCTCTTATCTTTTTCTCTCCTGTTAGTAAGGTCCCAGACATATAGACATAGCTATAAATACAGACATAGCTAGCTGTATTACTTGGCTCAATGACTTTTCCCTTCAGCCACAGTCCAAATTTTTTTACAAATATCTGGGGCTGACTGTTAGAAATTTATCTTTGAGGAGAACCTCTCTCACCTGTGACTCTGAGGCCACTGTGGTATGCTTTCTGATAGCATCCTTAAGATGCTGTAGAAAGGTAAGAGGATTTTTTTTTAAGTTGTTACTGTAAAGTAAAGTTGTTATTTTACATGGACACCTGACACTCTAAAATAACAACTGGAGAGCAAGTCTCTGAACAGTTCTGGGCCTCAGTTTCCTCACTTGAACAATGAGGGATCTGGTTTAGGATAAACTACGTTTTTCCACTATGAGATGGCTGAAGTAACATTGATGATTGATGCCACTTATCTTTTTTACCATTTTTTAGATTTCTTTGTAATACTGGGGAATTGAACCCAGGACTTTGCACATGCTGGGCAGACATTCTCCCATTGAGCTACTTCCTCAGCCCCAAATATTATTATTATTATTATTATTTACTTTGGCTGTACTGGGCTTGAACTCAGGACTTTATGCTTGTAAAGCTTTATGCTTGTAAAGCGGCACTCTACTGCTTGAGCCACATAATCATTTCCAACCTACTGGCCTGGGTCTGAACCTGTTGCTTTTCTAATGAGATAAGAGTCTGGTCTAGTAGAAGCATAATATCCTTTCATGTCAGTTGAAAGGTTTGGATCACAGAGATAAAGGCTTGAATGTATTTGTATGGGCATCAGTACAGCTGTTTAGATGTTTTTAAATTTCCCTTAGATCTGATAACTGGAAGGGGACATAAGACTTGCCCTCTTCCTTCCATTGCCTGTTGAAGAGGGAAGCACTCAAGAGGTTCTGAGTATTGGAGTGGCTTAGAAGGTAGAAATTTGTATAGGGGACCTCAGTTTACTTTTTTTTACTTTTATAGAAAAGGTCTAATTGGAGTATGGTATTATAATTTAAGGAACCCTGTGAAGGCCACTTCTCTTGGTCACCCAAGGCATACTGAGGCCAGGCCTCAGTACAAAGCTTCCAACATCTACCAGCCAGAAGACTGGAAGATGCAGATCCCATCTAGAAAGAATAAAACATTAGAATCTGTCTTTTAGCTAACAGCAGGAAGCCTCTTTAATAAAGGCTACCTTTGTAACAAAGAAATAAATCATTTGTAAAGTTAGAGAAGGGCATTCAGAGGGCATTTCAGGCCAATAACAGTACCATATGGGACAAATAGTGTTAATATTTGGAGGGAAAATTTATGTTGAGGTCAAAGGTATAGAAAATTCTAAATGAGAAGTTTAGAGACCACAGTAATGTCTATTTTGTTATTTCTGGAACTATAGCCTTGAGCTAACAATTGGCTTACAAAGGCTGGGTCTGATGTCCCTAGGTCTGAGGTGGGGCTAGGAGCAGGACTTGTGCAAGGTGCCACTCCCTCCACACAAACCTGGGACAAATGATCCTGACTGCCTAGGCTTGATCCTGAGGCCTGTCGCCCTTCTCCCCTTCCTGTGTACTCTGCATGTGTTTATTCTAGGGGAAGTGGTGGCGGGCCACAGCCATTGCCACATGTGGCTGGCAACCCAGGATGTATTGTGTCCTCTGTATGGAATTTCTTAGCTATGGTAGGCATTTTTGCTGTGTCCAGAGCTGGCATCCTGTGCACAGGTGTGCCTGTTTGCTTTCCCTCCTCCCCTTGTGGGGGTGGAGTTACAGCGTGAGCATGGCAGCTGCAGTTTTTTGTAAGTGCTTTTGTAAAGCAGCTGATTTAAAGTTACTTTAGACTGAGAGGCCTGGCAAACTCGTTGGAATAACGTAAGTCATAAGGTACCATGTTACAAGTTTTTCATGGGAGGCAGGATCCCAGTAAACCCAAGGAGGGGAAGGCAGACAGAGACAAAGGACACATGGTGAGACCATGGAGGAGGCAGAAAGGTGTGCTGATATCTTAGGTAAGGGAGGGGAAGGCAGAGCCTGGAGGCATGACACACGCCTATGGGATTAGCCATCACCTGTGTCTCTAGGTTGCTCCCAATGACTGGTACTGGCAGGCTTTCAGCAAAATGAAACCTCCACTCTCTGGTTGCTGAATAAATCTGGGCCTTTGTCTCAGCCTACAGGAAGGGAGCATGAGTTCTCCCAGAGCTGGAACCGCCTTGAGGCCAGAGTTGGCAAAGAGTGGCTTGCTTAACTCCATGACAGGGAAAGTTTTTCAGGAAGATGGGAGGAGATAGGTATGGTAAGCAGTGCAAGAAGTCTGTTTACATGGGGAAGGAAGAGGTTTAGGAGAGGAATTGGCTGATTTAGAAACTGGTTTACAGGCAATAGAATCTTCACAGGAGAACAGAAAGTACAGAGGGAGGGTTTGAAGTACCTGTTTTGGCTTACAAGTGGTGCAAAGAGCCAGATTTCTGATTGAAGCAGGAGGTGTTTATCTCCAAGCTCAACATATTCTTAACGAACAGCAAATATCCCTTGAGTTCTAACATCAGCCAATCTGGAAAGTTGAGCTTCTACCTTGTTCCACAGCTGCAATGCTTTTATTTCTTGTGGCACTTAGACTTCTGAATGATCTCCTGCTATTTCAGCATTATTCGCAAAATACAATGCTTAACCTGGCATTGCAGCCCCATCCCACGGGCACCCCAACGTCAGATAAGATCTGAATTGGAGTCCAACAGACACTTTTGTACATACATTCATATTGTGATCTTTTCAAGATTAATGTTTAAAATAAAAGAACTGATCAAGATGCCCAGTTAGATATTCCATAATGATATTTTAGAATACAGATTTGAAATGTCTAGTTATGGTTTCAAAATCTAACATTTTTAATAATTAACAACTGACAGCAGGTAAAAGCTGTTCATGAGTGGATGTAAAGGTGGACTGTGAACTGATCAAGGACATCAGTCTGAGAGTTCACAATATCAATTGAATGTATTGTAGCTCAAGGAGGTTTTTTTTTTTTTAAACACTGTAGTAGCTTTTTTTTAATGCACTAAATTTTCCTTTCCAAACCATTCCTGAATATATGTAATGAAAAATGTCATCCTTTTCTCATTGTGAATTTCAGATTTTCACCATTCTTGAAGCTACACTATTCTAACTATAATAATTCAAATATTGTAACTTGGAGGCAAATATAAAATAAAAGAATATAATTCAATAATCACGTAAGGCCACATTAATGAATATGTTTATAATACTTGCTTTATTTCTCAACAAACAGAAAAAAAATTCTTTCTATTACTCACCTTGACCAATTTCCATCCCTCCTTCTTTCTTGGATGGAAGGAATCAAAGCAGGGGTTCAGGCAGGCTGAACCACCTGTCCACCTCTGAACCCCAGTCCACTCTATTCCTCATTTCCCAAGTATACTACTAATGTATCCAATGATAAAGAACAATATTTTATAAGATTTGTTTTTTAACTGAAGTATACATTCATTATTATATCATTCCTAGTATCTCATCTATCTCAGGGATTTTTTTTTTAAACATATTGATATAGGGGAATCTCATCCAGTCACTTAAACTTCTGTGTTATAATGTTTTATTAATATGCCTTTCTACATATATCTGTATCTTATCAGATGGACTTCTTTACTGTCAGTTTTCATTTTTAGAATAAGTGAAAACCTCTATAAAAGTTGTCTATGGCATATTTATAAAATTTATCTAGGTGGAACATTTATAACTGTACAGTAAATCACACATTGAATGTATTTAAAATTCTCTTAGATACCTCTAACATACTACTCAGTGGTTGTAACAATTTATCTTCTCAGAGTATGGGATTTTCCATCTGTCTAAAACCTTTCAAATATTTACCATAATTGTTTGCTTTCCTTTTAATTAATATTATTCTTAATGAATGAAAAATTGTATTTCTATATGCTTCATTTCTCCCATTTTTCTAATTATGGATAAGATTGTACACCTTTAATGGGTGTACATGAGTGGATTAATACATTGTGTGCCAGAAAATGAAAACAAAGAAAACCATGAAAGGGCAGGCAATACCAAACCACAGGAGAAGGAAAGGCAAGAAAGGAGAGGGTAACATTGATTCAGCTACACACAATCAAACCCTTAAACAACAAAGACAACTAAATGACAGGGATCACCACATACCTATCAATACTAACACTGAATGTTAATGGACTAAATACCCAGATCAAAAGACACCAATTGGCAAACTGGATTAAAAAGGAAGATCTAACAATCTGCTGCCTACAGGAGACCCACCTCATCAACAGAAATAAGGACTGGCTGAGAGTGAAAGGAAGAAGAAGATTTACCAAGCCAATGGCCCCCCAAAACAGGCAAGGGTAGCAATACTTATCTAAGACAAAGTAAACTTCAAACTTAAATTGATCAAATGAGATAAAGAAGGCCACTGCATACTAATAAAAGGGGAAATACACCAAAAGGAAGTAACAATTATCAATCTATATGCATCCAACATTCAAGCACCCAATTTCATCAAACATACTCTGAAAGACCTAAAAACATATAAAAACTCCAACACAGTGGTAGTGGGAGACCTTAATACCACCCTATCATCAATGCATAGGTCATCCAAACAAAAAATCAATAAGGAAATTCCAGAACTAAATCACACCATAGATCAAATTGACCTAGCTGATGTCTACAGAATAGTACATCAAACGTCTGCACAATACACATTCTTCTCAGCAGCCCATCGAACCCTCTTCAAGATTGATCATATCTTAGGGCACAAAGCAAGCCTCAGCAAATATAAGAAAGTAGAAATAATCCCATGCATTCTATCTGACCACAATGCATTAAAACTAGAAATTAACAACAAAAATAGCAGTAAAAAAACATGCAAACAATTGGAAGCTGGACAACACATTACTCAATTATCAATGGGTCATTGATGAAATAAAGGAGGAAATTAAAAGGTTCCTGGAAGTTAATGAAAATGAAAACATGACCTACAAGAACCTATGGGACACAGCCAAGGCAGTCCTAAGAGGAAACTTTATAGCCATGAGTGCTTATATTAAAAGGTAAGAAAGATCTCAAATCAATGACCTAATGTTACATCTCAATCTCCTAGAAAAAAAAAGAACAAGCAAATCCCAAAACAAGCAGAAGGAAAGAAATAATTAAAATAAGGGCTGAAATCAATGAAATAGAAAAAAAAAAAAAAGCAGACAAAGAATCAATGAAAGAAAAAGCTGGTTCTTTGAAAAAATCAATAAGATTGACAGACCCCTGGCAAACCTGACTAAAAAGAGGAGAGAGAAAACCCAAATCAGTAAAATCAGAAATGCAAAAGGGGAGATAACAACAAAAATCCATGGAAATAAAGGAAATCATCAGAGACTACTTTGAGAGCTTATACTGTAATAAATTTGAAAATTTTGAACAAATTGATAGATTTCTAGAAACTTACAACCATCCAAAACTGAACCAAGAGGACATTAATCACCTGAATAGATCTATACCACAAAAAGAAGTTGAAGCACCAATCAAGAGTCTCCTAAAAAAAAAAGTCCAGGACCTGATGGATTCACTGCTGAATTCATCCTCAGTTTCAAGAAGAAGTAATACCAACTCTCAAACTGTTTCACAAAATAGAAAGGGAAGGAACACTGCCTAATTCATTTTAAAAGGCAATATTACTCTCATCCCAAAACCAGACAAAAACACTTCCAAAAAGGAGAACCATAGGCCAATTTCCTTAATGAATATTGATGCAAAAATCCTCAAGAAAATATAGCAAATTGAATCTAACAACACATCAGAAAGATCATACATCATTACAAAGTCGGCTTCATCCCAGGGATGCAGGAGTGGTTCAACATATGCAAATCTATAAATGTAATACAGGACATCAATAGAAGCAAAGACAAAAGCCACTTGATTACCTCAATAGATGCAGATAAAGCATTCAACAAGATCCAATGCCACTTCAACATAAAAGCTCTAAGAAGACTAGGAATAGAAGGAATGTACCTCAACATTGTAATGGCTATATATGACAAAGCTACAGCCAACATCATACTTAATGGTGAAAAACTGAAACCATTTCCCCTAAAATCAGGAATGAGTGAAAGGTGCCCACTATCCCTACTCCTATTCAACACAGTACTGGAATTTCTAGCCAGAGGAATTAGGCAACAAGAAAAAATAAAAGGAATAAAAATTGGTAAAGAAACTGTCAAAATATCCTTATTTGCAGAGGATATGACCCTATACCTTAAAGACCCAAAAAACTCTACCCAAAAACTCTTAGACACCATAAACAGCTATAGCAAGGTGGCAGGATACAAAATCAACTTACAAAAATCATTAGCTTTTCTATATATCAACAATGAACAAACTGAGAAGGAATATATGGAAACAATTCCATTCACAATAGCCTCAAAAAAAAAAAAATCAAATACCTTGGAGTAAATTTAAAAATGGATGTGAATGACCTCTACAAGGAGAATTACAAACTCCTGAGGAAAGAGATCGAGGATGACTACAGAAGATGGAAAGAGCTCCCGTGCTCATGGATTGGTAAACTCAACATAGTAAAAATGCCTGTAATACCAAAAGCAATCTACATATATAATCAATTCCCATCAAAATTTCAATGACATTCAGCACAGAGATTGAAAAATCTACCCTAAAGTTCATTTGGAAACACAAGAGACCATGAAAATAGCCAAGGCAATACTCAGCAAAAACAGCAATGCTGGAGGTATCACAATACCTGACTTCAAACTGTATTAGAAAGCAATAGCAATAAAAACAGCATGGTACTGGCATAAAAACAGACATGAAGACCAGTGGAACAGAACAGAGGACGTGGATATGAATCCACACAACTATGACCACCTCATTTTTGACAAAGGTGCCAAAAATATACAATGGAGAAAAGACAGCCACTTCAACAAATATTGCTGGGGAAAGTGCTTATCCATCTGCAAGAAACTGAAACTAGATCCATGGCTATCACCCTATACTAATATCAGCTCAAAATGGATCAAGGACCTTAATATCAGACCCAAAATTCTGAAGTCAGTACAGGAGGAAGCAGGAAACACTTTGGAACTAGATACAGGTATAGGCAAGGATTTCCTCAATAGAACCCCAGCAGCCCAGCAACTAAGAGAAAGGATGGACAAATGGGACTTCATAAAATTAAAAAAACTTCTGCACAACAAAAGAAATGGTCTCTAAACTGAGAAAACCAACCACAGAGTGGTAGAAACTATTTGCCAGGTATGCATCAGACAAGGGACTGATAACCAGAATATACAGGGAACTTAAGAAACTGAACACTCCTAAAATCAATGAACCAATTAAGAAATGGGCAACTGAACTAAACAGAACTTTCTCAAAAGAAGAAATTCAAATGTACAAAAAACACATGAAAAAATGCTTACCATCTCTAGCAATAAAGGAAATGCAAATCAAAACCACACTAAGATTTCACTTTATGCCCATTAGAATAGCCATCATCGAAAACACCACCAACAATAGGTGTTGGTGAGGATGTGGGGAAAAAGGAATCCTGGTGCACTGCTGGTGGGAATGCAAGCCGGTGCTACCACTCTGGAAAAAAATTTTGAGGTTTCTTAAAAACTGAACATAGATCTGCCATATGATCTAGCAATCCCACTCCTGGGCATATACCCAAGGGAATGTGGCACAGGTTACTCCAAAGGCACTTGTACACACATATTTATTACAGTGCTATTCACAATAGCCAAGTTATGGAAACAACCAAGATGGCCCAGTAGTGATCAATGGATCGAGAAAGTGTGGTATTTATACACAATGGAGTTTTGCTCAGCCATGAAGAAGAATGAAATCTTGTCATTTACAGGCAAAGGGATGGAACAGGAGAACATCATTCTCAATGAGGTTAGCCAGGCTAAAAAATGTATGTTCTCCCTCATATGCGGACTTTAGCTCTTGGGCAAATGCAGCAATGTGGTTGGACTTGGATCACATGACAAGGGCAGAGCAAATATGGGAGATACGAGAATAGGTAGAAAACCCAAAACATGAAAGTGTTTGATGTCCCCACTTCAGAGGAACTAACACAGAAACCTTAAAGCAACAGAGGTTAACATGAGAAGGGGATCAGGAACCAGTGTAAATATCATTTATAGATCAATCAACTTGGGTTGTAATACATTAGTACATGAAAGCAATGCTAGGAATCTTTCTGTACAGCTATCCTTAACTCAACTAATAAAATCACTTTGTCTTCCTTATTATGCTTATGTCTTCTCTTCAACAAAATAAGAGATAAGGGCAGAACAGGTTGTGCCTGGAAGTGAGGAAGTGGGGGGGAGCACTTAGGGGTGGCTGGCACGGGGGAGAAATGACCCAATTTATGCACATGTGAATAAATGAATAATAAAAAATTAAAAGAAAAAAAACAAAAAAATCTCATCTCAATACGACAGAGTTTGATATCAACTATAAATATCCTCCAGCAATGAAAAAAAGAAAAAAAAAACTTTTTGTGCTAAATCTGTGCATAAAATCTTGTCTATGCTGAACTCTGCAGTAATAGAGGGAGAGATCTTAATTAACAGGGAAGAAAATAGATTAAAGGTAACCTCAAAAAAATTCCTCCCTGCTGTTCTGAAGTAATTGATTCTATGTCAGCCATTTTTTATACTGTTACACATAGACCCTGCCAGCAGCCCAGCTGTAATAGTCTTCAGTGTTTCTACTTAACATTTTCAAGTCCACTTTGCATGGGCTACATAAGACTTTCCTTCAATGATGTCTCCTGGATGTTTTAAGTTCCTTTGTAAGTGCTCTGTCTTTATAGTGTAGATGCTATAGTACTTTTAATAGACAACTCTTTTATGACTTATTTGCCATGTTAGTACAGTCATACTTAAACTTATTAAAATTAAATTTTAATTCATTTTTACTATTGAAACTGAACTCAGGAAAAATTCAGGTAGAAGTGATTTTTTTGAAAATTTCCTAGTAGTTACAATATTACATTGTTTAGCAAAGAAATTCTTTACAAAATAAAAGGAAGGAAATAGATCAAATGTGAAATGGACACAGCTCATTTTCTCAATTTCATCTCCTCCTCTGACACATATGTAATACAGCTATTGTAAAGTATCCCTTTAAACATTTACTAAGCAGAAGTTTGTATCTGCTTTCAAGAACAAAAAATAACATGCTGGCATCAGGAAATCACTATTTTATTCCTGTGTGAATGCCTTGCTTAAGCCTTGATTTACAAAAGCTTTTCATCCTCAGAGCTGTGCTAGCCTTTCACCTTGCCAGGAACCTCATCAGCACCATCTTCTTTTCAGTACCCTGTTTCTTATAAGAGTCGAACACAAACTGAATTACAATTTGTGAATCAACTAACCAAAACATCACAATGTGGCCCTGCTGTTTTCTGTCACATATTAGATATTTGGAAGCATGCTTTGTGCTGTCAAACCCAAACTAAATGTTGCAGGGTGTTAAAAACTCATAACTAAAATATTGAAGAGATTGAACTGCACCCAAAACTTCTTTGTTAGCCATCTCAAGCTGTGCTGTCATTTCATCATCTACAGTGTTGTAGTGGTTATAAGACCTCATTCTTGACTGAATGCTCACCACTGCTTTAGAACATACAATAGCTGAATAAAAAGAGCACATGCCATTTCTTCTTTGTTATAGAGCAATTACATATGAAGGGGGCTAAAAAGTATTCCACAGCTGGTGTCAGTGTGACAACAATTGTGTACTAAAACTACGCACATCCAAACTGAGATTCAATATTAGTATATGAAGTTAAAGTGTGTCCAATTCATTATTATAAAGATAATTCCCGAACCTGAAGACAGACTACAGAATCTTGGAACAGACAGTTCTGTACTTATATTGAATTTCTCACTTCACCAATTGCTGTGTTTTTCAAATTATTTCTTAGTAAGCAATATTTCTGTATGCTTAGCTCTATATATGGATACACCCATCTCTTATCTTCCTTAAAAACCGTCTTATACATCCTGAAAAAGAGAACCAAATAGGATCTGATAATGGGAATTCATTGTCTGCTTATCTAATAATTTCCATGTTTTAACAATGGTTCTTAATATTTCCATGTTCATTGCCTTAGTTTAAAAATAAGAAAAGTAACATTTTTAAGTTCTACTAAGTACGAGAACATAACGATTAATACATAGGAATAAATTTACATTTTATTTAGAATTAAATTTATAAATTCTTATTAATTAACAAAGTTGCCTGAGGTTTTAGTTTTAACTCAATATCTAGTTTGCTTGACCAGGATTATGGTATCATTTTTTATTACCCATCCTTATTATACATGAAATCTATGCTTTCTAGTTGCAATGTCTAAAAACATGCTTAAATAATTTATGAAACAAATTATATGCAGAACTTCATGTTTTTCATTTTTCAAAAAAATTTAATCATATTCTCATATTTTTAACAAACCATTTTTTCACCTTTCATCATATGCAAAAAATTTAAATATAAAACTATTTTCTTTCCTATAGTTCATTATTATTAGTGTAAATCCTGTGAAACTAAATGCAATTAAATGTTCAGTAACTGACATAAATGTGTGGTGTAAAACAACTAAATCTTCTTCATCTTAAGTCTGGATCTTATGGCCATAGGATTTTATAGAGAGAGCTGCAGTATTTTACTAGCTGTAAATGAGCAATGTATTTGCTCATTGTCAATATGTCTTACATAAAGCGTTTAAAATAAATGATAAATTAATTGGAAGTTAATAATTATTCTTTGATTATAATAGTCAAACATTTTTAAACTGCATTATTATTTTATGAATAATATATTTTCTCTCAGATATCAGCACTTAACGCAAGTAGCATTTCCTCTGGAACAATTTAAGAAAATCGTCAAACAGTATCTAAACGTAACTACACCTTTCACTATGTCAGAAGTTACACAAAAATGTAACTTTGTGAAAAATATTAGAAGTCTCTGTTTTCCTCTTAGCAATTGATACTGACTGATGTACTTGCTAAGTGGTTCTGGAAGATACACTTGGTCCTTCTAGGGCCAGAGGATTCTGAGGGAAGAATTCCCCTCAAAATCTCACATAACTAAGGTGTCCCATTTAAAACTGTGTCTCAAACCCAACGTGAACTCTTCCACCTCCAGGCTCGCAAAGACACTGACAAGTTCTCAAAGGCTTGGGGCAAGGGCTTGTGCTCCAAAATTCTTTTTCTCTGTATTTGGGACAAGCTAGATGTCATGTGAGTTGAGTCTTTGACAAAAGGGGAAACCAATAAATCATTTCCTTTAAAATTAAATTCTTCGTTAATTAACTTTCCCTATTCTTTAATAGTTGATTAATACAACACTATAATTAAACTAGTATTTAATACTGATAATACCCTTTCATAAGCTCTTGCTTCAACTTGTTCCAGCTTATCCTCAGCATAGCACTTTCAACATAGCTACAGGGATGCAGTTATTCCAACTCCTCATGAAGAATTTTTGTCATACATTACTGAAAATAAAACTATGATATTCTCCAGGCTATTGTAACTTCAAACAGAGGATGAGTGGCACACCCTAGCTTCCGACCAGATACTAAGAATCCCATATACACCCCTTGCAATTTTGGATTCTGTCACTTCCAACCAAAAGTGATTTGAGGATATGTAGTAGAATATTCTCATCCCACTGTCATATTGTTTTGTTTAGGTACCAAAAAGTGCAACTTCTGCTCCAGTGTCTTACATACAACCTTCCCTCTCCACAGGATTAAAACATGAATCAACTCTGAAGCTGAATGTGGAGATGATCCAAATGTCATAATGCATGTCATGCTGAGAACTGGCCTTTATGAATGGATTGGGCTTGAAAGCAAATTGAGAGTCACAGCACCAAAAATGGCATTTCTTTTCCAAGCCACCAAGCTGTGAGTGTTTCAGCTATGTGGACAATATTCTGAGTGTTAGGATAGATATATCAGGCTCACTGATCCTGATTCCATTTAAATCTTAGACTTTGGTCTAAAATTATTTGAAAATAAAGTGATACAAATTTAAAACTATGCATCATTACATATTCAGTCCTGATTATACCATGAAATCAAGTTTTCATTAGCTGGCCTCATGTTGATATACTACAGCAGTCAGAGAATGCAGTTGAAGACGTCTAAAGATATACATTTTATCTGGGATATGCCACCTTCTCAGTACAAACCAAGAATCACTGCACAAGGCTCTAAAAAGCTCTAAATTGGCCAAAGGCCAATACGAGAAGGTTTTGGGGAATTATCTGGTGTTTTTTTGTCAAATCAAATATATTGGTCTTGTTAATTTAATAACTTCATTTAAATTTTTTAAATATCAGGTTTATTTTTGTTTCTTCAATTGTGATTTGTATGTAGACCTTATTGGTAGAAATCTGAAGTTCTCTTGTACATTTACCTGCTTTCTTAGCAAGTCTATTCTTTATGTCTGTCATATTTTGGTTTGGGACAGGCAAGGGCTCTGTTCATTGTCATTTGCCTTTGTAAAGTTTACCTGCTGCTGCTGTTTATCTGAAAAATTCTGAGAGCCTTCCCTTGGAATTCCAGGCAAGTGATTATATGGATGCTTTTCTCATGTGGTCTTAGGTCAGATGCTACATTTTATGGGCTGAGATGGATATCAACACAGACCTGCCAAGATTTTTGAAATAGTCAATCAGCTTTTCTAATCACTGAAAAACCTGGCTTCTCCTTTCTCACTTGGGTGATTTCACCTTTGAGCAAGGTCCCAATTTATCAAAATTTTATGAGTTCTAACTTCCTAAATAAACTCCATATTTTGAATGTCTGAAAAGTAAAAGATAAATTGCTACAACTAAAGTCACGATACCCAGACACCAACATGTGGTCTGCTATTAAGGAACTTTTTGAATCTAGAAAGTCACTTTCACTCCCCAAAGCTCAATGATTTAACCATAACACGGTTGGTTAAACAGTATTTTTCAAGTCTAAATTTATTACAGTATTTTTCAAGTCTAAATGTATTTTAAATTATATCTTAGAGATCCTAGGAGCAAAGTTGAAAGGAAATAAGGAGAAAAAGGATGAAGCCTTTCCTTTGCTGGGTCCAGAGACAATGGGTAATGACAGACTGAACTACATGGTCCATTCGGTTCATGATAAATGTAAATTTGAATGATATCTCACAACAGACTCGTTAAAAGCCTATCATGCATGACATATTAAATTAGCATGTATTAATTTATTTCTTCATAATTTCTTTCTTTAAAAAAAGAAATCTTTTAAAAGAAACTTGAAAAAGTACCACTAATAAAGTTGTAAGTATATAGTATATTAAATTCACATTGGTTTCAAGTTCATAATTTTAATTTCACAATATGCCTTAGATGAATAAGCTAATGAAGTAGGTTGAGGGCAAAATTCCACTATTTGAATCATATTTCAGAGGCATTATTAATTAATATTTTTATTGCCCCAAATTTCCTTTCAGATTGTTAAATACAGTATAAGTTGAACAAATGTATAAAATTGAACTACAGTGTCTCAATGTTTCTATAATATCTTATAATACAGACACACCAGTGATTTTTAAAGATGAGAACCAAAGCAAGACTTGAAGTACATAGTCAACACAATATTGATGACAATTACAGTGTTCCTAGTTCTCCATAATGTACTTATCATTTACGTATGTATATATCTGTTATTCTCTCTTGCTTCTTTTTGTTCTGTTTTTGGGTAATGTTATGAAAATATGTTTGTGCACACTATTTTAACTCACATAAATTCTTAATAACAGAGGTTTTGATTTTGCTCCTTAATTCACTGATTTTTCCCATCTTTTCTATAGGTACCATAAACATACTATCAAGAGACAAAATAAGCTGTCATTTTTTTCTCAAGTAAAGATATTTTGTGCAATTGCTATTGAAATTTGAATTGTTTATTTCACTGGCACCACAGCTCAGCCAGGGGAAATGGTTGATTAGACCTTTTACTAATTGGCAGAGGAGGTTATTCTAATTCTTGAACATGATCATTGTGCATCCCTGTGTCACACTGCTGTACCTATAAATCTCACTAATCAAGGTGACTGGTGCGTAGATAGTATGGCTCTCAAAAAGAATGGAAGCACGCATGCATATGGATCAGTGTGCATCAGTTCATGATGCATAATGAAGGGTATGTAGATTCTTGGTGCTTGGTAAGATTTTGAGGATCAACAACTCCCTCATTTTACAGAACAGGAAATTCAAATTAAGAGACACAGAGATGCTCTTGGGCCGACCGATGAGTGGCAACTGTAAGGTGAAGACCCTGGTCTCAGGATTCTCAGTGTACTGCCTTCCCACTTCAGCTGCCACACATTCTCTGACAGTCAGTCACAAGTTCATTCCTGCTGTCTGAAGTCACACCTTGCAATTAGCCATGAGTATTCCTTTTTGTTTCCTTTTATTCTTTATATATAAGCATAATTAGAGTAAAGCAAAGTTTTGGATATTGCTTACAAACTAAATCTCACTGAGAGCAACCTTTTCAAATTGTGTAGGAAGTAAGCTACAAACAAAATGCAGTTTTGTTGCTTCAACAATATGTGATTACATACAGATCTAGTCAAATATACCAGTGACATCAAAATACTAGCCTCACGTGGGTTACAGCTCACTCTTCCCTTCTACTTCATTCTGCTCTTGCTGAATCTCACAGATAATGAAACTGAGAGTAGTGTGACATTTTCCCTTCTTGATGCTAATCTCTCCTTTGTGTAGCTGTCTCCCTACCATTAAACTTTCTTCCTACTTTGTATCCTCATGTTCCTAAGCAAGTCCTAGAAGAGAACCACGAGCTTCTGAAATCCCCAAACTCTTCCCATTTCAATGCAGAATATTTTGGAAACACATGCAGTTAGAATGGACATCCTGCCCTGACTTCTCATGTCTGGGAAGCCTCATTCTGACAAAATACATCACATCTTGTTGAGATTGTTTGCCTTTCATCCATCACTTTAAAGATAAGCATACAGACCTCTTTCTTCATAGTTAATTTATATTTTACTTTAGGTAGTGAAAAAAATCAATCTTTGATTTAAAAATTGAATCAAATTAGTGCTAAAATGTTTCCCATGAAAATAACGATGCCTGGCTACCCAGTAAAATAGTCTGTAATATGGAAAGTAGGTGGCAGGAATGTTATAATTTTCTGAATCTGATGCACTGTATAATCAAGATGCTTACCTTCCAAGGTATATGCAGTCTCAGTAAGACAGTTCAACAATTGAGCCATTGTAAAGTTTGTGGAAGACTCTCAGAGATGCAAATTTCAAAATTTTGTTTTCTTGTATTTATTCTTTGTCTTCCTCTTCTGAACTTCTTTATATGGTTCTTGTTTCTTAGGTGGCAGTGGTGCACAAACTATTCAGAATATTAAGATTCTCGTATTGGAAATGCTATTGAGTACAATATGTTTACATATATTGTTTCAATTTACTGTTGTCATCCCTTTGCCTCCAAATACCTTTCTCCTTGTCTCCTCATTCCTCTTTCGCCTGATTTCCTATTTCTCCTTGATATTATCACTTTTTTATTTGCTTGATTCTGACAGTATTTCTCCTTAAAAGATTACAAGCATTTGTTTAATGCAAATGGAAATGGAAAACCTACAATGGTAATTAAAAAATATGCAACTCCCTCCTAGATCATCTCTTAAGCAAACGCTTTGTAATAAAATTAACTTAACAATAATGATTACAAGTAAAAGGATAGTCCTAATCAACTGAAAATGAGCTACAAAAATTTGAATTTTTTATATGAAATTGCAAATGGCATTACCAGGTATGCGAAACATGTTTTCAGTTGCCTTTTCTGAGATGGCTAGGTAATAGGAGCTTTTATTACAGCAAGGTGCATTGAAATGCTAGCATTGTATGCACAAATACTTTATATACCAAATTAAAATGAAAATTAGACACAGATGTCTAATTTGTTCACCTGAATATGGTAAGTATCGTGTAGTCAACTCACTGTAAAACATCTGTAATAAAAGAAGAGAAGTGCATGCATAAGTACACAAAGTCAGATAGGAGTCTCACGTGTTTTTCTCAGGAAGTTAAAACAATCCTGTTCTCTATTCACTCATTGCAAGATTTATTATAACTGTTCCATGGAACATCACCCAGCAGAGAAACTATAGTTAAAAATGCCTTCTTGTTTCCATCATAAATACTTGTTTTTGAAAATGATTTATAGTTTGGTTGTTTTTATTTGCTTTTTCCTAAAACTTGGCTTATAGGTACTTACATTGTAATCATTATTTCCTCAAATTTAATTTAAATCCATTTAGTCTTTGGTTCTTTCTTTCTCCTTTTTCATCAACAAGAGAAGCACAAAAAATGTTACATGGGACATCCCAAATTCTATGTTCCTGAAATCAGACTACTGTCAAAAGGAAGCAGATAATAATTATCATCTGAACATCCTTTTTAAAATCTCCATTGGACAAAATGAGTATGAGGAGTGTTCTAGGGCAATCTGGTACTCTCTCAAAGCCAGCCTTTCATTTCAGTGAATGGAGCCTATTTTTAAATTTCAGCATTGAAAACACAATTATAATTTAAGACATCCAAAATTATAAAAATCAAATGTAATATTAAGTAATACACTCTAAAACCCAAAGGAACTGTGACTTGCTCAAAAATTTAAAACATCACACTTATTTTTCAAAAAGTTAATCTGGAATTATTTAGTTTCCTTTAAAATAATTCTTATTTTTCTCCTTGGAGAAAATATATCTTTTTTAGGATTATTCAGAAAACAGATATGATTACAAATATTGCTTTAAATAACAGATAACTAGGCTTTATTTTCTACTAAAGCTTGATGTTTCTGCATATAGTTATCCAGAGCAATAAATATATCCATGAACTTTGTTTTTATATAAATATATGTTGTTTAATTGGATACTCATTTTTTAACCTTGAGATGTGCATGTAACATAACATAAATAAGTAGTTGTAATTATGTGGAGATTGGAAAGACATTCTCTAACAACGCTGATGTGGATGCTATCTGCCCCTGTTGTGTCTGATCGTATACATCTATTCTTAGGATTGTCCTATTTATTCTCTCTTTTATTCTTGGCTCCTGAATTTATGACTCAAATCAAGTTTCTCCCTGTACTGCATGCTACTGTGCCATGTGGCCTACCATTTATATTTTCCTAAAGGTTTCAATGTATGTGAAACCCAACTGGACCAAAACTGAACTCTTAGCATTTCTTCTTCAGTCTCCATCATCCTTTCTTTCAGAATCACTGAAAATTGTAATTGTGCATCCTGGTCCTTGGGTCCACTCAATGGCACATTTATTTCTAGGTACAGTTTTTACCATTGGAAGTTAATGGGAAAAACGTCTAGAAAATAATTAACATAATTCTCTAGCAACTTGTACACACTTTGGCATACCCCAAGTATCATCACATCATCTCATTTTTTTGCTGATGTTGTTTTGCTGATAACTGGAGATTGAACTCAGGGACTTAATGCTAGCTAGGTAAGCACTCTACCCCTTGGACTATGCCTTAGTCCTTTTGTTTTTAGTGTTTGTCAGATCGGATCTCATTCTTTTTCCCCAGGCTAGCTTGGACCACAATCCTCCTACATCTACCTCTCCAGTAGGTAGAATTACAATGTGAAGCACTATGCTTGACTTGTTTTTTGAGATAGCGTCTTGTTTACTTTTTTGCCTGGCCTGGCTGTGAACTATGATCCTCCTATCTCTGCTTCCCTAGTTACTGGGATAACAGATGTGCACCACCACTCCTAGCCACAGATCATCCAACATTTGAATCTTTACTTATCTATATTCTTATATCCCTTAACATATTCTGGGTGTCTAGGAAATGTTCAACACAAAGTATATGTTCTAGAAATTTTTGTTGAATAAAAGCATTTTAAGTAAAAAAAAAAAAATCTAATGTGATTTCTATGTGTTTTCTCCCCCACAAGAATCCATGTGCTGGAGGCCTGGATCAGTATGATGACATTACAATGGTGGGACCCTGAAGAGATAGGGCCTATTAAAAAGTCCTTACTGAAGTCATGGTGGGGCTTTCCTGAAAATGAATTGATGCAGTTCTCATGAAGTCATGAGTTAGTCTTCATGAGAGAATTGTTATAAAACAAATAAAGAAAGAAACAAAACAAGACTGGGTCCTTTTCCTTATTCTGTCTTTTATTCTTGCTATGTGTTCTCTCCATCTCTCACAGGCCCAAGCTATTGCAATCCCATCTACCATGAGGTCCTTCCCAGAGGCAGTGGCAAGACATTGAACCTAAAAAACTATAGTTTAAACCTCTATTCTTTGTTACATACCTAAACTCCGATATTTTCTTATATTAACACAAAGACAGATTAATATAGTGATAGAAAAAATACTAATGCTGAAGAATGGGCCTGTTACTTAACTGTCCATGAAAACAATGAGGCAGCTGTATAACCAGGCTATGGAAAACACTTGGAAGAGCCTGGATGTGCAGTCTCGACAAAGCAGAAAATGTTGTAAGTGATAAATTATCCATGATTTTTCTACTGAGAGTTCAGAAGTGGAAGAGAATAGAGAATACTGTTAAGATGGAATGAGGCTCTAATTGGAAGCTAGTGAAATGATCATTTTTGTTCACACTGAAATTGGATGAATTGGATCCATGCCCTAAGACTTTATGAATGGCCAACTTTAAGACTAACATGATAATTTAGTTTCCAGGAAATTTTAACACTAGCAACAAAAAAATATAAAACAAAACATTTAGGCTTCTGCATGGGTTTTACTGATTGCTTGTACCCAAATTTGTGGTGAGATTCTGGAACAAAAGGAATGTAGTGGAAGGATTTAGAAAATTTGCAACCATTGCAGGGAAAGGCAAAAGATAAAATTTTATCAGGCTGCAGCTAAGCAACCATTGCTAAAGAGGTAAGTGTGTATTAAATGGAGCCCATGCTACATACCAGGCAATTAGAAACAGGTCTTGTGGCATCTCAGAAGAGGTTAGGGATGCATTCCAATATAGGCCCAGACCTGTTCCAGGGTGGAAATGTTTCAGGAAGAATCCCTATGGTGGCCCCCATGGGTTCTCTGAGCAAGGATGAGAATGAGTCTCCCTGTTTGCAGCTGATAAAGTGCTCCATGGATGCAGCTATCTTGCAACTGTGCCCTGGGAAGTTTATGCATCAGTAGACCTTAGTGGCATCCATATGGGACAGATTTTACAGGTGTCCAGAATGCAGGAGTTACAAGGTTAGTTAGCAACCAAGATTATAAAGGAAAGTCTCAGAGTGCAGGCATAAATTTGCTTCAGGGTTGAAGACATCTCTCCAATGGGGAAATGTAGAGTTGAGCCATGAGAGTAGAGTCTCTCTGGGGACCCTGGAAAGGCAATGCTACCAGCAGTGTTGAAGGTATACTGAGGAAAGCTGCAGAAACTTTGCAAAGACAGCGTGAGAAAGTAACAGTGTCACCTGCAACAAGCAAACACAAAAGGGCAAGGCTGCCCGAGGCCTTAGTTACAAGACCTTAACACAAGATGCTGGGCTTGGGACTTTGAGATTTAATATCTGCCTTTCTGGGATTTGGTATTGTTTTAGACTGGCTACTCCTTTACAAATCTTTATTTTTCCTTTTGTAATTGAAATGTGTATCCAGTTTCTGTCCCAGCACTCCATCTTAGATCATATAACTTGTGTTTTGACTTTACCTTGAGTAAAACTTTGCCTTGAGTCTTAGATGACACTGCATCTAGAAATCTGAGTGATGCATGAACAAATTAAGACTTTAGGTCTACTGCAATGGCATGAATGGAGTTTTGTTTTTTAAGGACATAAGAGGGGTGGCTAAGAAGCAAAATGGATAGTTCGGATATGGTTTGTCCTCCAGTCTAGCAGTGTTGAGGTGGTGGGCCTTTAAGATTTGGGGCATATGGGAAGTTCTTAGGACTTTGGGTCTGCTGCCCTCAGAATGAATTGATGTGGTTCTCCTGGATCCGGTCTTGTTCTCGTGAGACGATTGCTATAGAAAGAGCACATCTGGCTCCTCTTCCACACCCTGGCTACCTGTCTTGCAGTGTGTTCTCTCCCTCTCACGTGGGCTCCTGCCACTTGATGCCTTCCACAGTGAGGTCCTCACCAGAGTTGTTTGGGCCATGCCCTGTACCTTCTAAACAATGAGCTAAATCATTACCCAGGCATAGGTATTGGGTGTATATGTAATTGCACAGTATAGATACAAGGCAATAATTTTAATAATGAGTTTAAGAAGATTTTAAATTTTTGTACTTATAACTATTAATACATTTGTAAAAATGCTTATTTTTATTTTTGAATGTGGCTATGTAATGTCAAATTACTAAAATAAGTTAATGAAATAAAATTTACTCATAATAAACATTTGGGTTTAGATAAATACCAGGCTATTAAATATTTCATTTCCCAAATGCTGATGTTCAAAAAGTCAGTGTTTCAAAATGTGAATATGTAATTCCAATTATTGAATTTACTTTTTTCTTTTAATATGTCAACATATAATATTTATTTTAATTTATACCTAGGAAAAGTCTTTTCCTGATTAGCTTATGGGCTCGATGTCCCTCTTATTTTAATTTTTTAGGTTTTATAGCTTAATTGAGAGATAACTGACATGAAATCAGCTGTACTTTCATAATGTATGCAATTCAATGACCTTTGGTATGTGCACACACCCAGGTCACCATGGCCAGGCGAGAATAATGAGTATATCTGTCTGCTCCAGAAATTCATTAAGCTTTCTTTCTTATACCGCCCTGTCATATACCACACGCAAACAGAAATATGATTAATGCCATTGTAAATTATTTTGAAATTTGTAGAATTTTATATAAATGAAAATCATGTAGTTATATGTTCTGTGTTGTTTGCTTTTTATGTTCAGATAGTTATTTTGTTTGTACCCATGCCATTGCATATTATCAATATCTTAACATTTTTATTGAATTAAGTTTGCAGCTGAATTAAGTTTGCAGATTGTCTTTTTACTTTAATCTATGCTTTGAAGACTAAAAGTTTTCAATTTTTATGAAGTTAATTTTATCAATGCCTCTTTATGAATGGTGTTTTTGGTATTGTGTTTAAAAAATTAATTGCCTAACCTAATGTTATGAAAACTTTCTCTTATGTTTCTCCCTAAACTTTCAGATTTATGTCTTAAATTTATATATACATATATTTATATGTGACTCATTTTCAGCCATTTTTATATGATGTCATGTTGGGGATCTTCTGGGGGGTGTGATTGTCAGAGCACCGTTGAACTGACCATCCTTTCTCTACTGAAATGTCTCTGCATTGTTATCAAAAGTGGTTCTCAAACATAGGTCTTGTAATAGACTTCACATTCAACTGCACTGATGACTTATCTTTATCCCAGTATCAGTCAGTCATATTACTGCTTATTTATTACTTATATCAAATCAGGTACTTTTACCCTTCAAACTATCTAATTATTCATTTATTTTATTTTCTACTTTGAGTCTCACTCTGTACTCCAGGCTGGCCTTGAATTTGTAATCCTCCAGCTTTAGCCTACTGGTGCTGGGATTACAGGTATGTACCACAATAACCATTTTTTTTAAACTTCTTCTTGATTGCTGTTTTGGCCCATCAAGGTCATTTGAATTTCCATATGAGCTTTAGCATCATCTTTATGATTTCTTCAAAGTTACCTTTTTTGGCATTTTAACTGAGAGTGCTGAATGTATACATCTATTTTTGCAGAATTGACTTCCAGTAGCATTCTTTCGTCTGATTCATAAAGTTGATATCTCGCCATTTATGTAGGTCTGTCTGAAGTTTTCTCAGTACTAATTGTCCCTTATACTTACAGATCTTCCATGTCTTTTATTATATTTCTGCATAGTGTTTCTTATTGTTTCTTCTCTGGTAAATGTTTTTGTAATTTCATTTTCTGATTATTTCTGTATGTTTCTTTGTATTTTCCAGCCTGTTAAACATTTTTATTAGTTCTAGCAGCATTCTTGTGGATTCCTACAGATGTTTGTAGTAGAAGAATATTTTGCCTCCAAGTAAAGGTGAATCCTCTCAATTTCTTTTTGAAACTGGATGAGGTTTGTTTCTTCTTCTCGCCTGTGGTTCTAGGTAGTTCCCCTAGTATAATGCTAAATAGAAATAGAAGGAGTGAAGATCTTTCTTTCCCTGAGTTTAGATTTTTGTTACTGTTATTTACTGAATCAAGAAAAGTTGTTCTATTGCTAATTAGTAATAAACTTTTTAAATACTAAAACAATCTTTTACTTTAATAATAAATCCCCTTTGATCACGATTTATTGTTTATTGTTGGATTAAATTATATAAGATTATGTTAAGAATTTTCCCTTTTAGCCAGGCATGCTTGTAATCCTAGAGCTCAGGAGGCAGAGATCAGGAGGATCGCAGTTCAAACAAAACTAGCCCAGGCAAACAGTTTACGAGACCCTATCTGAAAGAAACCCGTGACAAAAATGGGACTGGTGGAGTGGCTCATGGTGTAGACCCTGAGTAAAAGCCCCAGTACGACACACACACACACACACACACACACACACACAAAGTATTTTCCCTTTTATCTTCACAGAATGGTTTTCTTTATTGCAGGTAATATTCTTAGTTCTGTAATGTTACTGTAATGAAGGCATTTTGCAATTCATTTGATTAGTCACTATGATATATTTTTTGCTATTTTCCAATCCAGACATCACTGGATTTTTAGTGAGTATTTAAACTACATGCATTTTATGTGATTTTTGATGAATTTAGATTAATTTTATCATTTTATTTTTTTCAATTTTACCCACTGTGGTTTACAAAATGAAAAAGCACATCAAAACAAAGAATACCATCCATAATTCTAACATCTAATCAAAACTCCTCTCTGGCTGTGTTGCAATCATTTTTTACTTGAATATTTGAATATTGTTGGCAGTATTCTGTTTCTACACAATATTTTATCTAAGGGATGGGAATGTGGCTCCATGGTAGAGCACTTTCCTGGGGTGTATACAAAGCCTTGGGTTCAGTTTCTAACACTGAAAGAAAAGTTAAGTATTTTACATTACACTAAATTACTTTGAAATATCATATTAAATGAAACCATGAGGTCATTCTTTGTGTCTGAGAGACAATAATATATATTCTTGTATTTTACCTAGTTCTCTGCATCATGTCTAAATTTTCACAAGTGTAATACTGCAAATCAATGTTCATATATGTAATTTATAACTTTTATCTCTCCTATCTACTTGTTCTTTACATTCTTTCCTCCTTCCTTCCTTCGTTCCTTCCTTCTTCTTTCCTTCCTTCTTTCTTTCCTTCTTATTTTCAATATGCTTTGTTTAGTTTAGCTTAATTTTGAGATAGGTCTCTCATTTCGTAAACTCATATTGGCCTCAAAATTACCATGTAGCCCAGAATGACCTCAGTCCGGTGATCCTCCAGCTTCTGCCTCCCAAGTGCTAGAATTACAGGAATATTCAACTATCCCTGGCAGAATAAATGTTTGAATGCTAAATTACTAGTCAAATCTTTTTGCTTTTTAAGTTGCTCACAGGTTTCCTTTATTAAAATATAAAGGAAAAATCTTGGGCACTAAGAGATATCAAAATATCTCCTTGTGTACACTTGTTTTTATTGTTTTGTGGTTATTCTTATGTATATTTACTGATAATCAATTTCTTCAATAAATTTTTATCTTTGATGTTTGACATATTACCCTGGTACCAAAATGTGTCTTGTTGAAATCTATCTACTTTAACTTCTTTTGATTTCACTTATTTTTTTCATTCAGAAACATTTCATGTAATATCCCTTTATAATTTTACGTATTGCTTATTATCTTGCTGTACTTTCCAATACAAACAGTGCTTTGTAAGTTGTTTTTGCTTGTTTCTTTGCATTTTTTACTTGCAAAAATTCATTTTGCATAAAAGATCACCTTGGAATTAATTTTAGCATTTGGTGGCAAGTAAAGAGTAAACATATCTGTTCTCTTAGTCCTCTAACAACTGTTTTTTGCAAAAAAAATCATCATTTACACCCTGAGTCTATTTTTTTCTTGACAGAATTTGTGAGGAGAAATTGATTTTTCCAGAAATTTTTAGGCAAATAATATGTTTTATTTATTTGTGTTCCCATTAGTATACCACACAAAAAAAAATCTCATAACTCCTGGTCTGTTTGTAAAACACAACCATGCCATTTGCATTTACATTGCCAGTCTTTCCCCATTTATGACTTATTTCTGCCTACAGTGCTTAGTGTAAAAAATCAACAGCAAATTGATGAAGCCTCTGACTTTACCTGAGGCTTAATCTTCAGTCTTCATGAATAAAAGTGAGCAGTGCTTATATTTTGAATATTGAATCTAACTATATTGGAGAAAGGATTTAGGAGAAGAGGCTACTGCCTTGAACACAGACAAAGAAAAAAAGAAAGTATCTTGAACTTAATCCCTGAGGCTCTCTTGCTGCTATAATTTGCTAATCCTGCTCTACCTCAGAGCCCAGAGTAAGGAATAGCATTCTTGTATTACTTCAGCATCACTTTTTAAATATTGGTGTTCTACTTACTTGCACTTTTCAGGCTCCTTTATAAAGTGTGGCTGATTAAACTTGTGCATCTGTAACTTAACAGCAGCTCAGTATACTCTTATATTTTATCACTATGCAGCTCACACTTCTACAACCTGAGAACTTTTATCTTCCATGTAGATGGCCTATCTGAACCATACCTTCACATTTACTTTATTTTTTGAACTCAAACGATCACATTTTGATTAAAAAAAACTCAGATCATTGTATATCCAGACCTACAAAATTATTTGCATATCTTCACTTCTAAACGGTTCTCTTTTGACAGTCTTTCTAAACTTATGTTCAAAGTCACTGAAATCTTTTTCTGTTTTTTTCTTTTTAACATTGCCTGTTCTGTTACATTTTCTGGACATTCTTTAGCCCACATTCTGCTCTATCTGTGACTTGATTCTGAGCTATACCAGATCCTGGAGCTTTTTCTTTCCTGCTTTCCACTCCAGAGGCCCTAATCCCATCTCAACCCTACTATTTGTCCATTGGAGAAATGCACTCAAATGGACAGACTGATTCTGCTCAAACAGCAGTAGAATCTCAACACCAGTCCTCAACCATTTGGTTTTTCTTGATGAAATATAGTGTCACTTCCTGTGATGCATATTCCAAACCTTAACGAATGTTCCTAAGTGTCATACCCAATCTGCACTCAATCACTCACAGAATATTGTGCTCTCTCTGCAATGCAGAAACCTAGAAATAACAGTGTTATCCATTAATGCCCCTCCTCCTTCCCACAGAAACCATCAATTCTGCAGACCTGCTGTTAATCATCTCCTGCCCAGTAGACATTTTCTACTGTGCTTGATGGATAATCTATGAGGAACAGGAATCATATTTCTTTTGAAGATGTGAAATAGTCTGTAGTTCATGTGTGAGAATTGAAATGTGGAAAATAAAGCACACAGAATAAACTGCTAGCAATAATCTTACTCACTCTGCCCTTACCTACACGTGAATAAACATCTTATAATTCTGTGTGCATTACCCACCTTATTTCTCTTAATTTGTAAGGAGAAGGAAATGTAATTTTGGAAATGAAGCTGGGAGGAGAAATAAATTTGGTTAGGTTACTGGTAGAATCACTTCAGACGATATCCTAAATCTTTACAGCCTCCTGCTTTTACAGGGCAGCATTCACTGAGAACAGTAAGCTACACCCTTTTTTCCTATTTTGTTAACTGATTTCCCTTATATGGCCTTGATAAATCATATTTAGAATTAGTTTCTGCAAACAGTGATGTGTTTTTTTCTGTTCCAATTTTAGTAGTTTTCCCTCAGTTTGCACATTTCAATATATTGATAAATGAGAGCGAACTGACATGTCCAACTCAAATGCAAACCCAGAAGTCAAAAAAACCAGATTTTCTTTGCATTATTAAGTGAAACATTATATTGCAATATACAATAAGGAAGGAAATATGAGACTCTCCCTGCTTTTGTAAAGCCACACATTAAAGAGATGTATAAAAAGCTAAAACAATTTCATGAAAAATAAAGTATTAGGCCTGTGTTATTTTCATTAAGATGAAATGTGCTTACTATTGATAGACTTAATTGAACTAAGTAATACATTTTTTAGTTTTATCTTCTAATATATTAAATATTAATTGATATATCAACAAAAGCTCTTGGATGCTATAAATAAAAATATAAATGCTATTTTTAAACAAAAGATAAAGATATAATAGAAAAGGATAAAGCTAGAAAAAGAAAGGATAAAAAGATTTTGAGGCCAACAATTCTTAGAACCACTGGCCTTTAGTATAAAAGTGTCTTTATATAATATGATAAAGTAGTTAATATGCAGACATAGAATAAGGAACTTCATATATACTTAAGAGTAGCATGTATATTAGCTAATTGTGCACTATATACAAAGATATGGATTTAAATGTACAAAATATTAACATTTGTTATCCTTACGTCATGGGACTAAAAAGCAAATTATTTGTTAAGGTACATAATTTTAAATACGATTACTTCACTTACATTTTTCAATTTTATGATGGTGTGAAAATAATACACATTCAGTAGAAATTGTACTTAAATTTCGAGTTTTCATCTTTTCTCAGGCTAGGAGTATGTCCTATGAAGCCATCTAATGCCAGGCAGAGGCAGTGAACTGGTGCTTCAGTCAGCAGGGGATCCTGAGGAAAAACAATGTATCCTGTAAACAGTACTATATTCATCTAAACTGCCATAATATCAGCAGTCATAATTTATATTATATTATATTGTATTATAAAATAATATAAGAATCATTATTGCAGTAAACTTTCATTCATGCTGTGAGCACATGTAAGAGTTTAGGACTGGGAGTAAAGCTAAGTGGTAGAATGCTTGACAAGCAGGCACAAGGCCGTGGTTTTGACCACAGTAGCTGTGATGTTAAGTAGGTTTTGTGTATTAAGTGTACTTTTGAATAATTCTATTGTCTACTTATGATGGGTTTGTCAGGATGTAGCTTCATTATATGTTAAGAAGAATTTATACTTTTCAACATAATTGCTTTTGCCATACCTAAAATGTTCTCCCACTGTAAACAACTACAAAATTAGAAAAATATATATGATGCAGGTCTTTTCTGACTGTGCATTGTAGAAGAGTACAATGAGACCCTTTATAGGAAGCAGTCTCCTGTGGGGCATCCCAAGATTACCAAATTCTACATAAGAAGCAGAGATCTATACCTGAGTACAGCATGGTGATCCCTCTGATGTGAAGCAGAATTTATCATAAATGTGGGCAGGTAAAGTGTCTGGTCTTTGTAGAGCAGAGAATTAAAAAAGAAGGACTTGATAGAAAGGACCACACAAATCTGTGTAGCAGTTCCCAGCATATCTCTGCCAAGTTCCAAGGGGCTTAGCAATATATTGTTCTCCTAAGGACTGCACCAACAAAGCATTAAACAAAATGCAAAATTCCAATGTAATCAGCAAATAGTTCAATAATCTAATAAAATAGAAATGAATAATCTTCACGGAACAATAACATAATCTAATGTCTCTATGTTATATTGATCATAATTTCCAAGATAAATTCACAAATTACTATATAGAGAAATAAAAAAGAAGTTATGAATCTGTACTCTAGAAACAATTAAGGTTTTTTTCTCTAAGATTTGGAATGAGACAAGGATGCTCCCTTTCACCATTTATAGCCAACATAACACTGGAAGTCCTAGTGAGAGAAATTAGGCAAAAGAGAGAAATAAAAGGGATTTAAATTTGAAAGGAGTCAGTCAAACTTTCCATATTTGTAGATGACATGATCTTAGATATAGAAAACTTAAGTAATTCCACCAAAAACTGTTAGAAATAATGAACCAGTTATGCTGCAGAATATAAATTAACTATAAAAATCAATAGCGTTTCTATGTGTAAATATTGAATTATCTGAAAAAGAGAGCAACAAAATAAGCACATTTACAAGAAATACAAATATAAGGTACCTGGGAAAAAACTTATAAGAAGAGGTGAAGTTACATACACTGAAAACTACAAGTCAACTGATGAAAAAAATTAAAGAGACCCAAGTGGAAAGGATATCATGTATTTGCGGATTGGTGTAATTAATGTTAAAATGACCATACCTCTTAAATGAATCTACAAATTCAACATAATCCCTATCAAATTTACAACGACATTCTTCAAAAAAAACCGTAAATCTATCCATGACCGTGAAAGTCAACAAGCAGCCAAATCAATCACAGGACCTGAGTTCAAAATGCACTAAAACTGTAGTAACCAAAAGATCATGATGTTAACAAAAAAAAAAACCAACACAGAGACCAAGGGAACAGAATAGACACCAGAAATAAATCCGCACATTGGAGCCAACTGATCTTCAAGAAAGATGTTAAGAACACACATACAGGCAAGAATGGTCTCTTCAATAAACGATGTAGAGAAAATTGAACATTCATATGCCAAAGAATGAATCTACTTGTGTATATTTTATGAGATATGAAATTAAAGTCTTAAATATAGGACTGAAAACTATAGAACTACTAGAGCTAAACATAGGCAATGTTTCATGATATTTGTCTGTGAAATGATTTTTGGGGAGCAACAGATCAAAAGCTTAAGCAACAAAAGTAAAAATAGAACAATAGTATTTTAAAAAACTAAAAAAGTTCTATAAGGTGAAGGAAAAAATCAACAGAGTTAAGATACAATCTCTAGAATGAAAGAAAATATTTATAAATAGTGTATCTAATAAGTGGCTAATATCTAGACTATAGAGGGAGCAGCCATCATGTAAAACAGATGAAGACTCACATTATAGTTCTATAGCATCTTCTACATGATCTAGGAATCTCACTATTGGGTGTAAGTGCAAAGGAATGTGTGTTGAAGAGACATTTGCATTCCCATGCTTATTGCAACACTCTTAAGAATAGCCAGGATGTGAAATCAACCTAAGTGCCTCCCAATGAACAAATAAGTACAGTGCATATATACACGGCACACTATTCAGCCATAAAAAGACAGAATGAACCTGGATGGTGCTATGAAAGACAAACATTGCATGATCTCACTCATATGTGCAGTCTACAGGTTTGATCCCAGAGATTAGGGAGAGTTTGGGGTAGGAGAAGTGTGAAAAAAATTGGTCAAGGTACTAAAATTACAATTACGAAAGCACTGTGATTATAGTTAAAAATAAGGTATTTTTTATCACAAAAAAGCTAGAAGGTTGGATATTGAACACTCCCACTGAAAAGAAATGATAAATGTTTGAGGATTTGAGAATGTTTACTTGATGTAAACATGATTTCTATTAATATGTACCATCACTACTTGTCAATTAAGTTTTTACAAACATTAAGGGCAGAAACCCTTAAGTTAGTAGTATTAACTATGTTTTTAATAGGTACCTGTAGAAAATTTCATCACAGAACAAAAAGTTCCAATTATAAAATAGAATTAAATTTCAGAATTTTAAAATTCTAGAACTGAAAAGTACAGATTAATAGAATGACTAATCAAATAGGCTTGAAAACTGATTGGATGTGACATATAGTGAACTTGAAATATCAATTAAAATGATCAAATCTGAGAGAACAATTGAACAAAGAAGTGTGTAGCCACATGGACTTCCACAAAATATCAAAAAAAATCTTATATAGATAAATTTAGATCCCAGAAATAAAGAAAAATATATTTTTGAAGATAAAATATTTAAGGAAATAATATTCGTGCTTTTCCCAAATTTTATGAAAAACATCAAAATGATCCAAGAATCTCAGTAAATCAGAAATAGCATGAAAATGAATGAATTTGATCTTGGCAAATTATAGATACACTTCTAGAAATTAAAGACAAAGTGATAATCTTTACAGTAGTCAGAATGGGTAGACGGCAGAGAAATAAAAATGACTACTGTTTTCTCACCAGAAATAGTGGAAAATTGAAAACCATTGTACATTTATATGAGATGCATTGGAGTGGACACCATAAAAGATATTCAGTGATATCCAGTGAAAGGTGAGGATTTGTCACCACAGAACTGCCAAAAAGAAGTGATGTCACATGGAAATTGAATTTGAAGAAATGGACAAAGACTATAAGAAATGGGTAAGTATAAGTGGCCAATAAAGGTTTTTCTTCTCACAATTTAGCTAAAAACTATTTTATACAAAAAACATTGCAAGATGGATAATATATTTAGAAACAAAAGAAAAACAAAAATTACTGAAAGGGTACAAAGTCAGTTAATGCAATTCTGTTGTCTTGAGGCGATTAATCTGTGATGTGGGAAGTCAGGGGAAATATATGTAGCTCTCACTTGCAAGGTGTACTTCATAAAATGTGAAAGGGTATAACACCTAAACAGACTCTAGTAACTGAAGATCACATATTATTAGCGCCATTGCATCCACTTCAATACAATCATAAGGAACAACTGAGAAATAAAATGGTGTTCCAATTATCAATTAAATCTCTTTACTGATCTCTTGCTTTTATATCTCCTGTCTTGTTCCATACTGAGTCTTTTTACTCAGTATGCTTCACTTACAGTTTCTAGTAATCTGTTCTCCTATTATTATCTTTCACAGTATCCAAGTTTCTTTTGCAAGCTTGCAGTTCACTGAAGAGATGCTGGCTTTCTAAGACAAGGGTCTGTCTGCTATGATCCAACTCACTGTACACCAAACATTGTACATGGACCAAATTGTATCACATCCATAGGACTTGAGGGCAAGAAAAATGGACATAAGTATAAAGTTTATGCCACCTATGCCACCTGTTATGCCATGAGTAATGGAGTTCTGTCGCCTAGACTTCAGTTACCTTCATTCACAGCACCCATGTGACCATGGCAGGCTATCTTTTAGACTGGAAATAGGGCATATTCTCAAATCTTTCAGAATTCTTGACAGTGACTTCCAGTTCTATTTTCTTGTTTTCCTTTGTATTGAGGGCCTTTTCCTCACTTTTAGTGGAAAGCTAATATGCAATAGATCACACTAATCTTGTTACACTTGTTTAAGTCCTTATTTTTAAAATAGTGCCTTCTTGGAGTTTTAGTTAAATTTTTTGATGGATCACAAGGCTTCTCTGCTCTGACTTGTCAGCACTCTACTGTTTCTTTGCACCATGAAATTTCTGCAACCTCCACTTAGACCAGCAGAAGGCTGTGCGACTCTTTTCTGCAAAACTTGTCATAATCTAGCCCTAAGTATGCTAATTTAGGCCTGTATCTAACACAGATGCATTTTTATGGTGGTTATTAGTTTCTGCTCTTTGTGCAGCAAGGTGTAGCTCACTGTTTGTGCCTTTTCTCTGGCCCATGTTTGGAATGTGCCTTAGACATGTAAGTGACTGAAGAGGCTTTACCATTTCTACTCAGCTCTTGAATGTTACAGTCCTGAACTAGGCGTTATCTAATTCTTGAAAATAATTAATATATATTTTCATTGCTTTTTATTTAGTTCTAATGAAGAGTAATGAATAGTATGTACATTGTATTCTGCTAAATAAAAAAAGAATTTCAGATTTTTAAATGTCAGATTACTGAGGTTTATTCATTGTGAAACATCTCAAGTGTTGTAAACTTCTCAAACAGAGCTTAAATAAGAACTTCATTTTTACTAAAGCATAACTATATGAAAACATATTGATCATATTTAATTGATATTAATTGAAGAAATTTTAAGCCAACATACAAAAATTGTTGTTCAGAAGGTCACTCAAATGAATATTGTGAAGTTTCTGTTGTAATCATATACCATTATTATTTCCAGTTCCTTCTGAGAAATTTTGAAGCTATAATAAAACAATATAAATGTGTAAAACTTATCAATGGTGAGGATCATTCATAATAACTTATAGATGAATAATTTGATATTAACTACTAGAGCATTTTTATTACCAGCTAACATCCTATTTTCATCATAGGGAGATGTGGATGTGACTAATTTTAATATGCATTCTTAGAAAAAGAACTCCCAAAGTTTGTATTATGAAACATGTATGTATAATGAAGTATACACAGTTACAATTTTGAACTTTACTATTTCTGATCCAAAATATTTTTATGAGTGAATATTTGTATATTAGTACTTATAATTTTATATTTCATTTCTTGTGAATTCTTAAGAGTTAAGAATTTCTTGTAGAATTCTTAATAGTTAAGTGTTTGTAGTATAATTAATATAGTCTACAAGGATGAAAATTCCTCAATTTTTTTGTTTCAAAATCTGTTTCAGAAAAGTCTTCCTTATATAGGAATATACTTTCTTTCTTCTCATAGCAAAATTTACTTTTGAAATAAAAACAGAAAATTCTGCAAAATATTAATGGATAAACTTCTGCCAACCTTCGGCTTTCCTGATGTTAACCCATCTAAAACTCTGACTTTGGATGAATGGGCTGATGTAGGAATCGCTGGCCATTGCACAGAATGCCATGGTAATATACAGTAGTAGTGATTTATGAAAAATCTTATAGGTGGAAGCAATACCACGAAGAAAACAATTTTAGCTCTGTTGACAGCATTGTGACTTAGTGTACTAGAGACAAACGTATGGCCTTCCTTTCTATCTAAAATTATTTAGGACGAACCGTACAAAATGACTTTGCAAACCATATTAAATTAACAATTTACGAAAGGAATGTTTTTCCTTACTGTTTCCAAAGCAGAAAAAAGGGTAAAGTAAAAGGTCGGAAATATTGTTAAAAACGTACTGATTATTTACAAGTATATTAGTGAATGTTGGTTTAAAGTAAAAAGACAGAAGTCAACCAGGCATGGTACATAATTCCAGCAAATGGTAAGGCTGAGGCAGGAAGATCTCAAGTTGAAGGCCAACTTGGCAGGATAGTGTGATATGACTTCTCCCATCTTAAAAAGAAAATAATGAAAAGAAAAAAGTAAACCACACTTCATTTATGTGTAGCAAAAAAACAAGAATATTAGAGGTTTGCAAACAAAGAACTTCATTTACAACACCAAAATGAATGCTTTAATCTATA
This sequence comes from Castor canadensis, assembly GCF_047511655.1. Taxonomy (NCBI): domain Eukaryota; kingdom Metazoa; phylum Chordata; class Mammalia; order Rodentia; family Castoridae; genus Castor; species Castor canadensis. The sequence goes on from NC_133386.1 coordinate 101,975,739, forward strand.
TTTTAGTTAAATTCATTGTTATATAGCTTAAAATTAAATATATGCAAGTAAATAAATATATATATATGTGTATATATATATCAGGTTTTTTTTTAATTAATAGAACCCAAAATGGAGAAGTACAGTTGAAAGAATCAGCTAAACATCTAGGTGTATCAATCCAGAATGTGACGAACATGCAGATTTTATGTCATCCAGACACAAATGCTGAAACTTTGAATTGAGTAAACTTGGGTTTGGAATTTTTTTTTAAATGTGATTATTAGGTTTTAAAGAAACCTCAAGTTCAGTAATAATTGAAGTGTCTAATCCTTTTAAACATTTGCAAGAAAGGCATTCAGAGACTAGGGGATTCTGTGGTTTTTGTTTTCTTCTTGAAGCGCATTTGGATTGTTCCAAAAGTACATCCAAATTTTAACTCTTTAAGTGCAGTTTTTAGTGTGTGTGTGTGTGAGTGTGAGTGTGTGTGTGTGAGTGTGTGTGTGTGTGTGAGTGTGAGTGTGTGTGTGTGTGTGAGTGTGAGTGTGTGCGTCTTTATAAAGTAGTGTCATGAAACAATGCTTCCTTGTCCCTTATGCTACTTAGGGAGTGAACAGGGTTTTGATATTCTCTTGAAAACCCTGCAGTTGTTTTCTCCGGGACATTTTTCCTACTGTGGTGTCAGAACACAATAGCTGTGTTGACTACAGATGAGTAAAATTGCCTTCTGGATAAAATGGGAAAAGGAAAAAGAGCAGCTTTCTTTTCCTTCACCTCCAGAGAAGATGCTACCCCCAGTTCAGAGATACAGTGTGGCTAAGTAAAACCCACTTCTGAGAATGACTTTCCAGATCAGTTTCAATCACCTAAATATATTAGAATATTTGATTCATTGTTCTGGTGTCCTTCATTTAAAAGGATGGACATTCAGTCTTTAAAATAAATGTATAATGGAAAGGCAATTGTCTGAAAACTTTTTAGTTTTTCTAGGTTTATAGACTGATAGGAAAATTTTCTTTTCTGGGTCTTTCTTTTTAGCAATTTTTGCTTGATTTTCTGGATTATGAGATTATAAAATGGATTCAATACAGAATATGCTACAAAATTGTTATGCTTGTGTTTAAATGTAAAATGATTATACTTTGCAAAAGTCTTTTCCAAAACACTAAAAAAAATATATTTATTTGCCTTGTCGCTTGTACTCCTGATAGTTTTCTAGGAAATTGTATAAATTGTATGCAAATACAAACAAGCATGAAAAATGAAATAAATAGTTACACATAATTTTTACAATATCCTGCAAAGACAGACATTTGTGTAGCAAAGATTTTATTTAGGCTGGGGCATGACACAAGTGGTAGAGCACTTGCCTGGCAAGCACAGGGCTCTGAACTCAAACCTAATTACCAAAAAAAATGTTATTACTTGATTTCTATTCTCATTGTTGCAATAAATTTGACACTGCATTTAAATTGGAAAATACATAGTACAGTTTATAAGACCTTAAGTTTTATTGAATAAACTTTAGATTAAAAATCAGTAATAAAATATGGGAACAGCTAATATCCATAATGTATTTTGCTAAATAAGAATCTTGTTACCATTTTCCACATAACAAGGTATTTTTGTGATATTTGTATAACATTTGATTTTCAAACCTCAGTTCTTCTTTTGATACATGCTGACTTTTAATTTCCCAATGTAATCTTTCCTTAACTCTTTTATGACATACAATTTTAGATCTTTAAAGCTTAATCTGTGAATATGCCTCAACAACTAGGACTGGCAAATGAGGAACTCATTTCTCAAATAACACATTTTTTGAACTGATCGTATTACTCAGACACTGCTCTTTAGACATAGCAGTGCTGATTCACCGTGGAAAGAGGGACAGAATATTAATTTCATTTTTTCTCTGCTGCTGATCTTTTGGAATGACCAAGTATTTACCATGCAAATTAACCTAAATCAAATTACAAGATGAACAGAACACTCAACTAATTTTATTTAAGTGCATTATGATAAGGCAGCATTTCAATAGATTTCAACTGTTTTTTCTACAATTACTCTGATGGCTTAACATGAGAGGAAGAAGTGTCCACTCTGAATGCTAGATGCCAGTGTTGTATCTGCTCTGGCCATGATTATATTGGGCTAGATAGGACATGCAAAACACAGCTTTAGAAGAATCAGAATGCCATTGATGTGATAGACAAGGAGCTCTAGTGCATTTCCTTGATCTTTCTAGATCCTTTAGAAGAACTGAAAGTGAAAAATACTTGTTATTAATTAAGATCTGAAGTAATAATCAAGACAAAGATGAAAAGCTGTTTGATGTTTAATGGAAAAGACTACTAAGTGGCAAGGCTTAGCTACACTAAGTCAACAATTCTCTGTTAAAACAGCTTTTCTAAACCCTTGTCAAAAACTTCCTGTTGCTAATTTTTTTTTTAAAGAAAAAAGTTTTATTTTGCCTCACAGATTTGGAAATTTCAATCCAATGATCAGCTGGCATTCTTAACTTTTGGGTTTATAGCAGGTCAGTACATCATGTTAGGAGCATGTGATGGTCTGAACTGCTCACATCATGGTTGTTAGGAAGTAAAAGATTGAAAGGAAGAGACAGAAGCCCTACAATCTCCTTTGAGGACATGACTCCAGCAATCTATCACATCTATTGCCACCCCCACCCCCCTTATGTTTTCTACCTTTCAATAGCACCAATTAGACTAAGCTTTTTAACACATTGGCCTTTGGGGATTACCTAAGAATAAATAATTCTTTTACAGATTTCACACTTGTAACTTATTTAGGTGAGGGTCAGAGAGAGAAAGTTTCCGAATTTGTGGTTACCCTTCTGGTAATTGGTAGAAAACAGTATCTTCATTCTGGTTTTTCTTCCAGTCCTTTTTTAATCCTAAGCATTGTCAAGACATCTAATCTCATCTAAGAAGAAATTGAAGAGCATGGAAAATGGTAATTAAGATTCAGATCACACTTCCTTCTTGGCTTACTTGTGGTCTTCAATTTCTGACATATTTACTAAATACCCTTCTCTCTTTTAGTTCAGTAATTACCAAGGACTTCTGGGCTGGCAGAGCTGTACTGTGATTGAAAGATTGTGTTCAATCGCAAGAAACACACCAGACAAGAAGAAGTTGGGTTTTGCTGTAGCTGACATTGTTTAATTTTGTTCTCTGGGGCTTCAAGAAAATCCTTCTGATTCTGAGCCGTTGTAACAATTACCCTTCAGAAACAAAAGAAAGATATTTCACTTCGGATTTTTTAGCCTACTAGACAAAAAGTGACCTAGACATTCCTAGGCACCTGACTTTGTTTGATTTTGTGGCTTGTAAATTCCTTCATCTGATGGATTCGTATTATTAATTATATTCACGATACTTCTGTGATGCCTATGCATTAATTCATGTGGGAAAGGATAGAAGGAGTAAGTAATTTCACTGCTCTAAAATAAAAAATGAGAAGAAATAAAACCACGGAATAGATCCATGAAGGAACAAAATGGCAGTTACTTACTTTAAAAGGAAGTGTCCAGAGAAGAATATTGTATTTCCATGGTTATCTTATCCTTTTACAATTTAAAGTTATTTGTGCAGAAAGCTAAACAACCAAGCAATATCTCAACTTGAAAAATTGAGGAAGAGGAGGATAAGCATATTATCTAGAGTTGTAGGCATAATGACTGAAACTGATATAATGACAAGTGTTTGTAAAAAGGTGGATAATGATAGTGGGTGAGGAAATGGGTTCTTACATGCTATCACGTTTTCACTGAATGCTGCTTATTCTTTCAGCACTGCCACACTGTCTTAATTACTGTAGCTTTATAAGTCTTGAAACTCAGCTACTATGAGTCCTTCCAGTTTGTTAATTTTCTTTACAATGGTATTTATCAATTCAGTTTGTTTACTTTTCCATACAATCTTTAGATTTGGCTTATTGATATCTATAAAGTAGCTTGCTGAGACATTGCTTAGAATTGTATTGGATTTATAGATGACAGAGGAAAGATCTGACACCTTGACAGCAATGGTCTTATAGTTTATGAATATATAACTTTCCCCAATAATTTAGTTATGTTATTCCTTTCTTTAAACTTTTATGGTCATATGTATCTATATCCTGAGTGTATTTTGTTAGATTTATACATGGTTTATTTTCTCGGTTGTATTGTAACAGTCATAGCATGGTGCTGTTCTTTAATTTCAGCTTCTAATTCCTGCTGTTCATTGCTAGGATAGAGGAAAACAATTGGGTTGTGTATTCTAGCTTGCATCCTAAAATTGCTATATTCACACACATTTTTGCCAATTTTTTGAGACTTATGTAGACAATCTTACTATCTGTGATCTTGGACAGCATTACTTTTCCTTATTAATTTGTTTACCTTTCATTTCCTTTTCTTATGGCCTATAGTTGTTAGAGTAAGATGTTGAGTCAGAGTCCCAAGAGGGGATGTCCTGAATTGTACCTGACATGAAAAGAATACTAGCCAAGTTTTCACTGGGAAGTGTGATGTAATGCTATTTCTCATAAGGTGTTTAACGAGTTAAGGAAGCTACTTCTGCTCCTACTTTGCTGATGGTTGTATTTTGAATGTGTGTTGGATTTGGCCACATGCATTTCAGCACTGATGGTACGAGTATGTGATTTTCTCTGTTAGTCTGTTGGTATGGTGGATTATGCTGATTGATTCAGATGTTGAACCAGTCAAGTTAAACACATGGAATAAATCCCTATCACTTGTAGTTTATAAGTTTTAATTCATTATTTATTTATAAATATTAATCTTTTTGCTATTTAAATTTGTTTGTGTTTCTGGCCATGAGAAGTATTTTTTTTTTCCTATTCTGTGATGTCTTTATCTGGTTTTGCTATGAGAATAATCTGGTCTTATGAACCACATTAGGAAATGTGGCTCTGCTTTTATGAATTACTTTGTTTGTGTGCTTGCTTAGGATGAAATCACCATAAAAATTGTTGCTATTTCTTTCTTTCTAGTAAAGTTTAAAAAAATCACTAGACCTACTCAGAAACTATTAATTATTGATTAAATCCCTTTCTAGGTACAGGCCTATTCAGGTGACTCATATTTTACTTGCGAGCTTTGGTATTTTGTCTTTCAAAGAATTGATTATCTTCTCTCAGTTATCAAAATTGTAGGCATAGAGTTTGCTGGGCTATTTTTTATCATTTTGGTGTTTATGAAATCATTAGTAATGACTTTATTTTCTAAGACTAGAATTAGAAGTGTTCTATTTTTTTCTTATACTTGGTTAAATATTTGTCAATTTTATTTATCTTATCAAAAAGGAATTTTTAAAATTTATTTCCTCTTCAGTGTCATTCCTTTCTTATACATAATTGTGAGATTTTGCTCTAAGGAATTTTCATTCTACTGGAACAACTACTTTTATATTTTTAAAGACATTTCTGACAATCAACTACCTTAGTTTTCCTTTGACTAACAGAAAATTTATTGAATATAGAATTCTAGATTGCTGTTCTCCTTTCTAAAATTTTTTTTGTTGTTTAACTGCTTATTAATTGTCTATACTGGAGTTTGAACTCAGGACCTTGTGCTTGTTAGGCAAGTACTCTACCTCTTGAGCCACAATCCAAGCCCAATTTTTTAATGATCCCACCTCAGCCTTTCCTGGAGCTGGAATTATAATATATCCAACAACATCTGACTTCTTTGTTGAAATGGAGTCTTGCTAACTTTTTTATCCAGGCTTGCCTCAATCAGCGTCCTCTTAATCTCTGCATTCCACATAGCTAGGATTATGGTCATATGCTATAATGCCTGGCTCTTGTCTGCCCTTGTATTTCACCCCATTCTTTTCTCGGTTGTATGATTTCAATGATTTGTTATCTTATGTATGTTGAATCATACAATTCATTGTATGATTTCAATGACTTTTTGCTATATGTTGATAGGTAAATTTTTTCAATATTTTTTCTTTGTATTTGTTTCTGCAAGTTAAATATTATAGTAGTAGATATTTCTTTTTAGCAAATTTCTTTCTATCCTTTTTGATGTACTGTAAACATCTTAGTTCTGAGATTCAGGGTTTATCATTGATTTTGGAAATTTTTCAGCCATTAATATTTCAAATAATTTTTATGTCCCCTTCTCTTATCTCTTTCTAATGCTCCAGTATTGCATATGTTAACACTTTGGAACTTGCCTTAGAAGTTCTTGTATATTCTGTTATTTTTAAAGTTCTTTTCCTCTTTGCATCCTGGTTTACAAAGCTTGTTGTGATTTCTTCACACTCATTCTTTCCTTGTTTTGCCTAGTTTTATCTTGAATACTTTAGCAGAGCCAGTTGATATGATGTTTTAAATATAAATTTTCATCTAAACTTCTCTTTCACATTTGTTCTTGCATGCTTTATACTTTTTTAATCAGTTATTAAAATTTCATTCCAGAACCTGTGTCACATAGCTGAGTGTTCTGGTGCGTCGTTCTTCTTTTTAGACTGTGCTTTTGTTGGCATTTTGGTACCTTGGAATTTTTTTTATAGTTTTGGAAAGTCAAACATGATAAATCTGATAATAGGAACTTAGGTAAATAGACCTTTAGTGTTAGGTTTTATGTTAACTAAGCTATAGGTTAGGCTATTAAGGTGTATAATATTTGCTATAATCCTAAGTGGCAAACTGTTTCAAATCCTCCCAGTGTCTTTAATTTCACCTGTTTCCTTTGATGTTCCCTGAGAACTCTTCCTTATAGAGTCTGACTTGTAGGTCTTTCAGCTATAACCAAGTGTTATTGCATAAAGTCCTCGTGGTACAACTGCACTGGGAGAGAAAGTGAACTATTATTTTATGATTAAATCTCAATCTCTGCTTGACCTGTCTTCTTGGGCAGTGTCCTTCACAACTGTTTCTCAGCTTTGTTCACTATTGGGTGGGTCAAGAAGGGGCTGGCAAATTGTGACTACCTGTCCTCTGAATATGATAAAGTTTTGGTGAAGATCTTTTCTTAGACTGTAAGGTTTTCTTCCTACAGAAATCTCTGGGTGTTTTACAATGATCATTTTTACCTACGTTTGCTAAAGCATCAAAGGCTGTAGCCCTTTGTTGGCTCTTCAACATAAGAAACAGTGTTACTTCTGATGTAACACCATGAATAGCCAGGAATCCCTATAGGTGCAGCCTTCCTGAGTTCCTTACCTTCTCAAAAGACTAAGAGTGCCTATCTGCTCCCAGTCCACGTTTCCAAACCTCAGCTGTAACTTTAGGGATCTGTCTGTCTCTCCAGGTTTTGGAGAAGTAGTATGAACTTCCAAGCTCAGTTCTTTGATGGAGCCAGAAGATTTTTACTTTACTTGGCTCTTATTGTGTATGCATATTACTTATGACTCTCAAGCTCTTTATGCAGCCAAAACTTCAAGTGCTAATATAATTTTAATAGTTTTATATTAGCTGTTTTTTATTATGTCACTATATGAAAATAAATTTGAACAAAATAAAAGTGCCTAAAGGAATAATAGATGATGTGACATATATTTAGGAGAGAAAAAAACATAAAAAATGGTTGTCATTAAATAAGTGACCAGTACTTCTGCATGTTTGTGGAAATGCACATCCCAGTCTTAATTCTTCTACTGGTTGTTGTGTGAATTGCAGAAAGTTGCATAATTTATGCTGTGTTCAATTCCTTCATTTATAAAATGACTCAGTTAAGATAATTCTAAGAGGTCTGTTTATAATTCACTAGCTTATTTAGTATACAAAAGAGCCATCACTGGTAAAATAAGTTTACTTCTTATTTCAATCACTCATTCAACAAGAATTTATTTATTTTTAATTCTGGGCTAACTTGACTATCACACTTCAGTTTTAACTAATGAATTAATGAATAAAATAATTTAACACTAAATAAAGAATAAACAATAACAGATATCAAATAAAATAGTCTAGTAAATAAAATAATAAATATGTTAAATAATAAATAGTAATTTACAAATTGCATTTGTATATATTAAAGAAATGCAAAGTGATCTTATTTTTATGAATCTGAAATATTAAAAACATAAAATCAACCTAATTAACATATCTGTCACCTCAATCCTTACCATTATTTGTGGTGAAAATATTTGAAATTGAGCTTCAGCTATTTTGAAATGCACATTATTATTTACTCTATTCACCACACTGTGCAATATATCTTAAATAAGTAAAAGTTTCATCAATAGTTAAGATTCCATATTTCCAATATATCTGATATAATTTTTATAAAACATCTGAAATAAAAGAAAAACAAACACTTATGTAGCTAAAAGAAAATGTAAACAAGCAGGATTCAGTTTATATAAAATCTATTTGCTAAAATAAGAATTTTGTGTTAACTTCAGGTTCCATGGAAATCAGCTGAGCAGACAAACTCAGCCAAACTATTGAAATGTGGACAAGAGAAGAAATTAGAGGGACCTGGGTAGTACAAAAAGGGGCAGCAAAAGGTGAGTGATGCCAACATCCATTTTAGAATTAGAGGATAGAGTAGTTTTCAATGAGTCCTAAGGAAAGGAGAAGTGATAAATGACTTCTAGGTTCTGTCTTGAGCAGTTAGGTAGTAGATTGCAGTGCCCTTTGGCAGCTGCATTACTGGGTGAAGCGATAAAGGAACTATGTTTCTACGCTGGAATAAATATTCTCAAGCTAAAATTACAAAGACATACAACAACAGCAAAACACAAAAAAAGATGAGATGAAATGAAGACATGATTTACAAAATCAGGCTTAAAGGCATTGTTTTTAGACTGACCTACATTCTCACTAAATATAACATTTTGCCTCTTAAACGAGTAAGTGAGTCTTAACAGAAAGAACCACAGCGACCATTTATGGAGAATTAGTTGGAATTTGTGGGAAGGACATCTGCATTAAGAAATCTATTACTTCTATTAGCATTGAACCCATAACTTTTTGTTCTCTAAAATAACATTGGAAGTATCATACTGCATGCTATTCATTGTCATTCATTCAGTTAAACATAATTTTAATTCTTATTAAAACTAAAGAGTGTAGAATGTATGCTTGAAGTAATTCATTGATGTACGCTCATTCTTAAATAGCTCCGCTGTAATGAAGTAACTATAGGAAAACCACAAGCTATTAACTGGGGCATTTTATTTTGATGTTTAGGATTTTCAATTCACAACATTGTGATATTTGTATTTGTAGCCTCTCAAATACAGGAAAAGTCAGAAAGATGAAGAATTTGCTTGTGTTCTTTATCATCAACATTTTCATAAGACTCACTCACGAATTACAAAAACCATAAAAGTAAGTTTTATTAAAATGTAAACAAAATCATGTATGTGGAACAGTAAATCAATGAAAATGAAAGCATGTTTTATTTGCATAAATGTGAATACTTAATTTTTAAAAATATGACTTGAGGAAGTGAGTGACTTAATATTGTCATCAATCTATTTAATGGAGTTTTATTTTTCAAACTTACTTTTTAGGTTTACTGGTGTATATATATATATATATATATATATATATATATTTGTATGTAAGTAAATATATATATATATATACAAATATATAAATATATATATTAGTGTTTGTAAAAGCTTTATGCATAACAGTCAAAAACTGGAAACTTCCTAAATGTCCATCAATACGTGTATGGATAAACACATTTTGGTGTAGTGTAGAATGGAATATAGCCAAGGATAAATCAGAAAGAACTACTGTTATGTAGTATAATGCCAATTCATCTCCAGATAATTATGCTGAGTGAAACACACCAACTATAACATATCTTATATGATTTCACTTACATACACATTTATTTATTTATTATTTCTGGATAAAAAAGTCCTTGTTTTTTTTCCTTTATTCATTTATTCATATGTGTAGACATTGTTTGGGCCATCTCTCTCCCTTATCCCCTGCCTGTCTTCCCTTTCCCTACTTCCCTCGCTTCTAGGCAGAACCTGTTCTGCCATTTTCTTCAATTTTCTTGAAGAGTGGATATAAGCAATAATAAGAAAGACAAATTGTTTTTGCTAAAGCATAGTTATACAAAGAGATTGCTAGCATTGCTTCCATTCACAAGTGTATTACAACCCCAATTGGTTCATCTCTACCTGACCTCTTCACTACTTCCCGGTTGCCTTCTCATATTGACCATTGTTGTTTTAAGGTTTCTGTATTAGCTCCTCTGCAGTGGGGACATCAAACACTTTCAAGTTTTGGGTTTCCTACTTACCCCATATCTCTGCTATGTGCTCTCCCCTTAGCATAGGACCCAAGTCAAACAACATTGCTGCATTTGCCCTAGACCTAGAGTCCATGTATGAGGGCGAACACATGGTTTTTGGTCTTCTGAGCCTGGCTAACCTCACTCAGAATGATGTTCTCCAGTTCCATCCATTTACTTGAGAATTATAACATTTCATTCTTCTTCATGGCTGAGTGAAATTCTATTGTGTATAAATACCACATGTTCTTAATCCATTCTTCAGTAATGGGGCATCTTGGCTGTTTCTATTACTTGGCTATTGTGAATAGCACTGCAATAAACATGGGTGTGCAGGTGCCTCTGGAGTAACATAAGTAGTGTTCCTTCGGGTATATCCCTAGGAATGGGATTGTTGGATCACATGGCAGATTTATATTTAGTTTGTCAAGAAGCCTCCGTATTGTTTACCAGAGTGGTTGCACTAGTTTGCATTTCCACCAGCAGTATATGAGGGTTCCATTTTTCCCCAAATCCTCGTCAATACCTGTTATTGGTGGTGTTTTTGATGATGGCTATTCTAACAGGTGGAATCTTAGTGTAGTTTTGATTTGCATTTCCTTTATGGCTAGAGATGGTAAGCATTTTTTCATTTGTTTTTTGGACATTTGAATTTCTTCTTTTGAAAAAGTTCTGTTTAGTTCAGTTGCCCATTTCTTTATTGGCTCATTGACTTTGGGGAAGTTTAGTTTTTTGAGCTCCCTGTATATTCTGGTTATCAGTCCTTTCTCTGATGTGTAGCTGGCAAATATTTTCTCCCACTCTGTGGGTGGTCTCTTCAGTTTAGAGACCATTTCTTTTGTTGTGCAGAAGCCTTTTTATTTTATGTAGTCTCATTTGTCTATCCTTTCACTCAGTTCTGAGCTGCTGGGGTTCTATTGAGGAAGTCCTTGCCCGAACCTATTGCCTCCAGAGTATTCTCTGCTCTTTCCTACACTAACTTCAGAGTTTTGGATCTGATCTTAAGGTCCTTGATCCATTTTGAGTTGATAGTAGTACAGGGTGATAAACATGGATCTAGTTTCAGTTTCTTGCACACAGATAACCACTTTTCACAGCAACATTTGTTGAAGAAGCTGTCTTTTCTGCATTGTATGTTTTTAGGCCCTTTGTCAAAAATAAGGTGGGCATAGCTTTGTGAATTCATATTCAGGTACTCTATTCTGTTTCACTGGTCTTCATATCTGTTTGTGTGTCAGTACCATGCTGCTTTTATTGTTATTGCTCTGTAATATAGTTTGAAGTCGGGTATTGTGATACCTCCTGCATTGCTTTTTCTCCTGAGTATTGTCTTGGCTATTCACAGTCTCTTGTGTTTCCAAATGAACTTCAGGGTAGATTTTTCAATCTCTGTGATGAAAGTCATTAGGATTTTGATGGGAATTGTTTTAAACAATTTGGTAGTATAGCCATTTTTTACATGAGCATGGGAGATCTTTCCACCTTCTGTAGTCTTCCTTGATCTCTTTTTTCAGGGGTTTATTGTTCACCTTGTAGAGGTCATTCTCATTCTTTGTTAAGTTTACTCCTAGGAATTTAATTTTTTTGAGGATATTGTACATGGAATTCTTTCTATATAGTCTTTCTCAATTTGTTCATTATTGGTGTATAGAAAAGCTATTGATTTTTGTAAGTCGATTTTGTATTCTGCCACCTTGCTGTAGCTGTTTATAGTACACAGGAGTTTTAGGGTAGAGTTTTTTGAGTCTTTAAGATATAGGATTGTGTCATGTGCAAACAGGGACACTTTGAGAGTTTTTTTATCTATTTGTGTTCTTTTTATTTCTTCTTCTTGCCTAATTGCTCTGCTTAGGAATTCCAGGACTTCATTTAATAGGAGTGGGGATAGTGGGCACCCTTGTCTCCCCTTTTGCATTTCTGATTTTACTAATTTGTTTTTTCTTTCTCCATATTTTAATCATATTTGCCAAGGGTCTGTCAATGTTGCTTATTTTTTCAAAGATCCAGCTTTTTGTTTCTATTTCATTAATTTTAGACCTTATTTTTATTATTACTCTCATTCTATTTGTTTTGGGTTTTGCTTTTTATTGTTTTTCTAGGAATTTGAAAAGTAGTATTAGGCCATTGATTTGAGATCTTTCTGTCCTTTTAATATATGCAATCATGGCTATAAGCTTTCCTCTTAGGACTGCCTTTGCTGTGTCCAAGGTTCCGGTAGGTCATGTTTTCATTTTCAGTAACTTCCAGGAAGCTTTTAATTTCATCTTTTATTTCATCAATGACCCACTGATCATTGAGCAATGTGTTGTTCAGCTTCCAATAGTTTACATATTTTCTGCTGTTTTTTATGTTCTTGAGTTCCAGTTTTAATGCATTGTGATCACATAGAATGCATGGGTTTATCTTAGGGCTTGGTTTGTGCCCTAAGATAAGATCAATTTTGGAGAACGTTCCATGGGCTGCTGAGAATAATGTATATTGTGTGGAAGTTGGATGAAATATTTTGTAGACATCAGCTAGCTCCACTTGACGTATGGTGTGATTTAATTCAAGAATTTCTTTAATGATTTTTTGTTTAGATGACCTATTTATTGGCGATTTGTGGTATAAAGTCTCCCACTACCACTTGTTGGAGTCTATATGTACATTTAGGTCCTTTAGAGTATGTTTGTTGAAATTGTGTGTACTAACCTTGGGTGCATATATGTTGATAATTGCTATTTCCTTTTGGTGTATTTCCCCTTTTATTAGTTTAGAGTGTTTTTTATCTTGTTTGATCAATGTAAGTTTGAAGTCTACTTTGTCAGAGATAAGTATTGCTACTCCTGCTTGTTTTGGGGGGCCATTGTCTTGGTAAATCTTCCACCAGCCTTTCATCCTAAGCCAGTGCTTATTTCTGTCAATGAAATGGTTTGTTTTGTTTGCTTTCATTTTTTTGTCTTCAGAATTCCTTGGAGAATCTTTTGCAATAGTGGCTTGGTGGTCATATATTGTTTTAGTTTCTGCTTATCATGGAAGACTTTTATTGTTCCATCTACTTTGAATGACAGTTTTGCTAGGTAGAGTATCCTAGGGTTGATGTTGTTTTCAATCAGTGCCTGGAATACCTCCCTCCATGCCCTTCTTGCTTTTAAGGTTTCCATTTAGAAATATGCTGTGATTTGATGGGTTTACATTTGTAAATTTCTTTTTCAGTATTCTTTCTCTATTCTCTGTGCTTCTTGTTTTAAGGATAATATGTCATGGGGTAGTTCTATTTTGGTCAAGTCTGTTTGGTGTCCTGGAGGCTTCCTGTACATGAATGGGCATAACTTTCTCTAGTTTTAGGAAATTTTCTGTTATTATTTTATTGAATATATTATGAATCCCATTTGCTTTCACCTCTTCTCCTTCAATGTCCATGATTCTCACATTTGGTCTTTTGATGGAATCAGTGAGTTCTTGAATATTCCTTTTACAGGTCTTGAGTTGTTTGACTAATAGCTCTTCAGTTTTTCATTTAATTTCCATTTTATCTTCAAGTTCTGAGATTCTGTCTTCCACTTGTTCTAATCTGCTGGTGTGGTGTTCCATTGTGTTTTGTGTTTCTGTTTCATTCTTTTTTCTGAGGTTTTCCATATCAAGGATCACTTCCTCTTTAATATTGTCAATTTTTGTCTTTAATTCATTTATTTCTCTATAGTGTTCTCTGTTACACTTTGGTGTTTAATTAAGGCTCCTATGAGTTCATTTATTTGCTTCTGTATCTTCTCATATTCTTTATTTTTGGTGTTTTGAAATTTCTTGACTGCCTCTTGTATGTTTTAGTTAACCATATCTAGTAACATCTCCATGAAATTCTCAGTGATTACTGGCAGGATTTCTTCTTTTGCATCATTTATCCTTATTTTGTTGCAGTCCGGAACTGGGTATCCATTTTTTTCATTTACCTCTGAATCCTGTATTATATTATTTTTGGGGGGAGAATGGTTTCCATCATTTTTTTGTCTTGCCATCGCTCCACTTGGTTCTGTGCAGCTATGTTCTTGATAGGTTAGCTGGTGATTTCAGTCACCTGTTTTCCTTCCCTTGGCTTAATTTTGTTTTGTGGCTGTATTGGGTTTTTAGCTTAAGGTGTGCATGCTATTTCTGTTCCTGCTCTGGGTGTGATTTTATATTAACTAATTCACAATAATAAAACTAGCAAGAACAACAAGAAAACCCAAAAAAATCAACAGAAGAGATGAACAAACAAACAAAAACTCCAGGTTCAGGAACAATAGAATTTCAGTCTTAGTTTAGGTTCTGGTGTTACTCCTCCAGCATCCAGTCCTGGTGTTGGTATTTAAGCAGAAGTTCTGTTGTCTTTCCAGGGATTGGGTAGTGTTTTTTTTTTCTTCTGTCTTTTAGTGGCAACTGTTTGCTCAGCTCCTCTCAGTGATGTGTGGTAGTTTAAGTTTGTATGTTGTCCTCAGAATCTGGAGATCAGTTCTGTAGCTTACCAGCTGTCCTGCATTGGAGATGGGTTTTTGCTGTGCTGGTTTACTAGGGGCTTGTTTCTTTGCCTCACCCCCTTCCTCATGGGAAAAGTCAGTGTTCCATCAGCCAGGCCCCTGCTGTCAGCATGTTATGATGGTTTGCTGTTTGCTTTTCAGTTTTGCAGAGCTGTTTGACTTTGGGTGTTGCTCAGGAGATGAGCTTTGTGGTCCACTACCTGCCCTATTTCAGGTGATGAGCTTTGTGGTCCACTACCTGCCCTATTTCAGGCAGTGGCTTATCACCCACCCACTGTCAGCCTTTCTGCCTTTCCAACCATTTGTTTACTGATTGTTTGTGTGAAGATCAGCTCCTTGCTCCCACCTTCTCCTGGGTGCATTTAGCATTTCTGTCCCCTTTTCTGTGTGCTAGTTTCCCTTTCATTGTTTATTGTTTAGTTTTTTTTTTTTTTTTGTAGGTAAGGGTCAGTCTGCCCAGGGTGCTATGCTGGTTTATCCCAGGGTGGCTGGGGGAATATTGTGTGATGCTTGGCACTCACCTGTTTGGCCTGAACAATGTGTCTTAAACAGGTTTGGAGCCAGTGGCTGCTGGTGGCAAGCCACCACAGGTTAATGTGGCGTGGAGAAGCTTTCTACTGGCAAGGAATTCAGGGCATCGATGTTTTGATTCTCCTTGGAGCTTTATTTCCTCCAAGTGTGGCTCCAATATCTCAGCAAGGTTTTTGATTCATGGAACTCACACTGTCTGCTTCCCTAGTCTTCATCTTGGATTGGAACAGGATTTATATTTCAATTCCTTTTAGATTGTGAGAGGGTGGTAAAATAAATCAATTAAAGGTAACACTTTTGATCTCTGCATTGGGAAATATATATTTCATGACTACTATTAATTTGTCTAAATTTAGAATTCATCAGTAGTATGTTAAAATTATTTATATATCTAAAGTTCTCAAGATGGGATCTACACAAAGCTTTGCTAAAGCTAAGTGCAGTCCTCTAAAAATATAACACTGATATGGGACAGATTTTTATCCTAGCCTCATGAAGGCTGGAAGACAGGATTTTTTCAGACATACTGTGTAGAGCCTGCACTATATAATTTTCATGATTAGTAACATTGGAAGTGATTGACTGCCAAAACTAATGAGCTATTTTCTGGAAATGGCTTGTCTATATCTGTGTTCTGAAAGCAGCATACCTGGTTATCAGAACTCCTTATCCATGCATTCTTCTGTGTACAAGAAGGATGGTGAGTTTCAATCATAAATTCTACTTTTCAGTATTCAAGGTAGCAGAAATGGAATAATAAGCTTTCCCTGGAATAATATTTTCCTTATTATTTAAGGCAGTATTTTTTTTATATTAGTTACTGAGTTATTACCTTTCTCCTGATAAGTGTAATTTTTTTATTCACAGTACTTGGGATTTGCTGAGATGAAGCTTACATAGGAGCTTAAGTTTTGGAGGAATCAGGTATTTAATGTGGTAGTCCAAAATACACATCTTGATACACACTTTCTTTATCTTTTCTTGTAAAATAAATTAATATATTATTTCAATGCCCATACAATAGTGTATAAATATATTTATCATGTACGGTATACTTTTGAGATACACACACACATATATATACATAGATACACATATATAAACATATATCTGTATTAAATATGTATGTATATTTATATATAGAGAGAAAGAGAATGGCTAAGTTGAGCTAATAACATTTGCACAATTATTTTTTGTAGTGACAATGCTTAAATTCTAATATCAGCAGCTTTTTAGAATATAGTGTATTTTATTAATTATTAATTCTCTGTTTCTTATACATTATAGTTTATATTTTTTAGAATTACATGGATTTCTGGATATCAGTGATATTATCTGAAAATATAAAGAACTTTTTTTCCATTAAATTGATAGACCTGAATCCTTATGATGGCAAAATAACTCTCTTTAACAAGACTAAAATAATGACAAAAGTTGTATTAGAACTAAAACTATGTATTACTTCTATGACACAAACATGACCTCAACTTATTGCAATAGGAGTTATTGAAAAACATCCATTTGAAACTATAAGGAATAGGAAAGGAAAACAGTGAGAGGTGAGATAAATAGAAAAGAATGTGGAACCGAGACGACAAAAGAAAAAATTAGGCTATAGCCAACTTGCATGATGGCCAGTTAACTCTGATAATTAAACTGACATTCTTTCTCTCTTTGTCTACATGATGAAGAGTCCCAGTTAACTCCCTCTACTTTTCAATTAAACCAGGTAATCTTCTACTTCTTATCTCTCTCTGACCACCAGAAAATAAACCCGTCAGCAAGACATACAGCTTCAGAGATGTGGCACCAGATGCCTGGAGAACCAATGCCAGCAACCACTCTGGACATGTGTTTCATTACATATTCAACCTGAGACCCTTTAAAAAAGCAGACATTTTCTCTCAGAAAGGGGCCAACAGTGCTTTGCAAAGTTCACTCTCAGTGTCCTCCTCTTCATCTGATGAATAATAAACCATATTTCCTTTTCCTCAAAAAGCCCTGCTCTCATTATTTGTGATTTAGCATTGAGGCCTATTTTTCTTTTCTTTTTTTGGTAACTGCAGTGCATATTAACAACTCAGGGTGCTGCTAGGTGTATAACAATTTTAAACAGATACATCACAAACTTTTTATGGTTTTCAATGATCTGTGGTAGATGCTCTTAAGTATATAAAATTTTATTAAACTAAGTATCAGAATACTGTATTCTACCATTGGCCTGTCAATAGTTTGTATGTATTCATGTATGAAATTAAAAAATAATTTTAAAAAGGTTTAGTAGAGATCTAAGGTTTGTTTTTATTTCCTGTGTTTTTGTTTCTGTATCTTTATATTTTAGCAAAAATACATTATTTCTAGAAAACCCTCATTCCCTTAAAAACATTTTTTATTGATAATATGCTTATATGGATATAGTTGTTCCAGAGAAGGAAAAGTTCCCCCAGCTTTCAAGCAGTTTACAGCTTAAAGTGGAAGTGAATCAGAATATTAGCATCAAAATTACACTGCTGATTATGCAACTGTAATTATGAAGAGTCTTCTCATCTACCCTGTTATTTAACATAAATATATTGAGTATCTATTATGTCCCCAGCACTTTGGTAGATATTACAGAGAAAATGACAGCAGAGGGAGAGGAAGGGAGAGGGAAGGAGAGAGAGAAGTGAGAGAAAGAAAGAAAGATAAAATAAAGAAAGAAAGAGAGGAAGGAAGGAAGAAAGAAGGAAGGAAGAAAGAGAGGAAGGAAGAAGGAAAAGTAAGAGAGGAAGGAAGAAGCAAGGAAGGAAGGAAGGAAGGAATGAAGGCACAAAGGAACAAAGGGGATAGGAGACTCCAGAGGCACCTGCACACCCATGTTTATTGTGGCACTATTCACAATAGCCAAGTTATGGAAACAGCCAAGATGCCCCACCACTGACGAATGGATTAAGAAAATGTGGTATCTATACACAATGGAATTCTATGCAGCCATGAAGAAGAACAAAATGTTATCATTCTCTGGTAAATGGATGGAATTGGAGAACATCATTCTGAGTGAGGTTAGCCTGGCCCAAAAGACCAAAAATCGTATGTTCTCCCTCATATGTGGACATTAGATCAAGGGCAAACACAACAAGGGGACTGGACTATGAGCGCATGATAAAAGCAAGAGCACACAAGGGAGGGGTGAGGATAGGTAAGACACCTAAAAAATTAGCTAGCATTTGTTGCCCTTAATGCAGAGAAACTAAAGCAGATACCTTAAAAGCAACTGAGGCCAATAGGAAAAGGGGACCAGGAACTAGAGAAAAGGTTAGATCAAAAAGAATTAACCTAGAAGGTAACACCCACGCACAGGAAATCAATGTGAGTCAATGCCCTGTATAGCTATCCTTATCTCAACCAGCAAAAACCCTTTTTCCTTCCTGTTATTGCTTATACTCTCTCTACAACAAAATTAGAAATAAGGGCAAAATAGTTTCTGCTGGGTATTGGTGGGGGGGCGGAGTGGGTGGTAAGGGAGGGGGTGGGGGCAGGGGGGAGAAATGAACCAAGCCTTGTATGCACATATGAATAATAAAAGAAAAAGGAAAAAAAAAACAAAGGGGATAGGAGAGAATAAGAGAAACATCAAACATGACTCTTGTTTTCTTTGAGGGCAAAGTTTAGTGGGAGGGAAATACATTAGATAGTGCATCACACAAATACAAAAATGCAAATCAAGAAACATATTTGGATAAAGGAACATGATCCATGAAGATTATTAACAACAAAGACTGATGAAGTCTGTGGTACTCAGGAAGACCTCCTGAAGCAAGTGACAGCTAAGTATTCCTGAGACAAAGGTTTGTCAATTATCAGAACAATTAAGACCAATGTCAAGGCCCCAGGATTAGTGATGAGCCAGAGAAAGAGCAAGATGGAAATGCAGATAAAAATGACCTGAGAGTTGCATGGGAAAGTGCACCTAAAAGCTATCGGAGGGGTCAGACTAACCTTGTGTGTGATATTGGGGGGCAGTTACTCTAAATCAGTAAAACAATAAACAGGAGTCCATCAAGAAGACATGATAATTTAGAGGTCTGTGGTAGAAAAGAAAAGAACAATATTTCAGTGTGCAAAAAGATAATAATGCATGCACTGCAGGGTTTCTCATGCTGAATAGCTATGCCCTCCCAGGACATTTGTCAATTCCCAGAGCATTTGTTACAACTAGGGAGATGCTTCTGCCATATAATTAGTACAGGGTAGAGATACTGTTAGGATTTTACCATGCCCAAGATAACCCTCCACAATGTGAATTATCTGGTGCCAAACATCAATATTTCTCCAGTGGTAAACCATGACCTACAAAGTTGAGAATTAAAGGGCTATGAATTGGAAGTGTGTCTAAAAAGTTTAAAAAATAACCATATCATTTTCAAATTTATAAGAAGGGCAATAGAAAACAACTGAAAAATTTCATATGAAGAACTGATGAGTGACATGAATTTTTGAAAGATTACTTTGATTAATATGTGGCATGCATTATGACAGAAGAAGAGGGAGACACAGAAATTATTAGAAGATTTTTCAGTAATGCAAGTGACAATCAAAGGTAAACTGATTGGTCTCAGTTCCACAGGAGCAGAGGAACTCATTTTAGAAGGAGTGGGTAGGAGGGAGAGAAAAACACATTTCTCAGAATAAAGGCATCCTTCTCAGGGAAGGTATTCAAGAATAAGTTTTTAATACCTGAGATATTAGAAATGTTGTAAAATTTTATTTTAATAATGACAAAAAATATTGTGTTTAGTTCATCAGATACAAAAATGTTTTGTTGCTAATTACATGAGAAATGACTATGAAATATAAGCCCTCCTATTTATTTCATGAAAATAATCCTAAAATTTAGGACATTTAGAGTATTCTATTACATTCTATTTAGTTTTGGAAAATTTCCCATAACTTCAAATAGAAATAAAGTCTACTATGTTTTGACTTTAATGACTGAATGGTGTAGTGAAAAACTTTCTATTCTAAATGATTTCCAAGTGCCATATTTTCTATATTTTGCTTTAGAAGAAAAAATAATGATACATTTCACAAGTATTCAAGAGAAATGTATTAGTGTAACTACAGAGCCCTGCTTTGCAAGCTGCATCATTGGCACTCATTCTCTCCTTTTATTTACATCATTTGTGCCCATGAATAAATAGATCAATGAGTCATAAACACTGCAGGCACCAGAAATTTCTCAAGTTTCATAAAACTGTTTTCTTCATATTGATAATATAATTTTATAATCATCTGCCATAAATTTGTTTTCTGGTGTCCTAGTTAAAAAGTTACAAGTTGTCAAAGTTTTAGTTTCACTATGCACATCAAATCTACTGAAATGTTTCACTATGTGAGTCAGCTGTTTGCTTAGATTATGTCAGACTTTGGTTAATTATTTTAAATATAGATTTAGTTCAATTGACTTTCTGAGTCAGTCAAATTTATACTCTAGAAAGTGAAATTAGCCTCTTTATGTTATAAAAGAACAACAAAAACAATATACCAAATTGTTCCTACAACAACAAAAACAGTATACCAAATTGTTCCTAAATTCAAAATGCTAATATAATTTTTGTATTGCATTAATTCATCCAGAAATTCATTTTGAAGTGGTAACACTGAGTTTTTATTTTCTTTCTTTAATTTTGCGAGGTGGTGATTATTGTTGCATGAATTTCTAAACAAATACAGTTGTTTTCAAATTTTCAATACAAATTCAATATTACAAAATGATTAATAGCAACATAATTATCAACAGTTTGTTACTCATGTACTAGGAGTTAGCCATTTTCTCCTTAGTATTCAAGAAAGAGAATGATACATAAGGTCAAGATCAGAACTTTGATTAGCTAATGAAGATTCTTAATGTACACCAAAATTAAATCAGGGCACATTTTAAGAAGAAAGTCATTTAAAGCCAGGGTTAGAGATCATGGCAGGGTCAAATTCATATTACTCCTGAACAAAGGAGAGAAAAAAAGAAAAAGAGAGAGAGGAATAGAGGGAAAGAGAGACAGTGGGGAAGGAGGGAGAGATGAAGGAAGGAAAACTGTGATATAAAGCTGCAGGTTCAAAAGCTAGTAACAGGGAGTGGAGAAATAAATAGACATGTATGTACAATTATACATACATATATTCATATGTGTACATATGTCATTCACAAAGGTTTAACATATACCATGGGGAGGCATGGCACTTGATTATAAAGATTTTTCACCATAATATGGAACAAGAAATATATGAATAGCTTTTTATTTTACATGCCATTTTCTTAATTAATGAATTGAATAGAATACATAACTATACATAACTTTCTACTAGGCATAGTTTTAAATTTTCTTCTATGGTCCAAATTTCCCTGACTGCTTTCATTCAATGATGTATACTCACTATGAGAATGACAGTTATATACTGTAAATGAAAATACAGTCAATTGAAATAAAATGAAACAAAAAAAGAATAAAATTTAAGTTAATAAGCATATTATTATTTCAATCCAGAAAATATATTTTCTTTTCCATTTAACCTAGTTTTTTAAGAAAAAATATCTAAACATATTTTCTAAATATATACACTTTTTTGTTTCATAAGTACTTTATTAAACTAATGAGGTACATGACTAAGAAAAGTTATTTTATTTTATCATTTTTACATTTACTTACATGTGTATACATTTTTTGTGCCACCTCCCCATTCCTTCCACCCTTACCCTCCCTTCTGGGCAAAACTTTTTCTGCCCTCTTGTTCTCCAATTTTGTTGAAGAGAAAACATAGGAGATAATATGAAAGACATAAAGTTTTTGCTAGTTTGAGATGAAGAAAGCTATACAGAGAAATTCCTAGCATTGCTTCCATACATATGTGTGTTGCAACCCACATTGGTTCACCTCTGCCAGACTTTTTCACTAGTTCCTGGTCCCTTTCCCATAGTGGCCTCTGCCAGTTTAAGATTACCTTATTTTCTCCTCTGCAGTGGGCACATCAAACACTTTAAGTTTTAGGTTTCCTTCCTCTTCCCATTCCTTTGACAATTTTTCATCTGCCTCATCTTTTAGTGAATATTTTAAAATGTTACATATATACATCTATGAATGTAGGTATTTACAAACATTATATGCATGTAAAATATAAATTCTCTGCATATGTATTAATGCATACAAAATATAGTATGAGTGCATATTTATATAGATATATAACTATGTATTTTACATATTTGTATGCATATATAATAAATATAGAAATATTTGTGCTTGTATTTAATGTAACTTAACATTTATACATATATATGTAATACACATAAGTATGTAACACATAAGTGCATTTCTGAGAACAGAGGTAGCTTCTACCATGTGAATGACATGCTATCTGTGTTCCTGCCTCAAGCATTAGGCAGTGAGTTATCTACTTTTCTCTGTTAATCATGTTGTTGGTATCTTATAAACCTATAAGCAAACGTCATTTCTCATGCATTAGTCTCATAGTTCTCCAAAGATAAGAGTTTAATAGTAATTTATTGTTTTGTTAAAATTTGTTTGTTCAGTTTTAAGTTTTAGGAAAAAGCTGCTCACAAAGAAAGCTCATGAGAAAAGTCTCATGTCCAAGAGCAAGCTTTAATGATGGGCACAAGCCACCAGACCCACTGTAGAAAGATGGTGCAAGGGCCAACTCTGGGCCAGGTGTGACCTTTTATAGAATATGGAGGGTAAGAAGTTGGTGCATGTGCAGGAGTCTCCAATGGGGGTGGAGCTTCTCTTGGAGCATGGGAATTTTTTGTTAAAGGGCAGGGCTATCTTGGGAATGGCTCCATTTTCCAGGAAGTGAGACCTGAGGATAAAATGATCACTGATTTATAAAATGGCAGGATTATTGTTCTATTATTCCCCCAGTTTTTCTTTAATAATGATGAAGGTAGGGGCTAAGGATAGGGAATAAGGGCAAAGCAGTTGTCTCTTAGCTGCTTTCTACTGGCAGGGGCATAAATGGAGCACGATTCTCAGACTCCTGTGATGTTCTGGTTGGGGCCTTCAGAATAGTTTTTCCAGGTTGTTTTGGAGAGGTTGATATCCCTGGAGGTAGAACTGTTTAAACTTTTGATTAGCAATAGCAGACATGCAGTCTAAAAGAAATCTTTGTTTTTTGTTCTTATGATACAAGGGAGGAAGCTTAAGAATATGAGAGCAAGAAATATAGGCATTTGGGCATTAACCAGGAGAAACACTGTGAAATATTATGCCTTAGAGGATTCCAAGAGTCCTGCAACCCCCGTCTCCATTTTTCTAATTGTTCCTGAAGTTGTCTAATTTTATTTTTTAATACCCCTGACTGGTTAACATAGAAGCAACACTTTTCTTGTAAAAATAGGCAAAGACCATCTTTCTCTGCAGTGAGCTGGTCAAGGTATCATTGGCTTTGGTGTATAACAGAGGCTAGGGAGTCAAGTTATTTTTATAGGGTTAGGATAGACTCAGCTATGGTTTGAAGACCACTTATTAATTGATTAGAGAGTTTTGTGTAGTAGTGGACAGAAGTTCTTATTCTCTCAGCCCCAGTTCCCATGGAACCTGGTATTCTGAGGGTAGCTAACGAGGAAATAGCCTGGATTGCCCTTTTAGATTGAAGGTGCATTGTGAGAGGAATGAGGAGGTCCTGATCTTCTGTAATAATATCCATGTAAGGAACCAAAAATACCAGAGTGCAGATACCCTTGCAGGCTTGAGGTGAGCAGGGGTATACACTCTAACCACATAGAAAGAGTCCGGAAATGGGGGGAGTGCAGTCAACAGATATTGTTTCCAGTTTTGTTGGCTGTCCTAGTGGTGTGACATTTTTCGGCCACTAGGAAGTCTATCTTAACTGTCCTTGAGGAACTCTGCAGGCAAAGAGGGGCTGGCTGGAAGAGGGGAATTGGGGAAAGAGTGGAGGCAGTGAGCTTTCTGGTGAAGGAACAGTTAAAGGTAAGGGGTGTGGAAATATTTATGGGGCTGGTGATAACCTGAGAAGGGCCAGTCCTCTGACATATCCAATACCCATGGGCTAGAGTAGGATTGGTGTTGAGTAGTTGATGAGTGGTATTTATGACCAGAAGGAGAAACGTTTCAGAAAGGGACAACTTGTGCAAGGGAATTTGGGGATGCTTTCTGGTGGGAAAGAATAAATCACTCAGTCTTTGAGGTACCTGAGTGTGGAGGACCTTCCAGAGGGCCCCATCCTGGACTCTGCCATCATCAGATATACAAGCTGTGAGAGGTAAGTCCAACATACCTGTTCCCCCTCCTTCTGTGGCAGTGGTAGCCAGCATGGTCATCTTTGCTGATACCCATTCAATATTTTTGATTAAGATGTTGGCACAAAGTGCTGGTGCTATAGCATGCTTTTTGCATGATGGTATATGCTGTAAATGGCCGGCATGGGCAAGGGGGGAGGCCCCAGATTTCAAAGGTCCAAGTCATAAGAAAGAAGAGAGCACAAAGAGTAAGACACACAGGGCAAGGTATCCAAAACAGAGAGCTGGGCAATGGGGCCATCTCCATGACGGGGAGAAGTTGCCCACAGGCCAATACTCAGGAGAGAGGGGACGAGGACAAGAGTTACCTACAGAAAGAGATGGAGTGAAAGCATAGGTAGTGTGGTTTACAATAAGTCAAAGAAAATGTTGGAAAATGAATAGACTTCTTCAGAAGTAAAGGATTCTACCTTTCAGAATACTTTCAGAAAGGATACTTCCTTTCAGAAGTAAAGGAAAGTACCTTGGAGGTGAAGGTCAGCTATCCAATCTATGAAGCAAAGGTAAAGAAAGTATGAGAAAGGAGGGAGGCCGATTGTGTTGGGAGGTGAGAAGAGCAAAATATCAGAGTAGAGGATATACAGGAAAGAGTAAAAGTGTGGGCAGGCACTGGCAGGAAAGAATGGGATGGGGGAAGTATAAAGATTGAGCAGGCCAGATGCCAGATCCCTAGGCATAGGTCTCCTGCCTATACCTGGGGAATCTCCATGGGTGTGTCTCCATCTTCTAGGATCTTGGGGAGGCAGGCAATCTTTATTTTTATTGATCCTATAAGAAGAGATTGTTAGGTCTTTTGTGGGGCTGCCAGTTTTAGATTTTTGACATATAACCAGGAGGGAAATCCTGCTAGCTTAGCAGCCATGGGGGTGGTAAGGATGACCTTAAATGGGCCTCTCCACTTTTCCTAAAGGTGGCTGGGTGTGGTTGTATTTTTTAGATAAACCAGATCTCCCATTTGGAGGGAAGGAGTTATTTCGGTGGTGTCAGAAGGCTGTGGCAATTGATCATGAGCATGAGACCAAAGGAGAGAGGTAAGAAAAGTGAGGAGAGTATTGAAGACAGTGAGGGAAATGTTAGGGTGTTCTAGCTGGACCATGATAGGGAAGAGTGGATGACCATAGAAGAGCTCAAAGGGACTGAGCATGAGTAGTCTTTTCGGAAGGACCTGGAGGTGGAGAAGGACTAGGGGTAGGAGCTTTCTCCAATCTAGGTGGAGCTTGAAGGAGAGTTGGTGAGAGTATTTTTTAGTGTGCAATTGGCACATTCAACTTTACCTGAAGATTGAGGTTAATAGGAAATGTGAAACCTCCAGTGAATATTTAAGGCTTGTGCCAATTTTTGGGAAATAGAGGAAACAAACTCAGGCCTGTTGTCTGACTGGATGGAGGCTGGGGGCCAAATCATGGGATGATTTCTGTGACCAAACTGATGTCACTGTGGAGGCCTTCTTATTGGTCATAGGGAAGGCTTCCACCCATCCCATGAAGGTGTCCACCAGTACCAGGAGGTACTTAATCCTCTTTACTGGAGGCAAATGTGTGAAGTCCACTTGCCAGTCCATGGCAGGGAGGCATCCCCTGGCTTGATGGTAGGAAAGGGAGGGAGTCTAATATTGCAGTTGGGGTTTGTGTGCTGGCAAATTGAGCAGGATTGGGTAGTTAGTTTAAGGTAATGTATGTCTCCTGGAGATAGAAAAAGGGATTGGCAGAGAAAGGCGTAAAGAGCATGAAAATTGCGATGAAAAGGGATATGTAAATAAGAGAGAAGAGTTTTAATTTCAGAAGGGAGCAGAGAGAGTTTAGTGAGAGGTGAAGAAGCTGGGGTAAGGGGGTACATGGCCAATTGGGGTGTAGTTTGGAGAGCTGCCCACTTGGCCTCTGCATCCCCTCAGTTGTTTCCTCTGGTATTTATGGAAGAATCAGTTTGATGGGCTTTGCAATGAGTAATGTCCACCTGGGAAGGGAGGCGTGAAGCCTCTAGGACCTGGCCTATTAAGGCAGCATTAATAATGGGAGTTCCTCTTGTAGTTAGAAATCCCCTTTCCTTCCAGATAGCAGAGTGGGGCAATAAAGTGTGAAACGCATACTTAGAGTTAGTGTAAATGTTAACAGTTTTGTCTTTTCTCAGGGTCAGTGCTCTGGCCAGAGCAGTCAATTCTGCCTTTTGGAAAGTAGTACCCAAAAGGAGAGGGCATGCCTCAATTATAGCAGAATCAGACATGATAGCATATCCAGCTCTTCGCTGTCCATTGTGAACAAAGGAGCTGCCATCAACGAACCACTGTAGTCAGCCTGAGAAAGAGTGCCCTCCTGAATGTGGTCTGGTCAGGGGAGGAGTTCCTCAAGGGTCTCAGGCAGGAGTGAGCAAGGGTTGTTAAAGAGAGAGAAAGAAGAGTGGCTGGGTAAAGTGTGTGTGTGGGGATCCTTGATGAAGGCCACCGGGAGGGATGGGATATGGGAGGGGGCATAGAGTAAAGTCTCTTATATGTTAGGAGTTCTGAGAGGCTATGGGGGGAATAGACAGTAAGGGGGGATCCAAAGGTAAGCTTTTTGCTTTCCTGGATCAAGAGAGAGGGGACTGCCAGGGCCCTAAGGCATGGGGCCCATCCCCTGGTTGTGGGGTCTAACTGTTTGGAGAGGTATGCTACTGGAGCTAAGGACAGCCCTATGTTGTGTCCCAGAACTCCTAGAGTGAACCCTTGCCTCTCAGAAACGTAAAGGAAAAAGGGGTAAGTGATGTCTGGCAGGAATCACTGGGGCTTGTAACAGGGCTTGTAAGAGGGTTTTTAAATGGCCGGACAAAGGCTAAGAGGGGTCCAGAGGCTCTTGGATGGGACTCCTGGATGCCTCATATAGAGGCTTAGCCATCAGACTGAAGTTGTGCACCCAGGCTCTGAGATAGCCAGCCAGGCCAAGGAAGGAGAGAATTTCAGCCTTGGTGGTGGGGGCAGGGAGAGAGGCTAACAGGGCCTTGCAATCTAGGGTGATAGTCCTGTGAGTAGGGGAGATGGGTAGGCCCAGGTAAGTCACCTAGAAGAGAGCTAGTTGAGCTTTCTTAGGGGACATGCAGTATCCCTTTTTTCCCAAAAAATTAAGCAGGAGGGCAGTGTGTTATTGGGTATCCCCAAGGGAGGGACTGCAAAGTAGGAGGTCATCTACATACTGAAGGATTTTACTCAAGGAGAGATGGGGTAAGGAGGTCCCTACCCAGAGCCTGGTCAAAGAGGTACGACTATCCTGGAACCATGAGGCAAGACAGTTCAAGACAGTTGTTGGAAAGTATGAGTATCTGGATCAGTCCACATAAAGGCAGAAAGGTTTTGGAACTGCAGGTGGATAGAGATAGTGAAGAAAGCATCTTTTACGTCCAGGAATGTGAAATGGATGGTGGTACAGGGGATGAGAGACAGGAGAGTGTAGGGGTTGGGCACCACCGGGTGTATAGGAGTCAGTGCCACATTGATGAAGTGGAGATCCTGCACCAGAAGGTAAGACACATTGGGCTTTTTTATAGGCAGAATAGGAGTGTTACAGAGGGAGTGGGTTGGGTGAAGCAAGCCCTTAGCGAGAAGCTCTGAAATGATAAGCTTTAATCCCTGTAAGTGGATTAGAGAAATGTGATATTGAGGTTGGCTTGGGAGAGTGGAGGGATCCTTGAGAATAATAACAATAGGTTCATGATGTGTAGCAACTGCAGGGTTCTGGAGGTCCCACATAATGGGATCTACCAGTGCAGCATGTAAGGACAAGGGGTCGGGAGGGGCTTGTGGAAGCAGTGCTCCCATGAGGGCAAGGAGGGGCCATGAGGTTGGAAACAAGGGGTTAGTGGGTCACTGTTTAAGAGGGAGTGGGTGTAAGGTGAGAGTGGCTTGAATTTTTACAAAATGTTCCTCCCCAAAAGCAGAGTGGGGCAATTAGGGTGGACAAGGAAGGAGTGAGTAAAAAGTGTATCTCCCAGTATGCAGGTTAAAGGAAAAGTCATTAAGGGATGGGTAGGAGTTCCTTCCACCCTGACTATGGAGGTTAAAGAAGGCTTAGTAGTTCCCCAGAACTCCAGCAAGGCAGAGAAAATGCTGACAGTATCTATGATGAAAGAGATAGACCTACCTTTGATGACGGCAGTTACCCTGGGCTCCCATGGAATTATGGTTGTTGGGCCTGGGAGTCCTGGGGTCCATCAGTCATTGGCTATAGTAGCCAGTCCTAAAAGATCAGTAAAGGAGGAGGGACAGTGAGCGGACTTAGACCCTCCGCCTTGATGGGTGGAGGGGTAGTCCATCACCCAGTGGCCCTCATGTTTGCACTTAGGACATAACCCCTGCGGGCGATGTGGTTTAGGACATGCACGGGCTCAGTGTCCTTCAAGGGCACACTGAAAACGTGGGCTGGGAGGTGTTCAGGATTTTCCCTGGCCTTAGGAGTTTGAGGTTGGAGGCCTCTGTCGAAGGGCTTGTGCCAACATCTGGAATTTAGCCTTATCTCTCCTTTCCTTATTAGCCTTGTGTTGTTCTTGGTAATTGTAGACCTTGAAGGCCTGTGGAGTATGAGGACCATTTTCCAGCCTTTTAAGCTTCTTTCTTATATCTGGGGCTGGCTGGGAGATAAAATGAGTCATAAGAATGATTGTCCCATCCTGTCCTGGGTCTCAGGGTCAACTTTTGTATGGCGTCCTAGTGCCTCTGTGAGTCAGGACAAAAAACTAGCTGGATTTTCCTCTTTCTCCAGTTGAATTTCTCTGAGTTTATCAAAATGTAACAAACTTCTGGGCCAACTTTTTTTTGTCCTGCAACTAAACAAGTAACTATCTCATCCCTAAGCATTC
This sequence comes from Castor canadensis, assembly GCF_047511655.1. Classification (NCBI taxonomy): domain Eukaryota; kingdom Metazoa; phylum Chordata; class Mammalia; order Rodentia; family Castoridae; genus Castor; species Castor canadensis. The sequence continues at coordinate 102,005,113 of NC_133386.1, forward strand.
TACCATTGGTTTGGCAATCCCAATTAGGCTCCTCAGCAGGGATCACTATAGCTCCTAAAGGATGGGTGGGGGTGGTGTGATGGACCTCATCTGCATGTGCCCTATCTGTGTCCCAGACTCTGTGTCAGTCCTCTGGAAGGAGGGTGGAAGGAAGAATGAGATAGATGTCATGCCAAGTAAGGTCATATGATTGAGCCAAGTATTGGAACTCTTTAATATAAGAATCTAGGTTAGTGGTGAAAGAGCCAAGGGCCTTTTCTATCTGAGAGAGGTCAGGAAGGGAAAAGGGGACATGGACCCTCACAATGCCTTCCACTCCAGCCACTTCCCGGAGAGGGTAGATGGAAACTGGCTGACTAGGGGTTCCATGAGAGTGAGTGTGTGGGGTGCTCATCAAGTCTTGCAGTTCTGGGTGAGCAGAGGGATCAGCAGAAGGGTGGGTGGAAGGAGGGGTAGAAGGATAGATGGAGGGAAGGACACAAGTAGTGGCAGGGGCCAATAGTTGAGCAATGGAAGCCCATCTCTGATAAGGTGGAGGCTCATTACCAGTGTCAAAAGAGTGGAAAGTTACAAAGTCAGGAGAGGGTTCAGAAGAGGATTTAGCTTGTTTTAAGGCTGGCTTAGAGACTAATAGAACCTGTGCAGGGGAACAGGAAGTACAGAAGGAAGGTTTGGTGCAGAAATAGGAAAAGGATTGGATGTAGGGTAGTTCCTTCTGTTTACTAGTATGCTCACAGAAATTGTATAAATCCCTTAAAATATTGGGATAGAAAGTACCATTAAGTGGCCATTTGGAGGCATTATCTAATGGATATTGGAGCCAGGCTTGATTAGAGAAAAATGAGCTTTCGGGGCTTGAGGTCAGGCATTATGTGAAGGGATCAGAAGACATCCCAATGGGGAGTCTGAAGGAATTTTGGATGGTCCAACTCCTATGGTGAGGCCTGACCTCAGGAGAGATATGTCAGGCATCCTCGAAATATTAGTTCCTCAGGAGAGAGAGTAGATGTGGTACACCTGGGAGGAACGTCTTCCTCATGGGCCCCACAATCCTAGGGAACTCTGTTCCCAGGGACAGGAGTGAGCCAAGACCTTGTGTTAGGATTTCAAGGAAATGAGAAAGAGATCATGGCTCTGCATGAGAGGAGGACTCACTGAGAGAGGACCTTGAGGGAAGATTGGCTAGTGGTAGATGGCAATTGGAGGCACTCTGGGGTAGAGGAAATTCCCTGTGAGCTGTGAAAGAGTGGCGTTTTCTGGGATCAGGGGTTCCAGCAAAGCAGCTCAGATCCTGGAGGAAGGGAATGGGAGTTGAGAGACAGAGCGGGATAGGGTCGGGGAGGCCAGGAGAGTTATGTCAGTGCCAGGAGCGCATCCAATCCAGGTCATGGCACCAAAATGTTAGGAAAAGTGCCGCTCACAAAGAAAGTGCATGAGAAAAGTCTCATGTCCAAGAGCAAAGTTTAATGATGGGCACAAGCAGCCTGACTGACAGGAGAAAGATGGCACAAGGGCAGACTCTGGGCCAGACATGACCTTTCGTAGAAGAGGGAGGGTAAGATGTTGGTGCATGCACAGGAGTCTCTGACGTGGGTGGAGCTTGTCTTGGAGCATGGGAATTTTTTGTTAAAGGGTGGGACTATCATTGGGAATGGCTCCATTTTCCAGGAAGTGAGTCCTGAGGATAAAATTGTCACTGATTCATAAAATGGTGGCATTATTGTTCTATCAGTAAGTCTATGGCATTTTATATAAAGATAAATATAAAATTATACCAGAAAGCATTGATAAGCTCTGGTAACATCAAGACTATGATGAAATATGTCTAAGTATAAATCATGCCTTCTGTTCTAACATCTGCCAATGAGAAAAGTGCTCTTTGATTGATTTCATAGAATTTTCTATATTATCACTAATATTATAAAAATAGCAGATTCTTAACCCCTGCTATCCAGGTATGATTATATTATTTTTGTTTTTAACAAATTATTCATAGCTCATATCCACATAAATTTAACTCACAGCATCTAACTAGCAGAAATAATTCAGGACTTAAATATCTCCACCATGAATTAGATTAATTTTACTCTTTCTAATTCAATTTTTTAAAACCTTGAAGTTAAATCTATATAATAGAAATGTTTTATCAATGTAAATATAAAATTACTAATTTTATTTTACTATAACTTAGCCACATTCTACTAGAGTAATATAATTAATATATTTAATTATGAGTACTCTATGGTTTTATTATAAAACTTTTTATCCAAATTTACCTTGTGTGGACATCACCAATTTTTATAGCATATGCATTTTATAAAAATGCTTATCAATTGAGATCATTTTTCTCAGAAGATAGTGCTAGAGGAAATCAGCTTCTGGTAGAAGGAGGAAAACTGAGAGCACACAAGGAAGAACTTTGTATTTGTAAGATGATTAGAATTGCATTCTTTAAGAACTTTTGGAGTTTGCCCTTGGAACCTTTTAGAATGCAATTTAATTCTCTATTACTTTAATTAATTTTTTACTCTTTTAAGAAAGACAACCATTTATAATGTTATACTTGACAGATGAATAGTTAGTTTGCAGAATCATTCACTGTGAATCTCTACAACTATGTAAGGCGGGAAGCTGGGAATTTTTCATGTATAATTAAGGCAGTGCTTTGAAACTTAGTGAGGATCTAACCTGAGAACCCAAAATAGAGGTAAAGCACAATTTATAAATCCTTTTGCACGTGTATTCAGTGAGCTTCCCATGTCTTTTGATTGCAAAAGTGAGATAAAAATGCAAACAATGACATCATTCATCTCTTTCCAGATAATAAGAACTGGCTAATGGATGTTGACTTTGGCTCTCTCCAGTCCTTTTTTAATCTGTCCCCTGTAACAGTTGCTGAGACTGTGCATCCCACTACCAATTCCACTTTGCTTATATTGCCATCCTACTTAGATGACTGGAACATACATTGACATTGAATAAAAATACCTTATAAATTGTTAAGAATTATAATTTTGTTTTATTATATCATTTACATTTGAACAGGCTATATTTATAACTAGTGCATCATGCCACATAAATAAGAATTAAAAATCATTTCAATGAAAATTATAAGCATTTGGCTTACTATGCAAAATACTTCCATAAATAAGTACAATAAAAATGACACATTGGTAAATCTTTAAAACTCTTTATTATATATATTGTAATATTTGATTATTATAGAAAATCTTGAACAAACCATTATGACCAGTAAATCAGTTCCCACTGCAAATAACAAAATAAGTATTTTTAAAATGATGTAGTGCGAAGTATTTTGCATTATTTTTCTCAATGGACTAGAGTCAAACTTGCATGAATGAAAAACAAACTGTACACTGTTAGAGGCAAATACACTATTGTAGTTATTAATCTGTTGACCAATATAGAAAATCAAAAGGCAAATTGGTAAATAATTATTAGATAAGCCTTTAATTTTACATAAATTTTCTGATGTGAATTTGCAAATAAATACACAAAAAATAAATGATTACACATATAAGACTGACTTTTTCAATAGAAGAATATTCCTTATTATATTTATCCAAAACAAGTCTTGTTTTAATTTAGTCTCTGGGATAAATAGGTCAACAATTTCAGTATTTAGACAACCATTTATGCTGTCTTTCCTACATCTCCCTTTTACCCCTGAATGCTCTGCTACACAATCTTCAGTAATGCAGAATGCCATGCTTCACCCAGGTTGCAATTCAAGAATGGTGGCTGCTCTCAGATGCTAGCCTCATTCAAATACACATGACAAAAGACATCTTGCTCAGAGTGATGTCCCCTTCCTGGGATAGCTTTCATCCACTGAGTGATTAATATTGAGGTTTGAAGCCCAACTCGCTTTTCCCAACTTGAGACAACATTGAAGGCTCACTCTGTGTCAGAGACACTAACAAGCACAGGTGAGTCATTTGCATATCAGTTCTGCAACCCTGCTTCTGACAAGAGTCCGGATCCTCCTCAGTTCCATGAGCATTCTTTAGTAAACTGCCTACCTATTAGTTTCCATCTTGCAGGCTGCTTTCCAGGAAGTCAACCAACAACATACCCTTTTGTACATTCTTTTACTAAGAGCCTTAGTATGCAAAATTCAAAAAAGTGCATTTTGAAGAGACCTAGTCTTTCAGTGTAAACTCTATACCTCTCAATAGTTAGATGTGTTTGCCATTAGCAAACTAATAAAGCACTGTTTTCTGTCAAACACAATCCACACAAATTGCCTAAGGAACCAATAGTTTTACCATCATGGTAATTATGATTGCTTTGTGCTATTGGAAATCTGCTTTTTTAAGTAGCTAAAAATCAATTCATTGAGCTATTTCATACTTTGCTGAAATAAATTATTAGGTTTGGTGAGGTACTGAAAAAATGATAGGAATTTTAATTATCAGTGTGCTTATACTAGCTATACATCTGACTTTGGACAAGTCACCTTTTTTTCCTGAGTCTCAATTTTGTTTTCAATAAAATCAGTGTTTGAGCAAAGGAAGTATGAGTCTTTATTAAGGAAAGTTGCAACAGGGAAACAATACTTTAAAAAAGAAAATTACAGACTGTGCTTGCTTCAGCAGCACATATACTAAAATTGGAATGAAACAGAGAAGATTAGCATGGCCCCTGCACAAGGACGACACGCAAATTCGTGAAGCATTCCATATTTTTCATGCATAGTTATAGTTCAAAATTTCATTCTATGAATAAATGGGTACATAAGAAAAAAGTAATTTTTTTCTGTGTGGAGCCTCACATGCTTTCAGTATTAAAATGAAAAACTGACAAATTATATTTATAATATAATCTCATTTTTTGTAAGGATATAAATCACAGACACATAATGAATACATATTTGCAAGCATAAAGAGTGTGTAGAAGAATATACTTCCTTCAGGTAAAATTTGAAATTATTAGTTGTTACTTATATCTTGTATAATTTCTTTCATTGTATACAACTGTATAAACTTTTAATACTGAAAATAGTTAAATATGATAAACTCAATCACACTTACAAGTCAAAGTGATTGATTATTTTCTAATGGTCAAGTAAGGACCTATTCTGATGCCTTAATACAAATGATGATGGTTTATCAGTGTGTGTTCATTTTATACAGCTATCATAATAAATTATCACAAAGCAAAAAAAAAAAAAAAAAAGAAAATTACAGACTGAGTGTGGTGGTGGCACAATTGTAATCCCAGCTACATATGAAGGATCTAGCATTGTTGTTGAAGGCACCAGGCAAAAACAGGACACTCTATTTGAAATAAAAGTAAAACAGAAAGGATTGGGGGGAGTGGTTCAAGTAGTAGAGTGGCTGCCTAGCAAGCCTGATGCCCTGAGTTCAAACCCTCAACCAAACAAACAAAACCCAGCTGCACAAAACATGTCACCATTCTTGTTCAAGTAATAGGTTATCGATCCCAAAAACGATGAGAGAAGATATTGAGGGTGGTAAATGGGGAACAGTGACAGTACCCCCACTGGTACTGTGGTAGATTTTCTAGACCACTACTCAAAAGCAACTGTCCAGTTTGAGAAGGAAACTCTCTTGTGGGCAGTCTCTTGTTTGCTACTGGAGGATACTTACTGGGAGAAAGGATATACTGTGCTTATGAACCCAGATTTCAAGAATCAGTCATAACTCCCTTCCCTTGACCAGATGAAGACAATGGCAAGGTCTGAGTCTTGACAGGAGCATGGATCCTGGATCAGTATGGGGGGGCAGGTGGCCTGCCAGAGGCAGACCGTGCCTTATACTACCTAGTACTGTTGGAGTAGAATTTGATTGTCACAAAACCATTGCCATTTTGTTCTGTAGTGGTCATTGCTTCAGTAACAACCACTGTCCATTCAAAATTAATTTATTTCAACATGAAGAGACCCTCAGCCTCTTTAGATTGTATCCTCAGAAATAGTCATTATACCTCTATAAAAAAAATCAACTGAGTAATTATGTGTAAACTGAGAAAATAAAGGCTTATTCTTTTCATTTTCCACTTTCTTCTTTTCTACTCATAATTAGCAATGGTGTGACTCTGATGCAATGGTATCACATTAAATGCTAGTACTAGATACAGTTTTATAGTTTCTTCATTTAAAATATTTCACAAATAATACTCTATGTCAGTGAATAAACAACTGAATCATAATGAAATAGTTGCACATTTTTCATCATGTAGATTTCTGATAACTTGTTCAATGAGTCTGACAACTGTTAGGTTAATTTTAAGTTTTCACTATCATATATTCTGTCTTGAGATTAATATTCTTATCAACTCTAAAGCAATGTTTGGTCACAGCTCATCAGTGGGTCGAATAACAATTTAAACATTGCATAAATCTCAAAACACTGATTTTTTGTTTTTCTTTGAAAGCAAAATGAAAAGAAAGAGAGGGGAGATATGATCAAAGTATATTGTATGCATGTATAAAGAGGTCATTAAGAAAATAATTATAAAATTTTTAATAAAAGAAGAAAGGGAATAGGGAGGAGGGGAGTAAGAAAGAATGGAAGGGTGGTAGAGGGTTGACTATGATCAAAGTATACTACATCTATGCATGGAAATATCACAATGAAACCCCTCACTTTGTACCATTAATATATGCTAATAAAATAAAAGAGAAAGAAAACCAAAAAAAGTACACAATGTAAAATGAAGCAGGGAAGAGACATAGAAATTTTAAAATGTAGAAATCCAAGCGGTCTACAAAGAAAAATTATATTCAGCTATGTAAATACAATTTTTGGTAAATTATATTAAATAACTCTAGTTTTCTTTCTTTCTAAGTACTAGGATTATTTTATAGCAACTGCTCTCAGTTCAGACAAATATTTAGAAAACCATTCAACTCATCAATATTTGACAATAGAAGACAAAAATATGGCAAGATTATTTTATTCAGTAGTCCTATGCTACTAATTAATACAAATCTGTAACTAATGGGACATCATTATTGATAAAGGATTTTAGACAAGTTTCTCCATTGAACTATAAATATTATAGAATGAAAGAGTTTATCAGAAAAGACAAGTTTAAAAAATTAAAAACAAGTTAGCAATTTTATAAGGAACAAAGGTTACTAAAAGGACTAGAATTTCATTTTAAAATACCACCTATGCTTCTTTGTAGTCATATAAAAAAAGACAGCTGACTCACAGAACTCGTTACTTTTCATAGAGAATATAGTCAAAATTATGCAGAAAGGCCATTTTCACTGTAAACTGTTATGACAATGTTTGACTTGTAGTTTTGTTATTATGTAGGAATTGCTGAGAGACAGTAGAAAGTCTTTGCTCTGGCACTCTCTAGGGATTATTTCCCTGTTAGCATAACTATGGATGGACACCATTTAAATACATTTAAGTATTTCAACCCATACTCTTGAATTTCAAAGAGAGTAATTCATATTCAAAGTCATTTTTGAGTAATATATAACATTCTTTTGGGAAGATCATTTGAGGAAAGAAATTAAGGCAGACTTACCTTCCCATCGATGTATTTTGTCTACAGGAGTACATAGTTCATGCAAATATTCATCCTGTAACTAATGAATAATGGAAGCAAGCTACCTCAGAAGGGATAAAGACAGTTAGCAGTTTATTGAGTCTCAGTATTACTTTATTTTGAATGTGTCTGAGGTCAACTACATAAATCTATATAGAAATTTAAGTGGAATTAATTGGAAGAGAGTAGCAATTTCTATTTGCCATAAAATAGTTTTGGACCTCTAAAAGCAATACAAAGATTTAAAAGTAAGCAGAATTGTGTATGTTGCATATGCTACAATTAAAATTTATACCATTCATTAGCTTACCAAACAAGAAAAAGTCAACTTAGGTGTGAATGCTAGAGGGTGATTAGTGTGTACTTTGTGCACATGTAAGGATGTCAACCAGAACATATGTCATTCACTTGTAAATTCATACATGTAAATAAAAATTAAAGTAAAAAGTCAAGCTAAAAATATTATTCACCCTAAACCTCACATATCGTGAAAAGGCAGGATTATATAAATATATGTATAAATTAAATATATATATGCTTCACTTATATCTGGAAGAATATAATTTGTGTGTTTATACACAAATTAAACATAAGTGGATTTAAATATGAATATATGCCAAAGGTATAAGATTTAAGGTAATATCATATTGATCAATTAATTTAGCATCAACAATGCAGCACTATTATGGAAAAAAGAACACGGACAAGATTCTGAAATGCACATATAGATGTAAGCACAGAGCGCCTGCATGTGCAAGGCAACAGTCCTTATTCCTAATCAAATTGTCTAGGCTATTAGTTCTCTTCTGAGAGGTACATGTTAAAAATAATGTAGTGAATTAAAGAAGATATTATCAAGATTATCAAATACCTGAGAAATAAAAATAAGTATAAAAGGCTTGCAGAAACAGATTTTTTCCTACCTCACTGTAGAAAAATGGCTGAGAATTAATTCAGTATAATTTCCATGAACATAGCAAATTTGGAACAGAGATTGCTGTATCCAATACCTGGAATTTCTGAATTAGCAAGCTTGGGGGGAGCTCTAAATTTGTATTTACAACTCTCAAGTGACACTGACTGCTAATCTAGGGACTCTCCATCGCTCTCTTGTAGATTTCCAAAATATTTCTAGCACTTTTTAGCAGTCCATGTGCCTGTCTTCTATAAAGAAGATAATAATTCTTAGTGATTATGGAGTTTTTAGATGTTCCATAATATTTAAAAACTCATTTGATTTTACTGATTTCAATGTATTTTCTATTTTGTTATATGTATGTTACTATAAATGGATAACTTAGCTTTTTATTTTATTCTGAAAATCTTATTATGTAAGAAACATAAATAAATATAGTACTCAAATGTGTATTGTGTGAATGAAATAATGACTGATGCTTGGATTATAACTGGTTCACCTAGTACACATTTAATAAAATACAAAACCAAAATACAACACACCACAAGAAGACAAAAGGCTAAGTCATTTAATTTGTTAACTACTCAGTTGAGTGACAGCATATTGACAAATTCAGAATTTCAGGTTGCTCTAGGTAGGTAATATATTTTTTATAACTTCTTAGGAGAGTTAGTGAATAAAATGTAGCATTGATTTACACTTGAAATATTGAATAAAGTTTTATTTTAGTTAACTCAGTAAAATGTACACTATTCATAATTTTCCACTTAAAAAATCCTAGATGTCAAAGATGAGACTCAGAATTCCTTAAAAAATAATTACTCTGAGCACTTTCTTTCAAATGAAAATAACTGTAGTGAATATGTCTTCCCATGTTTACATGACAAAACTGCATACAGCTAATCCTTAAGTGCTGTTTTCCTTGACCATAGATTTTAAGAGTTTTTGGAAAAGTGCTGAGATTCAGTACCTTTTATTTAATATCTTTTAAAGTAATTCTGTATCTATGGCTCATTGTAGTGCTTTAGCCATCATTCTAAGTGATTTAACCTTAGGTGAGTGGCTGGTCTTAATTCTGTTTCTTTTCTAAAAGAGTGTAAAACATTGATTCAATCCTTCTAGAAGTTTTATTAAGCATTAACAAATTATATTGTTAATCATATATAAATATATGTGTATGAGTTAGTATATGGTTATCTTTTTTTTCATTTGCTTTTTGTTTTTATATTACCATTTTAATTGTCCATATTTAGGGATACTATGTGCTAATTTAATTCATATACACAATGTTTAATAATCAAATCAGAGCAGTTAGCATTTCCATCTTCTTATATATTTTTAACATATAAAATATATAAACATAAAATAATTGTGCCTGTTCACTTGTTTTTAACTTCTGTTAAAAACCTTTTCACTTGGTTTTTAACTTCTAGTTCTCAAAGGCAACTGTAAGAGATCTCTCTTAATTTGCTACATTACCACATAGATGTTCACCTATTCCTGTGCACATTGAGTCTTTCAATATTCTTCATGTGCAGAAAGAAATACAATTTAAATCAAATACCATGTACTACAAAGAATATTAGAAAAATACTTTAAGCTCAAAATCTTAAACCACCATATGGAAATCAATTGAAAGTCTCCATTATTTATGTGGGATATAAAATGTTGATATCTGTGAAGATCTAGGTCCACAGTAGAAGTGATAAAGAGACTCAGCTACCTCAGGCAAACACATTTTAAAGAGCATCAGCTCTCTTTATGTGGGTGTGCTGCCAGATCTTGACCAGACACAGGGTTGAGTATACATAATCAGCAGAGCATCTTGGAATGGCAAAGCTTACTTTGCTCCCTATAGATAGCAGAGCTGACTTGAATAACTTACCATCAGCATTATAGCACTGTGTCAGGACCACTGCTGCCACAGGGAGGTTAATGTCAGAATCCTCTTTCCTTTCTGGAGATCACATTTTTTTTCTGTACTGTAATAATATTGTGAATTTCTTCCTAGGATTAACAGAGAAATCCACCTCCAGTTCATCTAGATAGTCACACATTTGAGTATCTTGATTTGCAATGTTCCCTGTACTGAACCAAAATTAATTTGGTCTAAATCCTGCCTCCATATTTGAACAATAAGTGTGATCCAATGCAGCCTCCATAGGAAGTGAACTGTACCCTTCCTTGATATGTGATCAAAGTGTGACCTAAGAATATACCCTTGTGCCCAAGCATAGACAACCAAGCCTCAGCCAATCAGTGGAATAGCGCTTCAGCCATTCACAGGCTTCAATTGGTCATATCATTTCCACATAAGGAGAATGTTTGATTATAGGAGGCAAGTGCTGGGAACAATCAGTTTGTTCCCTGCCATCACTTCTCTTTCTCTGTCTACAAATATAGCCTGTACATGTGTTGGGATGGGACCGTAGAAGTCATGTTTGTTCTGGAATGCTGCCTTGGTCCAAAAACATTTTTTTTCTTACACAAGGAACCTCTGTTAAATTTAACTGGTCTGAGCTTTTTCTTCTAATACCTGGTAACTCTTTCACTTCCAACACTTTGAAATTTAGATTTTATTTTCCTAACAATAACATATTCTTTTTCAAAATCTTATGCCAATGTTTATTAGGAATCTCTTCTAATAAGCCTTCCCAGTTTTTTTTACAAATTACTCTGCCACTACGTGCCCTTCTTTCTTCATTTTTTAAATGTAAGGGGAGGCCAACCTTGTTCTCCCTGACACCCAGATTTCTCTCTCCAACCTAGTCTATTAACACACTAACCACTTACAACCATTTTCCTACTATCACCATTGACATGATCCAACCTAGATCTAAAAAGGAACTTAAAAATATTAAGGTTTAATGGGCCTAACAGAAGGATATGAAGACAGGAAGCTTTCCACAAGCCACTTCAGAGATGGGTTCCGTGAATGTGGGTTAAAAAGGAAAACAAATGGATAGAAAGAAGCAAAATATTAGGAAATTCTCAGTATACTGAGTAACTATACTTGTGTCAAACTAGCAAAAATGCTATGTCTTTCTTATTATTGCTCATGTCTTCTCTTCAACAAAATTGGAGAAGAAGACAGAACAGGTTCTGTCAGTAAGTAAGGGGGGTGGGTGATGGGGCGGGGTAGGGGTGGCCGGCAGGGGGTCAAAATGGCCCGAAAATGTATGTACATATGAATAAATAAATAAAAGAAAGCTAAATATGATGTAGAAATCAGCTAAGATAGAGATACCCATATTTTGTTTTGATAGCATTTTTTAATTTAAATTAATCTTTTGAATTTATATTCAAAACCTTGTAATGACACATGTGAAACTTCCGAGTAGTGTAGATGGTATTTAAAGGAGCCTCTCTTCCCAATGAACTAGCTAGCATTTGTTGCCCTTAACGCAGAGAAACTAAAGCAGATACCTTAAAGCAACTGAGGCCAATAGGAAAAGGGGAACAGGTACTAGAGAAAAGGTTAGATCAAAAAGAATTAACCTAGAAGGTAACACCCACACACAGGAAATCAATGTGAGTCAATGCCCTGTATAGCTATCCTTATCTCAACCAGCAAAAACCCTTGTTCCTTCCTATTATTGCTTATACTCTCTCTACAACAAAATTAGAAATAAGGGCAAAATAGTTTCTGCTGGGTATTGGGGGGGGGAGAGGGAGGGGGCGGAGTGGGTGGTAAGGGAGGGGGTGGGGGCAGTGGGGAGAAATGAACCAAGCCTTGTATGCACATATGAATAATAAAAGAAAAATGAAAAAAACAATTTTCTTTTCTTTTAGAAATACTAGCAGAGTGAACAAGTCATTATTCTTAAACTATGACTTTTAATGAAATAGTAACATACACAATGCCAAATAAAACGCTTCTCATACTTAGGATTATTTTCATGTTGACACATAGGGAAACACTGGAGCCATTTAATGGCTGTCCTGGATCTCACTATGAGTTAATTCATTATTATTCTGCCAGGTCCTTATCGATAAAATTTATTTCTAGTTTTTCTCCCTTAATGATATAAATATTTCATAGAAGAACCTTGCACTTGAGCATAGCTATTGATCATGTTCTTATAAACTGATTTGCTGGCGTGAAAAAATATGATGTTTATACTAGTCAACCCCAAATTTCCTTACAACAGGTTCCTTGACATTGAGTCTCAGCTTAACACCACCTTCTCAGGATTTTGGGGATAACATAGTTATTTTCATTTCTCAGCATATTTTATTACCATCCTTGCACTTTCTGTCAAAGCATATGTCCTGTTACTATACTATCTGTTATCTTCTGTATTTTATACTTTTGGTGTGTCAGTGCCCTAAGGACAGACTCTCTGACTCTTGCCCATTTTGTACTGGGTACACAGTAGGCATCCCACAAATAGTTACTAAGTACATAAACTGTTCACAAATATAAAATTGCAAAATTTTAATTAATTAAATTAAATAATTTAATATTATTTAATTTTAATTAAATAATAAGCAAATACTTTTTAGGTCATAGGACAATGGTTCACTCTTTTAATCCCAGATAATCAAAGAAGTCCAGCAAAAAAGTTAAGAGACTCCATCCCAATAAATAAGCCAGGCATTGTTACATGCTCCTGTGATCTCACTATGGAGAAGACATAGGTGAAAGGATCCCAAAGGCCTGTAGGCATGACTCAAGAAGTAGAGCACCTGTCTAAGCACTATCAAAGAGTATTTTATATGAGAATTAATTCTAAAACATTACTTCCACCACAATTGCAAACTCCAGTGTCATAAAACAAACTCTATTGGCACTGGACATGGCTTAGAAGAAAGCTCTTCCTTGTGCTTCTCCTGCTCCTCACAAAAGCTGCCCCATGTTAGTGAGTGACAACTCATTCTTCTGGTTCTCAGGACAGAATCCCTGCAGTTGTGCTCTCCTCTACATACATCCACTGTCAGCATGTTCTGCTCAAATACCTTCAGAGGCCATGGAGAGTGCATTTGGATCCCATGTAACTATTCTGGGCCCTCCACTGCTGCCAGCCCTGTAGAAACCACAGCTCCCTCGCATCAGGACTGTTCTGAAAGCCCACTCACTGCTGGGTCGTGCCCTTTCCCCAGTCAGCTATCCTCAGACCAGAGCCAGCAGAGGTTTAAACATAGGTCAGGTTGCTTCTTGGTAAAAATCAAGGTCAGTATCACCCCAGGGATCTGTCACCTCACAGGATCCTTTGAGAAGGGCAATTCACGTCTTCAGCATTTTCCCCAAAATTCTTGACTTCAGTCTAATGATGAGAAAAATCAGAAAATATAAATTGAGTGGGATTCTGTAGATTACCTGAGAGTATCAAGGGGTTATGAGGGAATGAAAGCCAGACAAATTATCACAGATGGGAGAAGACCCTGGAGACACGCAGCTAAGTGAAAGTGTTCTGCAGAATACAGAAAAGTAAGGAAAATGGGGAAATCTGAGTAGAATCTGTGCATTGGTTAATTGAATTATTTCATTGATGACTTCTTAAATATGGTAAGTGAACTGGGATTATTTTCTGTTTTCTATTATTATTATACTGAGGTTACATAATGACATTTACAAAAGTTTTTACAATGTATTATAGTTGAATTTATCTTCACAATTGATTTTAAAATAAACATTTAAAAGTTATTTGACGACTTTGTATCTTGCATCAACAGATTCAGCCTGTCTCCAGTTGCCTTCCTCTGCCTCCTCCTGCCACAGTTTTACTCATTTTTCCTCCTTCATTTCACTATTATGCTCAGCTAGTATTCTTAGTGTTCTTAAACATTGGGAAACTTTGGCGTTAGGACATTTGCACTTGCTTCAGCACTCCTTCCCTCGGTTTCCACATGCCTTCTTTAGATCTCTGGGACCGCTTATGAATGAGGTTTCCTGTGACTACCTTTGAAAATAATTTTCTCCCCAGCAGGCCTTCCAGGAATAGCTACTCACTTACCCTCCTTTATTTTTCTTCTTATTGTAATTCAGTATCTAAATGAAAATTTCTGTGTATATTTATTGCTTTTCAACTGCTTTGGAGTTCATGAACTCCAACAGTCATAATGATGCATTTCTAGTTCTTAGATCATTTTAGCCATGAAATAGATAATAAATATTTGTGAATGGATAAATGAAAGAAAAAATAAATTATTTATCTCAGAAATTATTAATAAACAGAATATATTGTAAAATAAGATATATAATCATGTTTATCTTTTCTATTTGAATATTTTACATTCTAATTTATTTATTAGATAAATACTAGATAATATACACTTTCCCAAATAATTTAAAATATCCAATTATATTTGCATACTCTTAAAGAGGAGATGAATATAGTTGAGGTGCCCAAACTAAGGTCTGTATTACAGTATGCCTTTAATAATTATTTATAGGAAAACACATGCACATAGACACAATTTTCTCATGGATACAATTTCTCTTCTTTCATTCCAAAGAGTTTAATTTATAGCTTAATTAGTTTAATTCTTTAACACAGGTAAAGATCCAAATAATGGTAAATTTCAAAAGGTGATAAATAACTTCAATTGCAATACCCCCAAATCATCCTTCATTAATAATCATTTTTGCAGGTAAACATAGAATGCTTCCAAAAATTTAAAAGACTATCAGTCACACTTTAAAATACTATGTGCATGTACAAGTGAGGCAATAAATAAATAAATAAATAAATAATAAAACAGTTTCTATGTTTCTTGCTATATGATACTGTAGGAAAGTCTTATGCTTTCATGAAGGAAAGTCACTGGTGAGGATTTCAATACTGTGCCATCACACTGTGAAGGAAAAGCGAACTGTGTCTGTAAAATGTTTTAGCATGCTTTGGATTACCTCTAAATCACAGAGCAATTAGCCAATAAAGTTAAAAGTTGATGGTAAATTTCACTAATGGTTAATGGAGCCTAGAAAAACTGTCGGAATTGATGAGCCCAGAGAGATTTTTGAGAAGGAAAAATTAAAGTTAGGGTTCTTCATCTCCTTTTAGAGTTCAATCAGTATTTGGAATGGGAGTCTTCATTTTAATGGTATGGCAAAAGTATGTTTTTGCTCATAATCCTTTCAAAATTTAAGTGAGAATAGTAACTAACAAGAAGGCAAAGTTTTATCACTGAATGTGCAGAATGTATCACAAAACCATGTTCAGATAATCCCTAAAATAGCATATTTTTCTACTAGTATTAAGATGCAAGAAACTTCAATAGATATAAAAAAGATTATTCTTTCCTTTATATTATAAAACATAGTAATGACTACATTTGAGATTGATTGAATGACAATGAAATGCAAATAAATGAACCAATGTTTGGAATGAAATGAATGTGTATCTAGAGAAGATAGATTTGCAGAACTGCCTTTCAAAAGGGCTAAAGAAAAACAACAATGTTTTCTAAGCAATAATTCTGAAGTTCTTAGCTAAAGGGCAATGCACCATTCTTTATGTGCTTCATGTTTTA
Source organism: Castor canadensis (assembly GCF_047511655.1). Classification (NCBI taxonomy): domain Eukaryota; kingdom Metazoa; phylum Chordata; class Mammalia; order Rodentia; family Castoridae; genus Castor; species Castor canadensis. The sequence continues at coordinate 102,021,056 of NC_133386.1, forward strand.
TTCACTAAATGGCTTGAGTTTGTAGAAGATTTTTTTCACACAGTTTATATTATAGATCTTTTACTCCAGGAAAATTCAACTTCCTACTTTGTCTCCCAAGTACCAAATTTAAGTAAAGCATCAGTAGTGGACTTATGTAGCAAGAAGAAGAAGAAGAAAAAGAAAAAAAAAAATATATATATATATATATGTACAAAGAGCTTAAAATGATAGCCAGAAAAGATATGCACCAATTAGACTATCTCAGTTGATTAGGGGATGATTCTTGTTCACTGGTAAAGAAAGTTTTCATACTATCCTTGTCTTCCAATAATAATTTTTATTATAGATATCTCAACTAAAAATTTAACTAATAGGTTGTAGTTAAAATATTGGGAGCAAAAGCTGCTCAGTAGGTTGAGGCAACAGGATAGTGAGTTCAAGGCCAATTTGGGCACGTTAGGGGATCCTTGTCTCAAAATAGCAATTTTAAAAGGTTTGAAGATGTAGCTCACTGATAAAGCATTTGCTTAGCATATATGAGACCCTATGGTCAGTCGCCAGTACTGAAAAAAATTATATGTGTGTGTATATATGTATATATGTGTATATATATATACACACACACATTTATACCTATATATGTATGTACATATATGCACACATAAATATGTACATATATACACAAATCCATATATGTGTTTATAGACATATATATAGAGAGAGAGCGTGAAAGGTCAATTACCATACCAGCATATTTGAAATAATAAGTTAATCAACTTGGCTCCTAGTTTTCAGCATGAAAATGCATAGCACCAAATCTTCAATTTAATATTAAAAGGGAAACAATATTATCAATGACATGAGAGTAATACAATTACAATGGGATATAATCAGAACATCTTCAATGTCATAATATATTTATCTGCACTGAACTGTGATTTTGGACATGGACAAGTGTGAAGATTTACATCAAGAATGAGGTGAGGCAGAAAAATTTCTCTTAACTTGCATTCTGTATGAGGAAAAATTATATACACTATAAAAATTAAATATGTCATTCTACATTACTTATATGTCAGAATATAATAAATTTAAATATAGAATCTGACTTTGAAAATTCTTACTATAGAGTCTAAATTTGCCTTAAGTATGTATTTCATGAGAGGTTCTAAGGAAAAACTCAAAGCCCCTTAAATAAGGTCATTTGGGTAGAAATTCAGAAGTTTGTCTCTTGTTGGGAAGATATATTAGCTACTTTGTTAGCAATGACTACTTTAATTATTCACTTATCAAAATAAATAATACTTATACCCAGGCAGAATAGTGTACTTTACAAATATAAAACAAGCTAACGAGGTATTTGTATTTAAGGTAATCACAGTTTAAGGGGACTAGAAGACAAATAAGAAGTAATCAGCTTGACATTTTCATTTCTGGTATAAAAATACATCTATGGGTGGTTTGTAGTGGTAAAGTTTATAAATAAGTCCATAGTTGTCAAGTTAGATTTTCAGAAAATAATGATACTAAACAAATTAAAAGAGTTTGAAGAAACTGAGAAGACAGAGAGAGTTTGTAAACAGCATGGTATTTTCAGCATGTAAGATGTCTGATATTTATGCAGCATAAGTTAAAAGTCATGTGACTTTGAACAACAAGATGGGAGACATATCTGCAAGGAGATAGCCTGCATGAATAATGAATCCTGTCATTATTATCCTCATGGCTACAAAAACCCACCCACAACAAGACAGGAAAGTCACCTTAATGGACAAAGAAGGCACTGGGAGAGTCACATCTACTTTACTACCTCATACAGCATTTCCAGTTACTAGAAACCTTTATCCCTTCTTATATGAAGTGAGCACTTGTGTCCTGAGCACATCCATGTTTATTGTAGAACTAATCACAATAACTAAGCTTTGGGAAAATCCCAGATGCCTAAAACAAATCAATGAATTAAGAAAAATGTACTATATACCTGCAGTGAAACCTTACTCAACCACAAAGAAAAGTGAAATTATGTTGTTTGAAGATAATTGTATGGAACTGGAGATCGTCATATTAAGTGAAGTAATCCAGTCTCAGAAGGACAAAGATCACATGTTTCCCTCGTATGTGGAAGCCAGACCTTAAAGATGAATGTGGATGTAAATAAATATATGGTCTTACATACATATATATTTTTGTGTGTATGTGTATGAGAATATGATTGAATATTATTGTAATAGTGGGTCCTGTGTGGTGGGGTACTAGTGGGAAAGGGGAGGGTATCTGAGTGAAGGAAGGTGAATATGTTCAATGTGCTTTGAATACCTGTATAAATTTGAAGAATGAAACCTGTTAAAATTGTTTTAAGAAGGGGGTAGAAGGATGAGCGTGAAGACAGATTGTAAGTACATATGTAAGTGTAATAATGAAGCCCCTGTACAACTTCTATATCTTAATAAAAAATAAAAAGAATCACAATGGCTGCACTGACATTCTGGTAGTAGACACAATAATCTTATCCACCACAGATGAAATTTGGAGTCCTAGAATGAGTATAAACAGTCCACCTGTGCATCATTCCTTAGCACAAATCTTTGAAATTGAAAATGGACCCAAAATTTACAAAAAAACCCCCCAAGTTTTCCTGTTGCCTTTTCTCCTTAAGCTTGTATTCTGATGGTCTGATTCCATAAGTTGCTTGCCAATAGACATGGGCTGAATTTTGACTTCTTGAACTTCCTTGTGACTTATAAAATGTGTGTAAAAGTTCTTCCTGTTTTAAGCTACACTAAATAATTCAGCAAGTAAATTATATGAAGTGAAAATTAGAGGTCAACAGAGCATAATTTCATTAGCAGTTTTATTAGTTAAAAGCGTATTAACAGAAAATTTTTATGGATAGCTTGTCCCTAGGACTGAAATGATCATGCCAACATTCATTAATTCCTATGAAGTGGTATATATAATATGTGCTCCATATAATATGTATTTGCACTGTCATTGTCAGTGTTAATGTAGTTATATAAGATAAATAGGATTCATTGTTGTTCTTATACAGATGATATAGATTATTTTTTATTTTATAATGAAATAAAATTTTCTTCTTTTTAATTGGTGTATATTAAATTGTACCTAGTATGGGATTTCATTCTGACATTTCCATATATGCTTATAATGTACTTTGATCATATTTAACCTCCATTATTTGGATATTAAGGCAAATCAGCAAATATAGGAAACATAAATTAAATACACAGAAAATCATTAATTCCTGAATTTTGCTTATAATGGAGTCAAAAAATATTTGTTAAATTTAACAAATATTTAAATTAACAGGAAGTAAATTTTATAAATCAGTTTCAAAAATAACCAATTAAGAATAATATTTAAAGTATGGACAACTGGAAGAATGAAGTTAAATAAAGTGGACATGATATATTTTTTAAAATATTTATCATAGAGAATGGCAAAATTTTAAAATATTATTAAGAATGACATCATCCAGAAGTAAATGGGAGAGTGTTTACAAGGATATCAGTGGGAGGCAAAAGGGGAAAAGGAAAGGATACTGAGGGGTGAAGAGGATGGAAGTTTGCTCCATATATAGGAAAAGAGGCAGCATAATGAAACCCACCAAACATTGCTTGAAAAGGGTGGGGGTGAAAGTCTTCAAAATACACTGTACTCATATAGGGAATTATCACAGTGAAATCCCCTAGTATTATTAATATGTGATAATTCAAAAATAAAATAAAATTTAAAAAAGAAAACCAAATCAAAAGAAAAATGAGATATACCATATTATTTAAATTAGAATGAGCAATTAAAAGAATAAAAGTGAAAACAGGAAAAAGTTCTTATAACAAGCAAGCCTTGTTTTAAGGCTTCAGGGGGGATTTCTACAAGACTGTACTTACTTACTATGAACAGTCATGTATCATTTAACTGGAGAGATGATGTTGGACTTCTGTTATTGAAGTTTTTAAGGCTGAAGGGAGAGAATGGTTGTGGCCAGTTATTTTCATGATGTGTAGTTTGGATTTGGAATGTCCCCCAAGACTCGGTTCCCAGTATGTGGGTCTGTAGGGAGGTGGTAGGAATTTGAGGGGTGGGGTCTGGTTGGGGGAAATAAGTCCTTCTAAGGACATCATCTTGAAAACCATAAAGGGACCATGCCCCGCTCCTCTCTCTCTGTCTCTCTCTGTGCTTCCTGTCCTCCATGAAGCTAGCTGCTTTGCTCTATGCATGCTTCCACCTACCGTGTTCTGTCTCACCATGGGCCCAGAAGCAACAAAGCCAAGATTCTACAGACTGTAACATCTGAAACCATGAATCAAAGCAAACTTTGCCACCTTCAGTTTGTTTAACTCAGGTAGTTTTTCACAGTGATGAACTGCTGACTAAGACATGAGAATTGTCCATAGCTCCCAGCATCCAACAGGTAGTTCTCTGACTCTTATCAAATCACCCATTTCCTAGTTGTAAGAAAAGACGAAAAATTCAAATGTGAAGAAAGTTTCAAAATTCACCAGTCCTGCCCGTTCTTTTTCACAGAATGCCAGCATAAAATTTCCTCTCTTCATGGTAAATGTTTCCCTTCCATGTTAACACAAGTGAGGTGAAACTTCAGGAATATAACTGATAAAGATTGGATTTGTATGGAGAAAGACTGACTTCTTTCCTCTGCCTGGATAGTGACTGTGGCAACATGTAGCCCAAATCAGTTACCACCCTAACTCTGGGCCTGGCAGAGTTTTTTCACCATTGATGTCCTGGATTTGGAACTGTGAGTGACTCACAATAAGGAAAAGCCTAAAAATGAGAAACAGGTAGAGTTGCTGGGAGTATCAGGTGAAAGGAGAAGTCAGGAAGAAAGGTCCCCTTTTTTTCAATTTTTTAAGTTTAATTTTCTATTGTCCTTTTATTTTACCTTTTATAAAATATTTACTTACATGTGAATGCATTGTTTATGCCACCTCCCCTCCCACAGCACCCAGCTTCCAGGCAGAACCTTCAGTAAGAAAAAAGGAAGAAGAGTCATTTTGAAAGGATCCATGCTTGTCATGGTGAAGCAACATCTGAAGAAAATGTTTTTGTGATTTATGTTGCTTGAGCAGGGATTGAAAGACTATTACATCACAAGATGATATCCAGAGAGCAATTTTCCCCCATCTAGCAGAAAGCAACAGCATTTATGTGCATGTTAGAATGTGCTGCTCCACACTTCAGCATCACTTGTAGAATGGAACCTGCTCTCTTTCACACATCTCTCTCACATCCTGTTTCTTGGGGAGCTATCAGGAGAAGATAGCTAGGTAGGTCTGAGAGAAGGAGACAAAATGATGGGGCCTTTGACATTTCTGATTACCATAACTTAAGCTTGGGTCAGACAAGAGTAGAGATGAAGGTGAGGATTCTAGTGAGTTATGATTTAAAAGATGATTTAGATTGGACTTGGCTTTTTAATTCTTGAACATGACCTGGAATTCTCTCCTGGAACAGTTTCCTTGCCATCCTTAACTGGAAGGAAGCACAAACAATGAGTAAAATATAGCGCCAGGCTCCATTTCACATGAAGTAAGTTTTCTTAGGATTACTTCCCTCTGAAGATGAAGCAGCTTCTACATGTATAAATTTGAAAGTCTGGGAGATACATTTTTCAGTCTGTATTCGATTGTTTTGGTTTTCAAACCATTTATCACTGATATCAGTGATATGAATTCTCTAGAAGTTTTGAGCTTGGGTTTACATTTGCATTATTCATAGCATTCAAATTTACTGTTTAATTTTTATCTTCACTACTCCTCTAATTAAACAATGCCCCTGCTTGATCACTTAGCAGAACAGAAATTAGAACATTACATATTCAATGGTGTGTGTGTGTGTGTGTGTGCCCATCTTTGAAAATAATTGATAGTTTGGAAGAGATTTAGAGCACACTAAATTCATTCAGAAATACTACTCCAATCATTTATTTGAAGTAAATCTTTAATTGTAATGGCCATATCTCAGATTACTAATGTATCTAAAGTATGTTTTTTGATCTACATTTATCTATTTATCTATATATTTGCCACCTACTTTGAAAACTTATTATCAGGTACATGGGACACCAAGTGAATTAAGGAAATACATTTCATGCTATTATAGAAAGATAGGAAATAAAAACTCAAATACTAGTAATAATAAACACATTAAAAACAAACCTGATCATTTTAGAGAAAAAATAAAACTTGTTGAAGGCAGGCACATATATGCATCAAAACTTTGTGGTTAGAGACATAGTTGGTCCTGACAATGTAGAATATCCATCCTCAACAAACATATGTTGACACCTCAGAAAAATTAAAGCAAATGCAGCTAAAATATCACATTTTCCCTAATGTATTTGCCACATATGTGATTTGGTTTGCTGGAAAATTAGATTGCCGATATGCAATAATTACAACACTGTGATAGTCCTTAATTTAAGATCATTACTAGAAATCAGATGAACACCAAAGAAAAGAATGAGCAAAACCAAAACACACTACTGAATTAAAAAACACTTGAGATAAGTACAGTAAAGTACACATTTAAAAGTATTCAATATTAAGAAACTGGAACTCAAGATCATGTTCTTGGAAGGTAATATCTGTGATTCAGTTATTTATACTAATGAAATCATGCCCCAGAGTTTACTGTTTTCATGTTTATAAGACTTGATCAAGTGGATATTAGTAAACACCTCCTGCATTGCATATTGCGCTTGAAAATTGGTTTGAACACATTTATAAAAACCTTATTGTATCTCCTGATGATTTTATATGTTTGAAATAAGATGAAGACAATAGTCAGTACCATGTAAAGTCTATTAAAAATAGCAGGCATTCTATGAGTTCATGTCACAAAGCTTTGCTCTTTCATCTGCCCCTGAACATGCTCTCTCAAGTTGTTTAATACTGTTCAGTGATCCTCAGATGTATTAAAGAATACTGTCTGTGGTCCTTAGCATTGCAGGCATACTCAGTAAGGGGAGGATTATATTGTAGACATTCTTGGTCTACACTGTGGTGTGTAGAAAATGATGAGAACAATCTTGTGTTTAGTGTTATACCCTGAGTGTCAGCATTGCCTTTCATAATGGAAAGCAACATGTTTGCACAAAGAGAAACACAAGTCCATCATCAATACTCTTAATATTGAAAACATGGACTATCCTTGGAATGAATTGAACATCCTGACTCTTTCCACATTGTGTTTTGTGCCTTAACATCAGTCTGTATTTTCCCCTACAAAGTCAGACATTTGAGAAGTGATGAAACATCTAGAAAAAAGAAAAAGAAAAGAAGGAAGGAGAAGCCCAGAAACAATTGCTACTATTGCTTATTGTTATTTAAGTAGAAAATAGTTGTACCTAATGAGTGACAAATACAAAACCACTCAAGAAAAAATAAAGATATTTGACTAGGGTTTCAGTCTCCTTGCACCAGAAGTTTCTGTGTGAGCCAAAACTAAAAATCATTGTGATGTCATAGAAATATTAAGCTTGATATTTTCAGGTATATCTTTACTTTTCCTGTGTGCATTATGTTCCATATAATGGAATATAATATTAAAAGGAAAATTTGTGCAACATATGGTATTGTATACAGTGATACTGTGTTTAGTATCATTCTAATAAAAGTTACCTCAGTAATGCTAAATGTACATCGATTCTGTAAAAATTTGTTTAATTAGATAAAAAAAAACTTATCCGTTTATACCCTCATTACCTAAATTCTTTATCCACTTTTCTGTGATATCTTTATTTTCATCTACTTATATTTGTGGCACAGCTTAATTTCTCAAGTTTGATTCACATCATAGGGATCAGCATATTTAGCTGGCTCCATTCTGCATGTACAAATCTTGCCAATATTGAAATGATCATGAATGTAGTTTTATCCTAATCAATTCAAATCTTTATTCATTGTCTAGCTTATCATTATCTCTCTGGCAAACTTATTGCATTCCAAGTGTCTAAATAAAATTAGAAGAAATGCAAATTGTGCTCCTGTGATATTAAGAGTAATCCAATAAGTGTACAAAGAATAAGTCAGTGGTCAGTATAGAACATACTCTAAGCAAAGTTTTTACACCCCAATCATACAAAAAAGTTGTTAACATTTACAGAATAGAATTAAGCTTTAGAACAAAAGGTAAATTGCTTTTATTAAAACAAATATAAAAAAGGATTTGTAAACTTTTAGTGAGTATAGAAGAGTTTTTTAAAAATTAAAATTACATCAATGCTAAGCTATCAAAATTTTTAAATATTATAAAATTCAGTATTTTGGTTAAAATGAAAAATGATGCTGGAGAAATTTTGAAGTAATTTTGAAAAAGAATTCTCAGACCCTATCTTGAAAAAGCCCATCACAAAAAGGGCTGGGCAAGTGGTTCAAAGTGTAGGGCCTGAGTTCAAACCCCAGTAGTGCAAAGAAAGAAGAAAAAAAAAGAGCAATCAACTGCTGTCTTTTACTAACTTCACTATATCAACACAGACTATTAAGAGATAATATAAGCAGGAAAAGTAAATAAGTGAACATAATCACAGCAATGTGATTTATAATAGGTAAAAGTTGGAACATGAATGTATCTGCCAAAATATATTTATATGAATTCATAGAGATAAAAACACTTCTAAATGTTGCTGAATAAGAGCAATTTGTATGACATATTAGCACAATCATTAATCTAAAATGACACTATTGCTATAACAGCAGCACTGAAATATGCAAATATGTCCTAGACAAAACTTGGAGGTGAAAAAATTCTTTTATTCAGTTCTTGTTTTCCCCTTATTTTTTTGCAGTATTATATGCAATATCATCAGAGATAAAATGTTTAATGCTTGCATTTTACCAAGAGCTGTATTTCTATTATGCCACTTAGTTGATGCTCAAGATGCACATTGAAATCATTACTGAAAACAGTTTTATTTTATTTCTTAACAGTATGTGTAATACTGGTGCACTTCTCAATTGATGAGGATTTATATTAGATGAAACGATGCCTTTGATTGGGCCATTAGTTTCTCTTTAGAAAACTGAGTGTCAGATAAATTTATTATTTTGCACAAGATCACATGGCCAGTTATGTGCCTGAAGTGATTGTGGATCAAGTCATATCTAATTTTGAAGGCCTCTATGCAGCCCCAGAGGAAATGAGAAATAAACAAATCTGTGTATTAGACACCACAGAGTTTCCTATAGGGAAGTAATATTGGGCCTGCAGATATGCATCAATATCAGAATATTTTCTCTACATATCAAAGAGCCTTTCCCTCCACACACATACACTCCTCTAAGCATATTTTTCCAGATGTTCAGAAGGCAGATCAAAAGAGAATACACCAGAGGCTGCTGGCCACACACCTGTTTTTAATGTGCGATCCTTACAATTTACTTGCTTCAAACCATGCATTCACATGCCTCCATACATCTATTTATAAGAATTGTAATACCCCAGTAATGATATTTTTGACAGCAAAATATGCTTCTTAGAACTGTCACTTAGAGAAGCTCCAGAATGGCTAGTGGGACACAGAAGCAGACAGCACGAACTCCATGAATCAGGGACTTTGCTGAGACGCTGGAGACATGTTTGGATGAGGTAAAGCACCAGGGAGAGATGAAACTTTAGCACCCTGAACCCCTAGCCTGTGGAAGGCATATTCATGCCATGATGTATTGAAAGAAAGGTGGGCTGCCATCCCCATGCTGCTCCCACCCACCCACCAGCCAACCATCCCACCAGGCCTCTGCCTGCCAGCACTCCTGCTGGTCCACCCACCACCAGCTCCAAACATGCTTGGGAGACCTTCTGCAGAACAAACAGAATTCTTTCCTGCTGGAGTAACACTTAAAAAAAGAAATAAAATTCCAAAACCCTGAACTACCAGTCTTTATAAAGCTCCTCCATGCCACGTTACACTGAGAAAACAGGAGGGCTCCCACACTACCAGATGCCAGATCTAAACCTGCCTAGAAGATGCAGACAAACAAGACTAGATGCTAAAGGACTAACACCAAAACTACTAAGACTGAAATTCTACTGTTCCTGAACTGGGAATTTTTTTTTTCTGTTTTTCTTTAAGTGTTTGTCTTGTTCACTGTTTGATTGTCCACCATCTCTCTCTGTTGATTTCTTAGGTTCTCTATTGCTTTTCTTTTCTTTCTTTCTCTTTTTTCTCTTTCTTTCTTGGTTTCGTTAGTTTTATTATTGTAATTTAGCTAATATTAAATTATACATAGACTGGAGACAGAAACAGCACCAAGTGAAATGATGAAAAGATTAAAAAAGGATGGAAACCATTCTCCCTCCAAAAATAAATTAGTACAGAATTCAGAGAGAAATGAAGAAAATAGATACACAGATCCAGACCCCAACAAAGCAAAGATAAACCAATGAAGTCCACAACCACATCCTGGAAGAAGAAATACAGCAAGTAATCAATGAGAATTTCATAGAGATGCTACTAGACATGGTCAACCAAAACATATAGGAGGCACTCAAGAAATTCTAAGACAATAAAAATAAAGAATACTGAAAAACATAAAAACAAATAAATGAAATCATAGGAACCCTAAATAAACACCAAAGTGAAACAGAGAACACCATAAATAGATAAATGAATTGAAGGTGAAAATTGACAATATTAAAGAGGAAGTGATCCATGGTATGGAAAACCTCAGATAAAAGAATGAAACAGAAATACAAAACAAAATGGAGAGCCACTCCAGCAAACTAGAACATGCAGAAGACAGAATCTCAGAACTTGAAGATGAAATGGAAATTAAAGGAATAACTGAAGAAATATTTGTCAGACAACTCAAGACCTGTGGAAGGAATGAATATGCAAGAACTCACCAACTCCATCAAAAGAACAAACCTGAGAATCATGGACATTGAAGAAGGAGAAGAGATGCAACCAAATGGAATTTGTAATAGATTTGACAAAATACTAACAGAAAATTTCCCAAATCTGGAGGAAGACTCCAGGACATCAAACAGAATTGACCAAAACAGAGCTATCCCACAACATATTATCATTAAAACAACAAGAACAAAGAATATAGAAAGAATATTTAAGGCTGTAATACAGAAAAAAACAAATAACATACAAAAGTAAACTCATCAAAATCACAACAGATTTCTCAAAAGAGACATTAAAAGCAAGAAGAGCATGGAGTGAGGTCTTCCAGGCACTGAATGAAAACAACATTAGTCTTAAAATACTCTACCTAGCAAAACTATCATTCAAAATAGATGGAGCAATAAAAGTCTTCTATGATAAGCAGAAACTAAAATAATATATGACCACCAAGCCACCACAACAAAAGATTCTTCAAGGAATTCTGCACACAGAAAATGAAAGCAAACAAAACCATGAAAAGGCAGTCAGTTCAAAATCATAGGAGAAAAGGCAAGAAAATAGAGAGTAACATTGATTTAGCTGCATACAATGAAAACCTTAAACAACAAAGACAACTAAATGAAAGGAATCACCACATACCTATCAATACTAACACTGAATGTTAATGGACTTAATTCCCCCATCAGAAGACACCATTTGGCAGACTGGATTAAAAAGGAAGATCCAACAATGTGCTGCCTACAGGAGACCATTCTCATCAACAGAAACAACCACTGGCTGAGTGTGAAAGGCTGGAAAAAGATTTACCAAGCCAATGGCCCCCAAAACAGGCAGGGATAGCAATACTTATCTCAGAAAAAGTAAACTTCAAACCTTCATTGACCAAATGAGATAAAGAAGGGAACTCCATACTAATAAAGGGGGAAATACACCAAAAGGAAATAACAGTTATCAACCTATATGCACCCAACGTCAGTGAACCCAATTTCATCAAACATAATGAAGGACCTAAAAATATATATATAAACTCCAACACAGTGGTAGTGGGAGAACTTAATAACACCCTATCACCAATAGATAGATCATCCAAACAAAAAATATATAAAGAAATCCTAGAACTAAATCACACCATAGAGCAAATGGACCTAAAATGATGTCTACAGAATATTTCATCCAACTTCTGCACAATACACGTTCTTTTCAGCAGCTCATGGAACCTTCTCCAAAATTGATCATATCTTATGGCACAAAGCAATCCTCAGCAAATATTAGAAAATAGAAAAAATCCCATGCATTCTATCTGATCACAATGCATTAAAACTAGAAATCAACAACAAAAACAATAGTAAAAAACATGCAAACAATTGGAAGCTGAACAATACATTGCTCAATGGTCAATTGGTCATTGATGAAATAAAGGAAGATATTAAAAGCTTCCTGGAAGTTAATGAAAATGAAAACACCAGAACTTATGGGGCACAGCAAAGGCAGTCCTAAGAGGAAAGTTTGTAGACATGAGTGCATGTATTAAAAAGTCACAAAGATCTCAAATCAATGACCTAATACTACAGCTCAAACTCCTAGAAAAACAAGAACAAGCAAATCCCAAAACAAGCATAAGGAGAGAAATAATAAAAGTGAGGGCTGTAATCAATGAAATAGAAACAAATGAACAACAACAACAAAAACATACAACGAATCAATGAAACAAAAAGTTGGCTCCTTGAAAAAATCAATAATATTGACAGACACTGGCAGACTTAACTAAAATGAGGAGAGAAAAAACTCAAATCAGTAAAATCAGAAATGCAAAAGGAGAGATAACAACAAACATGATGGAAATCCAGGTAATCATCAGAGTCTACCTTGAGAAGCTATATTCTAAAAAATTTAAAAATCATGAAGAAATGGACAGATTTCTAGACACAAGCACCCAAAACAGAAACAAAAGGATATTAATCACCTGAATAAATCTATAACATAAAATGAAATTGAAGCAGCAATAAAGAGTCTCCCAAGAAAGGACGTACTGGATTTTCTGCTGAATTCTATCAGACGTTTAAAGAAGAACTAATACCAACCATCCTTACACTGTTCCATGAAATAGAAAGGGAAGGAACACTACCTAACTTATTTTATGAAACAATATTATTCTTATCCCAAAACCAGCCAAAGACACTTTCAAAAAGGAAAACTATAGCCCAATTTCTTTAATGAACATTGATGCAAAAATCCTCAATAAAATAATGGCAAACCGAATCCAACAACACATCAGAAAGATCATTCACCATGACCAACTTGGTTTCATCCCAGGGATACAGGGGTGGTTCAACATATGCAAATCTATAAATGTAATACAGCATATTAATAGAAGCAAAGACAAAACCCATTTGATCATCTCAATAGATGCAGAAAAATCCTTCAACAAGATCCAACACCACTTCATGATAAAAGCACTAAGAAAACTAGGAATAGAAGGAGTGTACCTCAACATTGTAAAGACTATATAGGACAAACCTACAGCCTACACCATCCTTAATGGTGAAAAACTGAAACTATTTCCCCTAATATCTGGAATGAGAAAAGGATGCCCACTATCCTCACTCCTATTCAACATAGTACTAGAATTTCTAGCTGGAGCAATTAGACAAGAAGAAGAAATAAAAGGAATACAAATAGGTAAAGAAACTGTCAAAATATCCCTGTTTGCAGATGATATAATCCTATACCTTAAAGACCCAAAAAATTCTACCCCAAAACTCCTAGATACCATAGGAGCTATAGCAAGGTGGCGGGATACAAAATCAACTTACAAAAATCATAAGCTTTTTTGTTCAGCAACAATGAACAAACTGAAAAGGAATATATGAAACAGTTCCATTTACAATAGCCTCAAAAAAACTCAAATACCTAGGAGTAAAATTAACAAAGTATGTGAATGACTTCAACAAGGAGAACTCCAACCCCCTGAAGAAAGAAATCAAGGAAGACTATAGAAGATGGAAGGATCTCTTGTGCTTATGGATTCATAGAATCAACACAGTAAAAATGGCTATACTATCAAAAGCAATCCACATATTTAAGGCAATTCCCATCAAAATCCCTAGGACTTTCATCCCAGAGCTTGAAAGATCTAACCTAAAGCTCATTTGGAAACACAAGAGACTGCAAATAGCTAAGGCAAGACTCAGCAAAAAGAGCAATGCTGGAGGTTTCACAATACCTGACTTCAAACTATATTACAAAGCAATAGCAATAAAAACAGCATGGCAGTGTCACAAAACAGCCATGAAGACCAGCGCAACAGGACAGATGACAGATATGAATCCACACAACTATACCCACCTTATTTTTGACAAAGGTGCCAAAAACATCGATGGAGAAAAGACAGCCATTCAACAAATTTTGCTGTGAAAAGTGGTTATCCGTCTGCAAGAAACTGAAATTAGATCCATGTCTATCACCCTGTACTACTATCAACTCAAAATGGATCAAAGACCTTAATATCAGACCTGAAACTGAAGTTAGTATAGGAAGGAGCAGGGAATACTCTGGAAGCAATAGGTATAGGCAAGGACTTCCTCAATACAACCCCAGCAGCCCAGCAATTAAGAGAAAGGATGGACAAATGGGAATTCATAAAACTAAAATGCTTTTGTACAACAAAAGAAATGGTCTCTAAACTGAAAAGGCCACCCACTGGTGGGAGAAAATATTTGCCAGCTATACAGCAGATAAAGGACTGATAACCAGAATATACAGGGAACTTAAGAAACTAAACTCTTCCAAAATCAATGAGCCAATAAAGAAAATGGGCAAATGAACTAAACAGAACTTTCTTAAAAGAAGAAATTCAAATGGACAAAAAAATGAATAAATTCTCACCATCTTTAGCCATAAAGGAAATGCAAGTGAAAACCACACTAGGATTCCACCTCACCCCTGTTAGAATAGTCATCATCAAAAACTCCACAAACAACAGGTTTTGGTGAGGATGCAGAGAAAAAGGAATCCTCATACATTGCTGGTGGGAATGCAAGCTAGTGCAACCACTCTGGAAAAATATCTGAAGTCTTCTTAAACTAAACATAGATCTGCAATATGATCCAGGAATGCTAATCCTGGGGATATACCCAAGGGAATGTGACACAAGTTACTCCAAAGGCATCTGCACATCCATGTTTATTGCAGTGCTATTCATAATAACAAAGTTATTAAAACAACCAGGATACCCCACTACTGACAAATGGATCAAGAAAATGTGGTATTTACACACAGTGGAATTTTTCTCAATCATGAAGAAGAATGAAATCTTATCATTCACAAGTAAATGGATGGAACTGGAGAACATCATTCTGAGCAAGTTTAGCCAGGCTCAGAAGACCAAAAATCATATGTTTTCCCTCATATGAGGACTTTAGATCTAGGGCAAATACAGTAATGTTGTTGGACTTGGGTCACATGACAAAGAGAGAGCACTTACATGAGGCATGGAGGTAGGTAGAAAACCCAAAACATGAATGCGTCTGATTTTCCCACTCCAGAGGAACTAATACAGAAAACTTAAAGCCACAGTGGTGAACAAGAGAAGGGGATCAGGAGCCTGTGTAAAGATCAGTTAGAGATGAATCAACTTGGTTTGTAACATATTTGAACATGGAAGCAATGCTAGAAAACTCTCTGTATATCTACACTTTACTCAACCAGCAAAAACTCTTTGTTTTTCTTATTACACTTATTTCTTCTATTCAACAAAATGAGAGATAAGGGCAGAACCTGTTCTGCTTTGAAGCGAGGGAGTTGTAGAGGGAAAGGGTGTGGGCAGGGAGCATGGGGGACAAATGACCCAAACAATGTATGTATATGTGAATAAATGAATTAAAAAAAAAAAACTTAAATAATGCCACATCTTAATGCTGATTTTGCTGGTTCTACTTGCCACCACAGCAACTTGTATATGTCTCTATTACAGCATGGGCCATTTCAGTCATAAGGACAATTCTGTCTACCTATGCTTTTGGAATATGAAACAATGCCTACTCAACTCCATAAAGTCATAGCAAAATAACCGGCTGAATAAATATGTAAATATGTAAAATGAAAAATGAGTAGATATGAAGTGCCTTATCCTTGGACTGCCAAATTGCTAATATCAGTTCAATGTTCCAACCTGAATTGAAATTAAAACTAAATACAAAAAAATTTGAACTACGTGATCAGGCAACAGCCTATGTTTTATGCAAGAATATTCACAGATCTGTTTAAAATGTTTTTCTCCTTGACTTCTGACTACAGGGTGACTTTTTTCCACTGTTACTCTAATTCTATTTCAGATTGAAGAATACAAGGTGGTAAACCATGGAGATTTTCTTATGAAGGGAATGAACTGGCCCTCATATACAAGAATTTGATATCCACCTAAGATTTAAGCATGTATTAGTGGCCTATTCTCTGCGAAGTTGGTAGAAATACATTTCTCAAAGTTCATCTGACTGGTTTTGATTTCAGGCTGGCAACAAGAGAAATTTGTGGAAGGTTTGAAAGGCAGGAGTCTGCAGCCCTTATGCTGTGAATGCTGTCGATGGATGGCACAGAATGCCATGGGGGGGGTCACCATTATTCTGGGGCTCACATGAATCAAGGTGCCTGGCAGGTACAGGATGCAGAGCTTCACTGCCTTCTACCAGCTCACATCCTTCATCTTCTCTGAGTTCTAAGTGAAGTGTGTATCCAGCTCTGTGACAAAAGTCAACCTGTCCCATCAATGCTGGAGGCAGTGGGATACAAACGTGGGTGTGGCTTTGGACTTGCATGTTCTAGTGTGTCCTGCTCTCCTTGTGTCAGGACCCCCACTTTTTCACACTGGCAGTCTTGCGGACTTACGCATATTCAGTAGCACCAACCTTTTGTAGACTGTCTTTATCTGATGTGCAAATCTTCATATCTGCACTACATTCCTATTCCTTGTCACCAATGATGGTTCTGCATTTCTGATGAAACCCTGGCTGTCTTGTGTTTGTGGGTTAACAGAGAGGCAGCCATATTCAGTTTCCATGTCTTTTCTTATCTTAGCAAGGTTTATAACTTTTTAAATGCACAATATGAGTTTAATAAGAAATATAGGATTTTAAAGAGAAACAACTGGATTCATATGTGAAATAAGTAGGTACAAAGAGAGCTAAGATCATAAAGTTAAAGTTGAAGAAGCTCTTCTGAAAAATTTAGGAGTTTCAGCCAGGAACACAGAGAGGAAACATAAAGAAAGTCAATAAGCAGTTACAAAGATGGATTTCCAGTGCCTGCAGGGTACTTTTATTAGTTTTCTATTGATGCCATAACAAATCACTGCAAATGTAGTGGCTTACATCAACACAAGTTTATTATTTTACAGGTACAGAAGTCCTATGCAGGTTTCACTGGTTAAACTCAAGGCGTCAGCAGGGCTGTGTTCCCCCTACAATGTGGACACCTTTGAACCAGAGGGGTGGCATTATTCTGCTTACCACAGTGCTCAAAGAATCCACAGAAATTATTTATGATATAAAAGCCCTAGAGCAAAGCTAAGCTTCCTGTCTGTCAAGGAAGAGTTATAGTGGGGATATATTCTGGTTGGCAAACTAACAAAAATATGTCCAAAGACATGACATGGAAAAGTAAAAATGAGCCATAGTTTTAAGCTTGTTTTGTTTCACTTGTCTTTTTAACAAGTGGGAGGCATTTATCATCTTATGTTATTTCCATTTTTCCTTTAAGTACATAGAACATGATGTGCTTCCAATCTTAAAAAACCAAGGAAGTGAACAAGTTAAGAAAATTCAAATGTATTTCACGTATTCCCTTTTCAAACCCTATGTTATATCAAAGAAAAGTAGTATTTAAAAGAAATAAACCAGGCAAGGAGGGTCCACTGGTCTGTGTCTTATGGAAAAATGAAACCTAATCTTGTGGTCATCTTCTCTACTGGACTGCATAGTGCAAATTAGCATTTAGCTTCATTTAATTGGCATTTAGCTTGCATTCAGTAAATGCAAATGTGGACTACTCCTGACTATCTTGACTCATCAACTAGACCAGGATTACCTCGGTACGTATTATGTATGTACATAAGAAAGAGTCCATTCCTAATAGAACTGCAGTGTTTTCTGAGGGAAGGGAAACAGATGACGTGATAATCAATGAGGCATATTATGTCTTAAAAATTAATGGGCTCTGTCTCGGATCTATTAACCCAGTATCTCTGGAAGTAAACCTTTGAAATCTGTTTATAAAAAGTAATTCCTATTACTTTTGATAATACTGGAATTATTGTTTTAGCAGAAAAGTTATGTTTTTAAGTACTCATGGATTTACTAACATGGTCTTCAGCGTATTTTATTTGATTTAATCTCACTTTTTCTTCACTGTTGTAAAACAAAAATAATAATGATAGCAACAAATTTTTATTAATCTTGCTAGGTATCAGACAGGGCTCTAAAATATTCATATTTGTTCATTCATTTTATTATGATAATAATCCTGTGAGGGAGATACAACTGTCATTCCCATTTTAAGGATAGGGGAATGGAAGAGAAGAGTGTTAGAAGTTACTCACTGAATGAAAGCAAATTTAGCCCCGAATAGTCACACATTTTACTTTTACTGTATTACAGATCTCAAAATATGCTGCTACTATTGTTAATCTTTAGACTATCAGCTGTCTTTTAATGCAATTAAAATAAGATAATAATCTGTTTACTGTAACATTTTACAGTTTATTTTCTTCATTTATTTGTGTAGACACAAGTATTATTGTGTTCCTTGAGTCTTCTGCAATATTACTGTAGTTTAGGTATCTGACCGTGAAAACTCTCAGCATTTGTTTGGCTGCAAATTGTGTAGCCATCACTTTTGGAGTGTAATTCTCTGGATACTAAATTCTAAGTTGACAGTTTCTTTGTTTTTAATTGCTTCAAACATTCATAAATGTTCCTTCATTGTTTCTAGCTTTATTTTCAATTAAGTCAGTTGTGATTCTCATTTTCTCTCTCAGTCTCTCTCTCTCCCTCTCTCTCTCTCTCTCTCTCTCTCTCTCTGTCTGTCTCTTTAAATTTCTTATTGCAGTACTGAAAAATGAACCATGGTGCTTTACCTACCACTTGTGCTATGTTCCCAGCCCTTTTGCTTTTATTGTAGTTATGAGATAAGGTCTTGCTTACTTTGCCTGAGCTGCCCTCAAACTCACCATCCTCTTGCCTATGCCTCCTGAGTAGCTAGGTGTGCAAACATGCACACCCAAACTTGGCATGTACACACACATACATCTTATTGGATTTTCCCGAACTTTTACCATAAGGTTTGTCATTGAGAAAGCACTCAAAATTATTATTTTTTTAAAAATTGCTTTAAATATTATAATGAAGAGTATGAATACTACGAATAGTAAAATAGATACATGTACATATAAGACTCAAAAGGAAAAGTGTCAATACACATTCACCTAGACACCAACAAAAACAACAAAAAGTAGGTATTGACATGAAAAATTACATTGTCAAGTTCCCATATTGAAAACTTGGGTCTAAGACCCAAGTGAACCTAAATTAACTGAATTAATTACAAGAGGAATGTGAACTTTTAGTCACTAATAGCTAAAGCAAAATTTAAAATGTTTTGTTGAAATTTTGTAGCATATATATTTCTTATGGAATTTCACCTGGTGTTATTTTTCATTTTATTTTTGCTTAGATAGAAATAATATAGTGTAAATATAAAGAACAGGGAAAGCTGTGTATTTCTGAGACTGAAATTTAACCAATGACTAGGATAGTTAGGTTGTCATAATTTGATGAAACTGTGTTACATACACCTACAGAAAGGGGTCCCCACCCATGCTGAGTTTTCCCCTTTAAAGGAGGATAAGCAACTTTGTCCTTTCCCTAAAAGCATCCCACATACTTATAAAAATTTTTACTGAATGTGTTCTTTGACAAACCGATAATGATGTGTATGGAAATCATAATCATTTACTTAAAGAAGTATGTTCAGTTTCCACAGAGCACTGGAACACTGTACATCTTAAATAAATATCTGCTGAGTGACTGAATGGTCTTCATAAGTAGAATCTTTTTGTGGTGTTGTTCTGGTAGTCATGCCAGCAGGCTCATTATTAGCTTCCTTAAAGAATATTTGATATTATTTGCTTTCCTTCTTGGTCATCCCCCCATAAAGGAGATTATGATTTGCAGCCCTACAGATACGCCTTTTTAAAAACAATATAAACTATGTATTTTTTAAATTTTTGACAGTACTAGGATTTGAACGCAGGGGCTCACATTTGCTAGGCAGGTGTCCCAACAGTTAGCCATGCCCCCAGCACTTTTTAGCTTTAATTATTTGTCAGGTAGGCTCTATTTTAACTGGTGCCATCCTTGGACCATGATCCTCTTATCAATGCCTCCACATAGCTGACATGCACCACCAAGCTGGGCTCATTAGTCCAAGGTGGGGTCTCACTAACTTTTTGCCCAGGCTGACCTTGAGCCATGATCCTCTCAATCTCTTTCTCTCAAGTAGCTGGGATTATAGAAATGGGTCACTGCACCCAGCTATAAGCTACATTAAAAATAAGACTGAAGTTGTTGACTATATAAATTTAAATTCTGAATTCAGTCTGCTCCTACTAAAACACCTAAAAATGAAGCAGACATCAATGACTTCCTGAATGCTGATTAAAACATAAATGAGTGCAAATATATGTACTTACAATTTTTTTGCTAGTACAATTTAACAGTAATTTGTTTATACAACACAAAAATTTTGCAGTAATCACAGTAATCAGGATAAATATTCAACACAAAATTGAACCTAAACCCTCTAATAAGCTATTGAATAAAGACGAAGGGGCTTCAACAGCCTTAAGCCACACTTGAGAAAAACTGCTCACCTGTGCATGTCTGTGTCCAATTTAAAATGAGGGATTGTTTGAGATCTTGTAGATATAGACTCAACCATGAACACAGCAGTTTTTCTCAACACCCTGGGGAAAATGAAGAAATCCCTTGGAAAAATAAAAGTTCTCAGAAAAGATAAATAATAATTGTTTGGGGATTGGACTGATTCATAAATGCTTCACTCTATTGTATTAACCAGTCTTCTGACGAAGGTGCAAAATCCCTCAAGCAATTTCCAGTTATTTACTCAAGTTAGTAAAGACAGGGAATGGAATAGTAAAACATGTATAGTAAGAAAAATTAAGCTCACTCTACGCACATTGACTGGAAGAGAAAGTAAAAGAGGAAGTGAGAGAAGTGAGGGAGGAGGGGACAGGGAAGAATAAATTTAGCACTACACTGGCTCTTGAATGGTGGGAAGGAATGTGACCATGTGAAACCCTAGGATGTTGAAAATTTTAATAACATTTTAGACAACATTATCTATAATATCAATCAAATTATGAAGATAACACCATGTACTTCTTTACAAACAACAAATACAAAATGAAGACATTTCTAGACCTAGTACCACTGTGTTCTGGTTTGCTAGAATTCCATTTGTTAAGAGTTCACCATAAGAGTGAAAGGGTTCTGATCCTATAACCAAAGTGTTCCAGGGAGCACCTTCTCTCTCTCTTACCTATTGGATATCCATGAGTAAATTCTGAACTTTTCCAATTTTCAGTTTCCTCAACTCCATAGGGAGACAATACTTTTTACAGTTCAGCTTTGTTCTTATTAAGTGAAATCCCTTTAAAGGCTACTGACATGCAAAAGAAAAGCATACACAGATATTACTATTTCTCAGTCTTATCATCAAAGATTCATTTCAATTTCAGAAATGATCAAGGGTAAAACAGTGCTTCTTGATGGATATAGAAAAAAGAATCACAAGATAATTCAGAAATAAAAACAAGGGTCTAGATCAAGCAAATGGCTTAGAATTTTCAAAACTATTAGGTATTAGTACACTAAATAAAGATATAATTCTGGACATATATAATGAATTAAAATATTTTAATATACTTTTTAGTTTTTATTTTCTAAGATGTTAGATTGAAGTTTATAAAATGTTTCCTAGTACCTTAAACTTTTACATATAAATGATTACTTATTCTACTTAGACAGAAGACAGGAATTAAATTTGTGATATATAGAAATGCACTTTGTAAAAAACAAATAAAATTGCATGCTTATCTTACAATCAAGTCAATCTCAACCTTGGTTATTCTTATCTAATTGAAGTCCTTACAACAATCCAAGGCATAGTGGCAACTTGGTTCATTACTGGGTGGTTTATAGTCTTTTATTTATACTGTGACCTCTGGCTTTCTTCTTTTGCTGTTCTCATACAGGCCAAGTCAGGTCATGGGATTTCTTCCCATTTTTAGTGTCCAGATCCCATCTAAGACTTTAATTTAAGATTTGACTATTATCAAAAGTGTTAGCTTCAGAATAGTCTGTGCTTAGGGAAAAATTACTTAGCAGAGAATAGTAGTTCCTCAACAAAATCTGCTTAGTGGCACCAATGCCATCACATCATTCTCTCTGGTATGGAATCTACAATTCTTTGTGATTGCAAACAGTTAGTAGTATAAATGAAATTCTGGGTTACAAAATGTTTCAAGAAATTCAAGAAACACTCCGGTCCTTATGAACTTTCTGTTTCCCCTCAATCTATGAAATGTAAGGACTGCTAAAACACAGGAATTTTAATGCTCAGAACCTCATTGTAACACTATCTGTATCTAAAAGTCTTTCCCCATGCAATCTGAAGACTAAAGGAAACTAATAGAAACAAATATTCTGTCTTAGTCCTTCTGGGGTGCTATAGCAAAAATACTTTATACTGGACAGCTTTTAATAGCAGAAATTTTTTTCTCACCTCTCTGGAGTCTGGGAAATCTTTGAGTTACATAGGTTCAACTGATTAAGTATCTGGTAATTAGATGCTTCCCTTTTCATGGACTGCTGCTTTCTCTGTGTCCCAAGTGCCAGAAAAGACAGGGCAGTTCCCTTGGGTCTGATTCATGAGGGCACTAATACCACTCAGGAGAGTTCTACCCTGGTGACTCACCCATTTCCCCAAGGCTCCATCTCTTAATACCATGATTTCGTGAACTAGAATTTCAAAACATGAGTTTTGGGAAAAACAAATATTGTCTTTAACATATGTTTTCTGTCTTGCTATGAGTAGTAACGGCCAAGACAGTGACTAAAATAAACTAGGACTATCATTAGAACTAATGATATCATTTCATGTGGTCTTTAAATATAGATGTGCATCAGTAAACAGGGATGACAATAGAGATACAAGAATGAACAAATGGGACTTCATAAAATTAAAAAGCTTCTGTACAACAAAAGAAATGGTCTCTAAACTGAAGAGACCACCCACAGAGTGGGAGAAATATTTGCCAGCTATACATCAGACAAAGGACTGATAACCAGAATACATAAGGAACTTAAGAAGCTAAACATTCCCTAAATCAATGAACCAATACAGAAATGGGCAACGGAACTAAACAGAACTTTCTCAAAAGAAGAAATTCAAATGGCCAAAAAGAATACATGAAAAAATGCTCACCATCTCTAGCAATAAAGGAAATGCAAATCAAAACTACACTAAGATTCCATCTCACTCCTGTTAGAATAGCCATCATCAAAAACACTGCCAAAAATAGGTCTTGGTGAGGATGTGGGGAAAAAGGGAACCCTGGTACACTCTTGGTGGGAAAGCAAGCTGGTGCAACCACTCTGAAAAAAATCTGGATGCTTCTTAAAAATCTAACCATAGACCTGCCATATGATCCAGCAATCCCACTCCTGGGGATATACCCAAAGGAATGTAACACAGGTGACTCCAGAGGCACCTGAAAACCCATGTTCATTGCAGCACTATTCACAATAATCAAGTGATGGAAATAACCAAGATGCCCTACTACTGATGAATGGATCAAGAAAATGTGGTATTTATACACAATGGAATTTTACTCAACCATGAAGAAGAATGAAATCTTATCATTCACAAGTAAGTGGATGGAACTGGAGAACATCATTCTGAGCGAGTTTAGCCAGGCTCAGAAGACCAAAAATTATATGTTCTCTCTCATATGTGGACTTTAGATCTAGGGCAAATACAGCAATGTTGTTGGACTTGGGTCACATGATAAAGGGAGAGCACATATGGGAGGTATGGGGATAGGTAGAAAACCCAAAACATGAAAGTATTTGATGTCCCCACTGCAGAGGAACTAATACAGAAACCTAATATGAGAAGGGAATCAGGAACTAGTGAAAAGGTCAGTTAGAGGTGAATCAACTTGTGTTATAACACGTTTATACATGGAAGCAATGCTAGGAATCTCTCTGTATAGCTATCCTTAACTCAACTAGCGAAAACACTTTGTCTTTCTTATTTTGCTTATTGTCTTCTCTTCAACAAAATTAGAGATAAGGGCAGAACAGTTTCTGCCTGGAAGTAAGGGGGGTGGAGGGGAAAGGGCAAGGACAGGGCAGGGTGGAGAAATGACCCAGTGTATGTACATGTGAATAAATGAATAAAAAAAGGTGAATATAGTTGATGTACTTTCTGGATAAGAGTGAATATAGAATTTTTAAAGCTGCTGAATTCGCAGTAGGAAGGGAACTAAAGTAAAAAGAAGAGAAAAGATGAGATGAACCAATTTGGGTTAAAATACATATATATACATATTATATACATGTATACAAGTAATATATGCATTATACACATATGTATTATACATATCATATATGTTTACATATGTAATGTATTATATATATTATATACATATGGAAATGTCAAAATGAAACTCCCTGTATAGCTATCTTATACAAACAAACATGTCTTTTTTTCAAAAATGGAGAACAGGAAGGTAAAGCAGGTCCTATCTGGAGGTTGGCACCAGTAGGAAGGAGGAGGATGTAGGGAAAGGAGGATGAACACAGTGTAAACAGTATGTGCTTATGTATGAAAATGGAAAAATGGGACCTGTTTTGAAACTGTTCCAGGAAGAGAGAGAGGGGGAATAAAGGAGAATGATAGAGGGAGTGAATTCAACTGTGATCTGTTATAAGAACTTTGGTAAATGTCACAATATACTCCCAATGCAACAATAATAAAAGAAAGAGAAAAAGGGTGAGATGACTATTTTGCATTCACCTCCACTCATTTCCATTCCTCCAAATTGTACCCAATGGTCTCTAAAATGATCCTAGACCTGTCAAACTGATTTTAGATGTGTATGGCTAGTATTATAAAATGCCATCAAAATCGAGGCTAAATTTTCCTTTAATAAATTTTACTACTATTTTCAGGTTTTAATATTAATATGAATGTAAAAGTGAGCATTGCTTCACTGTTTCTGGATATGCAGAGAAGACATGGAAAATTCTTTCCTTAGTGTTTTGTTAACATTCCCATTTTACTACCCTTCCTTCTTTACCTGTGCCCATTAGCAATGCTTATGATATTAAACCTTATTAGTTGCATGCTCAGATGGCATGGGTATTAAATTTCTATCTTGTTTTTCACCAACACTCTTTTTTTTTTCCTTTTTCTTTTCCATTTTGTCATATGGTTGCACCACCACCATTTTTTAGTCAGAAGTAATTTTGAAGGCACAATGTGGCTGCAAACTTCATTCCTGCTACTTGAGTGACATCTTCCCAGTCTCTATCTTTCTTTTGCTTGTATTGATTCTTTTCCAAACCCCAACTGATTCTTCTGCAGTTTTTAGTTTCCACCAAAATAGCCTAGTGTTTTTACATGCTGAAATTCAATACTTATTTTATTCAAGGAGGTGTTACATATTTTATACCTTATGTAGATATTTAGGTTTTTGCCATATTGGCTCTTTTTGATTATTTAAACCTTTAAACACTCAAATGTTATACATTTAATTATAAAAGTTCTTTGTGGTTTTTATTTAATTCTATATTTTAATTTTTAAGAAACACTTTACTAGAGATCTAATTTTCTCAAAAGTGTATGTTCTTAATTAGAGATATTGAACAAAAGAGTTTCAAGTACAACTGTAGAACATTTTAGCATAATATAATCCTTATTCATTTTCTGACTTGAACATTTCTTTTTCTTTGATTAAACTAAGACAGGAAACTTTAATCACTAGTTATTATCTTATGTTCATCATATGCTATTTTACTAAAATCCTTGTATGTTGCCATGATTAAAACTACTTCAGTTATTTTGGTTCACATCTCAATGAATGATATCTGTTATTGCTCAAGGAAATAACCTAAGAACAGTTAGTCAATGAATAGATGAATGAGCCAGAGTTTTGTTCATCACAATTCGTTTGTGCTATCTGAAGGTATAAAGCAGGCATATGCTTGAAGTTATTTTAACATTGGAGTATAGCACTGAAACATGAAAACTGAAATCACCCAGCAATATTTAAGGATAAAATTATTGCCTTATTATATTTCTTTTTACAGAATTTGAGTAGCTATATAAAGCATGAAAATTAGGTAACATCAGTAGATACATAAATCAAAAACTCTAAGTAAATTAATAATATACTTCTCTAGGTGATTGTAAATATGATTTCATAAAAATAAAAATTAAATTTTAGTTACTGAAACACATTAGTATGACATTGACTATAATCAATCAAAGTAGTTTTAAATATGCCTAATTCGATAAGTGAGTGGACAAATCTGGAATATGATCATTATTTGGGAGATGAAAATAAAGTAATGGAAAATCTTTAATATATAATAAATGAGGCATTTCCCTTTGGCATTAAAAATCCATTTGACTTCCCATTACTTGTATTTGCAAAACAGATTGAAATAATACTGACTTGCTGATATGGAGAGGAGGAAAGACTCCTAGGAGAATTGGCTTCTCAAGGTTTTAGGTATCCATTGATACCAAATCCACCTTTTACTCTTAGACTAACATACAGAAGAAAATTCAATGGAAAACAAATAAACATTTACTATAAATCTTACTAGTTGTTAAATGTATTTTGTTCACTGAAACTGTTGGAAATTCTCATGTCCCTTTTAATAAAAAGTATTTTAGAAAGATGTAGTTTTCATTTTATCAGGAAGTCCCAGCTTCTTGAGTCATCTGAGAGTAAACATGTTTTGTTAACCAAGATGGTTTTATTGAAGCGATATATGTTTTCCTTCAATATAGCTGGATAAGTAGAATTTTAATGCAAATTTTATAAATGAATCAAATGGATAAAAATATATCTGATGCATTAAGACATAATATACCTACCAAACAAAGAATAAGAGACAAAGACAACTTTTCCAGAAAGACATCTAATGCTTTTGCTAATTTGCACAATCAGAGGAAAGGGACACAGTTTCTCTTAGTAAGACTGTCCAATGATGAACAGCAGAATCAAGTTAGTCTAGGAACTAGAAAGGAAACTAAACAGAAGGCAAACAAGACTGAAAATGGATAATTATACAGCAGCAAAGTATATCTATGGCATACCAGCTGCAAGACATCAGGTAACATGTCATATAAAACTGTATTTCCATATAGCCTAGTGAATGGCAATGTGAATACAAAGTTGCACAAATACATGCAATCATTTAAAAATACCAGAGAGCGCTTTGTTGTAGTTATTAGTTATGCAAGATTAGCAGATGGCCAGGAATAACAATATTTAGAAGGTGAATATTTTAGTTTATCCTAAGGATCAATTAGCTTAGCATTCACAATGCTTTGTCAAAATATATTTGTTGCTAAGAACTTAAAGGTATGGCAATTCATGGAAGATTTTAGTTTTGATTGCAACTTTATTGTGAGTTTTTTACTCTTTAGTTTCAACTGATAGCCATATATCACAACATAAGTGCAGGCCATGCACTGAGCATGGCAGACAACGTAGTTGCTTTAACCTGCAAGGTCTGCACATACTGCACAAAGTCCAGCAAAGGAAGAGACAATCAAATTATCCACTTCTCAGGGAAAACTAAACAGCAGATAACATTTATCACGCAAAATCTCTTGCTGATGTGTGGCACAGAATTTAAGCTGCTCATTAGTCTTTTATTAGGGCTATCCAGTTCTCTTGCTCTAGGGTAGACAACAGAATGCAGAAGTTTAAAAGACATTATTTTCTAACATTAATAGACAAACACTTAATACATAACGCAGCTAACATACTATGATTTACACAAATTACCTGCAGTTTTGTTCCCAGCAGACATGTCTTGGCATCTCAAAGATACAGAGATTAGAACATCTGTGCTATTACTGAGCAAATTTTCTTCCTCAAAGTTGTTCTGTAGCAATACCATATGGACGGAATATTTTCACATTTCTTTCATTCATTAGATGTTACACGGAAGGATTTGTATAATTACTAAGAAAAAATGGGAAGAAACAAAGCCACTTGTAACATTTATTTGTTTATTTATTTTTTTGTCAATAACATGACTGTAATATTCTTTTCATTATTTGCACAGTTATTGATTCAAAAATTACTTACACTATTATTCAGAAAACAATGCAAAATGTAAAGTTGAAAAGCTACAGCTATAATAACTGCTGACACGTAATTATCACCTATTATGGGGCTGGCACTGTTTCTGTACAGTATTAATTTAATGACACCCAAGGTAGATGCTATCATTATACTTTTTAATTTTTATTAACTCAGCATAGAAAATAATAGCTTTCAATATGAGATTTCTACACTTCAATTTTTTTACCTGCCCTGCCTCCTGACGTTTACCTGCTTCCTCCTCCCCACCAAATAGTCCTTACTTTTCGTTTTTCTTTTTGCTCATTCTTTTTTATTTATGGATCTAGATTCTGCATGTGAGAGAAAACATGCAGCCTTTGTCTCATGAGTCTGGCTTATTTCAGTTAACATGATGGTCTCCAGTTCTATCAATTTTTCTACAAATGACATAGTTTCATTCTTCTTTATGGATCAGTAATACTCCATTATGTATATAAACCATATACTTTGTTAGTTTTGTTCCCTAGTTTATTCTACTACTACTTGTTCTTTTCTTTGTTCTTATTCATCTTTGAAGGTCATGGGTTTATTGAGATAAACATGATTGATTTTTTCCTAATTCTCGTGTCTTCATCTCTTCCTCTTGTGGAACTTATTCTTTCCTGAGCTCTCATGTTTGTGACTGCCCTTTTTCCTCCTCTGTTTAAAGTATTCCTTTAAGTATCTTCTGCAGTGCTGGCTTAGTGGTCATAAATTGCTATACCTTGTGCTTATCATGGACAATCTTTATTTCTTCAATGTTAAAGGATTATCTTTCTGATAGAGAATTTTAGTTGATAGTTACGCACAGGGCTTGAGATATGTCATTTTATGCTTTTCTGGTTTTCGGATTCCTTCTGAGAGGTCTGATATAATTTTAATTCTTTTGCTTTTGTAAGTACATTGGAATTTTTCTCTTGCAGCTTTGAATATCCTTTCTTTGGCCTCTACATATGAAAATTTAAATATAATATGATGTGCAGAGATTCTTTTCTGGTCCACTCTATTTGGGATTTTATATGTCTCCTGTACTTTGAAATTCCTCTAAGTCCCACAATTTGGGATATTTCTTACTATAATTTCATTGAATAGCATTCTTATACTTTAGGTTTATATCTCAGATCCTTCTATCCTGTGGATTCTTAGGTTTGGTCTCTTTATTGTATCCCACAGTTTCTAAAGTTACATTTATGGTTGCTTATTTTTTTTTCTTTATTGGTATATGAATGTAGAATAACCTTGGCCTTGTCTTCAGTTCCTGACACATTGTTTAGTTTAGTGGATGCTTTTCAGTGTTTCCATAACTCTATTGTGATTCTCATCTACTGTTCTGCTTTTTTTACCCAGGTCTTGACTTCATTTCCTTCCTTCATTCATCTATTTCTTTGAGTACAGTTTGAGGTCATTAATTATTTTTTAAAATATACTTTTGAATTCTTTTTCTAGTATATCAGCTTTTTCATTATCATTCAGTTCCACTTTTAGGGAAGTATGGACTTTTTGAAGGGTTATTTTTCTTGATTTTTTCATATTTCTTTTGTTTCTGCATTGATATTTGTGCATCAGTTGGCACGAATATCTCTTCATTTATTTATTCATTTACTTATTTATTTTGGGGACTTCCTAATGGACAACCTTCTCTTGTAGTAACACTCCCTAAAACCACTCAAAAGAGAGAAAGCCAGCATGACAACAACAGCAATTCCAAACTACCATAAAGATTGAAATGTGGCGTAAAACAACGCAAATGTCAAATACATGCCAATGATATTAGAAAAGAACAGAACTAGGATACTTACAGGATATACTAGGAGTTTAAAAATCTGTATATCCAGAAGTGTTAATAAATTAATACTAAAAAGAAGGAGCAGTTGAGAAAGGAAAAAGGTGAGAGGAAGCAGCATATGAAAGATAGAAGAGAATATGGACAGAGCTACAAGAAAAACTAGAGTGATGGCAAGTGGGAACATGGAAAAATGGGTAAAGCAAGCAATAAAGTTGTCAAAGAGAAGAAAAAACAGAACAAATCACAACTACAACAATCTAACAACTTCAACCACACAAAAAACACAAATATACACCAGCCAACATTTCTCTCTGATAAGATAAATAAAGTGGAATTCTACCCCCTAGGCTTTTCTGTTCAGTTACTTTCTGGGTTAAAAGCTTTCAGTTGTTTCTTCACTGAATTTGTAAGAAGGTAAAGCAGTTGAACCTATCAAAGGGCTGAGACCTGACCTGCTTTCTTTGCTTGGTTGGATTCAAGACAGTGTTTAACTGAAAGTTGGTGACTGATGTAGGAGCTGCCCTCAACCTGTTCCTGATAGGTGAACACAGCTCCATTTTTGTTGGTTTATGTGGGAAATAAGTAGCTGCTGTCCACCAATCTCTCTTGCCTTCTGGACACATGCAAAGTGGTCCAAACATGCAGTTTGTACTGGCTTGGCAAGGTATGAGACTCTAATTCATTCAAATTACCTAACCTTCACAACTTACATTCATTATCTAACTGGAGTTCAGAGAGTTTATGATGCAGGTCTGCTTCTGCCTTCACCACCAGAATACTCACTAGCATGCATCTCTGTGGCTATTGTTTTGGTTATTTTAGCCTGAGACATTGCAGCTGAGTTCCTGCAGCCACCTTGGAATCAAGGAAGGACAAGAATGATCTATGACATCTTCATAACAAGAGATTGAAACTGCCCCTAAGGAACAGTGGAGCTTTGCAGGACAGATTATCCCCAAAATGAGGACAATTACCTATAATAATGAAATTGCACCCTGGAGCAGGAGTAATCATCTCTTGGAAACCAGATTGGTTCCTTTAAGTGGTGACAGTAATAAAACTCTAGAACAGCAATATCAACTCCAGAATTAAATCAATGACCAACCAGGCCACGCCTATAACTAGCACTGTTTAACTTTGCATAGCTTTGGCTCTGCCCCTAATTGTTTGACTATTTAAAACTAACACTCATGTCTGTACCTTGAAGATGGTTGAAGTTGAGCTGAGTGCTTTGCTTCTTCCCACAGTGTATTCTGGGTATGTAATAAATCTCCTTTCTCTACATCATATCACATATTTGGCATGTAGGTACAAGTGGCTAGACTTGACATGTGGAAGCCCAGATGTTTGGGCCTGATGTCCAAAACTCTTGTTTCAAAAGCAGTAGAATGTCTGCTTTTAGACATAGAATAGAATATGAATGTGATCAATAATTTGATTAGACATTAAATAAATGACCTTGTTTTTCACACTCAGAATATACAGTAAACATTAAAACAGAATACTATAACTTGTTTTGCAATCATTTGATCAAACACAGATTTGCCTTACAGTAGATTCACAAACAAATCATTCCCAATATTTTCAAGGTTTATAAATATTTATTAATGGATTTCTTCAAAAATCTAGTTTAAACAATGTATTCATAAAGTGGTTTTATATACATATATATATATATTTATATATGTGAAAGTCCCTTCTTTTTTTTTTTTTTTGTGATACCAGGCTTGAACTCAGGCCCTACAACGTGTGCTACACTACTGACCCTTTTTGTGCTAGGTATTTTTAAGATAGGTTGTTGTGAACTATTTACCTGGGCTGGATTTGAACTGTCATCCTTCTGATCTCTGCCTCCTGAGTAGCTAGGATTATAGGCATGTGCCATCAGAACCAGGCCATGAAACTCCCTCTTAAAGAGGCATAGCAGGAACAAAATAACAAAATAACAAGGGTCCCATAAAATGAGAAAGTGAGAGTCAAGTGCCAAACCCAGGAAATGTTTCTGATTGTAGGAGAAAACAGTCAGTCAACAAGGTCCATGATAAAGACTCATGATAAAGCCAATAAAGTAACTCCAAGTAGCCCAAACAACAGTATAGCAGCCTGTGGCAATCCTGCCTTGAGTCACCAGACTTCCTTATCTAATTGACTGCAGTTTCCGTTAATGGCATCTTAATAAGCCTATGATTCTTATACTCACCTATCTTGGTAAGTTCTTTGTCCAACCCACAGCTCCAATATCAACAAAGAATTCAGAACACATAGGACAGAGTTTATGTCTAATTTAATTTATTAAAATATTATTAAGTTTTCCAAATTTCTAATGAGTTGTTTCTTGTTTAGGACCATCATAATAATTGAAAATTACAATGGAGGATTCCAAGATGGCTGCTAGAGGTAGGAAGCAGAAAACGAGCCTCCTATAGTGAAATCTTGGAGAGACACTGGAGACACACTTTGCAGGCATAATCACTGAGAAAAGGCATAACTTTGACCCCTCCACACCTCCAGCCAGTGCAGAGAATCTCCACTTCACGTTAAACAGAGAAACAAGGAGGGCCCCTGGGCCACCAGTGGCCGGCACCCACTGGGAAGACACAGACCAGGTGAGCTTCGTGGTACCGCGGTTCTCCCACAGACAAGCCTAGGCCAGAGCAGCATAGCCCCCTGGACAGACTGACCTCCACCCAGGGAAAAAAGAGAAACTGAGTAATAAGCAATAAGAACAATTAAGACACGCTGGAAAGAGGGTGGGGCGCCCTAAGCACTGAAGATTGGGGGAAGGGAACCCTTCCTGGGACTGTAAATAAACAAGCCAGGCAGGCCAGAGAGGCTCTGGCAGGAGCAGGGCGTGCGCCCAGCAACCAGGAGTGGGGAAGCTTGTGAGAGTAGCTGAGGGAGAAAAACTCCACAGGAGAGGAGGGAAGACACACTTCCCACGTGAAATGTAAACAACCATGGCGGCCAGCAGGAGCAGCAGCACTGCCCAGTAATCAGGAGCAGGAAAGCTTGTGAAAGTGGCAGTGGGAGGAAAACTGCACAGGAGAGGGGGGAAGACCCACCTCCCACATGAACTGTAAATAAATATGCAGGCCTGACAACGCGGGGGCAGTGTCACATTTCCCAGTGCTTGGAAAGGGGAAACCTTGTTGCAGAGGCTCCCGCAAAGGAGAACTCTGAACAAACAAAGCCTGTGGGACCAGGTGAGTGCTAAGTTCACCCCAGAGATCTGCATAAATAACACCGCCAGCTATAGCAGGCTGCCAGTAGCAGGCAGGCAAGCCACAGTTGCAGATACCACTCTCAGAACGGTCTCCAGACGCTTTTTTTTCCTTTTTCGCCCTACCTTTGATGAGAGAACAACCGAATTACACCTGCAAACTGAAAAACTTACTGAAACTGTGTTGCATTTGAACTTGGGACACTTGGTGGGGCTTTTGTGTGTGTGTGTGTGTGTGTGAGTGTGTAGTATTGTTCTACTTTATGCATCCCCTTTGATGAGACAACTACAGAACAACATCTGAGGCACCAACTCCAGGACTGGAGATTGAGACTGACACTCAAATTATTAAGACTGAAACTGCATTGCATATAAACTTGGAAGTTTTTTGGTTTTTTTTTTTAATTTTCTATTTTCCATTTTATTTTAATTCATTTTTATATATAGATATTTCTTTCATTTACTTATTTTTTATTGATTTTATCTTTGATTTTCAATCCTCTCTCTGTCTCTCTAATGTCTGTTCAGCTTACTGTCGATTGGTACACTAACACTCCCTGTTTATACCTTTGAAACTCTCTTGTCTGATACCTTGTTCTGCTTTCTCCCTCTTGTCTGTATATTTGTTTTCCCCTTTTCTTTAACTTCTTGCTTTCCATCTCAGCACACCCTTCCATTCTAAATATTACCATTGTTATTATTAAAAGCTAGAAAATACTTAATTGCACACAGTACAGGGACAGTAACAACACCAATGACAATGATGGGAAGACAGAAAAAACAGGGAAACCAGTTTCCCCACAGCAAAAAATTAGTACAGGAACCAGAGGGGAATGAAGAGAACAGAAACTCAGATCCAGACTCCAACAAAATGAAGATAAACTATCCCAAAGGACCCAATGAAGCCCACAAGAATAATTTAAAAGAAGACATACTACAAGTACTCAATGAGAATTTTATAGAGATGATACTGGATAGGGTCAATCAAAATGTACAGGAGACACTCAAGAAATTCCAAGACAACAAAAATAGAGAATTTGAAAAAGCAAAAGAAGAAATAAAGGAAACCATAGAAGCACTGTATAAACACCAAAGTGAAAGAGACAACACAATGAATAAATGGATAAATGAAATCGGAACAAAAATAGACAACATTAAAGAGGAAAACTGCCAGGATATGGAAAACCTCAGAAAAAAGAACAAAACAGAACTGCAAAACAAAATGGAAGGCCAATTCAGCAGAATAGAACAAACAGAAGACAGAATCTCAGAACTTGAAGATGAAATGGTAATTAAAGGAAAAACCGAAGAACTATTAATTAAACAACTCAAGACATGTGAAAAGAAAATGCAAGAACTCACTGACTCCATCAAAAGACCAAACTTGAGAATCATGGGCATTGAAGAAGGAGAAGAGGTGCAAGCGAAGGGAATGCGTAATATATTCAACAAAATAATACCGGAAAATTTCCCAAATCTAGAGAAAGATATTCCCATACAGATTCAAGAGGCATCCAGGACACCAAACAGACCAGATCAAAATAGAACTACTCCATGACATATCATCATTAAAACATCAAGTTCAGAAACTAAGGAAAGAATATTGAAGGCTGTAAGAGAGAAAAAACAAGTAACATACAAAGGTAAACCCATCAAAATAACAGCAGACTTCTCAACAGAAACATTAAAAGCAAGAAGAGCGTGGGGTGAGATCTTCTGGGCACTGAATGAAAATAACTTCAACCCCAGGATACTCTACCCAGCAAAGCTATCATTCAAAATAGATGGAGCAATAAAAGTCTTCCATGATAAGCAGAAACTAAAACAATATGTGACCACAAAGCCACCATTACAAAAGATTCTGCAAGGGATCCTGCACACAGAAAGTGAAACCCAACTTAACCATGAAAAGGCAGGCAGCAACAAACCACAGGAAAAGAAAAAGCAAGACAGTAGAGAGTAACATCGTTAGGTACACACAATCAAACTTTCAAACAACTAAGACAACTAAATGGCAGGAATCACCACATACCTATCAGTACTAACGCTTAAAGTTAATGGACTTAATTCACCCATCAAAAGACACCGTTTGACAAAATGGATTAAAAAAGAAGATCCAACAATTTGTTGCTTACAGGAGACTCATCTCACTGACAGAAATAAGCATATGCTTAGGATAAAAGGCTGGAAGAAGATTTACCAAGCCAATGGCCTCTAAAAACAGGCAGGAGTAGCAATATTTATCTTTGACAAAGTAGACTTCAAACCTACATTGATCAAACGAGATAAAGAAGGACATTCCATACTAATAAAAGGGGAAATAGACCAAAAGGA
Source organism: Castor canadensis (assembly GCF_047511655.1). Taxonomy (NCBI): domain Eukaryota; kingdom Metazoa; phylum Chordata; class Mammalia; order Rodentia; family Castoridae; genus Castor; species Castor canadensis. Next base: position 102,056,754 of record NC_133386.1, read on the forward strand.
AATAATAATCATCAATCTGTATGCACCCAATGTTAACGCACCCAATTTCATCAAACATACCCTGAAAGACCAAAAAGCATATATAAACGCCAACACAGTGGTTGTTGGAGACTTTAACACCCCATTATCATCAATAGATAGATCATCCAAACAAATAATCATTAAAGAAATCCAAGATCTAAAATATGCAATAGATCAAATGGACCTAGTAGATGTCTACAGAACATTTCATCCAACCTCTACACAATATACATTCTTCTCAGCAGCCCATGGAACCTTCTCCAAAATAGATCATATCCTAGGGCACAAAGCAAGCCTCAGCAAATATAAGAAAATAGAAATAATACCGTGCATACTATCTGACCACAATGCAGTAAAAGTAGAACTCAACAACAAAAGTAAAGAAACTAAATAACTCATTACTTAATGAAGAATGGATCATCGATGAAATAAAAGAGGAAATTAAAAAGTTCCTGGAAGTCAATGAAAATGAAAACACAACCTACCAGAACCTATGGGACACAGCTAAGGCAGTCTTGAGAGGAAAGTTTATAGCCATGAGTGCATATATTAAAAAGACTGAAAGATCCAAAATCAATGACCTAATGATACATCTCAAACTCCTAGAAAAACGAGAACAAGCAAATCCCAAAACAAATAGAAGGAGAGAAATAATAAAAATAAGAGCTGAAATCAACGAAATAGAAACCAAAAAAACCATACAAAGAATTAATGAAACAAAAAGTTGGTTCTTTGAAAAAATAAACAAATCTATAGACCCCTGGCAAACCTGACTAAAATGAGGAGAGAAAAAACCCAAACTAGTAGAATTAGGAATGCAAAAGGGGAGATAACAACAAACACCATGGAAGTCCAGGAAATCATCAGAGACTACTTTGAGAACTTATATTCAAATAAATTTGAAAATCTAAAAGAAATGGACAGATATATAGACACATATGATCATCCAAAACTGAACCAAGAGGAAATTAATCACCTGAATAGACCTATAACACAAAATGAAATTGAAGCAGCAATCAAGAGTCTCCCCAAAAAGAAAAGTCCAGGACCTGATGGATTCTCTGCTGAATTCTATCAGACCTTTAAAGAAGAACTGATACCAACCCTCCTTAAACTGTTCCATGAAATAAAAAGGGAAGGAAAACTGACTACACATTTTATGAAGCCAGTATTACACTTATCCCAAAACCAAGCAAAGACACCTCCAAAAAGCAGAACTATAGGCCAATCTCCTTAATGAACATTGATGCAAAAATCCTCAACAAAATAATGGCAAACCGAATTCAGCAACACATCAAAAAGATTATTCACCACAACCAAGTAGGCTTCATCCCAGGGATGCAGGGGTGGTTCAACATATGAAAATCAATAAACATAATAAACCACATTAACAGAAGCAAAGACAAAAACCACGTGATCTTCTCAATAGATGCAGAAAAAGCCTTTGATAAGATCCAACATCATTTCATGATAAAAGCTCTAAGAAAAATAGGATTAGAAGGAAAGTACCTCAACATTATAAAAGCTATATATGACAAACCTACAGCCAGCATTATACTTAATGAAGAAAAACTGAAACCATTCCCTCTAAAATCATGAACCAGACAAGGATGCCCACTATCTCCACTCCTATTCAACATAGTACTGGAATTCCTAGCCAGAGCAATTAGGCAAGAAGAAGGAATAAAAGGAATACAAATAGGTAAAGAAACTGTCAAAATATCCCTATTTGCAGATGACATGATCCTATACCTTAAAGACCCAAAAAACTCTACTCAGAAGCTTCTAGACATCATCAATAGCTATAGCAAGGTAGCAGGATATAAAATCAACATAGAAAAATCATTAGCATTTCTATACACTAACAATGAGCAAACTGAAAAAGAATATATGAAAACAATTCCATTTACAATAGCCTCAAAAAAAATCAAATACCTAGGTGTAAACCTAACAAAAGATGTGAAAGACCTCTACAAGGAAAACTATACACTTCTGAAGAAAGAGATTGAGGAAGACTATAGAAAGTGGAGAGATCTCCCATGCTCATGGATTGGTAGAATCAACATAGTAAAAATGTCGATACTCCCAAAAGTAATCTACATGTTTAATGCAATTCCCATCAAAATTCCTATGACATTCATTAAAGAGATTGAAAATTCTACTGTTAAATTTATATGGAAACACAAGAGGCCATGAATAGCCAAGGCAATAGTCAGTCAAAAGAACAATGCAAGAGGTATCACAATACCTGACTTCAAACTATATTACAAAGCAATAACAATAAAAACAGCATGGTACTGGCACAAAAACAGACATGAAGACCAGTGGAACAGAATAGAGGACCCAGATATGAAGCCACACAACTATAACCAACTTATCTTTGACAAATGAGCTAAAAATATACGATGAAGAAATAGCAGCCTCTTCAACAAAAACTGTTGGGAAAACTGGTTAGCAGTCTGCAAAAAACTGAAACTAGATCCATGTATATCACCCTATACCCTATACCAAGATTAACTCAAAATGGATCAAGGATCTTAATATCAGACCACAAACTCTTAAGTTGATACAGGAAAGAGTAGGAAATACTCTGAAGTTAGTAGGTATAGGTAAGGACTTTCTCAATGAAACCCCAGCAGCACAGCAACTAAGAGATAGCATAGATAAATGGGACCTCATAAAGCTAAAAAGCTTCTGTTGATCAAAAGAAATGGTCTCTAAACTGAAGAGAACACCCACAGAGTGGGAGAAAATATTTGCCAACTATACATCAGACAAAGGACTGATAACCAGAATATATAGGGAACTTAAAAAACTAAATTCTCCCAAAACTAATGAACCAATAAAGAAATGGGCACGTGAACTAAACAGAACTTTCTCAAAAGAAGAAATTCAAATGGCCAGAAAACACATGAAAAAATGCTCACCATCTCTAGCAATAAAGGAAATGCAAATTAAATCCACGCTATGATTCCACCTCACCCCTGTTAGAATAGCCATCATCAGCAACACCACCAACAACAGGTGTTGGCAAGGATGCGGGAAAAAGGAACCCTCTTACACTGTTGGTGGGAATGTAGACTAGTACAACCATTCTGGAAAAAAAGTTGGCGGCTACTTAAAAAGCTAGACATCGATCTACCATTTGATCCAGTAATACCACTCTTGGGGATATACCCAAAAGACTGTTACTCCAGAGGCACCTGCACACCCATGTTTATTGCGGCACTATTCACAATAGCCAAGTTATGGAAACAGCCAAGATGCCCCACCACTGACGAATGGATTAAGAAAATGTGGTATCTATACACAATGGAATTCTATGCAGCCATGAAGAAGAATGAAATGTTATCATCCGCTGGTAAATGGGTGGAATTGGAGATCATCATTCTGAGTGAGGTTAGCCTGGCCCAAAAGACCAAAAATCGTATGTTCTCCCTCATGTGGACATTAGATCAAGGGCAAACACAACAAGGGGATTGGACTATGAGCACATGATAAAAGCGAGAGCACACAAGGAAGGGGTGAGGATAGGTAAGACACCTAAAAAATTAGCTAGCATTTGTTGCCCTCAACGCAGAGAAACTAAAGCGGATACATTAAAAGCAACTGAGGCCAATAGGAAAAGGGGAACAGGTACTAGAGAAAAGGTTAGTTCAAGAAGAATTAACCTAGAAGGTAACAACCACGCACAGGAAATCAATGTGAGTCAACGCCCTGTATAGCTGTCCTTATCTCAACCAGCAAAAACCCTTGTTCCTTCCTGTTATTGCTTATACTCTCTCTACAACAAAATTAGAAATAAGGGCAAAATAGTTTCTGCTGGGTATTGAGAGGGGGAGAGGGAGGGGGCAGAGTGGGTGGTAAGGGAGGGGGTGGGGGCAGGGGGGAGAAATGAACCAAGCCTTGTATGCACATCTGAATAATAAAAGAAAAAGGAAAAAAAAAATAAAGTTACACTTCAAAAAAAAAAAGAAAATTACAATGATGCAAGCAATTTCTATTGTCTTCTATAGTCTTCTATTAGTGTGAGAATTATGATTTCTTTTGCCACATGAATCCACAAGTGAAAAGAATATTTCATTGTCTACTCATGCACTCAATAATTCAACTACAGAGCCAGTTAGTTATGATCTGTGTCTGTGTATATCACATATGATAAAGGAAGACATGGGTTTCAAGGTCTCTTCTGATGGCATTTCCACCTTGAGCTATTCCTAAGCAAAAAGGAATCCCTCAATAGTGTAAGGACCACATTTCTCCTTCTTTTCCTGCTTGTATGAGTGGAAGCAGGAAAGGTGGAAGGGGGTGAATATTATCACAATACTTCATATACACATATAAAAGTGAATAATGAAATCCATTAAAATTGATTAAAAAGTGGGGAAAGGAGGATAAGAAAGAGTAATGCAAGGAGTGAATTTGATCAAAGTACATTAAATGCTCATATGGAAATATCACAATGAAACCCCTTTGTACAATTAATATATGCTAATAACATATCTTTAAAAAGGCCATATTTCTTATCATCTAATTATTTCAGAGGGGTATGGATATTCCCTGATCTTTAAAACAAAGGATATAACTAACTGAGAGTATCAGTATCTCTTGGTAGAATCTAGTGAAATGCCGTAATCTATACTTAGTCTCACAAGGAGAAGTGGTTACGTTTGCAGAACTATGAGCCAAACAACAACCAAGTCTGTCGTGATGATCATCCTCAGGTACCATAAGTCCTATGTCCTGTTACTCTGAAGGAATTGATTTGCTACTTTCCTTTCTGGGTTATATTTTGGCAGCTAACTTTGGAAGCAATGATGAAACCTACCCTTTGGGCTGGGGATAAAACCTGAGTTCAAATCCCAGTACCACCTAAAGGAAAAAAAAAAACCTAGAGATTTTTTTATTGGAATTGAAAAATAACTTTTTATATAAAGGTAGATATTCTTATTGTGAAAATTATCTACTTAAAGTAATTAATATACTCATAAATAACATGTTTTAGATTATTCCTTTGGTGTTTTGCTATTATTGTTGTTTTTTATTTGATAGGAGACAAAAGAAAAATTAACTCTTTGTTTTCAAGAGGGGGGAATAAACATAATTCTTAGATACACTCAAAGCCAGAATAGATATATCTCCATTGTGAGGCTTCTGAAGGTGATTGCTTACCAGCCATCACATTGCACATTTATGAGAATATTGTCCACATTTGCTAGAAATTAACTAAAATAATTGAGAAACAGGGAAGGAAAACTCATATGAGGAGTTTTAATATTTTCAGAACATGCGTTTAGTAAGTGGACATTATTACATCAGATTTGTTCCAGACGACAGAACTAGGAAATATGGTAGGAGAATTATGAGACTGAAAATTTCAGATACACAAAAACATAAAAATTTAATATTTGAAACATTCAAATGTAGTGTAAAAAGCTCTTTATTCCTTATCTTTCTTTTACTCATTATAATGAAAAATTAATGTTGTACAGCTCAACACAAAATTCAAAATTCAGGAACTCATTTCTCTATCTATCATCTATCAAGCTAGCTAGCTATTTATCTAATATATTTTTATATCTGTCCATGTATATATATTCATCTCTGTCTATCTGACTTATCAAGGGTTTATTTTTTTTTCAGTTAATGATATAAAAAGAAGAGTTCAAGTTGTCCTGGATGCCATAGAATGTTTTCCTATTTTGGAAAATAATTGGACCTCTACAAGTCCATCTTATCAGCATCCTTTGGGTTAATGACCTTTTCCATTCATGATCATATATCTGCAAAAGTATCAGCTATTCAAAGTGTATCAGTTAAGCCCAATTAAGTACAATAGAACTTTGATAGCTTTCCAATCACCTACTCACCATCCAGAAATAAACATGATCAGAAATAATAATAATCTTTGTCTTTCTCTCCCTTTCACTCTCTTTCTCTTTTTCTCTCTCCCTCTTTTTTTTCCTCCCCGTCTTTCTCCATGTGTGTGTCTCCCCAACCCTGCCCTCTCCTCTGTGTATCTTTCTCTGTCTTCCTTTTGCTTTATAAGGTAAACTATATTTAAAGCATTTTATTATAAAATAGTATGCATTTTGCATAACAAAATCTTTAAAATTCAGATAAAGTTAAATTTATAAGTAATATATCTGCAACTGACCTCCCTCACCCTTTCTCTTCAAGATATTTAAGAGAATGAAAAACAGGGAAGACTTGACATTCTGAAGCTATTTCAACTTGTCGCTGAAGATTGTCTTAGGATAAACTTATCTATTGCAAAGTATGTAGCCTATAGCCAAGTGCTAACCTGGTTTTAGTCAGCATGCAGGTTTCTTTCAATTACATGGAACAGTAGTGTTGAGTTGCCTCTGCCAGAGAATTACCATAGAAAATGTATGTTCCCTGAAATGTGTGTTATTCATGTCTTCCCACAATTGAAACCTAGGTTTCAATTTTAGAGTTATACATGAGTCTGTGTAAACATGAAGGAAATGTCATATACTCATTCACATTGAAATATGAATTTTCAGTGAATGTGATTGAAATAGTGATGTATTTGTGAATTAGAATGTTTTGCCATTTTGCTGGAACTGTAGTATGGTGCATTTCAGAATCACCTAATTCAAATTGATTTTCCCTCAGTCCCAAAAGGATAGATCAGGTCTAAATATCTCCAACAAAAATCATTGAAAATCATGTACCATAAACATTTTCTTTTAAAGGTAAAATAGTGATTTTATTATTTTTCACATGATTTGAGTGAATATTTAGTTATTGAAATAGTCTTTGTAAGATTCAGCTCAAATTTGGAAGAAGTAAGCATGAAATCACAAAGCTCCTTTAGGGAATGAATTGCACTCAGCATTGCCCCATTCTTTTTGTACCTATTAGAAGGGGCTGTATGTACATCTTCACTTACTAGTCAGTCCATAAGATTCTGGATGAGAGCAGCTATGTGTTATTTATCTTCATGTCCTCAATTCTGAGTTCACTGCAAAGAGAAAATCAATATTTATTGAAGGAAAGAAGAAAGAAAGAAGGGGAAGGAAGGAGGAAAGGATTATTGTCATATGTGAAATATTTGATATGGTTTATTTAGAGAGGGGTTATGTAGAATACTGTCTCATACAACATATAAAACATACATATTTTAAATAAAGAATGTGAGAGTCATTTCCTCCATCAGTTTATTCTTAAAAAGCTATGCTTTTAAAATAACCACTATACTAATCAGAATGATTGAGGGAAAACTGTGAATTCAAGTTTATATTAATTTTTTTTTATATCTTCTCAAGAAAATCCTGAAATCTTAAGAAAATTTTAGGTCTAAGAACCTGTAATTTTTAATATACACTTGTATTTTTTAATATCTGGCACAGTGATTAACCTCTTAAAGTTAATAAATAATTGAGCAAATGCACATGAATAAATTTCAACTACCTCTGGGTATTGAATGCAGCAATTTAGAAAACAATGCTTCTTTAGATTAAAGAAGACTCCAACTCAAAGTAACATATTGTCAGAGGATGGAGTAATCATGCAGTTTTGATACATTATGTTATTGAATTTTTTTTCTTTTCATTAATTTTTATTGGTTTTTGTTTTAGGGTTTTTTATGAAGCACGTCTTAGAAAACGAGTAGGAAAACTACTGAATTTTCACTTCATTCTCTCTCCAGCTAACTACCTTGAAATGTGGATGTACTCAGCACAGTATATCAAAGAATGAGTGTCTTATACAAGCAAAATACAGTAGTAAAAGTCACATATGTTGAAGATGCTGTCCCTTACTTTTCAAAATCAGATTATCTCTACACGATATCATCCCTTAGTCCCAAAACCCTCTCTTTCTGTTTTTCTCTGACATCATTCTTTCACCCTTCTTTCTACTCTTGCTCCCTTTCAAGTCACATACTGCTGAACTTACATTGGTGACTGTCACACTTGCTGAAGCTCTAGGTATGATTCATTTTAACCATTCTTATTTTTTGATGTAGAGGTTGGAGCCTGTTAGAATTAATTTTTAACTTTTCTCCATTTTATGATTTTTTTAATCAATTTATGAGTAATGTTTTTGTCCCCATTGTAAGCATTTCTAACTCTTCTCTATTACTTCAGCCATTCTTCTTTTAAACACTAAAATTTGGATATTCCCTGTTCAAATCTCTTCCTAGCATTAAACTCATTCATTTTCTCAAGTCAGGAAAATTGGGTAATACTGCAAACATGTCACTGAACTTTTATTCCAAAATATGTCTTATGTTAAAACTGGAGATAAATTCATGGATCACTGAAGAAGAAGCCAGCTGGCCATTCAGACATTGATTAGGAGTGGCAAATGTAGTTTGAATCATTCAAAGCAGACCTTGAAATTTATAAACTCAGTGTGCCCAGAATTAAATAGGTCTAAAGGGACTGACTCATCAACTTGAGATATAATAGATGACTGCCCAAACCAGGACACCAAATTATTAAGTTACAGTGAGAAACATAAGAAAAAGGCAAACTGGACTATTTGTGTCTCATTCTGCTTGATGAGAAGGTAAAAAGTTATTAAGTGCTGTTTGATAAATGTAGAATAAGAGTAAAGGAAATAAAGTGGATAATATTTTTAGCTTTAATTATATATAAATGATTTAAGAATGTTCACTCTTTTTTTTATGTTTTTTTTTTCTTTTAATATTCATATGTGCATACAAGGCTTGGTTCATTTCTCCCCTCTGCCCCCACCCCCTCCCTTACCACCCACTCCACCCCCTCCCTCTCCCCCAAACCCCCTCAATACCCAGGAGAAACTATGTTTCCCTTATTTCTAATTTTGTTGTAGAGAGAGTATAAGCAATAACAGGAAGGAACAAGGGTTTTTGATGGTTGAGATAAGGATAGCTATACAGGGAGTTGACTCACATTGATTTCCTGTGCGTGGGTGTTACCTTCTAGGTTAATTCTTTTTGATCTAACCTTTTCTCTAGTTCCTGTTCCCCTTTTCCTATTGGCCTCAGTTGCTTTTAAGGTATCTGCTTTAGTTTCTCTGCATTAAGGGCAACAAATGCTAGCTAATTTTTTAGGTGTCTTACCTATCCTCACCCCTTCCTTGTGTGCTCTCGCTTTTATCATGTGCTCATAGTCCAATCCCCTTGTTGTGTTTGCCCTTGATCTAATGTCCACATATGAGGGAGAACATATGATTTTTGGTTTTTTGTGCCAGGCTAACCTCACTCAGAATGATGTTCTCCAAGAGAATGTTCACTCTTAATGTACACATCTTCATGAGCTTGACTATGTGTAGTAAACACCCTGGGACCATCACCACAACCAATATACTGAATTAGATAAACAAGAGCAACTACACTCAAGCCACCATCTTCTGACGTACACATCTGTTTAATAGGAATATACCAGCCAAAGTTGTCTTTCAGCTATGAAATCTCTGCCTCTAATAGTAACAGATTCATTCATTCAGACTCTAGTTTATATGAACTCTCTACCAACAAATTTTTTGCAGGTAATGCAATTACATTGATTAAATTTTAGTTTCATACATATACGGGTTTCCTTTTTCTTTTTTCTCTAAGACAATATTTGCCATTGGATTCTACCTTTCACAGTTTACCTGTTTCATCTATTTTTAGACTAATTCACAGGAAACTAATTACTCCTACTTCCAGTTTATCTGTTTCACTCACAGTAGAATATGATAGATTAACAAAAGAGGAACAAAACTGTAAGACCTGAGGGGCACTTCAAAGTGACCTTGTTAAAATCATTATGCTTCGATTTTCCTAGTCATGGATTCCTTTCTACTTCCATAAACAATTATCTTCTATGGCCTTGCATTTTGTCTTTTAATTTTATTGATATAATATTTCCTCTAACATTTCCATGTCACGTGGAAAACAAAGTAATTACATGTGTTAAGCCATGACAATTTGTTCTTTATGTATATACTTTTATTAGCACATATTAATTGTATGATGGGGTTTCCTTTTGCGTGATACATGCACATAATAAAATTCAATTAAATTTATCCCCACTATTATTCTTTCTCAATTTCTCCCCTTTTAAAAAATTATTAACAGATTTCATTATTCTATTTTTACAATGTCTAAGATACTTTAATATTCACCCACACCCGCTGAATCCAACCCTCAAACAATCCCCATTTTATCCTCCTGACATTCATTTTTTAAAGTCTAGATTTTGCATATAAGAGAGAACATGTGATATTTGTCTTTAGTATGACTTATTTCACTTTGCAGTGATCTCTAGTTACATTTATTTTCCTGCAAAAAAACATAATTTCATTCTTTTTTATGGCTGAATAATGCCGTTGTGCATATATGGTGTATCTTCTTTATCCATTCATCAGTTAATGAGTATCAGGATTGATTCCACAGCTTGGCTATTGTGAATAGCACTGCTATTAATATGGGTGTGCAGGTTTTTTGATTATATGCTTATTTAAATTCCTTCAGATACATGCCTGGGAATGATATAACAGCATTAATTGTAATTTTATCTTTAGATTTTTGAGGAAACAACATACTGATTTCCATAGTGGCGTCACTAATTTATGTTCCTACTCACAGTGGGTTAAAGTTCTTGGACTCCCGCTGCCCCCAAACCTCACCAGCACTTGTTGTTTGTTTTCTTTATGACTGCTATTCTGACTAGGGTGAGAGGAAATCTCAATGCTATTTTGACTTGTATCTCTTTTATAACTAATCATGTTGAACATTTCTTCATGTTTTTATTAGCTATTTGTACTTTTTTCTGAGAACTGTCTGTTCAATTCATTTGCATGTTTATTAATTGGCTTATTTTTTCTTCCAGTATTTAATTTATTGGAGTTCTGTACATATAAAAAATATTAATCCTTTATCTGAGGAAGAACTGGAAAAGATTTTCTTCAGTTCTGTAGTTCTTCTCTTGATTCTGGTCATTGTTTCCTTTGATGTGCAGAAACTTTTAAATTCAATGCAGTCCTAGTTGTTAATTCTTTTTCTTATTTCTTGATTAATTGGGTTTCTATTTAGAAAGGTGTTAGCTGTTCTTGTAGCTTCAACTATTTTATCTCATTTTCCCTTAGGACTTTCACAGTTTCAGGTCTCACATTGTATCTTTGATTTATTTTGAAATGAATTTTGTATATGTTAAGAGATCAGGACCTAGTTTCAGTCTTCTACATGTGGCTATTCTTTTTACCCAACTCCATCTGCTTTTTGACAGATGTTCCAAAAACATGCATTAGAGAAAAGACAGCTTCTTCAATATTTTGTCTTTAAAAACCAAAAAAAAAAAACAAAGCTATAGATATTTATTATAAGATGGAAGCATATATTAGTTCATTCAATTACCAATCAAATGAAGGCTTAGATTCTTTGAAGAGAAAATCACATTCTGATTTTTCCATTGTCGAGAAATTTTAACTATAGTTTCACCATCAATAAACTCAATTACATATATTTTATGTCTGAGATCTTTCACTTAAAAATGTTTCTGAAATTCATCCACCTTGTGACATGCAATAAAATTCCAAGTTTTGTTTGTTGAGTATGTTTCATTATATAAATATATCACAGATTGTTTTTCTACTTTCTTCATAATGACTATTAGAGTTATTTTCTGCTTTTACTATTATAAATTGGAAATATATAGGCATTATTCTTTCAAATAATGTTCCCTTTAGGTTGAAGTTGATGGAACATAGGGAAAATGTATACCTAAATTCCAAAGAGTTTCCTGCCATGATTGAACCACTATGCTGCTACAAGACATGTATAAGAATTTGATTTTATTCACATTCTCTACAACATTTATATTGTCAGTGTCTTCTTTTCTTTTTTAGCTTTCAATAAAATTAAACAGAGTTAGGTATGAATTGTCACTTCATTGTAGTTTTTATTTGCATTTTCCTGATGTCTCATAATGTTGAGAACTTTTCTGTGTATTTATTGGGCAGTTATGCATTGCATTTTTAAATTGGATGATTTGAATTTTTATGTTTCGAATACAAACCCTATTTAAAATATTTATTGCCTGCTAATTTTATTCTATAGTAAGTTTTAAGAAAGTAATTTTGCTTGTCAGTTTTCTGTCACCATGATAAAATATCTGCGAAAAAGAACTTAAAGAAAGAAAGATTTACTTCATCATGACAGAAGGTCATGGAGAAAAGTTGCAACCAGCAAGCAGGGAACAAGGGAGTAAAATGCTGGGAACAAGGTACTCACTGACCTCCTTCACCCAACTAGGTCCACCTCTTTAGATTGCATTCAGCTTTGCATTCTTCAATAGATCAATCCACTATTCCATTGATGAAGTTAGCACCATCTCAACAGTTCCACCACCTAGAGACCATGACTCCAGCACATGAGCCTGTTGAGGACATTTCACAACCAAACCATGACAGGAACAACAACAATAATCATTTTGCTGAAGTTTAGCTTATGATTTTTTTTTGTTGTTGTTTTGGTACTGAGTATTGAATACAGGACCTATAGCTTGCTAGCCTTGTCTTTGTGACTGGTGCTTTTGTAGCCTTTCTCCATCCTAAATAGAATTTATACACTTTCTATTAACCATTTTCACGGTTGCTAATCCTTTGCTCCTTTAAATTCATTGAATATGTTCTTCATTTCTCATGTTATACTTTTATTACAAGAATTTTAACTTGGTTGATGTACTTTCTATACAAGAATAATATGGAATTTTTGAACCTGTTGAAATCACCATAAGAAGTGAACTAATGTAGAAAGGAGAAAAATAGGCAGGATGAATTGGTATGGGTTATAACACATATATTCATGGAAATTTCACAATGAAACTTCCTGTATAGCTTTCTTAAACAAACAAAATGTCATTTTTCTTTTTCAAAAACAGAGATGAGGAGGTAAAACAGGTTTTATCTGGAAGTTTGTACAGTGGAAGGGAGAAGGATATAAGGAAAGGGTACAGTAGGGTGAATATGGTAGAAATATTATGTATACATTTATGATAATGGAAAAGTGAGACATGTCAAAACTATTCTAGGAATGGGGGAGAGGGTCAAAGGAGAATTATGGAGGGAGTAAATTCAACTATAATATATTATAGGAATTTTTGTTAATACCACAGTGTACCCTCAGTACAACAATAATATGATGATAAATAAATTTTTAAAGTAAAAGCACGTTTAAAATAAATCACTTTTTAAAAACAACACAAAAGACTTTTAACTTGATTCCTTTTTATAATATTTATCTTTCTACTGAGTAGACTCTTCCTTCACCGCCCACCATTTCCACTAGATTCCTTTAAATATTTTACTTCATTTGAGTTTTTTGTTTTTTCATCTTTAGATTAGATTTTCTTGCTGTACCAATTTTTAAAATCATATTGAATCAGAGACATTGTGTTTTAAATAGCTATCAACCAGCAAATGGTAATCACTCCCCAGAAAAAAGCATTCCTCTTTTACTAGAGACAGCTACTATGCAGGACTGTGGTCAGTTTTACCTGTACTTGAGCTGCATTTGGCTTTTAGGCCACTCTTTAATTTCAATTAACTAGTGATTTTAAATATTTTAAGGACATTTCCATGAGATTCCTTTCAACAGGTTTTGAAATCTAAGCACAAGCTACATTAAGGCAATGTCTTTATGCTTCAGAGTTCTTCTGCCTGCATCCCAAATCAGCAAGACTGATATGGTAAGTTTTGATGATCTTTAAAATATTCTTCTCCCCAGTCCAGACCAGATTTTTTGTCATACTGCTTTTCTCCCACCTGCTAGAAAGCTGCAGCTAGATACCTGGTGAGAGCCAGGGTACCTCTATGGGATTTCTTTCAGCCTTCTTAGCTCACCCAAGTTTTTTTGACTGTTTCCTCCACAAGTTCAGATAACACTTGTAAGAGATTTGCCTTGTTGGTTTCAGAGTTATCCTGGCTAAAGAGCTGCATATTCAAATCCTTTAGCCTGCCCATTCATGACTATTAGAAATTTGCCAAACCTAACTTGATTTGTCTTCTCACCCTTTTATGGTACTTTTTCTTCAGCTCACCACTTTGGGAAGAATGTAAAACACTATAAAGCTTTTCTGTGTTGGGATAGGCTTGACATTTTCTTGAATTTAATTCATTAATATTCTCTGACATCCTCAGATATTGGAAAGTAACTATAAATTAGAAAAATAGTGATGAGTTGAGGCTTTACTAATTTTAATCCAATTATTAGTAGGAATACAGATTTGTTAAAACTTTCTAAAGCCCTACTTTAAGAAAAAATTTGTTTCAAACTGAAATCGGACTTTTGGACCCAAAGCCCAGACTCCTGAGATTCCATATGCCAGATCCAGCCACCCACCCCTAAACACCAAATAAAGAGGCATGGTGAAAGCAGAGAAAGGAGATAATCATATGGTTTAGTACATTCCTTGGGAAGGGTGGAAGAGGCAGAGTAAGCACTCAGCTCATCTTCAGCCATCCTTACAGTACAGACATAAGCTATAGGTTTAAGTTGACAAAAGAACTGGAAGCAGGGGGCAAAGATAGGCATAGTTAAACAGTCCCAGTCACATGTACCATTGTAACTGGAGAAGCACTCCTGGTCAGGCAGGTGGATTGGACCAATTTTGGAAAGTTATCACCTGGAGGGAGTAATCTGGTTCCAGTTTGGGAGGATTTTTTGGGATAGTTGCCCTCACTGGGAGGGTGGCAGCTCCAGGTGTCGTTAGTTCATTGTCATGAAGATATTATCAGTTTTGTTTTTTCGGAATGCAAGGTGATTGTAAAGTGACTATAAAGAGAATGGCTTAGAGCAAAGACAGATACAAAATAGAGACAGAGATGGCAAAATTTTCCTGATTTTAGTTAATTTGTGGACTCAAGTAAAGAGACAGTGCTTTTCAGCAAAAGCAACTTAAATGCCTCCTACAATACCTGTCCATTAAAACAAGCAACTTTGAATGTTAAGAAATCTTATTTTTACATAATTAGGAAATTTAAACACTAGTATAGCTTAACAAAAGAGATCTACTGAACTGAGTCCTGTAGTGAAAAGAGCAGGCACTTATAAATTTTTAAGTATTAGATCATTATTTCTTTAGTGACAGATTTTCAAAGGATGCAAAGTAAATTCACATATGTCGTAATGTGATTACATTACAGTCAAAGAGGTGTTTTTTCTGCTTGTTCCTCTTTTTGAAACCTGTCCATAACATATTATTGCTGTTGCTGATGCTGGAGATTGAACCCTGGGTCTTCCAACAAGCTAGCAAGAGCTAAACCACATAGCTGCATCCCCAGTCCTTTCATTTATTTTGTTTTACAAAAAGGAAAAGATAATCAGCAAAGAACACAATATGAATGGCACGTTTGTATACCATGTTAGAATTTGCCTACCAATTTCATAAATAGTATTTTATTTTCTTGTTAGAAACAAAAGGCACATATTGTGTTAATTTTACTGTGGAAAAAAACCTCAAAACAAAAGGGACCATGAGATATTAAAACAGGGATTTAAATGATGCAAACTAACTCTCCAGCAAGAGCCCAATGAAGAAGAAATGAAGGGAAGATGCAATATTTAATAGCTCTAAATATGGCTTGTGTGTTTGAAGAGACTTTTCTTCTTAATGAAAACAAGAACAAATGTTTCTTTCCGTGATTTTTGGCTATCTATCAGCAAGTTTGTCTAATAGATTTAACAGACAAAATAGAAGTAATTAATGTGTTAGGAAAAGAAAACTGGGAGGAGTTGCTGGGCTCCCTTTTCTAACATGACTATTTGACTTTCCTGATTAGAACTACTTAATCTCTGCCTACCAATTAAGGTCTCTTCAGCTTAGGCACAGCAAAGGAAACATCACCAGAATGATGAAGCAGTCCACAGAATGGGAGAAAATCTTTGCCAGCTATACAGCTGACAAGGAATTAATAACCAGAATTTAAAGGGACTCAAAAAAAAAAAACAAAAAACAAAACAAAAGAAGCAATAACCTAATGAATAAACATGCAAATGAACTAAATAGACATTTTTTCAAAGGAGGAACTACAAATGGCTAATAAACACATAAAGAAATATTAAATATCCCTGGTTGTAAAGGAGATGCAAATCAAAACTGAATTAAGATTTTATGCAACTCCAAACAGAATGGCT
This sequence comes from Castor canadensis, assembly GCF_047511655.1. Taxonomy (NCBI): domain Eukaryota; kingdom Metazoa; phylum Chordata; class Mammalia; order Rodentia; family Castoridae; genus Castor; species Castor canadensis. The sequence goes on from NC_133386.1 coordinate 102,072,907, forward strand.
GTCATATATAATACAAACAATAACAAATGATGGCAGTGATACAGGGTACATGCTGGGAGGAACTTTTATGCACTGTGGGAATTTAAATTTGTGCAACCACTATGAGAAGCAGTTTGGAAACTCCCCATGTTGTGGGAGGTTGCCAGCTGAGATATGAGACTCTGAGGCAAGTAGCCAGAAGCAACTTTTACTGTGCCAGCACAAACTCAGAGAAATCATGTCCAAAGGCAGAGCCCTGGGAACAAAGGGGTCTCTGTAACCTTGCAAGCAGGATACAGAGGCAAAAAAATTAAAAATCAAGGTTTACCCCATATATGGCTACATGCAATTCTATAAGCTACTTCAACCTAGTGCTAAGTGCCCTTCTACCCCTAGTGCTATTTGACCATCTTCACCTTTGAATTCTTTAGGTTTTATCATTCTGCTATCCCATCCTCTCCCGCTTATCACTTTATCAGGACTCAGGCCTTGTCAGTTTTCTTCTGGACTCCTCCCTGGCACATTATTCTCCACTTTGATGCTTGGACCCTCTTAGGGTCAAAGAGCATCATCTTAATTTAGGGGTTTGTATTTTTATTGCATTATTACATGTGCTGCTGTTTTTCTTTAATAATGGCCTTTATAATAGTTTTGATAAACCACAGAACCAGGGGAGCCAAGCAGGGCAATATTTAGCATGTTTTTAGAATTAGGCCCATTGCCTCTATCGGGGTTTTGAGTCCACCTAAAGCAGAAAACCATCCTTTAAACAGGTCATTGGAATCCCATCCTTTCCAAAGCCGGACTGGGATATGGGCAAGTTTTTTTTTGTGTGTGTGTGTTATCCCTTTTATAACACTTTTAAAAAATCATTAGTTATAAATAGCATTTGTTTAAGTTAATTTTTTTTAAACTTTTTTTCCTCAGAAGTAAGCAAATAGTCTAAAGCCAAGCAGTTTTTATAGCTGGCATTGTGTATCTTAGTGCTTTCTTTTGTCAACAAATTAAGGTCCCTTGCAGTTTTATTAATTATAATTTTAACAACAGCCTGTAGTCTGATGATGTGGTTGAGCATACATATAAGTGTGCAATAGCCATAGGACTGTCTTTTGCCCAAGTGGCAGGACCATAGTACTGAATGATTTACTCAGGAGGCCATTTGTCATCCTTTTCCCAAGCCCAGTGGTCTTCCATGTTGGTCCCCCCCAAACATAGCATGAAATGACATTTAGTGTCTGAGCTATAGACTCAGCCAGTGAGAGGAACAACTTTTTAGCTTTGGCAGAGATGGAAAATTTACTCCTCATCTCCTTATAAAAGGAGTGAAAAATGTGGCATGAGGAAATCTCATGTAACAGTTACTAATTTGATGTGTATCAGACTCTCAGGGTCAAGATCCTTTTTATCTATTTTTATACTAACTACTTTTCCCAGTATTTAATCAGACGACTTAAGTACAGTGAAATGTACAGGGCTGCAGGTGCCATGGGTGTAGTTTAGGGCAGTGTTTCCCTTGTGAAGGAGGGCTTCATAGTTTGTCCTTTGTTAAACAAGATCAGTAACCATAAACAGTAATTAGGCATCCTGTTCAAAAAAGATAGAAGAGAACAAATAAAAACCTTTCACCATGAGGCCAATCAATGAGGGCAGCTTCTGGCAAGCCTATGGCTAAGATTAGGGTGAGAACTACAGCAATAGATATAGACAAGGGGTGACAATGCATTACAGTGAAATAACTGGTTTAAAAAATAAACCTGTTTGTCCCCTTTGTGAGTTGACTCACCAGATCAGGGACGCATTTCCATTTGAGAGAAGCTGGCTTGACTCAACCATGGTGGAGCCAAGGAGCAATCTCTGCTACTTTATCTTCTGTAGGAGCAGTAGACAAGATAACAACAAATGGGCCACTCTAATGGGGTTTTAGTGCGTGGACATCTTTTTTTTTTACCCAATGTCTTTTCTTTTTCAATTAAGTAGAATTACCATGGCAACAATACATTTTCTGTATATATATCCAAGAAAATGCGTTGCTTTACAAAAGTTAAAACGACCATCTTTATGTATCAAAGGACATGTTTAGAGCTAGTAAAAACAGTTACTTTTTCTCTATTTAAGTAGAATACCCTGTCTAAAAAGATGAGTTTGTGTCTGGAAGGACTTTAATGCCAGATAGCCATACATGCATAAGAACTATTTCTTTAATCTTTTTGACCTTGGTTATTTTTGAGAGGTCTGGCACCAGTGACTCCAGTTGAACATTGATGGCATTCCCCCTTGTCTCCAAACTGCTTGTCTCTGAGCAGTCTGTCCTGAAGATTTGTCCAAATACTAACCAGGTCCAAACCTGCTTAGCTTTTGAGATCAGATGAGATTGGGGGCATTCAGGGTGATATGACCTCAGACTGAAGATCTTTGTTGATTGGTTGCTCTTTTCTGGATTTTGTCTGTTTAGTTGATTTTAGTCCCACGTTGGGGGAGAAATAACAAACAGATCAGGTGGGAGTCAGTGCCAAATAGACCCTTTTGGTCAAATTTAAGCTACAAAGAGGTTTAGAAGGAGTAGCTCTTAGGCTGCAGGCTTCTAGAAAAGGACAATACAAAACAAAATGTAACAAAAGCAGATGTCTAAAAAGCTAACCAGGGTGACAAGTAAGTAGTTATTAGAGTCATTTATTTGTGGGCTTAAATACAAATGTTCCTGAAGGATCAGAATTATAATGACAAAATCTTAAGATCATGGTTAAAATTCTGATGGACAATTTAGCAACTAACAGAACAGTTTATCAGTACCACTAACTTTTGATTACCATGTTTATCTAAATTTTGTATTTTAGAAGGCTTGATATACTTAAAAACATAAATATATTCAATATATAGGAACCAGCAACAGCAACACAACTCCATAGAGGTTATATGTGCATATTAGTTCAGTTGTTTTTGAAGTAAAACCTTAGATTTTTATTAGTTGTGGGGGAAAAGAACAGTTTTAGTAAACCCAAATAGCCCAGTCACAGACACATATAAGGTACCAACTGTATTAGAATCACCCAAGACAACAGTTGTTTAACCATGAGGTCATCTAGAAAGTTTTAAATAAACTGTTAGAAAGTAAGAGGCATGGAAGAGGCAGAGAGATGGCTCAAACACCAGTACAGGGTTTATTGTTTAGGCAGGAGCACTGTGGAGGGAGACCCCAGCAAGAGAGCTAGAGCTCGTTGTCATACACAGGCTTGGGCTAGATATAGGGGAGTAGTGGAAAAGTACCAGGAAGGTCAATAAGGGATATTGTTGCTGGGAAACCAAGAAAGACAAATTGTAGTTAGGTCAGTATCTTCCCAACTGTTGTTGGCATGTACCTAAGGAGATAAAGGTAAGCCATCAGCAAGAGGAAGAAAGTCTAGTCCTAACATGGCTGTCCTTATTGTTAACCCCAACATCAACTAACTCCTAAATGAACCTGACTCAGTTACCTTAGTAGTTAAAACTCTGACAAAAATCACCAGAGTACACAGGTAAATATTTATGGGGACTAAGTGTGGAGTTAGGAAAAATAGTGTCCAAGAATCATAGCTCAGATGTTGATAAGGGATCACACACCAGATTGTTGACATAAACTCATGGCTCATGACATACAGAAGGATCCCACCAATCTGTAGTCAATGGACCATCCCCACCCCCCCCAAAGTGACAAGCCCAATATGTTCATCCCAGGGCAAAAATTCTCTCCATCCAACATGTGAAAAGTGTAGAACTAACACCTACAGTCTATTGAGTCCAATAAAAACTGGAGGTCTTGAATTTCAGTGTAGTGTTCCTTTATGAGGGCTTTTTTTGTTGTTGTTAATGCTATCTGGAGGGTATACTTTGGCTTTGTTTTACATAAGGAAATCTGTCTGAACCCTAATATCAGTGCAACAGTACTACCTGTGCTCAGCTGGCTCTTGGCTACCTGTGTTTTAATAAAATCTTGTTGTCTTGACAAATTTGTGGATTAACCTATAGCATCAAAAATTCCTGACAGTAATCTTGACAAAACAAAAAACATTCTTAAGAGAATTCTTTGTAAATTGTTATCAAGAACAATACAATATTTTAAAGATAGTCTTGTTGTTATGAGCTTACAGAATTAAGTTTTAGTTTAGCATCAGTACATTAAATTTTGACATTGCAAAACCTTTAATGTAACTCGTAGATTTTAGTCAGCTTAATCACTTACATAAGTATCTATAAGCTCCATCTTTTTATGACAACTTACTCTGTACCTTTATGACGTTATTTTGAATCCCTCAGGGGAGTTTTTCTTTATCTTTTCTTTATCAAAAAGTATTTATTTTACCTTTTATTTTTTAAAAAACATACCCTTTATACCTTTTATATATTTTTGTTACTTGTTGAAAATAACTCCTAAAATCTTTTATTTACTTATTTTTTTTTTTACTTTAAGAATAACAATCTTATTTTATTTCTTTCTCTTTTTTTATTGTTTTATTATTCATATGTGCATACAAGGCTAGGGTCATTTTTCCCCCCTGCTCCCACCCCCTCCCTTACCACCACTCCACCCCCTCTCTCTCCCCTCCACTCCCTCAATACCCAGCAGAAACTATTTTGCCCTTATGTCTAATTTTGTTGAAGAGAGAGTATAAGCAATAATAGGAAGGAACAAGGGTTTTTGGTGGTTGAGATAAGGATAGCTATACAGGGAGTTGACTAACATTAATTTCCTCTGTGTGTGTGTTACCTTCTAGGTTAATTCTTTTTGATCTAACCTTTTGTCTAACTCCTGGTCCCCTTTTCCTATTGACCTCAGTTGCTTTTAAGGTATTTGCTTTAGTTTCTCTGCGTTAAGGGCAACAAATGCTAGCTAATTTTTCAGGGGTCTTACCTGTCCTCACCCCTCCCTTGTGTGTTCTCGCTTTTATCATATGCTCAAAGTCCAATACCTTTGTTGTGTTTGCCCTTGATCTAATGTCCACATATGAGGGAGAACATACGATTTTTGGTCTTTTGGGCCAGGCTAACTTCACTCAGAATGATGTTCTCCAATTCCATCCATTTACCAACAAATGATAACATTTCATTCTTCTTCATGGCTGCATAAAATTCCATTGTGTATAGATAGCACATTTTCTTAATCCATTCATCAGTGGTGGGGCATCTTGGATGTTTCCATAACTTGGCTATTGTGAATAGTACTGCAATAAATATGAGTATGCAGGTGTCTCTGGAGCATCCTGTATTACAGTATTTTGGGTATATTCCCAGGAGTGGTATTACTGGATCAAATGGTAGATCAATGTTTACCATTTTAAGAAGCCTCCAAATTTTTTTTCGGAGTAGTTGTACTAGTTTACATTCCCACCAACAGTGTATGAGGGTTCCTTTTCCCCACATCCTCACCAACACCTGTTGGTGGTGTTGCTAATGATGGCTATTCTAACAGGGGTGAGGTGGAATCTTAGCGTGGTTTTGATTTGCATTTCCTTTACTGGTAGAGATGGTGAGCATTTTTTCATGTGTTTTTTGGCCATTTGAATTTCTTCTTTTGAGAAAGTTCTGTTTAGTTCACTTGCCCATTTCTTTATTGGTTCATTAGTTTTGGGAGAATTTAGTTTTTTAAGTTCCCTATATATTCTGGTTATCAGTCCTTTGTCTGATGTGTAGCTGGCAAATATTTTCTCCCACTCTGTGGATGTTCTCTTCAGTTTAGAGACCATTTCTTTTGAGGAACAGAAGCTTTTTAGTTTTATGAGGTCCCATTTAGCTATGCTATCTCTTAGTTGCTGTGCTGCTGGGGTTTCATTGAGAAAGTTCTTAACTATACCTACTAACTCCAGAGTATTTCCTACTCTTTCCTGTATCAGCTTTAGAGTTTGTATTCTGATATTAAGATCCTTGATCCATTTTGAGTTAATATTGGTACAAGGTGATATACACGGATTTAGTTTCAGTTTTTTGCAGACTGCTAACCAGTTTTCCCAACAGTTTTTGTTGAAGAGGCTGCTATTTCTCCATCGTATATTTTTAGCTCCTTTGTCAAAGACAAATTGGTTACAGTTGTGTGGCTTCATGTCTGAGGTCTCTATTCTGTTCCACTGGTCTTCATGTCTGTTTTTGTGCCAGTACCATACTGTTTTTATTGTTATTGCTTTGTAATATAGTTTGAAGTCAGGTGTCATGATACCTCCAGCATTGTTCTTTTGACTGAGTATTGCCTTGGCTATTCGTGGCCTCTTGTGTTTCCATATAAATTTAATGGTAGATTTTTCCATCTCTTTAATGAATGTTGTTGGAATTTTGATGGAAATTGCATTAAACATGTAGATTACTTTTGGGAGTATAGACATTTTTACTATGTTGATTCTACCAATCCATGAGCATGGGAGATCTCTCCACTTTCTATAGTCTTCCTCAATCTCTTTCTTCAGAAGTTTGTAGTTTTCCTTGTAGAGGTCATTCACATTTTTTGTTAGGTTTACACCTAGGTATTTGATTTTTTTTGAGGCGATTGTAAATGGAGTTGTTTTCATGCATTCTTTTTCAGTTTGCTCATTGTTAGTGTATAGAAATGCTAATGATTTTTCTATGTTGATTTTATATCCTGCTACTTTGCTGTAGCTATTGGTGATGTCTAGAAGCTTGGAGTAGAGTTTTTTGGGTCTTTAGGGTATAGGATCATGTTGTCTGCAAGTAGCAATATTTTGACAGTTTCTTTACCTATTTGTATTCCTTTTATTCCTTCTTCTTGCCTAATTGCTCTGGTAGGAATTCCAGTACTATGTTGAATAGGAGTGGAGATAGTGGGGATCCTTGTCTGGTTCCTGATTTTGGAGGGAATGGTTTCAGTTTTTCTCTGTTAAGTAATAATGCAGGTTGTAGGTTTGTCATATAAAGCTTTTATAACATTGAGATACTTTCCTTCTATTCCTAGTTTTCTTAGAGCTTTTATCATGAAATGATGTTGGATCTTATCAAAGGCTTTTTCTGCATCTATTGAGATGATGAAGTGGTTTTTGTCTTTGCTTCTATTAATGTGGTTTATTACATTTATTGATTTTCGTATGTTGAACCACCCCTGCATTCCTGGGATGAAGCCTACTTGGTCATGGTGAATAATCTGTTTGATGTGTTGTTGAATTCAGTTTGCCATTAATTTATTGAGGATTTTTGCATCAATGTTTATTAAGGAGATTGGCCTATAGTTCTGCTTTTTGGAGGTGTCTTTGCCTGGTTTTGGGATAAGTGTAATACTGGCTTCATAAAATGTGTAGGCAGTTTTCCTTCCCTTTCTATTTCATGGAACAGTTTAAGGAGGGCTGGTATCAATTCTTCTTTAAAGGTCTGATAGAATTCAGTAGAGAATCCATCAGGTCCTGGACTTTTCTTTTTGGGGAGACTCTTGATTGCTGCTTCAATTTCATTTTGTGTTATAGATCTATTCAGGTGATTGATTTCCTCTTGGTTCACTGTTGGATGATCATATGTGTCTAGAAATCTGTCCATTTCTTTTAAGATTTTTTCAATTTATTTGAATATAGGTTCCCCAAGTAGTCTCTGATGATTTCCTGGACTTCCATGGTATTTGTTGTTATCTCTCCTTTTGCATTCCTGATTTTACTAATTTGGGATTTTTTTCTCTCCTCATTTTAGTCAGGTTTGCCAGGGGTCTATCAATCTTGTTTATTTTTTCAAAGAACCAACTTTTTCTTTCATTAATTCTTTCTATAGTTTTTTTGGTTTCTATTTCATTGATTTCAGCTCTTATTTTTATTATTTCTCTCCTTGTCTTTGCTTTGGGATTTGCTTGTTCTTGTTTTTCTAGGAGTTTGAGATGTATCATTAGGTCATTGATTTGGGATCTTTCAGTATTTTTAATATGTGCACTCATGGCTATAAACTTTCCTCCTCTCAGGACTGCCTTTGCTGTGTCCCATAGGTTCTGGTAGGTTGTGTTTTCATTTTCATTGACTTCCAGGAACTTTTTAATTTCCTCTTTTATTTCATCAATGATCCATTGTTCATTAAGTAATGAGTTTTTAGTTTCCAGATCTTTGCATGTTTTTTGTCTTTACTTCTGTTGTTGAGTTTTACTTTTACTGCATTGTGATCAGATAGTATGCATGGCATGACTTTTATTTTCTTATATTTGCTGAGGCTTACTTTGTGCCTTAAGATATGATCTGTTTGGAGGAGGTTACATGGGCTGCTGAGAAGAATGTATATTGTGTAGAAGTTGGATGAAATGTTCTTTAGACATCAAGTAGTTCCTCGATCTATTTTATATTCTAGATATTGGATTTCTTTATTGATTTTTGTTTGGATGACCTATCCATTGATGATAATGGGGTATTAAAGTCTCCCACAACAACTGTGTTGGAGTTAATATATGCTTTTAGGTCTTCCAAGGTATGTTTGATGAAATTAGGTGTGTTGACATTGGGTGCATACAGGTTGATGATTATTATTTCCTTTTTGTCTATTTCCCCTTTTATTAGTAGGGAATGTCCTTCCTTATCTCGTTTGATCAGTGTAGGTTTAAGTATACTTTGTCAGTGATAAGTATTGCTACTCCTGCCTGTTTTGGGGGGCCATTGGATTGGTAAATCTTCTTCCATCCTTTCAACCAAAGCCTAACTTATTTTGTTGGTGAGATGGGTCTCCTGTAAGCAACAAATTGTTGGATCTTCCTTTTGAATCCATTTCATCAAGCAGTGACTTTTGATGGGTGAATTAAGTCCATTAACATTAAGTGTTAGTACTGATAGGTATGTGGTGATTCCTGTCATTTAGTTGTCTTAGTTGTTTGAAGGTTTGATTGTGTGTACCTAAGTTTAGGTTATTCTCTACTTTCCTGCGGTTTGGTGCTGCCTGTTTTTTCATGGTTATGTTGGGTTTCACTTTCTGTGTACAGAATCCCTTGAAGAATGTTTTGTAATGGTGGCTTTGTGGTCACATATTGTTTTAGTTTCTGCTTATCATGTAGGACTTTTATTGTTCCATCTATTTTGAATTATTGTTTTGCTGGGTAGAGTATCCTAGGGTTCAAGTTATTTTCATTCAGTGCCTGGAAGATCTCACCCCATGCTCTTCTTGCTTTTAATATTTCTGTTGAGAAGTCTGCTGTGATTTTGATGGGTTTATCTTTGTATGTGATTTGTTTTTTCTCTCTTACAGCCTGCAATATTCTTTCACTAGTTTCTGAACTTTTTGTTTTAATGATGATATGTCATGGGGTAGTTCTATTTTAATCTGGTCTGTTTGGTGTCCTGGAGGCCTCTTGCATCTGTATGGGAGTATCTTTCTCTAGATTTGGGAAATTTTCTGTTATTATTTTGTTGAATATATTACACATTCCCTTCGCTTGCACCTCTTCTCCTTCTTCGATGCCCATGATTCTTAAGTTTGGTCTTTTGATGGTCAGTGAGTTCTTGCATTTTCTTTTCACAGGTCTTGAGTTGTTTAATTAATAGTTCTTCAGTTTTTCCTTTAACTACCATTTCATCTTCAAGGTCTGAGATTCTGTCTTCTGTTTGTTCTACTTTGCTGGATTGGCCTTCTGTTTTGTTTTGCAGTTCTGTTTCATTCTTTTTTTCTGAGGTTTTCCATATCCTGGGTGGTTTCCTCTTTAATGTTGTCTATTTTTGTTCTGAATTCATTTATCTCTTTATTAGTCATGTTCTCTGTTTCACTTTGGTGTTTATACAGTGCTTGTATGGTTTCCTTAATTTCTTCTTTTGCTTTTTCAAATTCTCTATTTTTGTTGTCTTAGAATTTCTTGAGTGTCTCCTGTACATTTTGGTTGACCATATCCAGTATCATCTCTGTAAATTTCTCATTGAGTACCAGTAGAATGTCTTCTTTTAAATTATTCTTGTGGGCTTCATTAGGTTCTTTGGCATAGTTTATCTTCACTTTCTTGGAGTCTGGATCTGAATATGTTTTCTTCATTTCCCTCTGGTTCCTGTACTAATTTTTTGCTGTGGTGAAACTGGTTTCCCTGTTTTTTCTGTCTTCCCGTCATTGTCTTTGGTGTTGTTACTGTCCCTGTACTGTGTGCAATTAAGTATTTTCTAGCTTCTAGTAATAACACTGATGATATTTAGAATGCAAGGGTGGGAGGAGATGGAAAGCAAAGAAGTTAAAGAGAAAGGGAAAAACAAATAAACAGACAAGTAGGAAAAAAACAAAACAAAGAATCAAAGAAAAAAGTTTCAAAGATATAAACAGGGAGCGTTAGTGTACTAATCGACAGTAAGCTGAACAGACATTAGAGAGACAGAGAGAGGATTGAAAATAAAAAATAAAAAGAATAAAGATAAGAATAAAAATACAAATAAGTAAATGAAATATATATATATAAAATAAAACAAAATGAAAAATAGAAAATAAAAAATTAAAAAAACCCTCCAAGTTCAAATGCAATGAAATTTCAGTCTTAATAATTTTGGTGTCTGTCTCAGCCTCCAATCCTGGAGATGGTGCCTCAGATGTTGTTCTGTAGTTGTCTCATCAAAGGGGGCACATATAGTTGAACAAAACAGCACACAAACAAAAAAAAAACCCCACAAAGTGTCCCAAGTTCAAATGCAATACAGTTTCAGTAAGTTTTTCAGCATGCAGGCATTGTTTACTCAGAGTTCTCCTGTGCGTGAGCCTCTGCTACAAGCTTTCCCCTTTCCAAGCACCCTAGGGGAGGTGACACTGCACCCGCTTTCTCTGGCCTGCGTGTTTATTTACAGCTCATGTGGGAAGTGGGTCTTCCCCCTCTCCTGTGGAGTTTTCCTCCCACCACCATTTTTACAAAGTTTCCCATTCCTGATTGATGGGCAGTGCTGTGGCTCCTGCTCTCTGGTGTGTTTGTTTACAGCTCACATGGGAGGTGGGTCTTCCCCCATCTCCTGTGGAATTTTCCTCCCTCTGCCACTCTCACAAGCTTTCCCGCTCCTGGTTGCTGGGTGCAGGTCCCCACACCCGCCGGAGCCTCTCTGTCCAGGCCTGGCTTGTTTATTTACAGTTCCAGGAAGGATTCCCCTCCCCTGCTCTTCAGAGCTCAGGGCACCCCATCTTCTTTGCAATATGTCCTTATTGTTCTTATTGCTTATTACTCAGTTTCTTTTATTCCCTGTGTAGGGGTCGATCTGTCCAAGGGGCTATGCTGATTTGACCCAGGGTTGTCTGTGGAAGTACCGCATACCACTAAGCTCACCTTGTCTGTGTCTTCCCAAGCTGTCTGAACGTGGGTGACTGGCAGCCCGGGAGCCTTCCTGGTTTCTCAATTTAACATAAAGTGGAAATTTTCTGCACTGGCTGGAGGTGTGGAGAGGTCAATGTTTTGCCTCTTCTTGGTGGTTTTGCCTGCAAAGTGTGTCTCCTGTGTCTCTCCAAGATTTCACTAAGGGAGGCATGCTTTCTGCTTCCTCCCTTTAGCTGCCATCTTGGAATTCTCCCCTCCTAAAATCTTTTAACTTAGAGCCTTACATTTGTATGAAAAAACAAGAAAGAAAGCAACGTTGAAATTATTTTTGTATAAAAGCAATTTATAGAAAGCCCAGTTGTTAATAGACCCATGTGTTATAAGAGAGAATGAAATTCCACATTATGTTTATGACAAAATGAAACACACAAAGTTCATTTCTTTAACTACTCAAATTCCAAGTTTCTGCTGTAAGCTGTGGCACCCCATTTTTTCTTTGCCACTCCCCCTGGTCTAAACCAGAGTGTTAACCTCTGAATGCCTGCTTCTTAGTGAGACCTTATTGAAATAATTTTAATTACCTGTTTTCTTAAATATAGCAATAGAACAGAGTAAATAATGTTTGTATTGACTCTATGATAACTGTTCTTGAGATGTTTACATATTTATGTATAAGAAACCTAAGCAGTTTATAACAGAGAGCTTTAAAAAAATACCCTGTTTTTTTGTCACCTTAAGTATCTATTAACTTTATAGCAGCAGCTTAAGAACCATTTTGAAGATGTTTACACAAACACAAACACTGTGAGTACACCATTAAAGGGATAATCTGACCAGCCATATCAAGGGAAACATAAGCATCTCATGACCATCTCAATATCTGACCAAGCCTTCTGTACCAACAGCTTGGAATAGTTTTATTTATTAACAACAGTCAAAGTTGCTCCTTTTTTTTCTCACCCTTTTAGGTAGGTTCTTCCTCTTTATACTCCCAAGAAATAATGGTGCCATCAAGTTTACTATTTCTGGCATATTTTAATAATTCTAAGTTGTTTTCTATTTACTTTTTTATTTTCAAGATGTTGAAACTCAACTGAAGAAGTGTATTAAAACTTTCATGTTTTTCTGTCTCCAAACATTTTATAACATTTCACTTTTTTTCTCTCTCCCCTCCTTCTTCATTCATGATGACCTCATCCCAATTTTGTTTTCATTCCTCCACTTTCCCCTCTCTGCATTCACAATCCTTCTGCAACATTCCTTTTCTTTCAAGTCAGACCAGATCTTATGGATCAGTGGAAGTCCATCCTTCATGTGTTAATTTTTGTAAGTGATCAGTTGGTGCTGAGCCTCAGTCCTCCTTCAGGATGCTCATTTTGGGTGAAGATGTGCACACTGGAACACCAAAGCTATCCATTGAAATTGAAAGACTCTGATTTCTCCTCAGTCCTCCCAATAAGTAGCTACCTGAATTTAAATAACCAAAAGACTGCTTTTTGAAGACCAGTTTTAGCCTCTTGGCTTTTTCCATTCTCCTGGGTGCTACCTTTTTTTTTACAATTACTCTGGAAATGTCACTAACCACAGTTTTATTTAGTGACCTTTCCTGGGGCCATCTTACATCAAAAGCAGGCCAATCTACTTCACAAAGGACCTTTAGCTTATTAAGAGTTAACTTAACTCCATAGTCTCCATTATATCCCCTTTTAAAGTTTTTAACCATACACTCCAAGGGAGTGTTCTTACCCTGGCCTCTGCCCATCTTCTGCTATTACCAGCCTGTCAGACAGAAACAGAGTGGGAGGGGTTTTGGAAGAGCACTGGCTTTGTCTGTCTCCTTCTGATCCTTTTGTGGGGATTTAGGTGTCTTATAAACCCAGACCAGAGGCCCTGTTAAAGCTCACCCTTGACCTTACGACTTCAACACAGAACTGAGGATCAGGACTTCTCACTTGCTTGGCAGCTGATCTGTGTCTCAGGCTCACACTTTCACACACTCTCATACAGCACAGTTTTTCCACCCCGCTCGCTGAACCGAGAGACACAGTTTCACACCAAAAAGGCAGTTTCTAGGGTGTCTCATTGGGAGGTGCTCAATTTCCCTTTCTGCCTCCTGAGGCAGGCCTGAATTTGAACCCGGGTTCTTACCAGTCTGATGAGTGGTGTTTCCCTCCTCTCCCTGGTTCCTGCACCTCACTGGGTTCTGTTGTATAATCAAGGCCCTCACCCCAACTTTCCAGGGGGATAAATCCTCCCTTTGGATCAAGCTGTTTATTGTTGCCTGGTGGGGTCTCCTCCCAGCAGTCCAAGGGGATGCACCCTGATGACAAGGAAGATAATAACTCACCATCTCTGCAATCCCAAATAATGAGCACCCACAAAATGTTGAGGGAAGTTGCTAGCTGAGATATGAGACTCTGAGGCGTGTAGCAGGAAGCAACTTTTATTGTGCCAGCACAGACACAGTGAACTTGTGTCCAAAGGCTGAGTCCCGAGAACAAAGGGTTCTCACCTTATATATCCTTGCAAGCAGGCTACAGAGGCAATAACATTAAAAAACAAGGTTTACCATATATATGTTTACATGCAATTTTATAGGCTACCTAAGTCTAGTTGTTTAGTGACCTTCTACCACTAGTGCTATGTGACCTTCACATTTTAATTCTTTAGGTTTTATCACTCTGCTATGCCATCCCTTCTCCCTGCAACTTTATCAGGACTCAAGCATAGTCTGTTTTCTTCTGATCCTCTTCCCTGATACCCTCAAACAACAAAAAATAGAACTACTATAGTATCAAAGGAAGATGGAAGTGTGGGCTCCCACAAGTTACTAATTTCCACACAAAATCATAGGTCTTTGAGATCCACAGGTATGAAAAGCATTTCTAGGTGTCTCACAACAAGGTGTCTTGCAAGGCGCAAAGATAAGGATTTATTTTAGTATAAAAGGATAAAGTAGTAAGAAACTTAAAGGGAAGAGAGAAATAACACCTTCTGCTAGCAGTGCAGGGGGAGGAGACAAGGTCAGAAATGGCTCTCCTTTCCTGGGATCTTTAAGATCTCAGTTGGGGAAATCAACAACTTCAAGTGAACATCAGGTAGTCCTAATCACTAGACAATGGTTCTGAGTCACCTAGATGGAAGCTGTTTATTATGGTAAAATATGGAGGTTTTACCCAGAACACAGGATGATAGGTGAGTTTTAGAATTCCCTTTGACAGACATGATTATTCTCCGATTCTTGCTGCTGAAATGTCAAGATAACAACATGCATGCCTGCTGAACCCTGATGAACTCCCTGCTAATGTCCAACACTTCCCCCATCATCTTTTCCAAACATCTTATCTAATGCCCTCTCCAACCTCCTTCTTCCTGCCACAGGATGTTTAAAATCCTTAGTCTGTAATAAAGGTGAAGATGTGCTTTCACCTCTCTCAGAGTGTTAGTCTGATGACTGAGGGTCCCTCTCATGTCTCCTCTCCCTAATAAAGGTCTGCTGCTTATGAAGGTCACAGATTCTTTCTCAGTACTTCTCTTTTCTACTTACTCACTTTCCTTTCATTTGGTTCCAAAACCTGGATTCACTGATTCACCTCCACACACACAACACTGGGTCTAATTTCTACAAGGACTAGTAAAACCTGGCCTCTCTGTCTAGCACTCTGTGGTTCCTCAGTATGTTGGACCCTGGCCATTTTTTCCTTTGGCACCCCTATCTCTCCCTCTCACCTTCCAGGCTGTTTGGCCCCTGGCAAGTCTTGCCCCTGGCTATGTTAGAGATATCTACCTAGGACACTTGGTTCATTTTTCTGGTTTTGCAAGTTTTCTATAGGGGATGCCCTAGGGAAAACTCTCTAATCTCGGCCATGGGTAATACCCACTCAAAGATTTCCTCTGACTCACCCCTGGGTTGTCTTTTATACAACCTGACCAAACTGGGCCTAAAGGGTGATCTAAAACTAAAAAACTTTATCCATTTTTCTATGAAATTTTGACCTCATATAAATTAGATAATTCCTTTAAATGGACCAAATTTAAAATTTTTAATCCCAATGTCCTCTGAGACCTTGACAACTTAACTGTGAGAAACAGCAAATGGCAAGAGATCTCTTATATTCAGGCTTTGTTTTACCTCAAGTCCCAACCCTCCCTTTGTGCAAACTACTGGAGCTTGTAGGTTTGATTCCAGCTCTCCATTTCACAATGTGAAAAGGGGTGGACAGCAGCAGCTCTTCCCAGGTTCACTTTCAGGTCCTAAATGGAGGTTCCCCCAACCCCACTGTCTCTCTACTTTTTGATCACTCTCTCACCCTTTCCTTTCTTTGATAACTCCACCAGAGACCATCTTGCATTGCTTTTATCTACTCAATGCCTTACTAGCCAGAAAATCACTGTTAAAATCCTCCTGCTCTGACTTCAACCCATCTGTATGTCATCCTTTCCTTTTTTCTAATTTCACAAGATATACATAATATGTAACTTTAAATCTCTTCTCTCTAAATCTGCCATAATGGAGGATACTTTCACCTGTCCTACTTCATGTCCAGCCCCTGTCTCCTCTCTTGGACTGGTCATCCAGGTAAGAAAGTAGAGACAGAAATAGACAAGGAGAAAGGGAAAGAAAAATCCTACTCAAGTCACGTTGTCAGTTTTTTCAGCTTCCTGTGTGACTCACATGGTCTGAGGACTACAAACATAAAGTCAACTGGAAATCTAGATGACATGTGACCAATGATTGGAGGTACATTTCTGTCTTGACCTCCTGGTCTCCCACCTAAAAACTAAGCCTCTATGTCTGCCTAAACACTCTCTTTTAAGTCTTGCTTTTGAGATGTGTGGTTTTCCCATTGTAGAGGTATCAAGACCAAAAGGGGATCACATCCAGATCACTGCAGTGGTGACCCTGATCTGGTCCATTTGCTCTCCTTGGCCAAGGCACCATGAAGTTGGTATGATGGATCCATGACCTCAGCTTCATGTGAGCATAGGCTAGAAAAAACAATGATAGAATTTCAATTCTCTGTCTAAAATGCCCCCTGTATTTAAAATTAAAATCTCAGTTTTCTAGGTTATGGCATAAACTAAAAGAGAAACGAGAAGCCTTCTTGAGTTCTGCTTCAGATTCAATAAGGCGTTAGGATTTTTTTTCATTAGGCCTCTTACTAAAATTGTAGATGTCTGTATGAGCATGTAGAACTAGAAATGCATATTTAGAGTCAATATAGACATTAAGCCTCTTTCCTTTTCCTAACTGTAGTGCTTGAGTTCAAGCAATTATTTCAGCTTTTTGTGCTGAGGTGTTGTAAGAAAGAGGCCTTGCTTCTACTACAACCTAGGAATCAGCTACTGCATAGCCTGCCATCCTTTTTCCTTCCTTAACAAAACTTCTTCCATCTGTAAATACTCATGATCAGGACTCTCTAATGGCTGGTCCTTTAAGTCAGGTCTGCTAGAATAGACCTGACCAACAGTTTCTACACAAGAACGCATTAATCCTCTGTCTAGTGATGGCATTAAGGTAGCTGGGTTTAAACATTACAAATTTTTAAAGGCCTGATATTTAACAAGCTTTCCATCTGTCAGGTATTGGCATCCTTTAACATCTGATATACTCTGGACTTGATGAGGGGTTAGTACTCTAAAGGACCCTTCAAAGTTAATTTTGAAGCTTCTTCTTCTAGAAGAGCAGTTGCACCAACTGCTTTTAGGCAACTGGGTCATCCACATGAAACAGTATCTAATTGCTTAGAGAAGAAGACAGCAGGCATGGGGATGTCACCTAGTCTCTGTATTAGGACCCCCAGAGCTATTCCTTGAATTTCAGCTACCAACAGTGTGAAGAGTTTGCTTAAATCAGGAATTCCCAATGCAAGATCAGAGTTTAAAAGTTCTTTAAGTCCTTAAAGGGTAATTCCAGGGTTCTGAATCTGGACCCTTAACTGCTTCATACAAGGGCTTTGCTACTAAACCAAACCCTGGCATCCAAATTTTACAGAATCCAGCCATTCCCAGGAACATTCTGAGGTGCCTTTTTGTTTGTTGAAGCTCAAACTGGAGAATGGTTGTCTTTCTTTCTGGAGCTAGCTTTCTCTCTCCAGGGGTTAATATATGTCACAAGTATTTAACCTTTAGCCTGGCCCAAAAAACCAAAAATCATATGTTCTCCCTCATATGTGGACATTAGATCAAGGGCAAACACAACAAGGGGATTGGACTTTGAGCACATGATAAAAGCAAGAACACACAAGGGAGGGGTGAGGATAGGTAAGACACCTAAAAAATTAGCTAGCGTTTGTTGCCCTTAATGCAGAGAAACTAAAGCAGATACCTTAAAAGCAACTGAGGCCAATAGGAAAAGGGGAACAGGTACTAGAGAAAAGGTTAGTTCAAGAAGAATTAACCTAGAAGGTAACACCCACGCACAGGAAATCAATGTGAGTCAACACCCTGTATAGCTATCCTTATCTCAACCATCAAAAACCCTTGTTCCTTCCTGTTATTGCTTATACTCTCTCTTCAACAAAATTAGAAATAAGGGCAAAATAGTTTCTGCTGGGTATTGAGGGGTGGGGGGGAGAGGGAGGGGGAAGAGTGGTTGGTAAGGGAGGGGGTGGGGGCAGGGTGAGAAATGACCCAAGTCTTGTATGCACATATGAGAGCTTGTTTGGAGGTTCTAGCAGGGGGGGCGCCGCTACTCGTATACCCTTGACCGAAGAACGGTCCTCTATCGGGGATGGTTGTCCTCTTTGACCGAGTGTGCAGCTTCGGGAGGGACACACATGGAGTGGTGAGGGAGGAAGGGGACACCCGCCTAGCCAGCCAGATCAGCCAAATCAACCCTGGCGATCAATGGGGTGACAGATGTCGCAACCAGATCGCCCTCACATCCTTGTATGCACATATGAATAATAAAAGAAAAAAAAAGTATTTAACCTTTTGTTTGGAAATCTGGGCCTTTTGGGGAGATACTCTATATCCAGATTTTCCCAGAAAATTAAGCATTTGAATAGTATTTCTATCAGTACTGTTTTGTAGAACTGCAGGTTAACAAATGATCTCCATATTCCTATTAGAGCCCCACAAGTAAGTGTCACAGTTTGTAGTTTCTTAGCCAGAGCATTTCCAAATAAGTGTGGGCTGTCTGTAATCCCTTGAGGCAGCACAATCCAAGTGTACTGACTTATTTCATAAATGTCAGGATTTATTCATTCAAAAGTGAATACAAATTGAGACTTAGGATTGAGAGGTATATGGAAAAAAGCATCTTTTAGATCAAGAACAGTAAACCAAATGTATCTTTAAGTATCTGAGGTAAAATATTATACAGATTTGGAACTATGGGATGGATAGGCACAATGTCTCATTAATTTCTCTTTAGACTTGTACAGCTCTGTACTCTTGATTAGGATTTAAAATAGGTAAAACTGGAGAATTACAAAGAGAATGGCATGATCCTAGTAGCCCAAACTTGACAAACTTAGTGATTAATATTTGTAATCCGTGTCTGGCCTCAGGTTTGCTAGAATACTGCCTCTTATGAGGATAATGGAAAGGATTTTTTAACTGAATAACAAAGGTTGAGCATTTATTGCCATTCCAGGCATTTCTACATCCCAGACTTATGGGTCTATTGCACATAGGATCTCCTCAGGAATATTATCATTCTGTTGATGTGGGGGCCTATTAAGTCTCACAGGAATGAAATAGGGTACTAGTAATAAACTGTACTGATACACCTACCAATAACGGAGGTGGGCATTCTGGTAAAACAAGAAATGTTTGAGAGAAAATAAACTTTTCATACCTGCAAGTCAGGAGGAGAGTAAATATTTTTATCTTTGGGGTTCTATCAACACTAGTTATTATGCAATAACATGTAGAAAGGGATCCACTGAAGTCAATCAAGAGAGAAATTTAAGCCCCACTGTCCACTAAGAAATTAATTAATCTATCAGCCACTTCAAAAAGTACCTTGTAGGATATGGATAGTTGACAAGTTTGGGCTTAAGTAGTGGGAACCCTTGTGAATATTCAGTCATCAAGGACTGCCATTTTAGAAGTAAATGGCCTGCCTCTCTCTGGAAGGATAGGACAGTCGTCTTTCCAGTGTTTTTCTTCATAGCAGTGGGGCATTCCTTGGATATTGAAGCCCCTTTTGGGTATACTCAACTTTTAATTATCCTGGCTTTCCACACTTATGACATCTTCCCTTTGGGTTACCAGAATCAACCTGATGTTTAGAGTTTTTCCAGGGTATTTCTTGAGGAGGTTCTCCGTTAGAGGGAAATTTCCCATCTATAATCATGGCTGATAGTTGACCTTGCCTTTCTGTAAATAATTGGGCCTGAATCTTTGCCTGTAACTGAGTTCTCTTAATCTTTTTGAGTTCCTCCACTAAATCTCAGTTATTGAAAACCAAAAAGGTCAAATCTACTAACTTTTTAAGTGGGGTCTGAAAACCCATCTTTTGTTTTTGTAGCTTATGGTGAATATCTGAGGGTAATTGGCTAATAAAAGACATCCCTAAAAGTGTTTGTCTTCCTACTGAATCTAGGCTCATGTTAGTATATTTTCTCAGGGCCTCAGTTATCTGTCCTAAAAAGAGGTTAGCCTTTTCTTCTTTTTCTTGAGTGGTGTCTCTTAACCTATCATAATTGATAGCTTTGTGCATTGATTGCTTCATTCCTTCAATTAAGCAATTAATTATTTAATTCCTTAATTCTACAATGGCATACCCAACTTGATAGCTTCAATTTGGTTCATCATTGGTAATGGCTACATTTCCACAGGTTTAGTTTCATCCCTGACATGGACATTATTAGTATAAGCCCTAGCTGCTGTCTAAATGCTATGCTTCTCTTCAGGAGTACAATAAACTGAAAAAAGAACATGCAAGTCCTTCCAGGTTAGCTCAAAAGTAGCAGCTATAGTCTTAAATTCATTCAAGAATCTCCCAGGGTCCTCAGAAAAGCATCCTAGCTTTTCTTTACATTGAGACACTTCACATGCATGGAAAAGGAGGCATGTATTTACATGTTGCGTCCATCTACAGCTGCCACTTTTCTTCAGGAAAGCATCTTAGTTGGTTCTTGGTTAGTATGAAGCACCAATGAGTGTGGTGCCTGCAGGACTTAATTCTGCTAAAGAGGGGTACAGGAATTTTGGTTGATTCATTGAAGGGGAGGAGGGGATAATGAAATAGGACTGGTAGGGAAAGAATGGATACCCCAGACAGAGTAGTTGGAGAGCTTGGGGTGAGGGGTGTAAGTGAAGCAGAGGAACTAGCTAGCTCCTGGAATTCCTTTGTCTCTGTGGCCTTGGAAGGAAGTCTCCCAACTGCCCCTAAAGAATCATCTTCTAATGGGTCTGCTGAAGTAAATGCTGGAACATAAAAAATCCCAAATTTTTCTCTAAATTTTGGGCCTCTATGTGTCATCAAATACAGCTGAGCATAAAAAATTTCAGGCCATTTTCTTTGCCTTTTGCAAAATAAATCTAGCTGGAGAATAGTATTAAAATTAAAGCTCCCATTTGTAGGCCAAGTTCTTTTGTTACCCAACTTATATTAGGCTATATCATATTATAATAATAACTTAGTTTCTTTTTCTTTAATCCCTCTTCTTTAAAGTTCCAAATCTTTAAAACACGGACTAATGGAGAAATGCTAACAACAGTTCACATCTTTGTTTTCTGTCCCTGGAGAAAAATACAGAAGGAAGTAGAGGGAAAAATAAACAGGTGCATAGCCATTTTAATTTTTTTTTGAAATAATTTTTACCTTACTCCTAAGTACTTAAAAGTTATGAAAGTCTATTTCAATAACCTTGAATACCACATTATCTTTCTTAGAACAGTTTAAGACCAATTTTAAGATGCTTATATAAGTACACATACAAATATGCATGTGTGCACACACACACAGACATAGGAACAAGTTTTATGAATTAAGCACATAAAATGAACTGGAATTTCAGAAGCACATTAAGTTGTACACAATGCTATTTTAGAACTCAGTTTGCAAGAGGCTTATCTTGGTGGCTGAAGAAAAAGAAAATTTAGCAAAACTGTTGTTGCAGCCTTTGAATTTATGCCTCCATTAAGTCAATCATAAACACAAAAAGATGCATAAAAATGATGAGAGTGCACTGACAGAAAAGGCTTTTAAGCCATGTGTAAGTTAGAATTGTCCTTAAGTTAGTAACAAGACAGGTTCAGGGCAGCAACAAAATAAGCTCAGGGCATTTAATTTTTTACAGAACTCACAGTAGATTCTTTAAACTTCCTGTTTTGGTATGTACCGTCCATTCCCTGCTAAAGACCAACACAGAATCCAAATTTTCCTGTTATACAAACTTCAGAAACTCAAAATAAGTTTAAAAGTAAAACAAATGGCTCAAAATACCAAAGTTGCAAATGATGTCTTTTAAAGCCCAAACCTGAGGTTTCTTAATGTTAGGTTTGGCCATATATTATTTTTCTTAATCATTCTTTTCAAATTTTAGTGCACTAAACAGTGCTCAAAAAGTTTTAAGGAGAATTACCAGGACTTTGTTTTCTCCTATGCTTTCATTAATGCCAGGAGAAGAAAGACAGAGGAAAAAAAGACAGAAATGGAGCCATGCATATCTGCATTTGTTCTGTATATGGAACTATTAGCTAGGGGATGCAGAAGTTTTCTTCCCTTCCTTCCTAAAAACTCTGTTTTCCTTATTGGGAACAATTAATCTATACCATTAAGGATGGATGTCTCCTTATACATTAACAAGCATGATTAATTAAACCTGCAATGATTTTTTATAGACACATTCCTTCCTAGTCATTGCACCTCCTCAATCCTTATTGCTGGATCCCTGGACTTCTCCATTGTCTAGGGGGTCACTTTATTAGGCATGTTGAGATACACAACTGGGATTTAAGAGCATAATCTTACTTTAAAATGACTTCTTTTAAGACTTCAGCTTTACACTTAGAGGGTGCTTTTTAAATAACCTTGGGCTACAGCAACTTTGTTATTAGTCAGACCTTTTAAAGAAAATTTAGAGAATGTGGTTGTGGGTGGAAAGGTGGCATCCTTTATTCTCCTCTGGAAAAAAGATAGAGGACACATGAGTCCACCCACTTAATTTACACTAAACATTAATTTCCCAAATAATAATCTGGATGTCAGGCAAGGAAAAAAAGGTATTACATCTCCAATGAAACTGATGATATCTAGCTATCTTAGTAAGCATGGAAAATGTAGAATGAATTAACCTTTCAGAACTCATTTCATAGGAGGAGCCCTTTATAATCATAAAAAAACCCAAATGTCTTATTGAGTCCATAACTGAACACAAGAAGGGGGTTGTATTGTTGCCTTTTAGCTAATGTAATTACAGGGAATACTAAAGTAAACACATGGGGGCATTTGTAGGAGATAAAGAAAAACTTAGATTGAAAATTGAAATTTCCTTTCTGGTCCTTCCAGCCTGTGCGCACATGAGAACATGAGTCCATAACCCTGACTGCATGGAGAGAATGAGCCAGACCATGGTTGCACTCTGCAGAAACTTAGGCATGACCTGTTCTCTCCCTTGGTCTTGGCATGTCTGAGATGGGAAAAGCATCCCATCTTGGAAGCAAAACTTAAAGGGTTTATCTGTTAGTAGAGAGTTTAGACAGATTCAGAGACAGAATTAGATGGAAAAAAATCCAGGAGAGAAGCAGCTCCAATCCTCAGCCACATGCCATTTAGATTCCCAACTGATTTAAGGTTTTTAACCCTGGGACCCTGTGAGTCACTCAGGAGGCTGAGAAAACTAACAATGGGACTTGAGCAAGACTCTCCCTCCTTTCCTAGCTCCTCATCTACCTTTGTTTCTGTTGTCCTCAACCAGTGGCCAGTCCAGGAAAGGAGACAGAAGCAGGCAATAGAATAAGAGAGGTGAAAGAAACCTTCATCGTGTCTGAGACAGATTAGAGAGAAAAGATCCACAAAGGTTCTCTTAACTTTTGAGATTTAACTCCTGGCTGGTTCACCAATTTATGTCACTTTAGTATGGATGAGGAGACTCTCACAGCTTTCCAGTTTCCATGCAAAATCACAGGTCCTTGAGATCCACAGATGTTGAAAACATTTCAAGGTATCTCACAACAAGGAGTCTCAAAAGGTGCAAGCTTAGACAAGGATTTATTTTAGTATAAAAGGCTGAAGTAGTAAGAAATTTAAAGAGAAGAGATAAAAGACAACTTCTAACAGTGCAGGGGTGAGAGACAAGGTCAGGAGTGGCTGTCCTTTCCCTGGATTTTTAGCTCTTAGATGGGGAAATCCACATCCTCATGTGAAAGTCTAGCAACCCTAATCACTAGACAATGGTTCTGGGTCACTTAGATGGGAGTTGTTTATTATGGTAAAATATGGAGATTTTACCTAGAACACCACAATGATAGGTGAGCTTTAGAATTCCCTTTTGCCAGACATGATTGTTCTCCAATCTTTGCAGATTCTTAACATCTCAAAGAGGAAACCAGAAGCAGGTAGCTCCTCTGTCTCCAGTATTTGTAACTTACTATCTACAGGGAGATAGGAGGGGCCAGTTGCTTTGGCTCTGTTTCTCCAATGTCAGAATCTAGCCCTTTAAATCTTGATTAAAGTATAGTTTCTCTGTCTCCTCATCTATTTGTCCTGCTTTACACTGTTACCACTCCTCAGTTTGTATCCAAAGCAATACAATACTCCAGATACAATAAAGACCCTTGGACAGTGCACCTATTGCAGCATTATTCACAATTAGCAAGCTTTGGAAACAACCCAGATGCCCTATGACTGATGAATGGATTAAGAAAGTGTGATACACACACACACACACACACACACACACACATATATATATAAATACATACATATACATATAATGGAATATTATTTTGCCATAAAAATGAAATTATGCCACTTGAAAGTAAATGCATTTGCAGATAACTAGTGGTCATCATGTTAAGCAAAGTAAATCAGGCTCAGAAAGACAAAGGATGCACCCATGCTTTCATATATGGAAGATAAATTCAAAAGATAAATTTGTACCCAAATGTATAAGCAATACAAACATAAACATCTATCTATCTATGTATCTATCTGTGCATGTGTATGTGTATATACATAAATGTATATACATATACGTATATACATGTATATATATATATATATATATATATATATATATATATATATATATGACATGTTAATAATGAAATGTTTCAGGCAACTAAGAGAGGAATGAGGGAAAAGACAACATTGAAATTCATTTCATCTGGGTATGGAGGTGGCATAATGAAACACAATGAAGTCTGTTGGATAACAGGGAATGGGGAGAAGAGAAAGGAAGAGTAGTAGAGGGAGTTAATCTGATTAAAACACAATATATTCTTAGGTGAAATAACATGGTTATACCCCTTTTAATAATGAATATACTCTTAAAAATGGAAGGGCAGGAATGCACTGTTGGGAGGGGAAGGTGAATGGACAGATTAAAGGAGGGTGAATGAAGCTAATGTACTTTATATAATTGTATGAAAATACACTCATGAAATCTGTTGAAAATATTTTAAGTAGTAGGGAGTGATAGAACAATAATACTGCCATTTTATAAAGCAGCGGCACCTCTTGGAAAATGGAGCCATTTCCATTAAACAGCCCCTCCCTTTAACAAGGTTTCCTGTGCTCCCCAAAACAAGCTCCAGTCATGCTCCATCTCCATCTGGGACCTCAGTGCATGCACCAACCCCTTACCCTACCTCTTCTATAAAAGGCCATGCCTGGCTTGAACCACTCCCTTTTTCCACTTCCTGCACTACCTCATACCTGCCATTAAACCCTTCCCTTGGACATGAGTTTACTCATGTGTTTTCTTTGTGCAACATTTTTTCTAACATTTGGTGCTGAGACACGGGATCAGGTTGAGTTCCCGGCACTTACCTTGCTCTCCTGGCTTTCCTCCAGGATCTGAGCTGCTTTACCAGGACCCCCGATCCTATAAAACACCACTCTCTCACTAGCTCACAGGGAAGTTCCTCCACCCCAGTATGCTTCCAACTGCCATCCACCATCGGCCAATCTTCCCTCAAGTTCCTCTCTCCCTCATTGAGTCCTCCTCACATGCAGAGCTGTGATCTCTCTCTCTCTCTCAGCTCACTTTTGTCCTGGGAACTGGGTTCCCCACTAGGGACTGTGGACCGCACCCCCCATGGTGAAGATGTTCCCTCTGGGTGGTGTGTTCCACATTTCTCTCTCTCCTGAAGACCTGATATTTCAGGGATGCCCACCATATCTCTCCTCAGGTCAGACCTTCACCATGGGAGTTGGACCTTCCAAAATTCCTTCAGACTCCCCATTGGGATGTCTCCTGGCCAACCTTGGGCCCCTCTGCCTAATGCCTGATCTCAAACCCTGAAAGCTCATTTTTCTCTGTAATCTGGCCTGGCCCCAATATTCATTGGACAATGCCTCCAAATGGCCATTTAATGGGAGTTTTGATCGCAATATTTTAAGGGATCTATACAATTTCTGTGAGTGCACTGGTAAATGGAAGGAACTTCTCTATGTCCAATCCTTTTTTTAATCTCTGCACCAAACCTTCCTTCTGTACCTCCTGTTCCCCTGCACAGTTCCTACCAGCCTCTAAACAAGTGTCAAAACCAGCCAAATCTGTCTCTGAATACCCTCCTTACTCTGAAGCTTTCCCTTCTTTCAACCCTGCTAACGAGCCTCCACCTTATCAGAGACAGTCCTCCATTTTCAGCCATCAGCTTCTGCCCCACCTCCCACTCCTCCTTCTGCTCCTCCTCCTGCCCTTCTTCCTGCCCCTCCTTCCACCCACCCTTCCACCCACCCAGGACCACAGGATCCCATGAGCCCCACATACACTCATGCTCACGGACCCCCCAGTCAGCCAGTTTCCATCTACCCTCTCAGGGAAGTGGCCAGAGTGGAAGGCATTCTGAGGGTCCATGTCCCCTTTTCCCTTGCTGACCTCTCTAGAATAGAAAAGTGCCTTGGCTCCTTTACTACTAACCCTGATTCTTATGTTAAAGAGTTCCAATACTTGGCTCAATCTTATGACCTTACTTGGCATGACATCTATCTCATTCTTTCTTCCATCCTCCTTCCAGAGGAGAAACAACGGGTCTGGGATGTGGCTAGGTCACATCCAGATGAGGTCCATTGCACCACCCCTGCCCATCCTGTAGGAGCTACAGTGATCCCTACTAAGGAGCCTCATTGGAATTACCAAACAAGTGACAGAATGCTTAGGGATCAGATGGTTACCTGTTTAGTGGTGGGATTAAAAAAGGTGGCCTAAAAGGTTGTTAATTTTGATAAGCTCAGAGAAATCAAACAAGAAAAAGAGGAAAATCCAGCTAGTTTTTTGTCCCAGCTCACAGAGGCAATACGATGCCATACAAAAGTTGACCCTGAAACTAAGGATGGGACAATTATCCGTATGACCTACTTTATCTCCCAGTCAGCCCCAGTTATCAGAAAAAAGCTTAAAAGTCTAGAAAATGATGCACAGACTCCACAGGCTGAAATTTTAAATGTGGCCTTCAAAGTCTATAATTACGAAGAAGAACAAAAAGGGCTGATAAGGAGAGGAGAGATAAGGCTATATTCTATATGTTGGCACAAGCCCTCTGACAAAAGCCTCTGACCTCTAACTCCCGAGGCCAAGGAAATTCCCGAAACCTCCTAGCCCATGTTTTCTGTGTGGCCTTGAGGGACACTGGGCCCATGCATGTCCTAAACCACACCTCCCGCTGGGGCCATGTCCTAAGTGCAAACAGGAGGGCCACTGGGTGATGGACTACCTCTCCACCCCTCAAGGTGGAGGGTCTAAGTCCCCCAATGTCCCTCCTCCCTAACTGATCTTTTAGGACTGGTGACTGCGGCTGATGATTGACGGAGCCCAGGACTCCCAGGCCCAATGACCATAACTTCACAGGAGCCCAGGGTAATGGCTATTATTGACGGTAGGCCTATCTCTCTCCTCCTGGACACTGTCACCACTTTTTCTGCCTTGCTGGAGTTCTGGGGACTTACCAAGCCTTCTTTAATCTCCATAGTTGGGGTGGAGGGAACTCCTACACAGCCCTTAATGACTTTTCCTCTAACCTGCATACTGGGAGATACACTTTTTACTCACTCCTTCCTAGTCCTCCCTAATTGCCCCACCCCTCTTGGGGAGGGACATCCTGTCAAAATTCCAGGCCACTCTCACCTTACACCCACCTCCTCTTAAGCCATGACCCATTAACCCCTTGTCTCCATCCTCTCAGCCCCTCCTTGCCATCATGGGTGCCCTACTTCCACAAGCCCCTCCCAACCCCTTGCCCTTACCCACTACAATGGTAGATACCATTGTGTGGGACCTCCAGAACCCTGCAGTCGCTACCCATCACGAGCCAATCTTTATTACTCTCAAGGACCCCTGTTTTCCCAAACCAACCTCAATATCACATCCCTCTAATCCACGTACAGGGATTAAATCCTATAATCTCAGAGCTTCTCTCTAAGGGCCTTTTTAGCCCAACCCACTCCCCCATAACACTCCTATTCTACCTGTAAAAAAGCCCAATGGGTCTTACTGGCTGGTAGAGGACCTCCGCTTAATCAATGTGGCAGTGACTCCTATACACCCAGTGGTACCCAACCCCTACACTCTCCTGTCTCTCATCCCTGGTACCACCACCCATTTCACAGTCCTGGACCTAAAAGATGCTTTCTTCACTACCCCTGTCCACCCACAGTACCAAAACCTCTTTGCCATCACCTGGACTGGTCTAGATTCTCATGCTTCCCAACAACTGACCTGGACTGTTCTGCCTAAGGGGTTCTGGGACAGTCCCCAACATTTTGGCCAAGCTCTGTCTATGGATCTCCTTACTCCCCATCTCTCCCCAAGTAAACTCCTCCAGTATGTAGATGATCTCCTGCTCTGCAGCCCCTTGCTCAAGGATAGCCAACAACACACTGCCCTCCTGCTTAATTTTCCTGGGAAAAAAGGGATACTGGGTGTCTCCTAACAAGGCTCAACTGTCTCTCACCCAGGTAACTTACCTGGGAATATCTATCTCCCCTACTCATAAGGTTATCACCACAGATCGTAAGGCCTTGTTAGCCTCTCTCCCTGCCCCCACCACCAAGGCTGAAGTTCTCTCCTTTCTTGGCCTGGCTGGCTATCTCAGAGCCTGGGTACCCAACTTCAGTCTAATGGCCAAACCTCTATATGAGGCATCCAAGTGTTCCATTCAAGAGCCCCTGGACCCTTCTCGGCCTGTGTCAAGTCATTTTAAAACCCTCTTACAAGTCCTATTACAAGACCCGGCACTTCGCTTGCTGGTCCTCACCCGTCCCTTCTTCCTTTATGTTTCTGAGAGGCAACGGTTTGCTCTAGGAGTTCTGGGACACAACATAGGGCCCTCCTTTGCTCCAGTAGCATAACTCTCAAAACAGCTAGACCCCACAACCAGGGGATGGGCCCCATACCTCAGGGCCCTGGCTGCCACCTCTCTCTTGATCCAGGAAAGCAAAAAACTTACCTTTGAGTCCCCCCTTACTGTTTACTCCCCCCATAGCCTCCTGGAACTCTTCACATATAAGGGACTTTACTCTATGTCCCCCTCCCATATCCTATCCCTCTAGGTGGCCTTGGTTGAGGATCCCACTCTAACTTTCATCTTGTGTCCCCAACTTAACCCAGCTACTCTTCTTCCTCTCTTTTCAATAAACCTACTTTACTCCTGTCCCGAGATCCTTGAAGAGCACCTCCCCTGTGGTTCATTGATGGCAGCTCCTTCATTCACAATGGACAGCAGAGAGCTGGATATGCCATTGTGTCTGATTCCACCATCATTGAGGCACACCCTCTCCCTTTGGGTACTACTTCCCAGAAGGCAGAACTGACTGCCCTGGCCAGAGCTCTAACCCTGGCAAAAGACAAAACTG
The DNA here is from genome assembly GCF_047511655.1 of Castor canadensis. Classification (NCBI taxonomy): domain Eukaryota; kingdom Metazoa; phylum Chordata; class Mammalia; order Rodentia; family Castoridae; genus Castor; species Castor canadensis. The sequence goes on from NC_133386.1 coordinate 102,102,057, forward strand.
TCAACATTTACACTGACTCTAAGTATGCATTTCACTCTTTACTGTCCCACTCAGCTATCTGGAAAGAAAGGGGATTCCTAACTACAAGAAGAACTGCCATTATAATGTTGCCTTAATAGCCCAGGTCTTAGAGGCTTCATGCCTTCCTTCCTGGGTGGACATTACTCATTGCAAAGCCACCAAACTGACTCTTCCATAATTACCAGAGGAAATAACTGAGCGGATACAGAGGCCAAGCTAGCAGCCCTCCAAACTGCACCCCGATTGGCCATGTACCCCCTTACCCCAGCTTCCTTGCCTCCTCTCACTAAACATTCTCTCCCCCTTCCAAAGTTAAAACTCTTCTCTCCTATTTACCTACACTTTTCATCCTAATCTTCATGCTCTTTACACCTTTCTCCACCAATCCCTTTCCCTATCTCCCAGAGACATACAATACCTTAAACAGATTACCCAATCCTGCTTAATTTGCCAGAGCACAAACCCCAACTCCAGTATTAGACCCCCTCCCTTTCCTACCCATCAAGCCAGGGGACGTCTCCCTGCCATGGATAGGCAGGTGGACTTCACACATATGCCTCCAGTAAAGAGGATTAAGTACCTCCTGGTATTGGTAGACACCTTCACAGGATGGGTGGAACCCTTCCCTATGACCAATAAAAAAGCCTCCACAGTAACAACGATTTTAGTCACAGACATCATCCCATGGTTTGGTATCCCAGCCTCTATCCAGTCAGACAATGGGCCTGAGTTTGTTTCCTCTATTTCCCAAAAATTGGCACAAGCCTTAACTATTCACTGGAGATTTCACATTCCCTATCACCCCCAATCTTCAGGTAAAGTCAAGCGTGCCAATTGCACACTAAAAAACACTCTCACCAAACTCTCCCTCGAGCTCCACCTAGACTGGACAAAGCTCCTACCCCTAATCCTTCTCCACCTCCAGGCCCTCCCAAAAAGACCACTCATGCTCAGCCCCTTCAAGCTCCTCTATGGCCGCCGACTCCTCCCTATCATGGTTCAGCCAGAACCGCCTAACATTCCCCCCACTCTCCTTAATCCTCTCCTCACTTTTCTTTGCTCTGTCCTTTGGTCGCATGCTCATGATCAGTTACCACAGAGCTCTGACACCACCAAAATAACTCCCACCCTCCAATTGGGAGATCTAGTTTATCTAAAGGTACAGCCACACCTGCCACCTACAGGAAAAGTGGAGAGGTCCATTTAAGTTCATCTTCACCACACCCATGGCCACTAAGCTAGCAGGATTTCCCTCCTGGGTACATGTTCAAAATCTAAAATTAGCAGCCCCACAAAAGACTTACCAATCTCTTCTTACAGGACCAACAAAAATAAAGATCTCCTGCTTCCTAAAGATCCCAGAAGACAGAGAAACACTCAAGGAGACTCCCAGGGCATGAGCAGGAGCCCTAAGCCTGGGGATCTGGCATCTAGCCTACTCACTCTTTATACTTCCCCCCTCCCATTCTTTCCTGTCAGTTCCTGCCCACACTTTTACTCTTTCATATATGCACTCTTCTCTGAGGTTTTAGATTTCCCACCTCCCAGTATAATCAGCCTCCCTCCTTTTTCATACCTTCATTTCCCTTACTTCATAGATTGGATAACCTACCTACATCTCCAAGGTACTTTCTCTGACTTTACTCCTAAAGAAATCTACTTATTTTCCAACATACTCTTCTCTTTACTGTAAACCACTCCACCTATGCTTCCACTCCATCCCTTTCTGTGGGTAATTCTTGTCCTTGTCCCTTCTATCCTGAGTATTGGCCTGTGGGTAACTTCTCCCCCTGAGTGGAGATGGCCCCATCATGCAGCTCTCTGTTTTGGATACCTCGCCCTGTGCACCTTACTCCTTGTGCTCTCTTCTTTCTTATGACCTGTACCCTTGTGAGCCCCAAACTTCCCCCTACCCATGCACCTCATCCTATTCATACCAGCACAGGGCTTGCTATGATACAGCTACCTTATGTACAATGTGGGGCAAACCACACTGGAATGCAAGGAGTAAAGGCAGCAATGTGGGCTATACTTGTTTGGGAATCACAGGCAACAAGTGTGCTGGACTGAGTTCACATATTACAGTGTGTCTGATGGAGGAGGAGTCCAGGATCAGGCATACAAGAAGGTCCTCCACACCCATTTGTACCTCCAGGGATACCAACCTCTCCAAAACCACCTGGAAAACTACTGTGAAGGTCCCATCCAGGACACCACAGGAGCCTGAGGATCTTGCCCCATACAATGCCCCCTGCCAGCAGGAAGCAGTTAAAGAGATCTATGCTTTGCCGCAATTCCTGATCCTCAGCCCCTATCTTCATCATTATTAAAGAAAAATGGGGGAATGATAGAACAATAATGCCACCATTTTATAAATCAGCGGCACCTCTTGGAAAATGGAGCCATTCCCAGTAAACAGACCGTCTCTTTAACAAGGTTTCCCATGCTCCCAAAAACAACGTCCACTCAAGCTTCACCTACATCAGGGACCCTGGTGCATATGCCAACCCCTTACCCTCCCTCTTCTATAAAAGTCCATGCCTGGCTTGAACCACCCCTTTTTTCCTCTTCCTGCACTACCTCATATCTGCTGTTAAACACTGCCCTTGCACGTGAGTTTTCTCATGAGTTTTCTTTGTGTGGCATTTTTCCTAACAGGGAGAAAGCTGAGGGAGAATGGTGGTGGGGATGAACCTAACCAAGGTACATTATAAGCATACATGGCAATATCATAATGAAACCCCAGTATAACCAGCATGTACTAATAAAAGTGCTCAAAACAGATGAAAAAGACTGCATCTCCTAGTAAAAATTTAAACTACAAATGAGTGTCACTAAAACAATTAATAATGTTCATTCTTTTCAGATAAGAAAAAAATATTCACAAGTGATGCATGGATGACACACACAGAAATCAAGTGCTCAGGGATCCTGAGCCCGCTCTGAGAATGAAAGCACAGACACACTCTAACAGCAGAGGTTGGAAAACTTTTATTTTTAGATAAGAGAAGAGAAAGACTGCATATTGGGGAATGCAGGGGGACCTGGAAACACAGTGATCCTGTGGATCAGGGTGGGGAGTGGGTTTTATAGCATATTTTTGCTTTACCTGAGGACAGAGATGCCTTTCAGATGCTAACAGACATTTCCTAGGGAGGAGAAGTATCTCCTTGACCTCCTGCATCTGTTCCTCAAGTCCCTCCTCTCAGGGACTGACCTACCTGATGTTAGGAATAGGGACGATGCACTCTGTTCAGTAACTGCTTCCTGCTGACAGGGGGTGATGAAGGGGCCCTGAGCATCAGGGCTGACCATGAGAGGGGTTGTCAAAGTGACCACTATAGTAGGTCATTTTCATCTCCACCAGAGGCATTTGTAGTTTGATGGATTCTTGGTGAGAAGAAACAAATTTGACAAGTAAGTTTAAAATGCAAGACCCAAATACAAGCAAGATAATAATGGCAACTATAGGCCCACAAAAGGGTAGGAACCAAGTCCTGGAAGGGAGTCAGGATTTTATTTGTTTCCATACCTGAGCAGAATCCTGAGTTTTAAGAGATTGCTCCTGGATCCACTTAGCCTGTTGGAGAATGTAATCTGCATGATCCTCTACAATTCCTGAAGTGTTTATATATGTGCAACAGGAGGTATTGGTGATGGTACATACCCCCACCTTGTTTAACCAAAAGAAAACCTAGGGCCAGGCAGTGGTCCATTACCATACAGGAAAGGGATGACAAAGACCTTTGCATGTCCTTAATAGCAAGGCCTACCTGGTCTGAGGTATCCTTTTAACACTTTTGTTAAGTTTTTTGCAGTTACATGATTGGCAATTACCCCATAGCTAATTCAAGGGAGGGCTGCAGCTAATGCTGTTATCCCTAAAACTATTGAAGTAACCTCTTTTTTATTTCTTTTGGAAGCTATTTCCATTCATTAACATTTCTCTTTTGTTCCAAATGGCTACATGAGCATGCAGGATCAGGAAGGCTGTATAGATGTTTACTCTGCTCTTTTGACAGTCTTAGGGCTTCTGTTAGGGCCTCTAATTCCTCCAATTGAGCACTTGTATTATGAGGAAGGGGACCTGATTCAAGGATGCCAAATTCTGTCACAACTGCAAACCCTGCTTGTCTGACACCATTGTTGACAAAGAAACTGCCATCAGTGTTTAATTCTAGAGCTGGGTTTTCTAAGGGCCAACCAGTTAAGTCAGGTCAGGCAGCATAATTTTCCATAAGTACCTCCTCACATGAGTGTTCAGGATTTCCCTTTGCCTCTGGTAGAAGGGATGCAGGATTTAGGCTCTGACAGGTCCTTAAAGTTATTTCTGTCCCTCCCAGAATCTGGGCCTGATATTGAAGTAGACACCTGTCAGATAGCCAAAGTTCTCCTTTAGGGGGCAGTTTAGGATATGTTTCTCAGCTTCAGGCACTAGAAAGCTTACTGTGGACTTTGCTCTAAGGCATCCTGGCCATTCCTTGGCTCCCTGATCTAACTCTTTTCTTAAGTAGCCTACTGGCTGGGGAGTGATGCCCCAGAATTGAGTTGCCACATGCAAGTCCAGTCCTCCCTTTTTATAGACATATAATTGAAACTTGTCTTGTACTGGGAGACCCAGGGCAGGAGCTGTCATAAGGCCCTTCTTTAATTGGTGGAATGCATTTTCTGATTTGTCATCCCACTCAATAAAGGGCTGGGTATCCTGTGCTTCCTTAATGATTTGATATAAGGGCCTGGCTAGCTCTGCATATCCCAGGATCCAAATTACACAGAATCTTGTGAACCCCCTGTAAGGCCCTCAATTGCTTTAGAGTTTTAGGTAGAAGAAATGTCAGTATTGAATGGATTCTATCTTCTCCTGGAGACCTCATTTCTTTCTCCAGGACAAGGCCTAAATATGTAACCCTAGACTGACACAATTGGGCTTTTTCTTTAGCGATTTTATAACCTTTATCTGCTAAGATGTTTAGTAAGGACTCAGTGGCTCATGAACTGACAGGCTCATTAGGTCCACAGGGCAGGAGGTCATCTACATATTGTAGCAGAGTAGCTTGTGGATATTGCCATTCTGCCCAGTCTTTAGTGAGAACTAACCCAAAGAGGTGGGGGCTGTCTCTGAATCCCTGGGGGAGGACAGTTCAAGAGACCTGTCTAGACTTTCTTGTGGGGTCCTCAAAGACAAAGATAGGTTGACTCTTAGGGTATAAGGGAATGCAAAAGAAGTCATCTTTTAAATCCAGGACAGAGTAGTAAGCAGTTCCCAAAGGACTTTTTGCCAAAAGTGTATAGAGATTTGGAATTACAGGGTGGAGAGGCACTTCTGCTTCCTTGATCAGGTGGAGATCCTGGACTAGCCTCCATTTGTTAGGTCCCTTCCTGACACTGAGAATAGGAGTATTAAATGGGCTGAAGCATTCTATTAGCAGTCTGTTTAAGTCCCTTTCTCTTTAAGTCTTTGATTATAGGAATTAGCCCCTCCTTAACTTCTGGCTTTAAAGGATATTGTTTTTGATGTGGAAACCAGGAGGAGTCCTTGAGATGAATTAGGACTGAGTCAGCTGTTTGTGCCCATCCCACAGTGTGTCCATCTGTACATACTGTGGGTTCTACTTTCCTCTATTAGGGAAAAGCAAAAGTACTCTCCTAGGGTTAAAAGTAGCTATACCCCCAATTTGGTTAGAGGTCTCGCCCTAGCAGAGGAGTAGGAGTTTCTGGAAAAATTAAAAAGGAGTGACAGAAATGGAAATCTCTCCAGGAACAGGCTAAAGGCTGAGTGAAATAATGCTCTAGAGGCTGGCCTTATATGACTCTAACAGTAATTTTCTTGGAGGACCTGGGTCTGGGAGAGAAAGGAATAGCTGAGATGATGGCTCCAGTATTGATAAGGAAGCTGACCTTGTGCTTTTCAATCACAAGTAAAACCCTGGGCTCCCTTGCTTTTATGGTGGTCACAGGAGCTTGCATATTAGGCCCTGGGACCCATCATTGAGTGGAAGGCTCTGGTCTCTGTTCACCTGAGAACTGGGGACATTGTGCCTTCCAATGTTTTCCCCAACAAATGGGGCAGGGGTAGCTTTCTCCAGGGGCACTCCCTCCTAAAATGTCCTGCCTGTTCACATTGATAACATGTCCTTGGGTTTGGACTTTGCCCCAGGGGAGCCTCTCTGAGCACTGCAATCAAAGCCTCCTGCCACTTATCCTTTTTCTTTTCCTTTTCCAGATCCTTCCTTTCTTTTCCTAAGTCCCTGTTGTAGTATACAGACATGGTTACATGGACCAATAGGTCCAGATCTCTGCTCCCTGCAGCCACCAGTTTCTGTAGCTTTTTACAAATATCTGGTGCTGACTGCATTAGAAATTTATCTTTTAAGAGGGTTTTCTCTTTCTGTGACTCTGGTATAATGTTGGTATGTTTTTGGAAAGCATCCTTAAGTCTCTGTAGGAAAGCTACTGGAGTTTCAAAGGGGCCTTGCTGCACAGCTGTGACTTGGGAGTAATTAAGAGGTTTTACCTTCACTCTCCTCAGATGCTCAAAAATGCAGTGGATGAAAAGGTTATGATTCCATTCATCCTTGTAATTTTCAGGATCCTACTTAGGATCATACCTAGGCACTGCCTGATCTCTTGTTTGAACCGAGAATTAAGATTCCCTTCTAGGTATCCAGTGTCTTTGTCTTTCTTCTCCCTCTCCCTTCCTCTCCTGTGAGGGCCCAGTCTGAGACAGGACTGTAGGGCCACTTTTATATAGTGATAGTTGTCTCCAGCTGTGACTGCCTGATCTAGTACCTGCTGTTTTTTTAGAGTAGTGAGGGTCTGACATAGCAATAGCATTACATCTTTCCACCTCAGTTCAAAGTTTTGGCTGACTTCTCTAAATGCTTGGAAGTATTGATCTGGGTTTTCTGTGTAATTTCCTAAATCCTTTTATATTTTTTTAAGTTCACTCACTCTAAAAGGAACGTGAGCTCTATCCCCTCCAGGAATCAACTGGAAGGGGTAGAGTCCTGTGGGATGATGTCTAGTGTTTGAGGTAGTTGGGTAAGGGGGAAGAGGTGGAGCTGATGGGTTTTTTGGTTCAAGGGAGTTTGGGGGCTTTTTGCAAAGGGTTACCATAGACTGGGTATCTAGCCTGAATTTGTTTAGCCATTCTGGGTGGTCTTTTAGGAAAAAGAACAATTGAATATATGGAACTTAGGTCCACTTCCCCCCTTTTTACAGAACATATCTAATTGAAGAATGGTATTATAATTAATGCTCCCTCCTTCTGGCCATCTTTCCTCATCTCCCAGAGGATACTGTGGCCAAGCCTGGGTGCAGTAAAACTTGAGTCACTTTTGCTGAAGACTTTATGGATGAAGATCTCTCCAATGTTTTAATAAGCAGGCCAGGGGGGATCCTTCCTGGATCCTTGAGGCTTGATTCCTCTTGTAATAATAGGGAAACAAGGGAAAATTGATCACCATAACAGAGGTTTCTCCTTTTACCTAGGCGTCCCCAGATAAGGAGAAACTCTAGTGAGATAGGGTGTCCCTCTCTTCTTTGCTCCTTCCACTGCCACTCGTGGGTAAAATTGTGGAGGATTTACAGATATCTCAGTTGTACCCAGCCCCCTGAGATGATCTCTGACCAATCTCTCATCTATTTTGACTTGCCTGTTTGCCTTGTGACCCAGATAAGCCTAGTTCTCTTCTACTATTGAACACTTGCAATTAAAAAAAATAACCCTTTCAAAGTAACCAAGAGGGCTTACATGGTCAGAAGGAGGCCCCCTGTAGGGGCATGTGTGGAGACTCTAATGAAGTAAACTTTTGTCCCCCTATATATTCTGTGAGGCATATATGCTTTTCTAGAAAAGAGAGAGAGTGAGAGTGTCTGAAGACTTTTGTTCCAGTAAGGGGCAAAAAAATGGGGAAGACCTGAGGTTTTTGCCTTTTAACAGTTTTTTTTCTTTCCCTGAGGGCAGGCTGCAGAACCTGTTTAACCAGTTAACAAGATGCGTGACAAAGATGGTTAAGCCTAAATTGGAGACTATCACTTTCTGGTGCCTGTAGGGATTTTTCCCAAATTCCCTGAAGAAAGAAGCTCACTGCTATTTAGAACAAAGGGAGGGGAGGTGGGTTACTCATACTGAACTGCCTGGGAAAGGGGAAGGAGAGGCTGAGGGTTGGGGGAAAAGAGAACTTCCAGTCTCAACACATGAGGTATTATTGGTCATCCCGGCTGTCCAGGTCCATCCTGCCCAAAGGCAGTACTGGAGCACTGGAAGCAAGAGATGACCTCCACTCTCGGGCCAAGGAAACCATGAAGGAAATATAAGAAATGTGATTGTCTGTTTGCCACAGACATGGCTGGAGGGGTCCAAGACTTAGATACCTTTGGAGCCTTAGGGAGGGTCATGAAGTTGCATCTCCAGACTTTGGGTGACACCAGGGGGTGCCCTGTCCAGAGCACCTATTTTGGCTTGAAGACAAACTTTCCTTTCCACCGGCTGTTTTTGGACCTCCCCTTAAGTGGGTCAGATCATGAAAGAGAAAGTTAGAGTTTAAGGAGAGGAAAAAAGAATAATCCTTGGTGCACTGAAGTTGGGTTCCACCCATATAGCATTTGCAGTGTGGTATAATCCCTCACCTGGCACTCAATGTTTCTCAGACTGCATGCCATACAGCTGTAGTGGGCTCGGAGCTTTTCCTCAGTTTCCCAAAGAAGAAACCCTCCTTAACAAGACAGAGAGAGAGAGAGAGAGAGAGAGAGAGAGAAGGTTGACCCGAGAGTTCTACCGTAACTAGGCCATGGTGGGGGAATCTCTCCTGGAAAATATACTCCACCAGAGTGCCAGACACTCACGGTCACATTCCTAGGCAGTCTTTCTCAGTTTGGCAAAACCTATACCAACCTCAGGTGATGGCTGCTCCCTTCGTGATTGCCAAATATGATTCACAGATTGAGGTGCTCAGGGTACTTGAACCTGCTGAGAATGAAAGCACAGATATACTCTAACAGCAGAGGTCAGAAATATTTTGTTTGTAGAGAATTTATTTGTACAGAAGAGAAGAGAAAGACTACATATTGGGGAATGCAGGGGAAACTAGAAAATGGTCATCCCATGGGTCAGGATGGGGAGCGGGTTTTATAGCCTATTTTTGCATTGCCTGAGGGCAGAGATGCCTTTCAGATGCAAACAGGCATTTCCTAGCATGGAGAAGAGTCTTCTTGACCTCCTGCAGTCTGTCCTTCACAAACATATTCTTTAGATTATTCCAAGTCATCCTGTGAATAAAGTAATTTTATTATTATCTTGGTTTTATAGATGAGAAACTTAAGTTCCAAAACTTAAAATGATTACTCATATTTATTCACTTATAAGTACAATTTTTGAAGTATGGCACCAAAAATTTGTTTCACCCATTTTTTTTGTTTTGTTTTAGCACTACTGGAGTTTGAACTGAGGGCCTTTCCAAACTTTACAAAGAAAATATCACCTATATATTTATGTATCTTAATGTATTTCTTCCTCCTTTTGAATAAGCTTGCAATGAAGGAACTACTAAAGAAATATTTACAGCATTACCTGGTTTATAGAAATGGTTCCAGTAATAAGTGCACACTAGAAAATCTTGGTATATCAATGCCTATACCTACATCTAGACACTCTGAATTGACTTATTTGAAGTCTGTTTTGTTTGTTGCAAATTTTGAAGCTTTTGATATTTGGAGAACCATTTATGAGTAGAGCAATGAGAACTAATGAATTTGAAGTCAAAGGTTAGGATAAAACTCACTTCTTCATTTGTTAACCTTTAAATCCTACACATAGACATATCTTCCCCTACATATTCATTCCTGCCTCAATAACTATTTTATCTCTGTATGAGTAAACAGTAATTCTCATCTTGTTTTAAAGGCTGCTTTCATATTTTTCAAGATGCAATGCTTATATCATCTCTCAGTCTTTTCGATTGAGAAATCACTTCCTTCTTTGCTTCTAACAAAGAGGATTTCCTTTTAAATTATTACTGTTCTCTGATTCTTGCTAGTATTTTGGGTTGCAAGTTGTAGAACTTAGTGCATGAAAAAAGAAAAAATGAAAGTAAAAAATATTTCTGAGAGAATTAGGAAGTTATGCATTTTGATTTATAAGGGAAGAAGTCATGAGACGTGTGCCAAAGAATCTCAAGACATTAGGTAATGCTGGGAAAAGCAACTCAAATGGAGGGAGGCTTGGGAGTGGCTTCACAGAGGAAGCGATGGCTTGACATGACTCAACATATGAGATAAACTTGTAGACTACAGCTAGACGGTATTTGGGTACAGAAGAGCCATTGGGGAAGGAGAGAGAGAGAGAGAGAGAGACAGACAGACAGACAGACAGATACAAAGGCACACTTAATCACTTTATTTATATTTATATTTATAAAGTAATAATATTACTTTATTATTATAATTTAAATCAATAGAGCCTGGGGTTATACCATATGTAAATATCAGTTCCATGGGTGATAGGATGCATGGGTTAATTCATGATAACTCATATTTGTTCTCATACTGATCTTTCTTTTAGAGGATTTTCCTCCTATGTGTACTTATCTACTGGGATTTTTAATCATAGAATTCTACCCTTACCCAGAAAGTTCACATCTTTGCTACTACTTCATTCTCTGTTATTAAGCAAAAGTTATTTTTTATTTCCTTATAGACATTGAAATATCAGGGTAATATCTCAAATCTATTTCAGCCCATGATCTCAGCATTAAGCATGTATCTGACAGAATCATATAAAAATCTCATGCAGCATGTGTTTCCTTTCAGTCATCATTATTATTATAATAAAGGGTAACTACAAAAGCAATTTGTATTGTTACATGTAATTATATATATATTTCAAGATATATATATGTATATATATATATATATATATATATATATATATATATATATATGTCTTGGAATTGATCAAATCTATAAAAATCCACCCTAAAAGGGAAGAATCTCAAACTCATTCTACATGCATTATCAAGCTATTGATGGATTTAAATGGAGCAGAGATTATCAAAGTCAGAATTATTTTTAGAGAGTAATTTGCTAGAGGTTTACATGACAGTGAAGAACAGAATGAATTTAAGGAATCCATATATATCTTGAAATTTAGACTGATATGATATGTGAAGAAACATTTTACCTTAAAATGGGAGTTAACATAAAAGGATGAGTTACCCTTTTGCAAAAACATTCCATGATTCCTCACTATATCCATGACACATCCACCTTACACTTCAGATTTCTTGCAAGGCCTGCTGGAGGATCTGGCTGCCAATTACTATATTGTCTGGTTGTAAACAACCTTCATCTTTCTACAGTATGATTTAACCCATTTGCCCATTTGTGCAGGAAGAAATATGAACATTGGAATTTAGCATTGCAAAGAAAAAGAAGCAGTTCCAGGAAATTGTCAGATTTGAGATCATTAGAGTGACTTTAGAGACCTTTCAGTTAAAAGAAACAAGCAAGACTGCTAGGGCTCTGTGCTGTGTCTTCACGCCAATGACATTCCACTGACTTTGAGTGATATCTAATCATGAACATCATGAAGAGCATGATTTGAACATTTGAGTCCCTCCCACATTCATATGTTGAAATCATAACCTTCCAAAGTAAGAGGTAGGACCTTTGGAGGGTGGCTAGGTTTTGAAGACAGAGCCCTCATGAATGGGATTAGTGCCCTTGTAAGAGAGCCCCCAGAGAGTACCCTTCTCCTTCTGACATCTGAGGAAACAGACACTCACTAGGTTCTGTCTGCATTTAGACATACCAGACTCTACAATGGTGATAAATACATTTCTTTATTTATGAGATACTCAGGCTATAGTATATTGTAATAGCCATACAAATGGACTTTAAAATGGATTCAAACATAAATCTGTGAATCAGATGCCGAAGACCATGTAATGTAAAAGATAGCTTCAATCTTGAGGACTGGACATTGCATAAAGTCTGGTAACCCAGGATATTTCCAGAAACCTTAACCACACCAATTGTCTTTTCCTGACTTTGACTAACTTTAAAGACTAAAAGTGGCATTTTTTTTAAGGTACGCTATCTTCCCCTCAAACTTACTGACTCCAGGTTAAGTAGACTACTCTTTAAGCAATGCTCAATTAAAATAAGCAAGATTCAGGTATTAGATTTCAAGTTAAAAACTCCCTCTCAAAATGCTAGAAATTAATTGAAGTTTAAAAATAGTCTTAAGTTTCTTTTTCTTTTTTCTTTCCTTTTTTATTGTTTGTTAATTTATTCATATGTGCATATGTTGTTTGGGCCACCTCTCCCCATTGCCCCCTGCCCCCTCTGTCTCCAACCCCCACACCCTTGCTTCCAGGCAAAACCTGTTTTACCCTCTTCTCCAATTTTTTTGAAGAGAAAATGTAAGAGATAATAAAAAAGACATAGCATTTGTGCTAGCTTGAGAAAAAATAGCTATACAGGGAGATTCCTAGTATTGCTTCCATACATATGTGTATTACAACCCAAATTGGTTCATCTCTACCAGACCTCTTCACTACTTCTTCATCACCTTCCCATAGCATAATAAATTATGGAAAACAATGTCTGAAAGATAATCAATGGGAAGTTTCAAAATCAAATCATATGGCAGTCCCTAATGTTCTTTTGCAATGACTTTGACACTCTACTAGGTCCACTTTGTCATGACTCTTCACAGCCTGCATAATCATTAAATAGCAGTTTTCCCTTTGCTTATCATACTACAGTTGACCTAATTAACATTTCAATAAATATGCTCAGAATTTCTCTTTCTTTTTTCTTTTCCATCTTTTTTTCATTCTTTCTTTCTCTCTTTTCTTTCTTCACTCCTTCTTTCCTTCCTCCCTCTCTCACTCCTTCTTTCCCTTCCTTCCTTTCTTCTTTCCTTCCTTCCTTCCTTCCTTCCTTCCTTTTCTCACTGCCAGTGTGAACAGTTCCCTTGACCTGACTGGGAACAACTGGGGATTAAGAAAGAAACACAAAGATAGATATAGAGAAAATTTGGGGTCAGGTGGGTCCAATACTCCTGAAGAGAGATGCTGGCAAACCCCTCTGCCTCAAAGTGCATTTATTTACATAGCATGTGTGAGAAAGTGGGGTGAAATGCAGGTAGAATTCTCATGGGTCCAGTCACATAGGAGGAAGGAAAAGAGAAGCTGTGGTATATTGTTATTTAGTACACAATATCCTAAGTAAGTCAGAGTGTCCTGTTTTTCTTGCAAGGCAAACTTGCTGAACCTTGCCTCCCCTTGGCTGGGCCTGTGCCTATCAACCAAGAAGCCCTTGACAGAGCTGTGCTCATGTCAAGGTCTATTTCCACCACTTCAGTCTCCCCTCTTGCAAGGCAGTCTTGCTTAACCTTACTCACTTCATGGCAGGGCCTTGCTCTCTCAACACAAAGGACCTTGACATGGCCATGCTCATGTCAAGGTTTCTTCTCAGTCTATTTAGTTACTGGTTGTTTGCACTTTTCTCTTTTCCTCTCTCCCTCCTCCCTCCCTCCCTTTCTTCCTTCCTTTCCCCTCTCTCTCTCTCTCTCTCCCTTCTTTCTTTCTTTTCATGCACTGTGATCAAACACAAGCACAAGGTCTCATGCATGTTAGTAAACACTTTACCACAAACCTAACCCTCCCTCTTACCCAATCCCAGCCCTCCCTGCCCTGGGCATACTTTATCTTGGCAAATCATCATTTGACAATAATTATTTTCCCCACAAGTAGAAGAATGAAGAAAGAAGGCAGATATATTTTCCCCCTTTTACATAACTCATAGTATCTCAACTACATGTGATGAGAAACACTGTCCTGCTCAAGATTTAAAAGCTCCAGTGAGCCTGGCATAGTATCATATATCTGAAATCCTGGCACTCAGGAGGCTGACACAGGAGGATCACAAGTTCTAGGCCACTCTGGGCAGTGAACAGTAGCAAAACAGTCTTTAAAAAAATTGATACAATATTAAATTCCTTCATTGAATAGCTTTTCTTAAAAAAACTGAACCTAGGAGTAGTTGTGATTATTATCTGTGCTTAGATATCACTGCAAGAAAAGACAGTATTTATTTGTAAATCCATAGTACTTAGAATAATTTATATGGTACACTTATTGTTTAACATAAATTTGTTATTTCTATACATGTTTTAGAAAAAATATCATTGCATATTTTTTGCATTCTTCCAATATTCTAAAGTATGAATTGAATTTCAGTGGGGCTGACCTCATTAACAATGGCACCCAACTCAGAATTAAATTGGTGTCTCAGAATTTGGTTTGCTTCCAGCTATGCAGCTATTGCATTATGACTTTAAAATCAGAATCCAGTTATCTTTGAATTCAGTTTCTGTTACACAATATTATAGTATAAAATAATTAAATTTAGAAAATAAGATACACTTTAAGATACCAAGAAGACATGTAATTCTAGAAATGAATTCCAAACATCATTTAAATTTCAAAGAATTACAAATAATCTGTTTCAAATAACTGTTTCACTTAAAACATTATTTCTAGCTGCTTTTTTTTTTGGTGGTACTGGGATTTGAACTCAGGACTTCATGCTTACTAGGCAGGCACTCTACAACTTGAGCCACTCCACCAGCCAAACCATTATTTCTAAAATGAAACAAAGACTAAATAGGTGGCTTAAGAAAAAACTTAATAGGAATATATTTTTTAAATCACTGAAAAGAACTATTAATATTTCATATTAAATATTTTTATATTCAATATGGATTCAGAACTGAAGTGCTATATCTGTATAAAGTGGACAAATTATATGCTAGTTAAATAGACAGTTATGACTAATTTCACATTGAGATTGTTGGCTTTTTTTTTTCCTGAACTCATAATTTTGACTTCCTTGGAATTACAGGCATATGCCATCACCTGGTTTGAATTTGCTTTTATAAAGGTATTTTCTTTGTCCTATGTCATTTTTCCATTTAATATTGAAGGATGTCAGAGAATTTTGGATTGTTTCTGTCAAATTTCTGTGCATAAGTATGTATCCAAAATTCTGTGGCATTGAATAGATTGCTCTCAATTCATAGATTCTAAAATATACGATTATGTTACTATTTTCATTCTTGATTATACTTGAGTCCATTTCCATGTCTTTTTATATGTGCAGAATGTTCTTATTTCATCATTATAATGGTTATCCCACACATTTACCTACATTTAGTTTACATACATTTAGTTATAACTTTCTGAACTAATGATTTGAAAAGAACTAAAACGCTGCATGTGTTACAGCAGTGGTGACATCAAAGGAATTCAAGCTTCATGGAATGCCACCAGCAGTCAAAGTGGAGGAGATGATAGCTCTTTGTGTAAAGTAAATGACTTTAGAAATCATGCAGGATGAAAGAAAATATGATGTTGAAGGATGTTATGTAATATGTGATGGCCTATTGGCTTAGCCATGTGGGCTTATATCAGGGTTCTTTTCCATTTTATTCTCAGGATTTCTTTATTATTAAAGGAATTAAAATTACTGAAGATCACAAGAAGTTTAATTTTTTAATATAGTTAAAATTTTTGATATTTATCAAAATAAAAATAAACACTAACAAAATGTAGCATTTTATATAGTGATTCATTTAAAAATAGATCACCCTCTATTTTGTCTTTAAGATTTTATTTGGTGAGGTAGTAAGTACTTAAAATAACACATATTATTTAACCCATTATTGGCTATCATTATAACAAACTGGTGAATTATTGCTCCAATGACATAATTTTCAGTGAATAAATACTTGAAAATCTATCTTAGACTTTTTATAGGATAGGAATGGATAATTTGGCAAACAATCAGATACAACATTGATTTTTTTTGTTCAGCATTCTCTGAAAACATAAGTCAGACCAAATTCTTATGTTTTCTTGTGGTTTAAATTATAAGATTGTTTCTATGGCAGAAAGTGATCTGAATCTGATAAACACATCAATGTGCGCAAATGATTGGTCACAGCAGAGGGAGGGAGGAACAAGATTAAACCTAGACATCTTTGTTGTCCAGCAAGGTCTACTTAGATGTAAACAAAGTTCATGATTACTAATTTTCTAAATATACAATGACTAAATTACTCACAAGGCTTAAAAAAATTTATGTATACAAACCAAAGCAGCAATATTATTGATTTTTTTATCTGAATTTTCTACTTTTAAAATAGCATTTCTGATATTCTATCCTCAATTCATATCATGAGCTTATAAAAGCAATTTCATTGTATTAAATCTTTTGTCCTTCTCAAGAGCATTAGATCAGCCAAGGCAATGGCTCAAGCTTATAATCTTCATCTACTTGGGAGTCCAACATGGTCAAAAAGTTCCCCATCTCAGCCAATAAAAACCTGTGTGTGCTGACAGGTGTCTGTCACTCCCTGCTATATGGGAGCACAAATAGGAAGCTCAGAACTCAGACCTGTCTGGACATACAGTGAGGCCATGTCACAAAATAACCAAGGTGAAAAGAACTGGAAAATGACTCAAAGTGATAGAGCATCTGCCTAGCAAGCCTGAGGTCCTGCGTTCAAATCCCAGTACAATAAATAAATAAGCATTAGTTAAGCGTGAATCCTTGGAGGTTAATTCGTTCCCTCTGGGGATATTTGCTATACATGGAAAACATCTTTTGTTTGTTACAACCAAGAAAGGAAGTGTTTACTAAACCATCTGGTAAGTAGGAGTCAGGGATATTATTAAAAATCTTACAGTGCAGAGAACACCATCCTCATTCTTCAAAAATTATCTGGCCCCAAATATCAATAGTTCCAAGGTTGAGAAAATGGCATTAGATTATATACATAAATTTTTATCTAATTAGGGGTTCATCATGGACAATTAAAAACCACTAAGAAATCAGATTCAGTAATAGATGTACAATTCAGTTCTATTTCTTAGTTAATGGAATGCATAATTTTTTTTGGACTGAAGTTTGAACTTTGAACCTCATGTTTGATAATCAAGAACTCTACCACCTGAGCCATTCTACAACCCATATGGAATGAATAAAATGAGCAAATACTCATAGATCAATCAAGTAGCAACGTGACTTAAAGTAACCAACTTGTCTATGAGTTATACTCAAAGAAAAATCTTGTCATGTGAACTAAATCTTTGAGTTCTATTTCACAATGCTGACTCCCTTTTCACATTATCAAATATTTCATAGTAATATTTTAAATAACCATCAGAATAGACTGCTGGAGACATTTATTCATGGACACCCAAGATGAATTGGACCACAGCTATCTTCTACATAAAAAGACTAAACAATGCCTCATATATGATGATTGGAGGAGCATTGCCAGCTGCAGGTGTATTAGAAAACTATTTCCCCTGCAATCTTCTTCTATTCAAAAAATTAGAAATAGTTTATAGGAAATGGCTATTTTTGTAGGAAAAGAAAGATAGTAATAAAATTCATTTCAAATGAATCTTTGAATCTTTTTTAATTGGTTAAAATGTATGATAGTACATTGGAAGTCCTTTTATGTTAAATGGATAGGACACATATTTAGCTGATTGGATCAATAAGTTACTGTAGGGGTTTATTAAGACTTGATAGGTATTTAAGCCTTTCAAAATAGTTTCTAGAAGGAGGGAACCATTAAAATTTTGTGAATATTTTAAACGTTTTTAGTCTAAAATAGACATGTTCATTAACTGTTCTCACACTATTAATGAGCTTTTTGTAGCATTCTACTCAATTTTCATAGAAATGTGGTGAATTTCCTCACTTATGTTTTATGAGCTTACCTGATAATTACTTTTAATTATAAGTGAAAAAAGCATAAATAACCTTGGAGACCTACATAATTGGAGTTTGCAAAGGGAAAGCTGAACTGGTGATCACAAGGTTAATATGTCATATTACCTTAGTAAATGAGTTAAAGTGAAGGTCAGCTACACTATTTATGAACTAGTTCTTAGAATACAGGGTTCAATAAGAGTTGAATTATTATTAATTTTTGTGTAATATTTATGCACAATTTGCACACCACTTCAATATTTTTTTTTCTTTTTCAAGTCTTATCAATGACTTTATACCTGATTTTGATAATCCAGGAACTATTTCAAAAATTTGCCAATTCACTTGTCTTTGCCACAGATATATATTTTAGATATTTACAGAATCTATAAATTAGCTAGATGTTAAATTTTTGACAGAATACAGATAGATATATGACTAATTATTGAGAGTACCCTATTGACCTGAAAAACACATTATACCCTCAGGATACAAGGATGTGACAATTGACCTCCTTTCTAGAGAAAGCAGACAGACCCAAAAACCAGACACAGTTTTCAAGCTTACCTCTCAGAAGTTTATCCATTAGACATCAGCTTAGTCCTCATTCCTCTTAGTTTGTCCTTTAGAAAAGGATAGGGAAAATGAGAATGGGTAAAACACAGACTCTGCGATGACCAAGTTTCAAAGTTGGGATAATGTGTTCTAAAGAGTCAGAAGTCAACAGAAGAGATGCTCTGGGAAGAAGAACTGACATTTTGTTATCCTCTTTGATGAAAAATAATTCTTAAATCCTGGCAGTCTTGGAACTGCCAGTGGAATGAGTCTCATTCTCCTAAGAGAGATGGAGAAATTAGTAAGTTCTCCAGGAGTTGGGAATCTAAACACAGAGAAGGGTACTTCCTCTTTGAAGTGAGGTTTTTGCAGTGAAAAGACTTTTTAAGCAGTTGAAGCACAGGAATGGGAAGGGACTATGAAAGAATTCCTGGGGAGAAGACTGGCAACCCTCTGCCTCAAATCTTTGGAAGGTTCAGAAGACATTTCTGTGTTTCCCTGTGGTCTCACGCATGGAGTCACACTGGTTACATCAAAAGACAGGAGAGGAATAAATACTTCTTTTTTTTTTAATTGAGCCAGGGTTTCTCTCACTATGTAGTCCAGATTGGTCTTGAATTTGTTATCTTCCCACCCTAGTCTCCTCAGTGCTGAGACTATCTGCGCGTACCACCTCACATGTCTGTGTGAATCAAAGGAAAGGAGTTGATTCCTGCACCAACAGGGTTGAGATGATATACCACACATGTTGGATTAAAGGGTCACTTGGTTTAGCTTGCTTTCTCTGAGGATGACCGTATTAGGGTTGAGAGGAAAATAACTAAACACTAGCTTTCCAGGAATCTATGTAGAGCCTTAAAGTGGGCTCCTCATTCTGGTAGAGGAACTCACCTACACATGAGTCCAAGGAGGACAGCACGTCTTTCACTACTACTTAGCAAGAGAATTAAGGAGACTTCTGTTTCCTGCTCTCACTCTACTTTTCTGAATTCACAGGTGAACCAAAAAGAGATGATGCCAAGGAAAGGCAAATAAAAACGTGTTATCAGAGAATTCAAGTGGACTATATAGGAAGAGGTTTTACATAAATAATTGAGAAGTTGTGTGAACTGTCTAGCTTGCTGTGCAGAGATTGAAAGGGACAATTTGGTGGATCAAAATTAAAAGCAATAACGTTGGAAAACATAATCACTTAAAAATTATTTGCCCTACTGAGTTGAGAGTGCTCAATAAACCAAGTATGGACTCCAGGGCTAACGGAAGAGGGATGTTGAATGAGGACAGATTTACAAATTTTCAGTTTAATAGTGAATGTTTTCTACTATGATGACTTTAAATCCCCTCTCTAATCTCATAACTGTGGATACTTTGTTAGTAAATACTTGGATAACTTAAACTTCCTGGATATTATGGGTTACAGTACTCTTCATTTTTCCCTTATGAAATCAGAATATTTATATTTCTAAAATTATTTAGATTGATTTAAAAAAATGAAGAAAACTATAGGTATCAAAATCTTGACATTTTAGAGCAGCCTATTTCAGCAAGGTAGTGTTTGACTAACTATTTAAAATTAAGTAATACGCTTTTGAGACTGAATCTGTTGTCAGTCCCCAAATGATTATGTTCCTTATGCCATTATACGGCTCTAGTGAAACTGTTTACAATTTTTTAAGTGGCTCTTAGGCAGGAAATTTACTGGTGATATTAACCTTTCTTTGGGGTGCATTTATCTTTCTATTTTAGCATGAAGTTATATGCCATTTAAATAAACTCTTTTTTGAGGATCTACTGTGCACCAGGTCCTATTTTAAGCAGTGACAATATTCTTGCCTGATAGATGTTCAAAGCTCTGAGAATCAGAACAATAATGATAGAATTGAGTATAGTTAAGTGCTATGAGAAAAGTGTGCTTAGTAAATAAAACAAAAACACAGTAAGTAATCATCTCAAACTCAGCCTTAAACTTTTAGACTTTGAAGAAGAAATGATGAGTTGACTGGTGACCACAGAGAAAAAGGAGTTTGACAGATAAATCATCCTGAACAATGATGCTTCATGAAGCATGCCCAAAGAGGTATGAAAGAGTCTGCAGGGGTATGCATCACAAATGCTTGTTTGGATGCTAGTGTGAATTTATGGTGGGAGAGGGCATTTGAAATAAGAAAGTGACAGCTCATAATTCAGCTCTTGTATGAAAAAAAGAAACACTATGAGTTTTATAGAAAGATCTACAAAAGCTTTGTACCTTTCTATGAGGATAGCAGAAGATGCTGTTACTGGCTGAGGAGGGGCCTATACCCTCCTCAGCTATCACTGGAACAGCTTTCAAAATGTGGAAGTATTGAGTACAGTCAACACCCTATTTGTGACTTAGCAAATTAAAGAAACTTTTAATTTTAAAGACATACCTGCCTTAGAATTGGCCTTAAGATTTATTCTTCCATGCTTTCCTGGTATTTGTTTAAATTTTTCCTTACTAAAGCCAAACTTGCTTTCCAGAAATGCCTCCTTTTTCCCCAAAATTCATTATAACATCAGCATCTTTGCAATGACAAAACTTTTAACTTGAATTTTTGTTGTTATCATCTGTTTGTTGATCTGCGTTAACTTAAAAATGAATTAAAGTTCCATGAATAATTAACTCAAACTATTTAAGAGTGGGGAAAGTCATTAGCCTTCAAGATGAAATACAGCAATTTCCTATGATACATGATACAGAAAAATAACTGTGAAAATATTACTGGTGGTTTTGTGGAGTTTCAGTTATCTCCTCAGAGCTTGGACACAGTTTCTAAGATTAAGATACTGCTTTCAGTGAGGCAAAAGAACCATGGAAAATAGAAGTATAAGATATATTAGTAAAGCATGAGTAGACACCAAGGCATGAGGCAGGAAATTTGGAAAAACTCAACTACCTGAATAGGGATAATACGCCTCAAAGGGATGGTGTGGATGGTTAAATAAGGACCTTGTTTGCATGCAAGCTGTTGCACTTGGGGTTTTGTCCAATAGGGTGGGAATTACTGAATGGCAGGACACTAAGAGTCCTTCCCAAATGGTCTGGCAGCTATGATTTGGGTGGGACAGTAGTGGTCAGTCATAAGCACTTTATCTTCTTTGTCCTTTTCATTTGATCCTCTTGACAACTGAAGAGGGCTCCAGAGGGAAGATATGGAAACTTTACCTTAATCTTTGACCCCAGTTGTAGGCTTTTGTATTAGTCATTGTTTCAGGGTTTGTCACTTGTTGATCCAGGTGTAGGCTCTAGTGTTCTATTGTTCTGTCTCTTTCAAGGGAAGTAGTCTTGGATAGTTCCTCATGCCAACCGACACACTATCAAAAACATCACCAATGAGACAAGTGGCATAGACAGTTATCAGAAATTAATTCATAACTTTTAGTTTTTTTAATTGTTAACCCAAATGTTGCCAATTTAAATATCAAGATACATTAGAATAGTGAATTATACTTGTCCATAGTAGAATGAGGCTATTAAGCTAAGATAAACACCAATGAATCATAAATTTTAGTAAGGTCTGACTTATAACTATTGTAAAAAGTTAAATAAAACTTAACAATAATGAGTAAAATTTAGTTGCTGATCAAATGTGAAGCTCATAAAAATAGGGAGATAGAAATAATATTGAACACTGTTTCAATATATTTTGATGAAATATGCACTTTTAAAACAACTTTTGACTCAGAAGGTAAAAAAAAGTAACAGAAATATTAACCACAGAAAGAATGTTTAAAAAATATATCATCAAGGAGTACCTAGAAACAATGACCAAAGGTCCTACTTCCAGCTGTATCATGAGTGACTGAACTACGTCAGAAATATAGATGGATACACTGTGTCTTTCCACAATGTCAGAATTTATTGAATAATAATAAATTCACCAGCTACGTCATTCATTTAAGAAGTACTACTCTTTTGACTTCACAGCTGTGAGCCAATTGCAAATTAAGTTTTATATTCCAACCTTAATTACTAGTATTAACTCAAGTCATACAGTACAATTTACAATAACATCCAAGTTACAGAATTGTTTTAAGGAAGGGCTAAAGCAGTTGTGAGGTTCAAAGAGGACTTCCCAAGGAAAGTGCAAAGAGCTGATACCTATGCAAAGAAAGTCACTTATGAGATATTAGCATAATCACTCCAGTCACACAGCAGTTGAGGCCTGATGGTATCAAAATGAAGAGCTGGAATCACCTCTAAGGTAATTTAAGTGGGTCACCTCAAACAATGGAATAATGCTAAGCCGAAGTCTTGGGACAGAGTTGGACGTTTGTCACCTGTCAATTCAAATTGGACAGTGCGATGTAGGGTCTGTATGCTGCTGCACCCCAGTGCCAGATGTCCCTCATATAAAATATGAGCCACATGTGAGGGTTGCATTGTTCTTTGCTTGGGTGTGTTTGATAAGTTCATGTGTGCATGTGTTCCTGATTTAGTCTGATAACTTCATAGGTGCTAATCTTTTATTACCTTGATAATTTAGTAAAAAATGTTAGAAAAATAAATCATATTAATAAGAAAATAATAAGAAAAAAATTCTTCTTTTAAAAAATTTATAACCCATATTATAAGACAGATTTTGAGCTGAGAAAACAAGCTGAAATTAAAATTTTATTTTACAAAGCAAGTATAGCACTGATCCAAGAATGCATTCCTATAAAATAGAAAAACACAAAATATGCATCTTCCTTTTCAAATAGGAAAAAATTCTAAAGAATATTCTAGTATAATTATTACAAAATGTTTTAAAATCAATATATAACCATATTACGTATTTTTCTGTAAAAATAAAGTTAATAACTGCTGTAAAATCTACTGCATTACCTCAACATAGCAATGAGCCTCATAAAAAACTTGCTTTCCTTCAGATAGGGAGGAGCTTATGAAATTCATCCTCACTTATTTAATGTAATAAACAAAATCTTTTTCCACCTAATAGCCTAAGATTCATCTACAGGAAACTCCTCAGCTCATTGCCACTAAAATACTGAAAATTAAAAATATGATTAATCAATTGCTTTTTTAGCACTTTTCTGAAAATTCTAAAGTGTAATATATAAAGAACTTCTAAAAGCAAATGGCAAAAAATTCAACCCACCGAAATGTAGGAAAAAAACATTAACAGGAATTCTGTGGATATAACCAATATACCTATGAGGAATCTCAGGACCACTAGCTATCATGAAATGAAAATTGATTAAGAATTTAATAGTATTACAAACTAATTATTTTGACAAAAATTTAAACCCTGATAATGATTTTGAAACCTGAAAATAGGAGCAATGATTAAAATTCTATAACTTCTTATGGAAATATAATGTACCCAAACATTTCAGAGAGCTTATAAATTTAAAATGCACTTCATTAGTTAAGAGATAGGTTCTTTTTATTTACCAAAGACAATATTTGCCTAAGCAAGCTTGCCAATTTCTCCTTATATAATACCCAAGCTTAAGCCCTCTAGAGTCTGGACGACAGACATTTTTAGGATTTTCATTCTTAGGGTGACACTATCTCTTTCATATTACAAAATGGCTAAGACATATAAAGCAACTCTCTCAAGATATCAAAGAGCAAATAATTTATTATGGCATTTTAAATGTAGTATGATATTTTAACAAATTTCAAATTACCTTAATATTAACTCTGACATGCATCCTGGAGTTTAAAACTTCATTACAAAGTAATCATCACCTGTGTATTATGAAATAAAACAGAAAAATAATCTAATATAATGTAATATGAGAATTTATGAATTAAATTATTTAGAATTCATTTCTGCCCTCCAATATCTTATGTAAATATTCTTAATCATGAATACTATTAATACATTCGTTAATTCTCTGTTTGTAGTTAACTTTACTATTTAGCAATTTAGCATTTTTTACTTTAAATTTCCCTTAAGTAATACAATAATGAAAATATTAAAATTGCTGAATCATGAAGTTGAAATTATATTAAATGTCAATTATATTAAATAAATTAATCTCACATTTTAAATATAATTAGAGGGTGGGGAAGGGGGCGAAGGGGAGAAATGACCCAAACAATGTATGCATATGGGAATAAATGAATAACGAAAAATAAATACATTTTTTAAAAAAGTAAAAAAAAAAAAAAAAGGCAATCACCAAGAAGGAAAACTACAATAAAAAAAATTTACACTTTTAATTTAACAGATTTCTTCCATTATAGTATTAAATTGTGGGTACTCCATTATAGTATTAAATTATGGGTACTCTATCTTCTGTATTATTACACTTTAAATATTGTTATACCCTTTATAATGAGTTATGTCATATTGCACAAGAGCCATTGGCTGTATCCGTAATGTATATGTAACCATCTCCATGTGACTATTTTAATGGAAGCTTTTAGAATAGTTGGTTTCTATCTTCAGTTCAAGAAGTTATTTGAAAATTAGCAAATTGAAGCTAATCTGCTGGATATATATCTCCAAACAGATCTTAATTTTTAAGCATGTAGATAATTTGTAATTCTCTTTTACTAATACCTGAACAATGCAAGATACACACTGGCATTCACATAATAAAATATTTTATAGCAAGCATTTTAAGAGGTTAAAAGTAAATGAACACTTGATCAGTACTTATGTCATAATAAATTGGATTCTTATAAACACTCTACAACATTGTTCATTTAATCAATACCAAATTATCTTTGAACAAATATATAATTAAATTGTCATTTTTTTGAACTTTTACAACTTCTTAATACTTTCTGGAAAAATTCAACAATGGCTACTCATAAAGTCATTGAAGAATTTTTTGATGCCTTTTGTTTTATTAGTGGTTTTTTTTTTTTCTGTCTTTAATAGGATATATTCCTTGTATGGGGGGATTCGGTGTGACAATTCCTGATAGCTTTACATTGTACATTGGTGAATTCAACCCCTCCATCTCCACCTAGCTTTCCCCTGCAAACCTCTCCCTGCCTCACTTAAAGCAATTGCAAAAGATTTCATCACTGTACTCATATATGTATATGGAGCCCATCAATAATAGTCCTTCACCTCCATCTCCTCCTTTCACCCTCCCTTTTCTCACAAGTACCCTGTACACTGTACCTATTTTATATTCCTGTCTTTCATTAAGTTATTAGTGTATATTAATAGTGTAAAGAAGTTATACTATGATGTTTTACACATACATACATTGTACATTGATCATATCAACCCCCTCTATTGGTCTCTATTTTCTCCATCCCAGTATCCCCTTAATTTTCAATATCATTCAGTGAGTTGTCTTGTGCCACATTTACTCACATTGTATTTTGTTGTCATTTTCCCCACCCCCATCATTTTCTTTCCCTCTCCCCCTTCCCCTTTCCCACTGCAGACAGTACCTCAATTACAGTCAAGTTTTTTTTTCTGTATGTATACACACACACACACACACACACACATATTAGAGAGAGAGAGAGAGAGAGAGAGAGAGAAACTAGATTCCTCATTCTACATTCTGCTTATGAGGGAGAACACACACCATTTGTTCTTCTGAACCGCCCTTACTTTGATTAACATGATGTTCTCCAATTCCATCCATTTTCCTTCAAATGCCATGAATTTATTCTTCTTTATGGATGAGCAATACTCCACTTTGTACCACATTTTCTTATCTGTACATTGGTTGAACAGCTTTGTTGCTGTTTGTGTTATTGACTGGAGTAAAGTGAAATCTCAGTGCTGTTTGATTTACATTTCATTTATGGACAGGGATGTCAAACATTTATTGATGTATTTCTTGGTCATTTGTACTACTTCCAAGAATTGTCTCTTCAAATCATTTGTCCACTTATTGATTGGGTTATTGATTCTTCGGGAGTTTAAATATTTGAGGTCCTTATAGATGTTCTAGTTTTAATCCTTTGTCAGAAGTATAGCTGGAAAAGATTGTAATTCTCTTGGTTGTCTGTTCATTGTAGTGAATATTTCTGTTGCTGTATAGAAGTTTTTACCTTGATGCAATCCCATTTGTCAATCCTTGCTCTTATTTGCTGAACTATTTGAGTTCTATTCAGGAAGCTGTTGCCTATGTCTATATCTTCCAGTGTTTTCCTGTTGTAGTTTCAAAATTTGAGGACTTACATTTAGGTCTTTGATCCACTTTGAACTGTTTTTAAGTATAAGACAAGAGACAGAGATCTGGTTTCAGTCTTCCACAAGTTTTCCCAGTATCATTTGTTGACTAAGCAGTCTATTCTCCAATGTATGTTAGTGGCATTTTTGTAAAGAATCAGCTGGCTGTAACTGTGGAGGTTATTTGTAGGACTTCTATTCCACTGGATATTTGATAGGGATTGCATGGAAGTATGAATTACTTTCAGTAGTGTAGCCATTTTCACAATGTTGATTCTACCAATCCATGAACATGAGAGGTATTTTCTTCAGTGTTTTATTGTTTTCATTGCAGGGGTCTTCCATGGCTGTAATTAAATTTATTTCTACATGTCTTTTTTTTTTTTTTTTTTTTTTTAGAGGCTATTGTGAATGGGATTGTTTTCCTGAATTTTTGGTTCCTTGTTAGTGTTTGGAAAAGCAATCATCTTTGTATATTGATTTTGTGTCCATCCACTTTGCTAAAAGTATTTATGAGATCTAAAAGACTTTTTTGGTAGAGTTTTTAGGATCTTTTAATATAAGATCATATTATCTCAGTACAAAACCTTTATTCCTTCTTTACTCCAGCACCCACATG
Organism: Castor canadensis; assembly: GCF_047511655.1. Classification (NCBI taxonomy): domain Eukaryota; kingdom Metazoa; phylum Chordata; class Mammalia; order Rodentia; family Castoridae; genus Castor; species Castor canadensis. Next base: position 102,129,168 of record NC_133386.1, read on the forward strand.
GGCTTTAGAAATTCCCTTGACTGTCTTCATTCCAATTTTGTGTTCCACTCATTTGTCCCTTGAGGCCTTTTTCTTCTAATACAGGCCATGTCTGACCAGTCTGTGTGGGAGGCCATTTTTTTTTTGCATAATCCAAAGAACCATAAGCTATGCTAAAGCCAGTTGTCTTGCCACTGTGAAAATGGGTCTGAATCCAAATACAAAAATGATATCTGGTGTGGTCTGGTGCATTTTGGTCAGTTTTTCCCAAATTTCTGCCTTAGGTACATTCCAGAGTGAAGGACATGGATGGCCATTTGCTTCTGCTGAAGTAGTCTGTTGCTTATGCAGTTCTTCTCTGGGGTAATTACTCTGTTACTCACCATGTAATAAAGTCCTGAGGCAGTCAGGTAGGAAAGAGTGATATGTTATTTTTTTGCCATGATGTCTTTTCAGAAAATAATACGATCAATCTGAAATTTTACATTTTTAAACAGCAATTTTACATTTTTAAAAAGAAAATAATGAACTTTTCTTCCACTAAGTAAACTCTAAAAATTACTAGAAATTACTGAGTGAAAAAAGAATATTTTTAAAGTTCTGAATAAATATTTCTGTATAAATTATATGTTAAGCCCACATCCATAGCAGAAGCAGAAGTTTTTGTTTACCAAATTTAGCTTAAGACGTGCTCTGTATTGAGATTCAGGTATAGTTAGACTCATGTGATGGGTTACTTGTGTCTACACATCTGGAGGTTAAGAGACACTTGTCATTGCACAGAAAATGTCAAGCTCAGGTTAAAAATGTCTGACTTGCATATTGGTGAGAATAACTTGAATGAAGTCCAGCAACTGGGGTGAAGCTGAACACCTATACAGGGTCATCTAACTTCATGTCGAAAGGTGAAGTGAACCTGCAAATGTAACGCTAATCATGTCTATGTGACAAAAATATTTATGAAGCACTGTAACAAAAGGAAGCCAAGCACCCTTTGAGTAATAATTCATACAGTAAAATGTAGGGATAAATAATGTCTATTCACTGTAGTTGTGTACCTGTATGCCTGTGTATATACTGCATATGTATAAACACAAATGTAAACATACAATAAGATGAAATTTTGGCTTACACAGTTCAGAGCAAGTCTGGTCACTATAGAGATGATACTATTCTTTTAGTGAGATGCCAGGCCAATGGTTTCCAATTGTGGTTGCTAGTATTGATTGACTCATGCTGAGAAAAGGGTGCTATGACTTCAGAGGCTTCAAAGCCTCTGAAGATCGATATAAACGAAAGTAACCATAGCAAAATGGAAAGGAAACAGACTATAGCACATGGTAATTGAGAATACTTGATCATGAAAAAGAATCTGTGAACTCCCCAAAATAATTCTAAGATTTTGCTGCTCTTGCAATGAAGAGTAGATTGACACATTAAAGATATTTTCCTTTTCATTTTCTTTTTTATTAATCTGTTAATGTAGTTATGACTCAATTGAAATAAAGAAGGAAGTGTGAAAATCATAGCATTAACCATTAGTATATGAGCTGATGAGCTGATGGCTGTATGTATAGGGTAATGTATATCAATATTAATTGCATGTATGGAAAATAAATTCACAAATCAACTACATTTTATATGTTTTAATATATAAACAGAGATAAGGAATAATGTACTAGTCTGATAGTTGGAAATGATAGCTTTGCAATAGCTAAATGTTTAAAATATTATTCCACTGGCAAAAATTTGAAGAAATAATTTTGCTGATTTCTCTAGGCAAAAGAATAGGAAAGTTTTATATCTCTGAGACCTAGGTGGAAAAATGAATCCTCTGACAATGTGTAACTAAGAAATTATTTCTAAAAAAAAGTGTGATGTTCATATTTACAACATCAACCCCATGTGACGTAGGAATAACAAAAAGAAACTAAAATTAAAATCCATCCCCAGGGAAGTGATAATCCTGTGTAAAATAAAAAACCAAACAATTGTTGCAGAAGAAAATACATTGAAACCAAGCTACACAGAATTCCCAAGAAAAGCTCTATTATGAATCAGAATGTAATTAAATATGAAAATACACTAAAATATTTATTATTGAACAATGTTTACAAGTTAAATATATTACAGATTTTTAGAGTATAAGATACTAATTGAACCTATTAAAATGTAGGTGGAAATAAGTAAGGATAATGAAAAATTAAGTGCATAGTAGAGATAAGAAATGAAAAATATGTAGAAAAAAATGAAAGTTACCAACTAATACCAACTAGAATCTTCCCAGAGGACACAAAACCAGAAGAAAACAAAAGTCATAACCCTTCATGTAGGAGACTCAATACTCTATTGATGTTTAGTTACCCTATATTTAGTTCCAAAATATAATGCATTCCTAAAAAAATGCTTCCCAAAACACACATTTTTGAAAAAGAGCTTGATTCTTATCTTCATTTTTAAAAATAAATAAATAAGAATATCAGAGAAAAATATTAACAATAAAGACTGAGTAAGCCTAAGCTATACTTGATATAGAAATATAGAATGAAGCCTGAATAAGTGACATAATATAGTTTCAGTTTATGAATCTGTTGATAGAAATAGTTGAGAATTCTTGGTCAAAAAAGGGGGACGGGGTGGGAGAGAATTGGTAAGGAAGAGTAACACAGGGGTTGAACTGACCAAAGTAAAGTATATTCACAGATGGGATAAACCAAGAAAGCTCTTTAAACATTGCCTTAAGACAAGACTATAAAATAGGTATAATGTTTGTTGGGTACTTGTGGGACTGAGGAGGGTGAATGGAGATGGAGGTGAGGGAATATTGTTGATGGGTTTCATATACATATATAAAACAGAATGATGAAATCTCTTGCAATTTCTTTAAGTGGGTCAGGATCAGGGTTGAGAGGGAGAGATGGTAAAGGTGATCTAACCGATATGCAATGTAAAGCTGCTGGAAATTGGCGTAATGAATCCCCCCATAGAATGAATGAATGCATGCTAATAAATAAGCAAAAAGAAGTACCATGCAAAAAAGGAAAGAAGTTTAGAAATGAACCCAAACATGAGGATTTGTATTTGATGAAGTCAGCATCCAAGTCTGTAGAAGAATGGTGGAATATTTAATAAACATAGTCCAGGCCTATGAAAAGAGATATCAGATATTTAGCTAACTGATTCTATATTCAAGAAGAAAAAAGTAATCTCAGTATTTTTATCTATGATCCCACTTTCAACTGGGTTTTGGATAGAAATCATAGTATTTGTGTGATCTGAAATAAATAGATAAATAATCGCCTTACCCCTAAATCTCACTATTCACATAACAATAAGTCTCAAGATTCACGGGAAAAATAACAAAATCAAACTTTTATCATTCAAAATAATGGGCAGATGTTCACTACATATCCTAAAGAAAATAGCACATACTCACACACACACAGGTGCACACACACACACCCACACACATATGACTGAGGGGTTTGAGATGCTTATATGTTATGTATATTAAGTCCTTATCAGATGTATAGATTATAAATTTTTACCCCATTGTTTAAGTTGATTATTCTATTTGTTGTGCAAAGTTTTTTTGTTTGTTTGATATAATTCCATTTGTCTTAAATTTTTTTTTTTACTTGTTTCTTGTGTTTTGGGAGTCTTATCCAAATACCCTCATCCAGTCCAAAGTCAGGCAGCATCTTCTCTGCTTATATCTAGTAGTTGCAAATTTAAGACTCATTCACTTTGATTTGGTTTTATGTATTGTGAAAGATAGGAGTTTGGTTTTATTTTTTAACTTGTAGATACCCAATTTTTCAGTACCATTTAATGAAAAAAATAATTGTCCTTTTTCAACATGTACTTTTTCCAGATTATTCAGCACACATAAATTAGAAATGTGATAAATTACATTAATTAAATTAAAGACAAGAAACAATGATCATTCCAATAGACCCAGCAATAGCATTTGATAAAATCCAATATACCATCCAGTGACTCTCTGTAAGTTATCTATAGGGGAAAGTAACTCAAACAATAAAATCCATGTATGGCAATGCATGGCTAACATAATGAAGAAGGAAAAAAATGAAAGTTTTCCCTCTAAGATATGGAGAAGAAAAGAATGGTCACTTTTGTCAGTTTTATTCAACATAATTCTGGAAGTATAGCAAAAGCAATTAGACAAGAGATGAAATAAATGGTTCAAATAGGAATGAAGAGGATTATATTGTCCTTTGACAGAGAGCATGATCTTATATATAGCAGATCCTGGCTATGGCCATACCACCCTGAACACATCTGATTGCGAATATAGCAGATCCTAAGAATGCCACAAAAATGACACAAACATTTTAAATTAATAAATGAACACAGTATAGTTATAGGATACAAGGTAAACATAACAAAATTGGTCATATTCCTATACACCAATAGCAGACTATCTAAAAAAGAAATTGAGGATGTGATCCCTGTTAGTATTGCTAAAACCAGTACCTAGAAATAAATGTAAAGAAGGAAGTAGAATATCTCCATAATAAAAACTATAAAAAATGATGGAAGAAATTCAAGAGGATATGAATAAATGAATGTTAGTATGCAATCCATGAATTGGGAGAATATTGTTAAAAGTCAATTCAATCCTTATCAAAATGCCAAGAACATTCTTCACATTGACAGAAGAAAATCTTAATACTTGTAAGAAGCCTAAAAAGAGGTCAAATAGACAAAGCAAAATTAAATTACGTCAGCTTTGGTTTAATCTTTTGCGTCATCTATGTTTGATGTTCATGTTCTTTCCTTTTTTATTTTTTTTGACACTGTGTGTCCCAGGCTAGCTCAGAATTGTGATTCTCTCGCTTCAGCCTTCTGAGTGCTAGGATTACACATGTGCACTACCATTCTACGTTCATCTTCCTTCTTATTATTATTAGCAGAGCTATATGGAACTAGCTAATAGTCTGTATTCACATGTATGTAGGTTGATCAGGTATATATTTTCATACAAATAAACATATTTTGTCAATTATATAGCTGTATAAAGTAATGACTGAGTTTCAGTTTTAAATAATTTTATAAGTGTAACTGTTATAGATTGAATAAAATAAAAATAATTTAAATGTTTTCTGTTGCTATGTTGGTTATAAAATGGAATTACATCCAATAACAAACATAAAATGCTTCTTATAAATAAAATGAATGCACATGGTATGATTTTTTTACAATTCTAGTTTACTTACTGTGAGAGGAGTTTTACAGATTGCTTTTGACTGCCATTTTTTTCTAAAAGAATGGAGCATCATTATCAATCTACTATAAACCTTAATACAAAATTTGTCAGTCATTGCTTATTAAATATATGCAACCAGTCTAGATTTGTGACATAAGGGATTTAACAAGCAATTGCTCATTAATCATTGTTTGAGTGATAATCTTTTAAGTGACTACAATTAAATTGAAAACGTACTTTACAAATATCACTAAATTTTTAATGTATATTATTGTCCACAAAACTGTATCTGATTACAATACTTTCTATTCAGTGTAAATATGAACTTTACCTACTTCTCATTGTTTTTCTGTCTTTTATTGCTTAAACTTTATATATCTCTTAAATGTATTTTGCTTTTCTACTCTTTGAGAGATTTCCTGCTTTTTTAAAAAGTAGAAATCAAGCTTTGTTTATTATAAAAATCTTGAAGATTCACCGCAATATTTCCATATCTACATATTATGTACTTAGGTCAAATTTCCTCCTCTTTTACTCTTTGTTATCCCACTCTTTTGCCCTCCTGTTTTTTGTTTTGTTTTCCTATATACAGTAGACTCTTGGTGTTGGTGGGTGTGTGGTTGAAGGGGACCACCATTGAGGAAAACCACACATGCTCAGGATGCATAGAGTTCAGGAGGCTTGATTAATTTATCCATAATAAATCCAACTTCTTCCAAAGACTCACTGCCTTTCCACGTGTTTCAAGTTTTCACTTTATCACTTTAATTAAGCACATTCATTTTTACCTTGCTTTTGGGGAGGCAAATTTTTCATCAAATGAAGGGCCGGTAAACCCTCAGTAGATTTAAATACAGCTGAAGATAACACAGGACTGACCGAGAACTTCTCTGTATCAAAAACAGAGTATCATGTTTTTACAGGATTTTTTTGTACCTCACTTGGTCAAAGCCATGTAAGAAACTCATTAATAGCAGGGTTAGTGTAATTGCAATGTACTTTGATTATTTCCATTCACGATCACCTCTTCTTTTTCCTTTCCCTTTCCCTCTTCCCAACCAATCCTTCTTTTATATTCATGTGCTATTAATAATTTTTTTTTACTCTAGTCCTTGAGGATATTGAAAAATTGTTTTTTTCCATTTTTGTTAGCATATATTCATTGTACAAGTAGTTCATGATGACATTTCTGAATAGCCTTATATTGTACATTGTTAGATGACCCCCACACTTCACTTAAAGGAATTGCAAAAGGTGTCATCATTTTATTTCATATATGTATATGAAGTCAATCAGTGTTATTCCCTCACCTTATCTCCTCATTCACTCCCCTTTCTCCCATAAGTACTCCACCCAACTGTACCTATTTTTCAGTCCTGTCTTTTATTTTTAATTCCAAAATGAGTGTTGAAAGGAGTTTCTCAATGCATCCCATCTGTGAATATACTTTACTTTGGTCAGTTCAATCCTCTTGGTTACTCTGCCTTTTCCTTTCTTAACCCCTCCTATTATTCAACAATTTTCAGTACGTATCATTACATCCTCTAACTGCATAGATATAATTTATTTCAATATTGTTGACACTATCATTCTCTGTTCCTTTCCTTCCTCCCTTAAGTTGCATAGAATAGTTCCACTACTACAAGCATGTTTTATAGGTAAATGTATATATGACCATGTTTTCTTATTTATTTATTTTTTTTGAGTCCACCTTTCACATATTAGAGAAAACATGCTGACTTAGGTTTTCTGAACCTCGTTTACTTCACTAATCTGGGGTCCTCCAATTCCATCCATTTACCTGAAATCAACATAATTTCAATCTTCCTTATGACTGAATAAAAGTCTATTGTATGTATATTATATTCCACATTTTCTTAATTCAGGACATATGGGCTGTTTTTATAGCTTGGCTACTGTGAATAATGTTGCAATAAATATTAGTATGCAAATGTCTCTATTGTATCTTGACTTACATTCAAGAGAAGGCTGTGAGAAGGAGTGGTAATACTGGACTGTGTGGCAGTTCTGTGTGGCAGTTCTGTTTTTAGGTTTTTGAGGAATCTCCATTTTGTTTTCCATACTGGTTGTACTAAGTTGCACTTCCACCAACAGTGCATAAGTGTTCCTGTTTTGCTGCATCCTAGCCAACATTTGTTATTGTTTTGTTCTCAAAGATAGTTATTCTAACTGGCATGAGATGAAATCTTAGCATAGTTTTCATTTGTATTTTTTATGGTCAGGGAAGTCGAACACTCCTTCATGTATTTATTGGCCATTTCTAGCTCTTCCCTTGAATATTCCTATTCTACCATTGTGTCCACTTTTTCATTGGGTTGTTGATTCTTTGGATATTGAGTTTTTGAGCTCCCTGTAGATTTTGATTATTAGTCCTTTATCAGATAAACAGTTGGAAAAGATTTTCTCCCATTCTATAGGCAGTCTCCTAAGTCTAGTTACTATTTCTTTTGCTGTGCAGAAGCTTTTTAGGTCTAGATTCCTAGACCTAAGTCTAGACCTAGGTCTAGATTTCCTAGATGAGTGAAAACATGCAGTATTTCTCTTTTTGAGTTTGGCTTTTCTTGCTCAATATGATGATCCACAGTCTGACTTGAGTACAGGTTGGCATCTATCAAAAGGTTAATAAAATGTGATGATAGCATACCCTGACTGGCAAATGACCTGCAGCTCTGAGCCTGGGAGTTTAGGGACAAGTGTTTCCCAAATCATAATCTTCCAAATAATTTTTTAAGTGTGCCTTTAAAGTTTTTGGCTCCACATAGCACTGACACAAAAACAGATATGAATACCATGGAAAGAAGACACAGATAAAAATTCACACAGCTTCACCCACATGATTTTTGACAAAGTCACCAAAAACATATGATAGAGATGACAGCTTCTTTAAGAAATTCTGCTGGGAAAATGAAATATCTGCATGCAGAAAACTGAAATTAGATCCATGTCTTTCACTTGTATAATTACCAACTCAGGGTGAATAAAGGACCTTAATATAACACTTGAAATATTGAAGCTAGTACAGGAAAAAGCAGGGAATACACTGAAATTAGTAGGTATAGGCAATGACTTCCTAAATAGCACTCAAATGGCTCAATGACTAAGAAAGAATTGACAAATGGGACTATGTAAAATTAAAAAGGGTCTGCACAACAAAAGAAATGGTCATCAAATTGAGAGGCAGCCTACCAAATTGGAGAAAATCTTTGCCACCTATACATTTGATAAGGAATTAATAGCATGATATAGAAGGAGTCCAAAAACCTAAAACTCTCTAAAATCAATGACTCAATGAAGAAATGTGCATATTAATTGAACAGAGTTTTTTCAAAGGGAGAAAGTTAAATGGCCAAAATACACATGAAGAAACACTTGACATTCCATAAAGGAAATACAAATCAAAAACATGTTAAAATTCTACCTCACTCCTGTTAAAATGGCTACCATCAAAATGACAAACAACAACAAATGTTGATGAGTGTGTGGAGAAAAAGGAAATCTCATGCACTGTTGGTGGGAATACAAATTAGTACAACTACTATGGGAAACAGTGTGGAGGTTCCTCAAAAAAACTAAAAATAGAAGTGCAATATAATCCAGCAATAACAACCTAGGAATATATTCAAAGGAATGCCAGTGAGGTTCAAATGAAGTCACCTGCACACCCGTGGTTATTGCAGCACTATTCATAATAGTAAGCTATGGAAACAACCAAGATGCCTCACTACTGATGAACGGATTCAGAAAATGTGGTATTTATATTCAATGGAATTTTATTAAGCCATAAAGGAGTATGAAACTTTGCCATTTGTAGGTATATGGATTGCACTAGAGAATAGGCTCTTAAGTGAATTTAGCCAGATTCAGAAAGTCAAAGACCACATGTTTGTTCTCATATGTGGAATATAGACCTAATACCAATATTATGGAAAACAGGTTATGGTATGATGCAGTCACATAGGAGAAAGGAAGTGTGAAAGCAGGGAGTTAATAAGGTGAATATGGCTGACATACTGCCTCTACAAGAAAAATATAGAATTTTTAGTTTCATTTTTTTATTGTTGTGCTGGATGGGGGTACATTGTGGCATTTATAAAAGTTCTTACAATATATGAAATATATCATACTTGAATTCACCCTTTCCAAAATGAATATATAGACATTTTTAAACTGTTGAAATCACATAAGAAGAGGACTAAAGTAGAAAGGAGCAAAATAGGGGAGAAGAAAAAATTCAAATTATAATACACATATACATGGAAATGTCACAAGGAAATCAATGTATAGCTCTCTTAAAAAATGTTTTTTTTTGGGGGATACACCCAAAAGACTGTTACTCCAGAGGCATCTGCACATCCATGTTTATTGCGGCACTATTCACAATAGCCAAGTTATGGAAACAGCCAAGATGTCCCACCACTGACGAATGGATTAAGAAAATGTGGTATCTATACACAATGGAATTTTATGCAGCCATGAAGAAGAACGAAATGTTATCATTCACTGGTAAATGGATGGAATTGGAGAACATCATTCTGAGTGAGGTTAGCCTGGCCCAAAAGACCAAAAATCGTATGTTCTCCCTCATATGTGGACATTAGATCAAGGGCAAACACAACAAGGGGATTGGACTATGAGCACATGATAAAAGCGAGAGCACACAAGGGAGGGATGAGGATAGGTAAGACACCTAAAAAACTAGCTAGCATTTGTTGCCCTTAATGCAGAGAAACTAAAGCAGATACCTTAAAGCAACTGAGGCCAATAGGAAAAGGGGAACAGGTACTAGAGAAAAGGTTAGATCAAAAAGAATTAACCTAGAAGGTAACACCCACGCACAGGAAATCAATGTGAGTCAATGCCCTGTATAGCTATCCTTATCTCAACCAGCAAAAACCCTTGTTCCTTCCTATTATTGCTGATATTCTCTCTACAACAAAATTAGAAATAAGGGCAAAATAGTTTCTGCTGGGTATTGTGGAGGGGGAGAGGAAGGGGGCAGAGTGGGTGGTAAGGGAGGGGGTGGGGGCAGTGGGGAGAAATGAACCAATCCTTGTATGCACATATGAATAATAAAAGAAAAATGAAAAAAAATGTCTTTTTTTCTTTACAAAAACAAAGAAAAAAGACAGAATAGGTACTGCCTGGGGGCTTGGTCTAGTGGGGGCAGTGGGGAGAGGATGTGGGAGGTCTAGTACAGAGCAAATATTGTGTACACATGTATGTAAATGGAAAAATGAGAGGTCTTGAAATTATTACAGGAATGAGGGGTGTGGTAATTAATGGGAATGATGGAGGAGGTGAATTCAACTCTGTTTTATTATAAGAACTTTGTAAATGCTACAATGTACCCCCAGCACAATACAAAATTAAAAAAAAACAAAGGAGGTAAATGAAATTACAGTCAGTGTCTTGAAAGCAACACAAACAAATGACATCTAAAATATTTACAAGGGCTGTATATTTAAAAGTTCATAACCCTACCATGATCTCATTGGCTACAAATGTGATTTCTAACTTGGCGAGCTTCTTCCTGACAAAAAACATTCTTAGTTGTGGCTCTGTGGTTGAACCCACAGTTGTTTAATAAGTAATACATTATTTTTGCTTATTTAACATTTGGCTCAAATCCTTGTTTAAAATTGTTTGAAAATATGTGAAAATTATTTATTTTCTGCTCTTCCCCACACTATGTGCAACATTATCTGCATAGTGGAAGTACTGAATAAATGTTGTTTGATTTAAGTGAATTGCAGAAGGATTATGGAAAGGGGGCAATAGACAATACTTAGCTTTTCTTAACTTATTTCTCTTAATTTCATTATCCAAAGCTTTTTTTTTTTTTTTCTTGGTGATACTTGGGTTTGAACTCATGGCCTTTACTCCATAAGTCCTCTCTGCCTTCTGAGTAGCTAGGATTGCAAACATGAGCCAATGGCCCCAGGTTTACTTATGCAAATCCTTATACAAAGTCTTTATTGTGATAATTTAAAACTGGTACAAGTTTGAATTGTAAAGAATATTGACCATTCCAAGTGCTACAAAAGTATGGTTTTCTTCTTCTTTTTAGCAATTCTCTAAATATGGTACCCATAGAAAAAGCTGCTGAACCCAATTTGAATGTTTACCTGAATATGAATCCCATAAGGTATTTTGCACTTTGATGAAAGGTTTTTAGTTTGGACTCTATGAGGGTGCCTGGGTAAACTTTAGGAGCTCTGGGAAGTTCTTGTAGTTTTATATACGATATTGGGGTCTCTCTTCACCCAAGTCTGGCTGAAACTAAACAGAGGAGTGAGTGGAATGAAGAGGGCATATCACAAGCATGTGTGGGGCCGGCTCTGATCTGTGCTGCCCAGAATGTAAAGGTGACAAAGTGGGCAAGGCTCAGCCCCTGAGGGCTGAAGTATGTGAGCTTGGTATCATCCATTTCCTCTCCCCACGGCTTCCCCCCACAGCGAACTGCACAGTGGTTTGCCCCTGTTGCCAGATGAGTGTTCAGATTATAGAGTTTTTTGTTGCCTTTTGTAGCCAAGCCATGCTGTGGCAAAAGTCAGAGCTGCCTTGACACCATGGAGGAAGCCAAGGCTGCCATTCTATGGCACTTCAAGCTGATCCTGAGCCAATTCTACAGGCTGTGGAAACAGACATTGAAGAACTGAGATCAGACCCAAATCTCTCTGCCTTTCTATGGGTGCTGGTGACATGTGTGGCTATGGTTGGATTTCTGGCTCTTCTGTTCATTGTGTGGCGTCATGCCATAAGAGAAAGCAGTATAGCTTTCTGAACTGATGGAACAAAAAGGTAAACTACATGAGAAAGTGATCCTTGCTAAAAAAAGAGCTTGAAGACTTTGTTCTCTTTGAAGGAGACCAGCTCTAAGATGATCTAAACAGAAGTAGACAGTTTGAAGGCAACATATGGAGAGTTGGAGAGATCTAAATCACAATGTATGGATGAAATACTCCTTCTAGAAAAGAAACTATAAGAGGAGAAATCTAAATATTCTCAACAAAATTGAAGACAGTGCTGTCAAAAACTGAGAGTCTGTAAAGGAGAAAACAAAGTCCTTCATGTCACAATTAGCTGAAGCCAAAGAAAACAACTTAACACTTCAGACCAATAAGACACAAGTAAACCCTAAGAGAATTTGAAGGAAAGCTCCCAATTGCAGGCAAGCAAGAAATTAAACACTGAAGAGAAAAGTATGTGAACTTAAAAAACAGAAAACAACTCTTGAACACCACATAGCATATGCAGAAGAAGCAATGTATGACAAAGATCATATGTGGAGTCTGACTTCACACTTAGCAAAAAGGAGAGAATGGGCTGCTGTGCTTGGAGAAGACCTATCCATTGATGGTGATTTGAAATTAGCAATGAGTGGATCAGAAAATGCTGCTCATCTAGAAATTCAGCCAAAATCTGCTTTGGAGAAACTGGTGTATGGTGTGATTTTTTAAATACATGCTTACAAAACACGAAAGAAGAGAGGATAGCAGATTTGTACTCAGATGCTTGAAGTGAAAAAGCAAGATTTCACATTTTATATTAAAATCCTCCACACTGAGCTATCCTCTTTACAGTAACAGAAAACAGAGGTTGAATAAGTGAATCAGAAGTTTCAGCAGAAAGTTAAAATAATGATGGAACTTTACAAAATGGGAGAGAACTAAACAGAAAGTTAATAGTATAAGAAAATTACTGGATAGAGACAGAGTAGGAATTATGCAAAAAGATGGAAGCTTCAGCCATGTAGCTGAAGAGCTGCAGACCAAAAAAACCCAAAAATACAAAATAAAAAAAATAGCCAGAAATCTGGAAGAAAAATTGGAGACTGACATTCTTCATCATCAAAAGAACAATGGAATATGAGAAAGATGAGAGGCTTATTTCAATTCTAATTGAGACAAATGAAAGGGACATCCAAAATTTCAAAGAACATAATGTGCAGAGGAGAGAGTAGTTATGTGAACTTTAAGACAAGCATGTTCATGCCCCTGATGTTCCACACACACAGCACGTGGTGGGGAGGATTTCCCACATGGTCCCTCAACATTAGGTAGGCTTCCTCCACCTCCTCCAGAAAACACTCATGGAGCCTCTCAAGAGTATTTTCTACCAAGAGATTTCCCTGGCACACCAGGTCCTCCATTCCCAGTGAAAAGTGTGTGATCACCAAATAGTGTTTTTCATCTACTGCCCCCAAGAGTGGAATTTTTTTTCCTCTACCTCTACATTATGAAAGAAGTGAGATGTCTTTAGGGTTGATTCCACCTGCAAATGAACCTGTAGCTGCTGGACCTCCCAAAGTCCAATATGAAACCTTACTTTGAAACCTCATTTCAAAATTAGATCTTTTCTGGCCAGAGATACAGCAAACAATTGGAGAGAAATTACTTATCATAGAGGGACAATCATTTCCCTGAGAAAAAAAGTACAGGTGACTGGCTGTCAGCTCAGACTGTTGAAATAAACCTCAAAATTTTAGGAAACTGAATACCTACAAGACAAAAAAAACTAATTGAAAAAGTTTTCAGTTGAACTTATAGAAAAACATCCTTACTCTGACTTATCTCTCAGATTCAGACTGTGGTTCCTTAAGTGATTATACTTTTTATGGAATTAAAATTCCCAGGATAGCATTTTTAAATGGATGCTTTAAATATGAATGATATTTAATATTTTTAGATAGTATGTTTTATTTCCATTATACATTTTTTAGATAGTACAAGTATTTAGCTTGATTATCTAATGCATTATTACATAAACAATAATAGAAAGTTTATATATATAACTATTTTTTTCACCATGGCTGTCTTTATGCCTAGAAATATATTTACTATGCTTATAGATAAATGTGAAGATATATTTCTTTGTTTAGAGAACATTCATCTTCTTAGTTTCCTTCTTTTACCCTCCCCCTCTCATATGACATCCCCAAAGTGTGACCAGTTTTTCATAATATTGTTGATTTGGTGTTAGTTCTATAATCCACATATGAAAGAGAACATGTGGCTTTTGGCCTTCTGAACCTGGCTAACTTCACTGAAGATGACGTTCTCCAGTTTCATCCATTTACCTAACAATGACAAAATTCCATTCTTCTTTGTGGCTGAGTAAAATTCTATAGTGTTTAAATACCACATTTTCTAATCCATTCATCAGTACTGGGGCATCTTGGCTGTTTTCCACAGCTTAGCTGTTGTGAATAGTGATAAACTGTAATAACATGGGTGTGCAGGTTGGGGCCTTGTTCTTGCTAAGGAGGTGCTCTAGTGCTTTAGCCCTGCCTCCAGACTGCTTGGATAGCTTTTAAAACATTCCATAAAAAAAAGAAACTCTTTTTTCCATTATTTCCATGGAAACCCAAACAAATGATTTTTAGTTTTCTGATGTGCTTTTTAAAACAAATTTATAGCTTTAGTTTTGATCTGCTACAGAGTTTACAGTAGTAAAGGCAATATTAAAAAACACTGTAATCAAAGCTGGACCTGATTTGAAGAACTTCCATCTTCATCTATGCTTATTAATATTTGTGGATGTAAAATAGTAACAAAATGTTACATATATCTTAGATGCCTGTTTGTGCTGAATCACAACAAGGAAGTGATCAATAAATACTTAGTCAATTGTACCCATCTGCTACTCTATCTAAATCACATTCTTCAGGGATGAGAACCTGTGACCAAAGAAGTAAGAACAATATCTAAAAGGAAAATAGAAAGAAAAAGGAAAATTCCACAAAGTTTTACCTCTGTTTCCTTTCCCAATGCTGTCTTTAGTTCTATTTCTTCAGTATGTTTTTTTACAGGCAAATCTAGAACCAGGCATTCCTCAGATTTCCAATGCTTCCAGGGTTTTTCTCAGTCATTTTTAAGAGCACATCAGTTCAAAGGAACAATAAATACATAAATAAACATTAAAACAAATATAAACTCTCCCTTTCTTCACAAATAAAATAGTAATTTCCATCAAGCATGTTGAGTTGTTCCTGCAAGCCTCATTGAGTAGATCTCAGGTGTCATGGAGTCAATGGCAAATTAAGTGTAAAAAGGTGGCACAGAAGTATAAATTTCCAAAGATGGAAAATTCATGACAAAGACCTCCTTTCATGAATGGATCAGCAACACATTCATTTATTTCTTCACTACAGTTTTGACCAGTCCATCCAGAAGCATGTTCACAGCTGAAATAAAATTTGCCAAAAGGTTCACATTTTTCAACTTTATTTTGTGCATTTCAATGCAATTACTCCACTGAACTAACAGTAAGTGCTATTTTAAAATTTATGGCTGGATTAATAAACTATACATTCTTGGAAAATAATGCTTTCCCAATATCTTGTAACAATTTCATGTATATTGCTGGAAAACTGTCCGCATTTTTCAAATAAGATTTAAGAAGCCTTTGGATAAATTTTTGACATGGTCTGCTGAAACTCAACATAGAATAATTTTTGAGCAAAAAATTCCCTACAATTTCTTTACATAATTATATTAGAGATGGTATCACTTTTTACACGTTTAAAATTGTTTTAATGGAATATCTTTAGAAAATGTAATTTTTGTGATTGCCAAAGTATTCAACAAAAAATGCTCCTTTACTATGGTAAACATAAGCTTTTGGTTTTTGGTTTTGGTTTAGCTTTTAATTTTAGTTCTTGTGTGCTTATTTCTTGAAATGTTTTAAATTAAAAAAAGTGCATAAACATTTGAGTAATATAAGAAATCAAAGAGAACTCCAGCAAAATTAAAGCATTCTGACATGTTCATACAGTCAATGATACTGTAAGTGTCAGGCTCTTCAAATACCACATCAGCCATAACTACTTTCATCACATTAGGCTAGTTCTGCCTTTAAAAGCATGAGATTCTTGCATACAAGATAGAGGAACGGGTTCTCCACATAAGGTATTATCCACATAAGATATTATTCATATAAGGTATCATCCATTTATAATAAAATCTTCAGATAGTGAATAAATGCATGGACTTCCCATCAAGTAGTTAAGTGGAGTGAATTGTGCACTGTGTGTTCAGAAAGAGAACATTAGTCATTTGTCATCAAAAGTAGATCTCCAAATCATAAATGACTACATTATTTAGATAACTTATTGTTAAAACATAGGAGACATGAGAAGAATTATTTTTTCAGAAAAAATTTCTCTTCTAAAAAATTTATGTAATAACTTAAAAAAAAATCACAGTACTGAACAACTCACTTACTCCATGATAAACAATATTTGTAAGAGGTGAGGGAAGGGAAGGAAGAAAGAAGGAACAAGGGAGGGAGAGAGATGGAATTAAGGAGGAAGGAGAAATGAAGAAGGGAAGGAAGGGAGGGAAAAAATGCACCAAAATTTTGGAGCCTCAAGGCTCCTCAGATGTCAAGGTCCTTTTGTGTTAATAAATGTAAAAGATATCAATAACTGAATGAATGTCTTGAATCAACATCTGTAATTGAACTGTAAGTATATACAGTGGCCATTAAAATGAACACTAGATTTGAGTAAGAGATAAGAGAGTTTTAAGCAAGTTTGACTAGTACAGTATGTATTAGCCCATTGAGATTAAATCAGTGGAGTTTAGCTATTTAAAATTCTTTTAAAATTTTTATCAGTGTGTATTGATACAAAATAATAATGTGATATTTTCCAGCATGTATAATGTACTTTGATCATACTCACCTCCAATTACTCTCTCTTGTCCCCTCATGCTCCTTCCCCTGGTTCCCTTCTCCATTCTACTTTAATATCTTTATTTTTTAACTCTGTATTTTCATATATGAGAGGTTACATGTGATATTTGTCAGTCTGCATTTGGCTCATTTCACTTAGGATGATGAGCTTCAGCTCCATCCATGTTTCTGTAAATGCACAGTCTTAGACTCTTAATTGGTTTTAATTGGTTGTGTGTAGGAAATGATTGCTATTGTCATTTTTTTCTTTCTTTTCTTTCCATTTCTTTTTTGGTTTTATTAGGAATTGAGCTTTTGGGCTCAAGTTATTATCCAGCCTCAGTTTCTTAAGCAGCTGGAATTTTCTGTGAGCCAATGTGTCTGGTGAATACTTTCATGTAAATTAAACATTGAATGAGTAAATAACTTTGTTATTTTATTTTTATTTAATTATTTACTTATTTGTGGGGCTCAAACCTGGGTTTATTTTCTTCAAAAAAAAAAAAAACCTAAGGATTGTGGTGACTATGCATGCCAATTTGTCTGACAGTCTTGGTTTAAACTATTGTTTTACTACAATTACTTACAGGAATACTTTCACTTACAAAATTGTTAAATTACTACTTGTTTTATCTTTTGTTATCTCCTACTACTAAAGTTGACTATTTAAAATGTAAAATAACCATATTGTCACTTATTTACTAATTTTATGCTTGATTTCACTTTTCCTTAAAATTTGCTTGTACAGCTTTCAGGATTCAGAACAAGTAATACCTGTACTACAACAATTTGCATTGCTTCTTTCTGCTACTAAGCTTACAGTTCCATGATGTGTAAAAATTACCTGAATCACCACATTATCAAGTACATATTAAATGTTGAAATAGTGTGAGTGGTGATTGATAGAGAATCTTTGATGTTAGACTCCATTTTTTCTTTGAGAAATTGAGAATTATAGAGTTTGATGGAGCCAAAAATCAGAGAATTGTTACAAAGGAAAATGATATTTTGGTCAAAATATTATATAGTGTGTGACATCTACATTGCTGACTACAAGCATTGGCTATTTAGTTGCTTTCATATACTTTAAAAAGTATTATTTTTCTACAAGGGAGGGGTGAGGATAGGTAAGACACCTAAAAAACTAGCTAGCATTTGTTGCCCTTAATGCAGAGAAACTAAAGCAGATACCTTAAAGCAACTGAGGCCAATAGGAAAAGGGGACCAGGAACTAGAGAAAAGGTTAGATCAAAAAGAATTAACCTAGAAGGTAACACCCACGCACAGGAAATCAATGTGAGTCACTGCCCTGTATAGCTATCCTTATCTCAACCAGCAAAAACCCTTGTTCCTTCCTATTATTGCTTATACTCTCTCTACAACAAAATTAGAGATAAGGGCAAAATAGTTTCTGCTGGGTATTGAGGGGGGGGAGCGGGAGGGGGTGGAGTGGGTGGTAAGGGAGGGGGTGGGGGCAGGGGGGAGAAATGAACCAAGCCTTGTATGCACATATGAATAATAAAAGAAAAATGAAAAAAAAATAAAATAAAAAGTATTATTTTTCTAAATAAATATATTTAGAAATAATATTAATTTCTTAGTGGTATTTTTCATTTGTTCATAAAGTCACACCACATTTTTGAACATTAAAACATATTATCACATTTGATTCATTTAACAAAACTTTAAAACACATCAAAGAAATGTTTTGTTTTGTTTTCTTCTTTTTTATTCATTTATTCACATGTGAATACATTGGGTCATTTCTCCCCCCTGCCCTCTGCCCCCACCCTCTCCCTGACAGCCACCCTGGTTTTATTTGTCATGTATGATATAGCTGCAAGTGCAGAAGATACAAGGGTTTATCCAAAGTCATGTGATTAGCAAGCATAGGAACTAGAACTCAGATCTCTACCTCCCAGATTCTCACCTTTCTTTCTTGCTTTCTTTCTTACTTTCTTTTTCTTTCTTTCTTTTCTTTCTTTCTTTCCTTCTTTCCTTCTTTCTTTCTTTCTTTTTTCATGTTTCAAATCCATTATCAGACAACTTCATGCTTTGTGAAACAAATGTTATAATTAGGTGTTACCAGTTGTCATAAAATAACTTAATGAGTTCACTTTATTTGAAATATCTGCACTGAAAATATATTCTTTTAGTGAAATCCTGATAATCAATAAATAGTACATAGCAATTTTAAGAGGAGAAAACTATAGGATTAACACTTTCTTTTGTAATAGTCAGCACCATGTCATGCCTACTGGGCCTAATGGGCAGCATGAATATTGTTATCGCTGTATTTTTATTGTATCCTATTTGAGTGTGCAATTTCAACCTGACTAAAACAGTTTCCCATGAATAACCAGCAATGTTTGAATAACTGGTTCTGTTAGTTATGTGCTGAAGATTTGTTTTGTCCTTTAAAATAAGAGGTGGGCCAACTTCATGTGGTGTTACAAGGATGACATCCTCAGGACAACATCTGACTGTGTCTCAATAGGACTGATGATGCCAAGGTTGGTCCTGTGGAGATGGATGGATATCTTTGTACAAAATAAAGTGCCCAAGAACAAAGTTACTACTAACAATCACCCATGAAGTTTCACATGCTTGAATCTACTTTTGTGTAGGTCAGAGAGACTAGTCTTTGATGAATGGAAATGCATACTTTATGTGAGAGCTTCAACATGGTTTTAAAAACATGGCCAAAAAACAAATGAAGAAATGCTCAACATCCCTGGCCGTAAAGAAAATGCAAATTCATATTGTCTTACAACAGCAATTGGTTTATGTCTACCAGTCCTCTTCAATCCTCCTTAGTTCCCTTCCCATGGTGGTCCCAGCCTGTTTAAGATTACTCCTATACAACCACATTCAAGTTTTTGGTTTCTTTCCCTTGTCCTATCCCTCCCATATGTGGCCTCCCTTGAGTGTGACCTGTGTCCCATAATATTGCTACATTTCTTTTGGGTCTATAATCCGCAGATGAGGGATAAAATGTGATTTTTGTCCTTCTGAGCCTGATTAACATTGCTTAAGATGATCTTCTTCAGTTTTCATGATTTTTGGGGGTTAAACAAATTCATTGAATGCAATAAAATAAAAATTTTAGAAAGATGGATGGCCTGAACCCAACTGTGGTATATTATAAGAAGTTTTGTGAATGTCACAGCATATCCCTCAGTACAGTAATAACAAAAAAATTTTAAATTTTATTATTTAAAAAAGTGCAAATTGAGAACAGGTTAAGATTACACTTCACTACTGTTAGAATGGCTACCATCAAGAAGACAAGCAACAACACATGGGTGAAGAGGTGGAGAAAAAGGAACCCTCATATACTGTTGGTAGGAATATTAAGTAGTAAAACCAGTATGGAAAACAGTATGAAGGCTCCTCCAAAAACTAAAAATAAAACCACCGTATGACACAGCAATATCATTCCTAGGTATGTACCAGAAGGAGTATAAGTCAGGTTCCTGCAAAGGCATCTGCACACCCATGTTTTGTGCATCATTATTCACAATAGCTAAGCCATGGAAGCAGCCAATATACCACTACTTATGAATGGATTAAGAAAATGTGGTACTTATATACAATGGAATTTATTCAGTCACAAAGAAAAATGAAAGTTTGTCTTTTGCAGGTAGATGAAACTTTAGGACATCATCTTAAGTGAAGTTAGCAAGGTGTAGAAGGCCAGAGGTTGCATGTTTTCTCTCTTATGTGAAACACAGACCTAATACAAATACAAGCACTATCATGAAAAATAGGTCACACTATGAGGAGGTCACTAAGAGAAGAGGGTGGGTAAAAGAAGAAAGTTGAATATGGTTAATGTACTTCTTATATATCCTGCTAAATTTAAATTTCAAAAAAAATGGCTGATTTCTTTTTTGACAGTATAATTCTCTCAAATTACATTCAAGTTGTGTGTATCATAGTTCATCACCTGTTATTGCTGATATGAACATAACACGGCCTGGTTAGCCGTGTTGTTTCCATATTGTACTAACATGAATAACACTGTTGTTGTTATGAGCATTTGTGAGCATGCTTTTGTAGGAACATAAGTATCTGGGATAGCTGCCAAAGAGTTGGATTGTTCACAAGAATAGAAGTTTATGTTTACTATTATAAGAAATGATTGAACTCTTTTTTACAGAGATGTGGCACTCTTTTATATCCCACCAAACAGTGTGAATGTTCTCATTATGATGGTGATGATGTTAATACCTTTTTGTCGTTATTAACTACCTGCATATCTTTTTCATTGAAATGTCTGTTCATAACTTTTATCCATTTTGTAATTGGATTATTTGTTTTTTGACTCAGTTATGCACTCAAGATACTAGTCTTCTGTTAGATACATGGATTGGTTGCATGTACCCTCTTTGTTCTCTTCATATTCTCATCAGGTTCTCTCATAGACAAAAACTTTTTAATTTTGATAAAGTCAAATCATCAGTTTTTCCTTTTATGAACTGCATTTTTTATGTGAAGACTAAGAATTATTCCCTATCCCCACACTCTGATGATTTTCTATTTTTTCTAAAAGTTATATGATTTTAACCTTTACATTTATATACTTGGTTCATTATTAACCAATTTTTGTAAAAAGCTTTTGACTGAGGTCTTTTGCTAAGGCCATGCTGTTCCATTGATCTATCTATGTATTCTTTTGTAAAACCAAATTGTATTAATATCTGTATCTTAAGATTTAATATTATGCAAATTTGTTCCTTTCACATTATCCTTTTTTAAGGCAAAAATCCTTTACTTTTCTATATAAATTTAGCATACAATTGTCTAATTGTGCAATACATCCTGATGCAATTTTGGTAAACTGATTTAATCCCATAGATAAATTTAGGAAGAATTAATATCTTTACTATATTGAACATTGCAATCTATGAATATGATGTCTGTAACTTGTTTATTTAGATCCCCATCAATGCCTCTCATCAGTAGCAGTTTGTGAATTTCTTAAAATAGATCCTAAAGATATGTTACTAGAATTATATCCTTTTCTTTTGAACAAATGTAAATAATATTTTGTTTTTCATTAAAATTTTCATTTGTTTTTGTTAACATAAAAATGAATTTTAAATGTGTTGATCTTGTCAGAATAACTTTGGTGAACTTATTTATTACTTTTCAGGGATTTTTGTTTCCCATTTACTCCTTGAGATTTTCTTTTTTTTAAATTTTTATAACTACTGTTTTGGTTTGCTAGTTTTGTTATCAGTCATCTACATACAAAGACTTATTTTGCAACATGATCTTAGAGTTATTTTCATGGACTACAAAGGTGTCAGCATTCTATTTCCTGTCACCCTACACTCTCATGTCTAACTGAATACAGAACACTTTTCACAATCATGGTCCCTACTACTGTAGAACCATACACAGTAAGGATTAAGTTGAGGCCAAACTTACTGACATGTACACACCTTCTGTTCAACTCTTACTTTTCCTTTATTTTATCCTTTTTATATTTACTTGCATGTGTGTACATTGTTTGTGCCACATCCCCCCGTTCCACTTCCCCCTTGAGATTTTCTATGAACACAATAATATCATCTGCTAATAGACTTCTCTTTCTTTTTCATCTTTATTTATACATCCTATATATATATACAGGATCTGTAACATATTATTTTCATTACTTTGTTTCTTATACTGGATGGAAAATATGGCACTATTTTGAATAAGAATGGTGACAGAAATCTTCACCTTATTTTTTTATCTTACTGGGAAAGCATTTGATTTTGCAGTATTAAGTACAATGATAGCTATATGTTTTTACTGGAGAATTTTTATTAAGTTGAGCAAGTCATCATTCCTGAAAGTTTTTATCATGAGTGGGTGTTGGACTTTATCAATTGTTTTTACTGAATCAATTAATGAGGTCCAATGAATTTTCTTTTTTAGCCTGTTGATACTATCAATTACACTAATTAATCTTCAAGTATTGAACTTAATTCCCCATATCATTGATATTTCTTTTTATATATTGCCAGACTCAGTTTGGTAATTAAGCCAAATACTATTTTCAATCAAGTTTTGCTCTAGTTCAAAATGTTTAGGGAGAGTATAGTTGTGTTCTGTATTGAATATTTTTAATTCAATAAAAATAAACTAGTAATTATTAACAAATTATTACTTTTATAATTTGTGGTTTTTATATGCTTAAGGTCCATTTTACAATAAATCTTTGGTTTATATTGCTATGGTAGTGTGTGTATAAATATAAAACATTATTTTACTCCATGTCTGAATCAAATATACTCCTCATTGCCTTTTGGTTCCTTCTGTCTGTCTGCCTCTCTCTCTGTGTCATCTTTTTAATTGTCACTTATTTTACTTAAATTATTTTTAATAAAGCTCCATGTACATTTATGAACATCTGATAAGTGGGAAGTAAAAATAAACAAAACCAAGGCAATTTAAGTATATCAAAATAAATTTGTCTTTATTATGAATTCTTGTATTTTATTTTATAATGCTTATGTACATTATCAGATTGCTTCCTGTCAGTAATGTGGACCATAGAGAATAAATAAATATATGAAAAAAATATGAGAAAAGACAAAGTAGCATAAGAATGTTAATAAGCACAACATAAAATATCCCTTCATCTCTAGACTCACGTGGACTGTGGTGTGCCTGCTGTAATTCTGGGATCAGAGAGAATGTGCAAGGATTTCAGTCTTGCTGCTGAGCACCTCCACAAGCTTCTAAGAAAATCTGCCATCAATTCAGTGAAGAATGAATATGTGTGAACTTTCAAAACAAAACTACTTTTTGAATTCTCAAGTACATTAAAGCTGTCTGAACAATTTCTTAAATTTCACCTTTTGATAAGTCAAAATGACTTCATAGGATTTTACTAACCTTTCCAAATATTGTACCTTCAATCTGAGTACAAGAATAAGAAATTTCACCTCAAAGGGTAATATTTCAAAAAGAATGTAAATGTTTTAAAGTATGGATTAGAAAAGTGTCTGTGTGTTAGTGTTTGCTTATGTGTGTGTATGTGTGTATGTGTATATTTTATTTTCCAACCACAGCTAGTTTTCTTTCATGGAGTACAATGACTCTAAGATTGAATTCAAAAATATATCACTGAACATATTTATTTTTACATAAACACACAAATAGTTGTACATATTGTCAAATTTTTATAAATGGTTTACTAAATATTTATCATAATTTCTTAATAAAATATTGACACTGGTTCAATGTAATAACTTCAACTGCAATTATATATGAAAAACAGACATAAACAGAACATTATTTTAGAATTACATAATTGTTATTACTTTTTTTATTTATGTATGTCATGCATACCCTTGTTAACAATAATATTGACCAGTTTGGACATATATACAACATGGACTTTATGAAATTATGTCCTATTATGCCAATAAATAAAATTACATAATCATATTAGATATAATTAATAACTCAAATAATCCTGGTAAATATTTTAATTATCTCATCATTTTCACATATTTTTGGAAATATATATTATGCAATTAAATTTGGTCAGTACAAACCAAAATTATTTCCCATTCACAACTCATAAAACCTGGTCATGTGAAAATTGAAACACTTATATAAGCATATACGTTATATTTTGATCACTATGTGGTTACAAATTTCTGCAAGTTTAGACCTTATTTTTAAGGCTTTGATTCTTTCAGTGTATTTCAAAAAGACGGAAAATGATTTTCAAAGTACAAAACATTCCCCAAAGTATACTGGGGGCTCACAACAGAATTTAAGTAAACCAATAAAAACAATAAACAAAAACAACAGTTAGGAAAATAAAGCATACATTACTTTTATTCCATGGAAGTGATTAAATATTTTTAACTTTCAAAGTCCAATCTTTAAAATCTTATATAGTGCCAAGTGTTGTGGTGCATGCCTGTAACTCCGAGTACTCGGAATGTGGAGATAATGACAAAACAATTTTGGGACCAGCATGGCCTATCTGAAAGCCAAAAGAAGTCTTGAGGTGGCACCCATTTGTAATCTTAGCTACACAGAAGGCAGAGGTAGGAGGGCCCCAGTCACAGGCCAGCCAGAGCAAAAGTGAGAGACCCTACCTGAAACAAACAAAAAGCAAAAAGATTGGGTGAAATGTCTCAATTAGTAGAGTGCTTGCCTAAATGAGTGAATCCCTGAGTTCAATCACCAGTTAAACTAATAAATAAAGAATTAAAATAAAAAAAGGGAAACAAGCAACAATAACAAAAATCCCTACATAACTACACTACCAGATATTTAAGGCAAAAGCCCTATTTTGGGGAGTGTCAACTGTGTTTGGGGCACCATCCCAACAAGCCAATTAAAGAGACAATTTGTGGCAAAGAGCAATGCAGCCAAAATGGGAAGAACTGATAAAAGGATTCAGTGACCCCCCCAAGTCTGTCTTTGGGGAACTGACATGAGCTTCCCTATGATTCAGGAAAGGGAACTGAGTTGTATAGTTAATCCATTAAAGTTAAACTGTGGTCTGGTTGATGTTTATCTCAGGATTTGTCAGACAGTGTCTTATTAAGATAAGGAAGTCATTGCTCCTGGGGGTGGGGAAACATAGATTCAGCTCTTGTCATAAGAGGTATATCCATCACTTCTGTCATTCCCAGAATCTACAGTGACTACAGGTCAGAAAGGCTCAGAGCAATAGAGACAGATACAAAATGCAGGTAGAGATGCCAAAGTTTATAATCCTGTTTTTAGTTAATTTGTAGGTTCAGGTGAGAAATTAGTAATATTATTTAGCAAAAGCATTTCCTAATGAGTTATTACTGAAGAAAACTGAGCAAATGCCAGTTCTATCTTGTTTAAAATAACCTACAACTGATTAAATATTGCAATTCCATTAAAAATTCAAACTAGGCAAATATTTCTCTTAGTGAAATCTATAAGTTTGGTAACATATTGAGACATACCTATGTAATTTTTCTAGTTCCCTCCCCATAATGAATTGAAGTTTAAAATATTTATGAACATAGCACTTGGAAAAAAAATAAAACATTTATTGCTGTTTCATCTTGGTGTCCAGTGTTTCTCTTCTAGTCAAGACTGACCTTTAAACTCTGATACTCTCAAGAGTGGTCTGCCTCTAGACCATATTGAAAGAACAATTTTTCAAGGCATTCTCTTAATTGAGGATGAATCAGGACCTAGAAGTATTTATAATTTACCTAATTAGATGCTGGAACCAGTCCTAACTGGGTGATAGATCCAATTTGGGCATTTCTTCATATTTCTCCATTTGGTGACATAAAATTGGGATACTGAAATTAACCATGCTGGGGAAATTTACTCAACAGAGATAAGAGAATAGTAAAACACATATACTCATCCACCAAAACAAAACAGCAGGGCTTTTTTTTTTTTTTCTCTTCTTCCCGCTGAACTGGTCTTAAACATTTCTTAGCACATCACTTACCTAAAACTTTTTATCAACGGATTCTATCACTTGAATATCTACAGTGCAGTCATCTAGGATCTGGAAATACATAATTTCTTCATTCTTCATGACCTGGGGAAGTGTGTCTCTTACCACTCTGCAGTCTACGCTTATTGCTATGCTAATTATGCCTATTTACCAGAGTTCATTCTATCCCAGTTTGTATTCTGTGCTCTCCCCAGCCCAAAACTTCAATATTTTAAAATACACAGGTTTACATATACTGTTTGCTTATTATGTACATGTACTTGTTGAAAAATGTGATAAATAATTTGAGGATAAAATGGTTTATATTTTTATCATTTGCACTTTAAAATATATTTTAGTACATAGTGTATATTAATGATAAACTTTCAGAAAATTATGATAAATTTTACTATTTTAATCAAATTCTAACATACTAAACATTCAGAATGAGAATGTAGGACAGGAATCAAAGAACAGAGAGAAAGTCTATATGTGTGCCATGTTGTACCTGCCCATTAACTAGAAAGAACTGATTCAGTGATTTAAACAATGTGAGTTTAGATTAGTGATCTATCACATAGATAAAGTTTGAATATTTTCAAATCTAATTTCTCTTTTATGAGAAGTAAATACTACTACAAATCTAACAGGATCACTATGAAGACAGCTGGAGAACTATATCCAAATTTCCTATGTGAAAAAATACTGCTGTGCACATGAACATTTTATTATATGTCATGAATTTCTCCATTCCTCTAACAATCACCAACTCAGTACAACAACCTTCCAACTAACATCAAAGCTTCAATTAAGTCATATTATCCTTTTGAAGAATTTTGTGAAAAAATTCATCAAAATATTTTGCCAACTTATTGTTAGGAGTTTAGCTTGACCACACACGCAGTTTGGACAGTCCCGTAGGGGAAACACTGATACCAAGAGGGGAACAAATGTAGGCATGATGCCCATAGCAGTGAGAACATGAGCACTTGAAGTCTAAAGGGAAGCAGATGTTAGGCCAGATACTGATGACAGAAAGACCAAGGGTGAGCCCAGGACAAGAAGAAGGCAGGATATCCAAAGAGAAACTACCACCCAATGGTCCACCTATCAAAAAGCTGTTTTAGGAGTCCACCCAATCAGAGCTTGTGTATCAGAGAGATGTTTCTGGCAGTTTGCCACCCTGTCCCCCCAAAATAGGATAAAAACCCCATATAATACATTTGCTATGGTCAAGCTCTCTGAGTCCCAATTACCCAGGTGTTATGTCTTTGTATCTTCAATAAACTTCTCCTTGCTTGCTACTCACCCACTGTCGTCTGAGCTTGACATTCTTCCACTGACCCAGGACAAGATCTTGACACATAAAGCTGAGATCGTATGATGTTTTATATCTTCACCATGAAGCTTTGGAAATATTAATAATAATCCCACCTGTTTTCAATCTCCACTGTTCTCATCATGCATAGAAATGAAAGACATTACCTTTAGTAAATGAACTCAAAAGAAGCAATAAATAGAAACAGTCTGTCATTGTTTTGTACATAAAACTTGTAAGTGACAACAAATTCTTTCTTATATGTGTATAAGTGTGTATGACTTATATGTGTATATATCTCTTAGGGTATATGATAAAAAGTAATATTGCATAAAATGCACTGAATTCAACCATCAGTTCTTTGGAATTTTTAACCATCATATAAACTTAGATTAACATGGTCATCAACTCTTAATAATATGGAGCATTTACTAAAATATTAGTTATTTCTACAAGCTCTCTGTGAATAATATGATCACTTTTATTATAAAGGAAAATGAACTTGGTACATTAGAGCTCCACCATGGTACTAGGTGAGAACTGGTATGTCTTTACTTTCATTGTTTTTCCTTATATTTATTTTAAGAATTCAGGTTCCAAGTATATAATTGATCTCTATTTCTTTCCACATAACCAGTTCTGATTGATACAAAGAACCCATTCAAATTCTACATAAACATAGTGACATGAACTGCTAATGAATATTTTCTGTGTATCCTTGGCACAATAACAATTTAATTTTCACAGAGGCAAGCAATTGCCTAAGCTTGTCACACAAACATTCAGATTTCTCATCATCTGATTCTTTAGGATTGGGACATATTAGAGAAACAACATTTTATCTTGCACACCAGATGCTGTCTCCTACAGAAATATGACAGCATCATTTCTTAAATTCAAAAAGCAGGTCAAGGTCCCAAAATGTCATCCTGGCTTTATATTACTTTCAGTAATATAAACTTCAAATGATTAATCAATCTTTGGGTGATTACATTGCAAGACTGGCACCTGATATAGATGATAGGTCGTCATAGCTACACAAGGAAAAGGGGAGAATGTATTTTGAATGTTTTCACCTGAGACATTAATATTTATCTGGGCTTCATCCTCTGGCCCCAAGAAGGTGTGTTTCTCTGTTCTTTATTCTTATTTGGTAACTGTAGGACACAATGAGTTTACATGATACAGTTAAAAGGTAAGAGTCTTTGCAGTAAACATTTTGAATGTGGTAGTCAAATGCATCATTGTAAAACTGTAAACCTGAAAATTTCTTGAATCCCCTGAGGCAAAAAACAGATTTTTCTGAAAGATCAAAATGTCAGGCTGACTTTAAATCAGGTGGACAGGAAAAATCTTGAATAAGGTAGAATTGCTCTCTGAGACTCATAATTCTTGGAAAATATTTTTTATATGAAGAGTTGAAATATCCCCATGTACTGAAGAATTTCCATTGCACAGGACTTCTCTTTATTCATTCAGATCTGTAAAATAACAAATGTGACTGTAAATGTCAACTCGATGATAGCCCTTGTTAAGCAAATATGGGAAACATGACAAAAACCAAGAATTTTGTGGGTGAGGGATTGGATCTGGTGTCTCATGCAGGCTTGGCAAGTCCTCTATTATTGAGGCATACAACCAGCAGAAAATACATTTTTGAAAAAATATTTTGTGTAGAAGAAAACAATTTTCCAAGAAGAAAACATTATACCAAAACTAAGTAACCTTTTATTTTTAAAATTGAAACTATTTTGAATTATAAGTGATGTTGCTATCAGTAAATTTATAAGTTTAATGTATATGCAATAGTTGTAGTCTTCATAAATGCAAATGTGATTCACTTGATATTGACTTGTTAAATCTTTCTGGATTCTGTGCTTGAGATAACAGATTGACAATTTTATGAAAAGAATTTTTAAGGTACCTTTGTGGGGGTGTTTCCCTGGTAGACTCTCACCTCAACACATAAACAGGAAAGGTGCTTGAGACAAGTGTCAAGATGGCCTTATTCATCCTGCACTGATTATTGGACCCCTTCAATATGCCAGTCACAACTTTACACCAGGTTTTGTTGCTTTGTAGTTGCAAACAGTTGATATCTTTGCCATTGTTCAGTTTCCGGTCTATAGGGGAAGGATGAAGCATGGATAATTACGATAAAGTAAATATATGTCATATGATAATATGGGCTCAAAGCAAGCTTAAAATTTCTATCAAATTCTAAAATTATATATTCAATTTGTCCCATTAATTATTCTTTAAAAAGTATATGCATAAAATTAGAAGAAAAACAGAGAGGTGAATCAATCCAGGTTATAATACATATACACATGGAAATGTCACAATGAAACACTCTGTGTAGCTATCTTAAGCCAGCAAAAATATCATTTTTTTTTTCTTTTATAAAATCAGAGAACAGGAAGGCAGAACAGTGGGTGCAGGGAGGTGGTAGGGAAAAGATGTTGGAGGATGAATATACTGCAAATTTTGTGTATACAAATATCTAAATAGTAAAATGAGACCTGTTCAAACTGTTGCAGGAATGGAGGAGGGGAGGGTAAAAAGGAATGAAGGAGGAGCTGAATTCAAGTATGATTTTTTCGTCTATATTGTAAGAACTTTTGTAAATGCCATAAGATACTCCCAACCAGCACAATAATAAAAAGAAAGAAAAGTATATCACTGTTGTATATGTTAAATATTAATATGTGATAATATTATACAGTTTTTAGAAATTTTGATTCTGTTTTATTTTTTGGAGGCACTGGGGTTTGAACCCCAGTACTTGCTAGGCAAGTAGTGTGCCACTTTATCCATGCCACCATGCTTTAGTTATTTTTCTAATAGGGTCTGCTTTTTCCCTGACTGCCTCAGGCCATGATCTTCCCATCTCTACCTCCCTTGTGCCTGAGATTCCAGGTATGTACCACTACATCAGGCCCTAAAAACCTTGTTTGTCAATAGTCAGATTGTTCGTTACATTGGTACAAAGCTATTGAAGTAAAGCAGTATATCATAGATCTCCTCCTCAGAGAAACCCTTTGATATGTATTTGCAATAGTCATCCTTAACCAGCATTGTGGTCTTTTTTAAGATTGCCCATTTTAAATATTTTTCTCCCCCAACAAAATTTATACTTCATGAGAAAATATGTTCCATTTTCTCCACCTTAATTGTATATCCCTAGCAGATACACTGAACTTGGTATATGGTAGCCATTGAACAAATATGTATCAAGTTTATGGATAAATCTGGTGGATAAAAATTTATAGGGTATAAACTTTGGAGCAATAAATTTATTTTCTAGAGTTTATAGACTTTTCTGCTAATTCTTATTCTAGGTAATCTTGGTAATCTATTCCAGCTAATCTTTCATATTGCAATCATGGCATTATATGCTTGAGAAGTATAACCTAAGGGTTTAAAAAAATTATTATTTACTGTCAATCTAGAAATTATTTTATCACTCAATATATGGATGTCTAATTCCTACTAGAGCTAGCTGTTCTATATTCAAAGCAAACACTTAAGGCCAACTCACATTGACGCAATTTTACCATGGATTTGTTTGCTTTTTGTTTCACTTTTCACAGGAGACAATTTCCAGGCTATAGAGGAAACATTCAGCTCTGGAATTGCCCTCTTGAGTATTCTCTCTGGAATGTCAATTAATTATTGATTTCTAAGGCTGTGATAAGCATTACAGTGACCTCAGCATTCTTGCTTTGTGCTGCTTTCACCCCATAATGTTTCACTTTGCTTTTCCTTAAAATCCCCACCACAATTATGCCTCTGATGCCCAGCGAATAGGAAAGGATGTCTCAAGTTTATATATTATACTATTTTTCATTTTGACAAGCAGGCATTCTTTTGATATCTCCTTTAAGAACACTATTTGACTCTTTTCTTCCCTTCTGTGTGAATTTTGGTGGTCTGTATATGTAGTTTCGTGTGGTATGGAAGATCAAAATATTGTACTGGATGTGGTCTATCTCATTCCCTACAGAATTTCCAGGTACCAATAGGTTCATACCACCATGCCTGTGAAAAAAAAGTCTCTGAACTCTGGGATGAGTAGACAAAGAAATATGTTGAAATTGTCATCTGTTTTTTCTTTAGTTGCCTTTGTGAGTTTTCTTATCTTCAGTCCTATTGACATTTTTGTCCATATGATTCTTTTTGGAGAGACTTGTCTTACACATTGCATGATGCACAGAATCATCCCTGACCTCTACTTACTAAATATAATAGAAAACTCTCTTCTGACCACAAGAAAACTCAAAATAACTATAGACTTGATTGCCAAATGTCTTATCAGTGGCCATACATTCTGTCACTCAAGTTGAGAATGATACCATAGGAGGTTAAAGGAAAATACAACAACCATCATAACCACAAAGCATTTGGTGAGCACTAGGGTCCTCATATTAGGGGAAAAATCACTTGTAACAGGTGCCATGGTCTCGTGGCCAACAGCATTCCTCAAATTGTGGAGCAAGTTGAGGACCTGGGCCTTGGTTTATAAACTTTAATCTGTACACAAATGGCCTGGATTTGAATTAAAATGAAGATGCTTGGACCTCACTTCCAAGAAATTCTAACTCAGTAGCTTTTCAATGAAGTCTATAAAATGCAGCAATGATTATGCAACCACGGGAACTCCAGAATCCCAGAAAAAGCAAGTTAATACATAGAAACAGAAATTTACAACAGAGTTGTCAAACACTCAAAATGAAAATTGGTGAAGTCAAGACAAAAAATGTGGTATAGAATGGAATGCTCAGTGAGAAAATGCCTTCCTTTATTGTGTAGAAGTCTTTTTTTTCCTTTTTATTTTAGGTCTCAATAAATAGACATATCATATTTATCTGTAATTAAATGTTTACTTAAATCCCTTAGGTGATATGGAAATACAAGTCATGAACAAATAATGAACAAAATCTTTGTGTGGAAAATTGTCACTGTTAGTGCTAGTTTTAAATAAGGTTCTCTCAACCATATTTAAAGTAACAGATGCTGAGTTGCTTTTATGCAAAGCATTGGTTAGAAGCCACTTCTAGTCATTGCAATGGATTTTGATGTTGCAAAGACGTAAGTGAGTATAGCATTTGCAAGTTAGTTATTTTTCAGAGGCCATGCAAAGGTTCCTAAGGAGGCTGTATTGATCTTGCCTCCTTGTGAAGGATCTGTAAATGTTCAGTGCTCCTTCTCAATCCTTGCTGACACTCTCAGCAGTTCTTTGCAAACAGTGACTTCTAGGCAAAACCATTTCTGTCAGCTGAATAAGAGTTCTTTGGAAAGACACATCACTCAACTGCTCCTTTCATACTTCTTTTTCGAGCAAATGGTTAGGCTGACATTTCAACAAAGACAAGACTAAACTTGAAGTAATGTTGTCTTTTAAGATCTTGGACGAGCAGTATAGCAAGATTTCTGAGTCTTGTTAAAAGACAAACACCATGAAGGCAGGGTTGCTTTTCATCTGTTTTATTCACTGCCCTGGCTCACCCAGCCCATCAGATAAATAAATTCCTAAATGCCTGGATGGTGTTGAATGTATATTATCTAACTAAAGAAACAGAGATTTTGTGTGCTAAAGTTAAAATGAAAGAATAGTTAAGTGTGATTCCAGTTTTCCCTCAGTATTTCTAAGTAGGCCAAGTGTACATAATAAATACTCCTCACTTATCTCAGCCAGTTCCACCAATCACACCACCTCCTTTCACCTCCTTAAAGCATGTGATTCTTCCCTCCTCATGCGTCACCATTATTCTTCCTGTTAGTAGACCACAAAAATAGCCTGAAATGTGGATTGTTTTACAAACAGTCTGGAGAAAAATAAAGCCTATTAGAAAAGAGGAAAACAAAAATAAAAGCCCCTCTCTTGTCCTAACTTCATTCTTTAGTTGTACCTCTGTTTCCCATTTTCTCAAACATTTAAATTTTGAATGCCTAAAGTGTCAGTCATTGGACTATTTCTCTTCTTATTTGTACTTTCTCATTTAAAATCTCATTCATTTTCCTGACTTTCAATATCACCATTTTATTTACAAACAAGAACTTCTCCACAGACTGAAACTTGCCTAAATCCATTGACCATCAAGGATTCTGTTTAAACTCAGCTAAACTTTCAGTATCACAATCTGTCATAGGCCTCAGTTGTTAGCACCTATACAATGGGATATGGGACAGTGGTCACAAGTTGCCACTGAGAGCCTCAGAGCTTCCTCAACTGTTAGCATTTCTTGCATCACTTCATACATATAGGTGGAAGGGAATAGAATTTGTTTTGAGGAAAGATTTCTTTGAAAAGATGGCATGGAAATAGGCACAAGGTTTGTTCATTTTCAAAACCCACATATGTCTCCGCTCAACATGCATGCTTCCAGGCTCTCAATAAAAGACTACCCATTAACATACTCACTGCACTTCCGTAAAGTGTAAAGTTTGCATGTGAGGACATATCAAAAGAAACTCTTTGTATAATTAATGAATACTAATAAAAAGTAGAATTTTCTCAGTCCAATTGCAGTTTACTGATCAGAGTTATTTTGACCATGAACAATAATTATTTGTGTTAAAGCATGTTTGCCAAAGCCCACCACTAATACAGTTGGTAGTGAAAAAGAAAAAGAGTTTAAGCTCCTTGAGTTTGCTACAACAAAAGGTACACCTGAGAATTAGAAGAGTGTCCCCAAAAGAGAATTAAGGAAGAGGTGCTTATAGGATTATGAATTCTGGAATGCATCAGAAGATGGTCTTTTCAGTGTCAGGTTTTTCAGTTCTGCAAACTAGGACATATCTGGAACAATCACAAGGCTTTAGAATACGCAGGGTCACGTGTTTATTTTTCATTCCATTTGTTCTGAATCTTCTCATGCAAGACATGTACATGCACAAGCTGGTGTTACAGAAGTTTGAGAATGGTCAGTGGTACACATCATGGTTTTGGTTGGTACATTTTGCATTTTGTATCCCTGGTTCAGTCCATTTTGCAGTGCTATAGTTTTGTTTTCAATTTTCAGTTCCACTCATTGTCAGTAGATGACCACTTTATCATTTCCTTGGAAGCATCTTTGTAACATCAGAGCATCTCTCTCTCTCTCTCTATCTATCTATCTCTCTTTCTTCCCTCCCTCCCTGCTCTCTTTCTCTTTCTTTTCCAGTATGGGAGTTTTAACTTAGGACCTTGCACTTGCTAGGCAGGAGCTCAACCACTTGAGCCATGTTCCCCCGGCCCTTTTTGCTTTCATTTTTATTCAAATACAGTTTCCTGTTTATGCCTGTGCTGGTCTGGATTGTTATCCTCAAATTTATATTTACCACCTACCTGGAATGCCTGGGGTGCAACATAGTGCCCAGCTACTGGTTGCAACATGGTCTCACTAATTTATTTCCTTCTGTGGCCTCAAACCTCAATCCTCTTTTTTTCCAACTCCCAAGTAGCTAGGATTATAGCTGTGAGCCACTGTGCCCAGCATGACTCCTCTCTTACTCCAACCTTCTTTTCCTTCACTCTGTGGTGAATGTAGCAGCCACAGTGAGTCCTTGAAAGTAATCAGGGCATCTCACTCTCCCTCAAAAGTTTCCAGAAGCATTCAAAATCTTTAACATGGTTTTCGAGGCCCTATGAGACTTACTTTCCCAACTTCTGTCAGCTTTTCTCCTACTTCTGCACTCTTTTACATTCTGCTAAGCTATAACACTTCCTCGCTTGCCTGGAATATAACAGGTGAACTCCTGTTCTAGGGAATTTATATATGGTGCTTTTCAACCGTCAAGAATCTTCCAGGGTTGCTTACGCGTTCCACATCACCTCCTCCAAGTAACTGCTTAATGTTGTCCCCATCCCATTCCTCCATCTGGTCATCTCCTCTCACTGCTTCTTTCTCCTTCTTAATACTTCTGTGACTTACTTATACATTTTATTTATTGTCTTTTTATCTATAGGAGGTTGTACCTCCCTGGGGGTAGAAATTTCTGTATGTTATATTCATCCTATATACTCAGGACCTATAACACTGCCTAGAACCCATTGAGGACTTAATAAATATATGTTGGGTGGATGTTTTGAAACATAAAAACCATAGCCCCAGGTGGTTTTGATATAAGGAAAAAATAGTAGCACTTGGAGGTTTAAGTGTCAGTTTGTTAAAAGCATGTTTATTATTATTGTTATTATTATTCAGGAAAGATTTGCCAGTATTTATATATATGAAGACACACAAATAACAGTAATCTTGGTGTTACACAATATACATTTAGTCCTCTATCACTGTTACATGAGATTTGTTGACAGTAAAGGGGGAAGGTAACCTCTTGACACAGCGATGACTGTCTTATTAGCTCTCCTTTGAGTTCTGATTTGCCTGGGCTCCCATGCACATAGCCAGTTCATATCAGGATAAATTGTGAGGTGTTTATCTGTGCTGTCTGCATGTGTGGACATAAATACGAGAACAAATTTTTCATGTAAGTATTATAAGAACAAAGGAAAAGGAAAAGAAATGGGACTAAATAAGCCAGTAAATTCTAATTTTGGCAGTAATGGAATAATAGGGCTATAAACAGAGGAGGAAATCGGTATTCCTTAAAGTTAGTCTTGTGACATATGCAATGAGTTTTCTCTTCAGCCAGACATAGAATGCTTCTGACATATTGAGTGTGAGTTGTTGCAGGCAGACTTTGATCGAGATGAGTAGTCAGTAAAGCTCCATTCTCACTTGGTCTGACAGGAAAGAGTTTTGGGTAAGCAGAGTGTCCTGGCTTCTGACCTCACACTAGACTTCCTTCTCACATCAGATTGAGTGTGCAGAATCTGTGAGTTTCAATAGAAACAATGACATATTATAAGTATGGACTCTGTTATTCTCTAGATATAAATCTTAATGAGCTACTGCTGTCAGAGAACATGATGCATATGATGCTCCAGCTAAAACCAGGTGACACTGTATGTAGTATATCATGAGCATTTTTCTTGTGATACATAAACCTGGCCCCAGGCCATGTTTGCACAACAGAATTCTATCTGGCTGAATAATTCACTTAGTATGATTTTGTTGTGACCTGTCTATAATTCTCTAGCACTGGATGTCTTAATGAGCCACGGCAAAAAGGACAAGCCAGTTCATTGCTTCTGTCATATACTGTAGCCATGACCTCAAGTATGGTTATAGATGGCTTCTAAACATTGCTCATTGGTAGTTTCCAAAACATCAGCAGAAGATAATATCATTAATCTCTTGATCAATTTGAGAGCATACCCATCAGGCATTTCTGCATTACAGGTACTGCTTTACTTTACCTACTGGGACATTGCGTGATCTGACTGACAGTAATTGCTACCAAAAGCTTTGCATTACCTAATCAGTAACTGCTGCCACATATGCTACTAACTTAAAAAAAAAAAAGGAGAGAGGAAAACTTGCACTGATTTAGAGCCCCATTGAAAACTGTCACTGAATCTCAGCATGCCACATAATGGCTGTTTGCAAAATGTGTCTTGAATTGCCATGATTGCCTGTGTGCATGGCCTCATGTAGCTTTTCATGAAATAATAATAAATACGTTTTCATAAGTTAACATGTTTCATAGCTTACATAAAATTATTGAAGAAAAACAAAAAATAAAAGGCAAAATGAAATGTAAAAACTCTAAATCAATCTTAATATTAACAATCTATAATATTAAAGTTTCTCTCTTTTAACTGTGTAAAAGAATCAAGGAATTATTAGAATGTTTTTCTGTTTTAATTGATTCATTTCCTGAAAAAATACTAATTGAGGACTATTGTTTGTCCTATCGACCATAGTTCTATTGACTATAAAGACCATGGAAAAATAAAAGGCAAATTTTACTGTAATATAGATGACACCATTGTGCACAAATATATTACCAGTCATGATGCTAGTGCACTTCAGCAGAAAGAAGAATTAACAAGGTCCTCTCCCTCACCAAACTCCTCTCCGGTACCTCAAAACTGAAGTGGGTCCTGACTTTTGGGCTTTCACATTCTCTCTTCCTGGCTCAGTTTTTGTAAGTTTCTGTATAATCAGTTTGACTTGAAACCCCATCTTCTCTGATCATGATCCCTATATGACCAAATTCCTCATCGTGCACCATTCCACCTGCGATAGCCACTTATGCTGGGCTGACATTAGTTAGAACCCTATTGTCAAGCGTAATCCTTCTTCCTGATGTTTTCTATTGGTAATTTCCCATCTTCTGCCTCCCATTCTGCTCTCTCCAGTGGCTTCTTGGCACTTTTCCTTGTGTTCAGGTCTCCTGCATAACCTCCCTGCATACCCAAATGTCATAGTCCCTGAATGACATCTATTTTACCTTTCATTCATGGGCCTGAGCAGGTATTTTTCATTAACAGTACCAAGAACTATATGCACTGGAGCAGAAATCAGGGTTTGCTTTACAGAGAAATATACAATTAAATTGGCAGCATGAAACTTCAACTCACTACTGAAAAACAGTTAGGATCTCATCTGATAGAATGAGGGAAATGAAGGTGTATCCACATAGACCAAATAGCAGGGAGAGGGTTTGTTTTTAAGTGGCACTGAGCCACCCATCCAGCTTAACACATCAACATCCCACTAAAGCAACAGAATTGTGACAGTCTGCAAATAAAATGCTGAATATTCTAAAGCTCTAACTTCTTTGTTTCTACTATGACTTGTGGAAGACATAAAAAATATACAATTGATATTTCAAAGCATAGAATGTATAATACAAAGTCTAAGAATTGTAAGAAATCTCTGGGAGGACTCCAGAGGTTCTGTCCTTTGTTTTTCCCTTTCTATTGACATCTACCTATGCCAAGGTCATACAGTATAGCTACAATACACTTAAATAGTTTTATTTTCTCTTAGCTTTGTTCTGTGACCCTAGCATTTCCCACATTCTAATTCATATTTTATACAACTTTCTCATTAATCATTTTGAAAATAATTTATTTGTGGAATAACTATATATTGATCACTAACTGTGTGGTAGTTTCTTTGCTAAGTCTTGAGATGCTAATGGCTCTGTGGACCACACCTTCTGCAACTTTAACCATGTCATCATCATACACAAAGAACTAGAGAAGCAGATCCTTGTTTGGTGCAATATTTTCCAATACTTATGTTCTTATTGAATAAGAACATCTTGGAAATGTCTATTTTTAGCAAGTCCAGTGTGCATTTTATTAGAAGCATGTTGATTAAAAATGCCTATTAAATAAAGTGTATTTATTATTCTATCTAAATTAATCTACTATTTATAATACTACCTATAAGAGAGTGTTTTTCTAAACAACCTTCATGAATCTTTTTTTTTTTTCAGCACTGAGCTGACATCTGAATTCAGGTCATTGCATTTGCTAGAAGCTTACTACCACTTGAGCCATATCTTCACCCCTTTTGGCTTTGTTTATCTTTGAGATAGGGTCTTATGTTTTATGCTCAAGTCACCCTGGGCTGTGATCCTGTTTACACTTCTTTAACCTCTATCTGGGATGACAGGCATGTGCCATCACACACAGCTTGTTTGTTGAGATTAGATCTTGTGAACTTTTTGCCCAGACTTGCCTGAAACCATGATTCTCTGGACAAATACTTTTGAAGCAGCCAGGATTACAAGCATAAGCCACTGTACTGGCCTTCACAAATCTTTAAGGGTGAAATATCTACATGTAAACAACATTTTATTCCCCTACCTCAGAATGAGAGCTTTTCTTCTCATCAAGTTTCTTTCTGCTCTTCAAAAGCTAGCTCACATGTAACCTCTACCTTATTAAATTAATAAAGTGAAACTATGACTATCTAACTTTTAGAAATTTATATACAGTTGGGAATATAATTATATATCCACGTTCATTAAGATAAACTAATATCAGTATTAGTAGGTTACTTAAAAATAATAGTGCCTTAATTGCAGCTCAAGATGAAGCTAATGATGCTGAAGGTGTTGCATAGACAGGACTCACAGCGTGGAATAAAAACCATCTAAGCTTACAACAAGTAAGTTTCTTATGATTGCTAATGAGTATTAAATGACTATAAAGATTCCTCACACATTGTCAATGACTTCACACACTATAAAACCACATCAAAAAACTAAACACAGAACTAACATATGATCCAGCAATACAACTCTCAGGCAAATATCTGAAGAAATGCAAGTCAGGTTAAAATAAAGACACTTGACCACCCATGTTTACTGCAGGACTATTCACAACACCCAAGCTATGCAAACAGCCATGATGCCCTACAATTGATGAGTGTAAAAAGCAAATGTGGTAGATATAAACAATGGATTATTATTTAACCATCAAGAATAATGAAATTTTCTCACTGCAAGTAAATGGTGAGAAGTAAACTAGAAAACATCATGTTAAGTGAAGTAAACTAGGTTTAGGAAGACAAAGATTGTATATTTCTTCTCATATGTGAAAGATAGATCCAAATACAAATACCAGCATTTTCATATACATACATACATACATATGTGTATATATTCACATACACACACATTTTATATATATATATATATATATATATATATATATATAACTTAAAAATAACTAAGGGAGAAGGAAAATAAGAAAAGAATGATAGGGAGTGAATAGTGAAATAGTGAAACACATCACAACTGTGTAGGAACAACACACAATTAAATGCACTGAAAATTATTTTGAACAATAAATACAGGGTATGGCTAAGAAGATAAGGAAGACTAATAGAGGAGGTCTGACTGATTAAAATCAGCATATTTAGAGGTAAGATTCAAAGGCAAAACCCCACTGACCAGTAAACAGACACTTAAACAATAAAGGACAAGAATGTAAAACTGGTCTTGTTAAGGGAAGAGTACTAGTGGGAAGGGGAGGGTAAATGAAGAGGGTAAAGGAGGGTGAATACTGTTGATGTGCTGTCTATGAATGTACTAATACAGATCATTGAAAACTTCATTTCAAGAAGGGAAGGAAGAGAAGAGGGAGATTAGTACAGGTGATGAAACAAAATGGGGTACAATATATGTATGTTTGGAAATGTCACAATGAAACCCCTGTATAACAACCATATAGTAAGAAAAATGATTTTTTAAAAAAAATTTAAAAACATTAGGGTGAAACAGTAGATTCAGATATAACCTTCTAACATAAGCAGAAATGCACTAAACAAAAGACAAGGACATTTAAAAGAAGCAAGATTTTAAATAATTAGGAACAGCAATAGTTAGAGATCTAAGAGCCCTACAACATTCATGTGTTGAAGCACAAACCATCAAGGCGATCAAGTGTGGAGAAGGGGCTTTTAGGAGATTATCAGAACTACACATGGACATGAAAGTGCGCCCTTGTGACAGGATCAGTGTACGAGACATCAGAGACAGAGCTTTTGAAGTCACAGCAAGAAGGTGGTCATTGTCCCCTAATCTAAGACTTCCAGTTCTCTCAGAACTGTGAGAAAATAAGTTTCTGTCATATGAATCACTCAGGCTATAGTACCTTGTTAAGCCTCTCTGAGAAGAATAATATAGGTATTTCCAGTCGGAAACACAAGAGCCCCTATTTCAAACACAATCATTAAAGTGAAAATAGGAAACCAATGTAGACAAAACTATCTGAGTCACTGACAAGAAATGTTCTGTACTGGATGGAATGAAGAATTAAAATATCTAACTGGACATTAGGAAGAACACACTGTTGAACAGAAGGAGGAGAACTACAGACAACCATTCAGAAAAAAACTACATCTTCATCAGCAAACTAAAAAGCTAACTGAAAATTATACTCAGAAGGCAGGCCTAACATTTGCTGACTTCAGTTCATGAATGTTCTGCAGAAATTACTGGAATCTCAAAATGTTTGAATTTTCACTGTTTGTATTTTTATTCCAAGGTGTATTCCACATAAGTGACATCTTTGTTGAAATTATAAGGCATTCAAAGTGCAATTTAGATTTTCTTATGAAATACTGTTTTTAAACAGCAGATATTATTTTAAATTTCTCCAATGTTAGCAGATTATCATTTGCTGTTTTCCTATGCCTCTGAAACAAAATAGAGGCTTGTTAAAGCCCACATACAACTTAAAGTCTCAGAGAATGTTAGAGACCATTTAAAACAATGGTATATTTAATTACTATAAAATTGCTTTCAATGTTAAGTTGTCTTTTGGGCTAAAAATTGCACATAATGACTTCTAAGTCACTCTACGTTTTATAAAGACAAAGAGCAGGCTATGGCAGAAATCCTGTGAAAAGTTCCTGAAGATGAAGCACAAAATAATAAATTAAGCCCTCCAAATGCTGTATCCTGATTATGACATCCTCTGATATTTTGTTCAGGATTTGAAAGAATGTAAAATATGTGGAACTTTGTAGCCAGCATTATTTCTTACAGAGGAAATAAGTCATTTCCAGATGGCAAAAGGTTCAGATAATCATAGCTGTTGTAAATCAGGAGTTCTGTTAACAGACACAACTTGTGGGAGCGTGCAAATATAGTCTGTATTTGAAGAAACACGAATTACATACATAGGTTAGAGAAATTGATAATCTGTCTCTCATGTCCAATAGGTTTTTCTTCATGTGAAAATGTAACGGAAGCATAATTTCTCTTGTCTGTTTTTATATAGTGCCTTTCATATGTTTGTGATCATGGTATTATAGCTTTTCTGTTTTATGCATCATATACTATGAAAGCATATTGACTAGGGAAAACCAAAATGAAAAAGTATTATGCTCATGAATCAAAATAATTTGAATTAGAGCAAATTGTACTCATTGAAAAATTACTTCATTCTAAAGTAAATATAGCTGGGAAAGATAAAGAAGGGAGTTGTATTTTAGCCAATATGTTACACATCCTTAAATGGTGAAGTTAATCCTAGCCAGCAGAGTCTGAAATGAAGTTGGAACCTGCTGCATGGTGAATAAATCCATGGACCAGATTTTATGAAGGTGATAATGAGAGAGCAATTGACTAATATTATATTTCTTTAAATGTGTATTTTATTTTTCCTTTAATTTATTCCATTAGGAGGAAAGTTTTAACTGTTTACTTGAAATGCAGACATGTGAGAGAAGTGCGATTCCTTTAGCCCAAAGACACTTGTGTGCAGGCTCAGCTGCTGCCCTCACTGGGACACAAGGGTCCTCTTCATTCACAGTGACACTTCAGTGTCGTCATTAATTAGAGGAATTCATGAGCCATGTAATTCAAGAATTTGGGATGTATTTTTTACACTTTGTTAATAGAGTTACCTTTTCTTAAAATTATTTACTTTCTTAAGTAAATGGTGAAAGTATTTC
Source organism: Castor canadensis (assembly GCF_047511655.1). Lineage (NCBI taxonomy): Eukaryota > Metazoa > Chordata > Mammalia > Rodentia > Castoridae > Castor > Castor canadensis. The sequence continues at coordinate 102,172,157 of NC_133386.1, forward strand.
CTCCAAATTGTTTAGCCTATATTCATAGAAGACTTTTATTACAAATAATAAACATAATTATTATACCCAATATGCTTTTGCCAATATTTAGTGTCATTTTCTTTATAAATTATTTCGGCAAACAAGAATAGTGTTTGGTACACATATGGGTAAAATTATTAAAAATCATCTTTTTAAATATGATCCAATGTCAATGGGTTTGATTATTGTTAGCATATATGTGTGGATCTACATGTATGCATGTGTACTTTTTTTCAAAATTAGAAGGAAAAGGAGGAAGGCTTATGGAATCATTTACAATTGAATTAATTTTTAAATTCAAATTTTAAATAATTTTTTCTTTGTTTATTAATTTATGAATTATATTCATTCATTAGAATCATATACATTCTTCAAATTCCTCCTAAATAATTTTCTTACTTAAAAAATAAATAGAGCTTCTTTCCTTAGTATTTTGTTCTTCTCTTTACACTTATCACAATCTCCTATCAATGTTAATTTTGTAGAGGTTGTCTGTTTTAAATGTTTCTTTGTAGAAAACTGCATCTTGTTTATCTTGTGTCTCCTGATAATGCTAAAACAACGCTTAAGATGTACCACCTCTGCCACAGTGCATTCTCATATGTGCTACATAAAGGACAAATGTTTATTGCAGCAATGTAAAATAAACATCCAGGATGTGCTTCATCAAATGTGAAAAGCAAGAAATAGTAAATTTGGGATTTCTTGAGAACAGAAAAAAATAATAATCTAGTTTATGTAAAATTATCCATTAACACAATTTATTCTATACTTTCATCTGAAATGCTGCTAGTTTATGACTCTCTTTTCTATCTAATTGTTTCAAGTGTTTCATCTCATTCTTGCAAGTATCCAAGTTGGACAATTAAGGTATACATTAACTATAACACAGAAAATCCAAGAAAAAGCACAATTTATGTATCATATAATATTAAAAAAATACATCTCAGAACTAAGTTCAGAAATGGATAATGAGAAAAGGAAATGAACAGTGATTCCTGTTTATAAATTTGTAATACTTTTCAATCTATTAAAATATAGCAGAAATAAACTTAACTGAGAAAATCCAATTATCTTTGTAAATAGTTCTTATAGAGAAGATCTTCTTATTCTGGTAAACGAGAATGATAAACTTGCCTAACTAGGGTATGTGAAATGAAAAGCTGAGAAGAAACTTCAGAAAAGCAATAAGTAAGAGAAAACTTACAGAGAGAGGAGAGACATCTTAAGATTTCATTGACTATGAGGCTGGATACCTGATGGGTATGCAGATAGAGATGAGGAAAAGAATGAAAAAGTCAGGTATTTCACTCCATGAGTGTGCTTATCACATATAGCTAGTCTTCTTAAGATATACACACATATTTTATATGCTGACAGATTTGACTATATTTCTTTCATGTCTTTTTCTTTTTATTTAAATGAGAAATAAATTGACATTTCTTTTTTCCTGAGCAGTATTCTTTACTTTTTCATGTCTATGAATTAAGCAGGTTTCAGACAATTGACAGATTGAATACCTTAAAAAGTGGTTGTGATAATGCTGGAGGCTTGGTATTGAGAGTTAAATAAAGGAAACGTGACATCTGCCCTTTTACAGCTTTACTTCTCATAGACAAACAGTCATTAAGCATGCAAACAAAGCTAAAGATGGGATTACATAAAATGAGGCTGTCCTTCATATTTCTTCTCAGCTCTTAACTTTCACAGAGCACACCTTGAATTGCAAAAAGGACTTAGGGTAAGAATAATGGAATAAGAATAATTTTTAAAGCTGGTACTGTTTACATATGGACCCAGTTTATTAAAATATTTTTCTTATGAGCTGTGACCTTGAGGTTACAGAAAGAAGGAAAAAAAAAAACATTTAGTGCTATCCTAGCTGTATTAGAAGTTCATGTAAGAAATTAAAATCAATGAAAGGTATTGGGAAAAAGATTGCAGTGATAAAGATTCCTCAGGTTTCTTATGAAATAATAAGGAGAATCACACAACAGCAGCAGACATCAGCCATGGCCCTCTCAGGCTGTATTAAGTCACAAAGAACAGAACCCTATTTAAAATACAAACTCATGGAAATAAGAAAATAATATATCTAGATTTTAATAATGACAAGGAGATGACTGTTTAAAGACGCAAAATTTTTGAAAATTGAAGATAATTTTAACAATAGTTATTATGGAAGTTAATTTCACCTTTTTAAATCATTGTTTTTCTCCCTTATTCCATCGAGGCATCGCTCTTACAAATTCTAGCTTTACCAGCAAATTTCAGAATATCTGTAGGGCAAAACCTCTAAATTTGATTGACTCAAGATTATACAAAGACAAACTCAAGGTGTTAGCTCTCAAATTTCTTTTCCATTATGTCTGGATGTTGAGGCTTAGTCAGACCTCCAAAAATGAAATACCATGAAATTAGATCCTATACTCTAAAAACTCTGAACTTTTCTATTGCCAGGTTAAAAATAGGAAGACTTAGCTCTTGAGTACGAGATATAAAGTGAATCTTTATGGATCTTAACTCAATTTGTAAAGTCAATTTCTTCACTCTGATTGCTACAACTATAAAATTATTTCTAAACATTTTTATCTCAGAAGACACAGATCTCTCATGGGAACTAACAGAATTCAGCATTTACAGTGTACTGTTAATATTGCCTCTGCCATTGTGTACACACTAATGTCTCACATACAGCTAATTAATTTCAAGTATGTCTGAATCCATCATTTGCATCTTTTTCTGTATTTTTTACCTACTGAACAGACAGATTAATTTCTTACTCTATTTTAAAAAATAAATTTGAGGCCATTTACTGTTACAATATTGACCACTTCGTATCTCAAGTTTCACTCAAATCACTTACAAACTGTATGACTTAACTTTCCCTGCAACTGATTTATTAAATAAAATACTTACATTCAAATACAATTTACTATAATATAAACTTGGTAGACTACTTGTCACTTCCATTGATTCATCAAGTTTGTAATCATGTAAGAATAAAGATATATTTGCTTTAATATTACTTATTTAGTATTTAATTGTCTATCTCATCATTTATAGAGCACAAACAACTTGCAATATGTTTTCTGTTTTATTTAGAACTGGAGGAGTTTCCTAATTCTTTTCTTTTTTTAAAATGACAAATTGATTAAATATATATATATATATATATATATAAGTATAGGGAATATTTGAGAAGAACATGAATGTAGTCACAATTTCTTCAACTAGTGGATATAACTGTTATTTTTCCTGAGGTCGAGTAAGTTGCAAAACCCATCTTTTATATGTTTTGAAAGTGTTATTCATCAACAAACTTGGTCCATGCTCTGTGCAATATGTCCGTGGATGATGTATTGATTCATGGTGGAAATGTTGTAAAATAGCAATTCTTTGGCTGAAACCATCAGCTGTCACAATAAATATCTTGCTTAAATGCAGGGTGAGAAGAGCACATTTCCTTGATTAGTAGGAAATTTCAAAATAAATTTTACTGTTATTTCATTTCATTATAAATTACTGTGTCTATAAAAAGTCTTTCCATGGAGAAATGATTTTGGTTTTGCTAGGTTTGAAAAGTGAAGTATTTATTTATAAATATGCTTGTGATAGACTGTGAAGCATATTTCAGTGTGATTATGACTATATGCATTGAAATTGTATTTTGTTTATTTTGAAATTTGCAAATACCTAGCAAAAATGAAATCATATTATATCTTCAGCACTTTTCTTGCTATTGAAGTTTAAATTGAAATGTGAAAATTGTAAGGTACTGCTGAATAAAGACCATGCCATGTGTGGAAAAGAAAGGTTTATTGGTTCAGACCGCAGGGCCATCACTCTTTTTGGGTTCAGAGTGAGGTGGCCTGGCTGAAAATGGGTAGTGGGTTTTATAGGAGGGGTCAAGCCACGGGGGAGGGAAAGAGTCTCTGGTTTCTGATTATCTGTAATCACCAGATGGAAGAGGTCAACATGCCTGGCTAGCTGAGTAACTGAAAGTTCCTGAGTTGTTTTGCAAGCCGAGAAACAATCAGGCAGGGAGAAACAAGTGGTCATAAATCAGGGGGTCTGGTTTTCGGTTCTAGCCTTAGGACATTCTGCCCACCCCAAGAATGCCAGGGACCTAACCAGAATTAAACAAACCTACAAGATTTTGCTCAAAGGAAAAAAATCTTGGGTCTGTACCATATGGTTTATCATGATTCTTTCAGGTTTCACAAATAGAGTGTTTTTGGTTCTTTTTAAGTAGTGTATAACTTGGAAAAAGAAGTCCCTTGACAGGGTAAGTCTCCAGCTTTCCTGCTATGGCTCACCTTGGAATTAGCAGAAACCTTAATGCCTTGAAGTGCTGCCATCTACAGGACACCATTTCAAGGCTGGTCTGCAATCTGTACTAGACCACTTTTCCACATCAAGAACCTTGCCACAGCTGTTGAGATCAAAGACACTGCCAGGTTTATTTCCTTACATCCAGATTCATTAGAATAACCTAATGGGAATTCCAACTCTAAACTGGGTCACGGTCTGTTTTTCACACAATAATCATTCTTTAACCTGTTTAAAGTGATCCTTGGATGAGTAACATGTTATGGGGAAAATATTCAATTTACCTTAGAAAATACATGAAAGCTATAAAGTATGAGTGACTGAAATGAAGTGTAGCTATCAGTTCACTGATCTCTATTTTATTCCAAATTAGCAACCAATAAAATCCTTATTAACTAAATAACATGTATTTTCACAGTTTTAGAGCATTTAGATTACACAATAGAAATCAAATCAGAGCAAAATAAATTTGCAGGCCAAAATACTTATGAAGACTTTTTTTAACTGAGAATGTCACAATACTATTTTCCATCTTTTCTTTTTTTTAAATCCAATTTTGTAAAATCACAGTGCTGACATTTTGCTCTCAAAAGAGGCATCAACAAAACTAGCATAGTAACATTCTAAATATTTACATAAAAGTGAAATAATTGAGGGAGACATTTTCTGGAATTCATTTTCTGTGTGTTAATTCTAGATTATAGTACATAATTATGTGGCCCACTTTAATATTGAACTCTTGACATAATGTATACAATTCTAGCTACAAAAGCCTTCATTTTTGAAAAACAACATAGCTATATAGTAGTTTTTAAATCTCGTATATTCTTGTACATATTTAGTTAACATCCTTTGATCTTCCTTATATAAGAATCTGCAAAGGTATTCATTATGTTAAGTAGTCTTTGGTATATCTGTTCATCCTTGTGATTTCATGTGTCTGCATAGTCTTAGCAGGAATATGGAGAGTAAATCTTGAAGCCGGGTCCTAAAAATCCCCATTCCTTCCCTTCCATTGTTTTTTCTGAAGTTGCCAAGGAGAAATACACAAAGACAGTCACATACACGGAGACTATCTGGATTGGTGTGACTAGAACATAAAGAGCTGATTTGAATAAAAAACAAGCCTCTAAACAAGCTGTAATTGTAACTTACAGCTCTATCTCTTGAAAATTGAAAAAATATCTACAGTTTAACATAATGAAAAACAATTCCATAGTTTTTAAATACAGATGAAACATCTTTGGACAAATAAAAACTCTTACTTCCAAAGTTCATTCTTCCTTTTGA